>NC_060283.1:43546845-44203009 GCF_021613505.1 Equus quagga | reverse complement strand
CAATAATCCCAAGTCAAGTCCTCATCTTACTTGATCTATGGTCAATATTTGACCAGTTGATAACTCCCTTCTTGATATCTCAACTCACTTGGCTGCCAGGTCTCCTACTTCACCTGCTCTTTCTAGGTCCTCCTTGCTGCTTCCCTCTCTATAAACTTGTAATGTCAGGGTGTCCAGGACTGCCCTCATTCCCTTGGTTATAACAGTCCCTTGGCATAGGATCATTTGTACATTTTTCTAACTATTTTGAAAATTGCAATTAATTGTAATAATTTTAGCTGAAAAATATTTATTAAGTGCCTATTAAGGCACTGGATTACATTTTTGGGCAGCATTAGTCTTTCTAGAACTTTCTGTGATGATGGAAACATTCTATATCTGCACTGTCCGATATGGTAGCTCCTACCCACATGTGGCTATTGAGTACCTGAAATGTGACTGGAGTGTAACTGAGGGACTAAATTTTTAATTTTATTTCATTTTGGATACCATATTGGACAGTGTATTTCTAGGACTCAGCTATGAAATGAACATTTATGGTGATCCTTGATTCTCGGATCTTACCTTTCAACAAAGAAAGGATCCCTCTAAAGAAACCCAAGAAAGTTTTAGAAAATAGAGGGTAAAAAGGTTTTTATCACTACTAAAAATGGGCCAACTTCATCAAACTATATCATTTAAAGATTTTGGAAAACTGGTCCTAATTTTTACTGGTAAAAGATAAAGAAGGGTGAATCAACTTCTTTCATTGTTAAAATTATTGGTTTTTTATAGTATTAGCACATTAGTCCCATTTTTAACTTCATAAATTTTAGTGGTTTGGGAATAAAAAGTTATGAAAGGGACTAAAGAATCCCAAGGCATAAAAGACCCATTTTAGCCAAAGTGGGGTGCACAAACTTAACCACTGTGCCACCGGGCCAGGCCCTAGAATTTCTATTTCTTTATTGTGCATTGTCTCGGGGCATATTTTCACATGCTAGACATCTAGGTTTTAATTGCTTAGACATTTTGAGTGTAAAAGGAAAAGTTCTTTGTTTAGAATTTTTAAACTATTTTTTAAATGAATAAACATCTGCTATACTTGTATTTCATATTCCAAAACCCACACCCATCATTATTTTCGAGGCATGTCTCTCTCTCTAGACTTAGTTACTGGTACTAGAATATCAGGCTGTTGTAGGACACGCCTTCAAGCTTTCTAAGATCCAGCCAAAAGGGTGTTCTAGTAGCCATTTGATTCCTTTCAAGGGTTTTTCAAAGGTGTTATAGCACAATGTAAGCTTTTGGTCTTTAAGCCTTGGAGCAAAGGCTGAAGTGGAAGGCAATGTCTTGCTGGAGCACCTGACTTTACCTACACACTCAGACTACGTCTTCCTTTAAGAATCTCTTACTGAATGGAAAGATGCTATGAGAAACTTATTTTTCCCTAAACCAGCAAGTTCTGTGTTCTCTATAGTCCCTGGAAATTCTATTTCAAACTAGCTATTTATTTTCTGAGTTCATCATATGTAGCTAAAAGAAGCCAACTAATACTTCGACATTCTAATAGAAACCATCTTGCCCAAGTCCACAAGTTCATCGGTTGCATTTCTATCTTCTAGTTTACCACAAAAGATCATTATACCAAATGCTTCATGGTTATGTAACATGAGTCACCATTTCTTCAGCCTTTTATGATAGTTTCTTCAACATTTTCCAACCTACACCCACCACCCAGTCCCACATATTTTAGGTTTTTCTTGCAGCCAGCACAGCACTTATTAACACAAATTCCTGTATAGGTTTGGTATTGCTACAAAAATGTTGCATAACAAACAGCTACAAAATCTCAGTGGTATGCAACAATAAACATTTATTTAGCTCACATGTCTGCGGATTGGCTGGGGATCTGCTGATCTAGTCTGGGGCAGTTCGGCTGGGTGGCTCTGTACCGTGTGTCTCTCATCCTCCACCTGGAACCTGTGGACAGATCTGGGAACGCTCTTTTCATGGCAACAGCAGAATGTAAGAGCCCAAGTCCACGCAAGAGCATTTCCAGCCTCTGTTGAGTCATGCCTGCTAACATCCCATCAGCCAAAGCAAATCACATTCTAAACCCCAAATCAAGGGATGGGGAAGTACTCTGCCCACTATGAAGCCAAAGACAGGCACATGGCCAAGTCCAACCTTAGATGAGCAGGAAAGTATACTTCTTCCATGGACGTGAGAAAAGGGAGGGAGTATATCTGACAATAGTTAAATCTGCCACAAGAAAAATCTTGTTTCTCCTTTTGATTTGTTTCATCATTCCTCCATAAGTTAGGGACCTTATGGTGTAAGCAACCAAAATCAATCTGGCTAACCTAATCACAAGAGGAACTCATTGCAAGGGAAGAGAGAAATGCACAAAAACTAAAAAAAAAAAAAAATCTCATCATACAGGGCTTAGAAAGGATTAGGGCCAGGAAGACGCCAAAGATCTAGGTGACAGAAATTCATAACTCTGGGGGATTCTGCCATGGAAAGGGGAAAATTTTCCCATCCTGGAGTCACTCGGCTGAAGATTCAAATTCCCAAGATAGAGTCTAGCTGAGTGATCCTGCTCAGCTATAGGCCAGCAAGGAGCCAGGGTCTGTCCCATCAACTCTACCTATAACAGGGAAGATTGAGTCCTCAAAGAAAAATCAAAGTTTTATTATCAATAGTAAGGGGGCTGCATGTGATAAGGCAGAAGCAACAAGTGTGCATACCAGTTACCATTTAAGCCAATCTATCAGAACTTTAAAGACGCTAAACCTGTCAAAAGCAGTATACTGTGCTAATCCACTTACACAAGTTTATCAAATAAAAACTTGAATGAAGAAATAAATCTGGGGCTGGCCCCATGGCCAAGTGGTTAAGTTCATCCACTCCACTTTGGTGGCCCAGGGTTTTGCTGGTTCAGATCCTAGGTGTGCACATGACACCACTCATCAAGCCATGCTGAGGCGGCGTCCCACATAGCACAGCCAGAGGGACCTACAAATACAATATACAACTACGTACCATGGGGCTTTGGGGAAGAAGAGAAGAAGAAGAAAAAAAGATTGGCAACAGATGCTAGCTCAGAAGCCAATCTTTAAAAAAAAAAAAAAAAAGAAAGAAAGAAATCTATGTCACTCTTGTAAACATTGTACATCGGAGGTCTAGGAATCAGAAAATTTGGACTAAACTTTTAGGTCTACCATATACTACTTATATGGCCTTGGGCAAGTCACTTACCTTCAATCTCTCCATTTATAAAACAGGAAAAACCTGTGTTATCTATTTCTGCAGGTTGTTGTGAAGCTCAAATGGATTAACAGATACGTAGACAAAAGTGCTTTCAAAAGTGTCAAGTGACTTGTATGTGACAGCGATTCTTGTGTGTCCAATGACACTGGTACCACTTTAAAACTTCTTACAGTGGCCAAGTCTCATCGCCACAACCTCCAAATCCTGTGCCTAAATGCTGTTTTACCTACAAATGCCAGTAGGCCAGAAAAACTTTCCATGTTTAAGTTATTTCTTATTATAGGAAGAAGACGCTCTGAATGTAGCGTACCTAAAGACTGAAGGAGAGAAGAGAGAAAGTTAGTTATTTGTGTCCCAGACAAGTTGTGACACAGTCTTAATGAGCCTCAGCAGGAGTCTTTTACTGTATAGACTAATATTCTATCACAATAGAAGGTACCAGATTTGGAAAATAATTCAATACTCCCACAAAGTAAAATGAAAGAAGCAGACACAGAGAGACAGACAGACAAGAAGACAGAGAAAGAAATCCTTCTTTACATTGAAAATTCAAGCTCAGAGTTGCCCAGTGAACAGCAATGACTGTGTCTCTACAAGACAGCACCTTATTTAATTCCACACTTGACACCTTTCACCCTTTTGGACGTTTTCCATTCGAGGAGGATTGTGAAGGGAACAGAAAATAGCAGAACATCCAAACAGCCTTCACATGGTCAGCTGAGAGAGCAGAAATGATCCAAAGTGGCTCAGTCACACAGCCATTGAAAGATTTGCTCTGGTTGGATCAACACAGCCTCACTTTCAATAGCAGCTTACTGTTTATGACTGGGTGAAGACTGTACCCACGGAGCAAGTGTTAGCACCTTCCAGGCCCCACACAGAAGTAGGGGGCATCTTTGAATTCATCCTTGAAGATCACGGGGTGCTGGGCCAGGCATGCCCATTAGGACAGAGAAGCACCCAGTCTTCATTGGTTGCAGATGGCAAATTGTGTGACTTTTCCTTACTGAATGATTTGCTCATTCATCTACCACTACAGAGTCACGCCTTGGTTTATGTATTATTTTGTAACTCATCTCTCTTTGTTCTTCCATTCCTGCAGTGAAATGATATGTCTGAGACATCATTTTATTTGAATTCACCTCATGGAAATTTTCCCCTCTTCTCTCATACGAGCAAAGTGTAGGCCCAGTACATCTTGCCCCAGGGAACTGTTGTGGCAGAATCTCCTGGCATTTGTGGTTCCAAGAACTTAAACCCGTTAAGAGATAATGCTAGTGCCTCTGAGGCAGACAGGATTGCCTCTGAGGAAAATATAACAAATCAAAAGAGGAAAGGATTTCCCAGAGGGTAGAAAAAGTTTTCCTGACCTGAGGGAAGACTGAGAGAGAGGATTAAGAGCAAAGTCCTGAGCGGGTCTCAGAGGAATAGTGTGGGGAATCAGAATTTGCCACCCCAAAATGTGTCTCTCTGGCTTGATTATCTTTAAGAACAAAAAACTCAGAAAGAAACTTTGACCTTCTCTCTAACTACCTTAAAGAATTTAAGATAAAGGGCTTGCCCCAGGAAGGAGCTATCACCATAACATCTAGGTATGTTAGACTGGAAAGAATCTTGCGAGGCCCATTTTTATCAAAGTTCTCTCTTGGGTCAAGCTGTTTATAGATGACCCAGCAAACATTTGTTTATCAAACAGTTGCCTTTTCATCTCCCTGTAAATCACTTTCTCCCTTTTGAAGTCCCAAACCACTACCCCCAACATCCTCCTTCGTCCTTAGCTGAAGATAGTATTTAAGGTAGTGGTTTCTGCCATTTTGGTGAGTTACTCAGTTTTCCTGGGTGTCTCCCACGTATACATGTTATTAAACTTTGTTGGATTTTCTCCTGTTGTTCAGACTCGTGTCAATTTAATTCTTAGACCAGCCAGAAGGACCTAGAGGTAGAAGAACGATTCCTCCTCCCCTGCAATAGACACAGACACCCATGGACACACCTATACAGATAGACACAACACATGGACACACCTATACAGATAGACACAGACACTCGTGGACACACACACATGGACACACACTAACACATACTCTTCACCTGTTCTACTTCTTGGGCAGAGGCTCATGGGCTGTGTCGAAGCCCACTGGGCCCTCGGAGACCTCCCTGAAATTCCCATGTCCCAGCATGGCATCAAGCCTATAGACCTTAAGTCACTAGACTCAAAGGGATCCCTAAGAAAAAAAATAAAGACTACCGCATCTGTAGGAAACCAAGGACCAGCGCAGCCCATGAAATCTCAGAGGACACCCTGTTGCACAGGTGACTAATGAACTGAGCATTCCTCATCCCCAGTGCTCTGCCGTTGCACCAGGAGAGAGTAAGGGAAGTTCCAAATTGTTCAAGATGAAGTTGCCACCATGCCAGCAGTATGGAGCTGGCAATAGGAATGAAACTGAATGACAGGAAGAAATAAAGTCACATTTTGTGCACACCAAGCCTTGTGGCCGGAGATCACATATTAGCTGCCTATGCACATTTTTGTCTTCCCAATTAAATTGTGAGCTCCTAGCAGACCACCCATCAGATTGCCTTCCTTCTTACAGCAGGGTCTCTCAGATGTTAATATTCACTCATGTCACCTGGATCTTGTTAAAACACAGATTCTGATTCAGTAAAGCCAGGGTGGGGCCTAAGATTCTTCGATTCTGCAAGTTCTCAGATGCTGCTGGTCAGAAGTGGCAAGGCCACAGAGATTTATAACGACCTACACATGTAATAGATGCTGGGGCAAAGAGAAGAGCCAATAAACAAATAAAAAATAATTACCAAATAACTGGAAGAATGGTGCAAGTGTACTGACTTTTCCTCTTTCACATTTTTACTTCTGGGCTCAGGCTAGGAGAGATGGAAGGTACAACATATGTACAACACTGTGCTAAACAAATTCATTGGGACATGTTAAAATCGTCAATTATTCTACTAGTTAATACCATTCATTTATTTGACTAATATTTATTGAGTGTACAAATACACATGCTAGGGATGTAAACAAATGCCCACTCTCACATATTTACATCCTAATTAGGTTGATTAACTTTTTGACTACTGTCTAGATAAAATGTTGGAACTTGTTATCTCATTTGATACATAAAAGAACTGAACAAACGAGAATATGAGGGCCAGAGTGATAAAGTGACTGGCCTAAGCCAGATGGCCAATAAAAGGCGGGGTGTGGATTTGAACCTGATTTTCTTCATGTTCTATCCTCTTTCTAATATCCTAGTGACCAAACTTACCATTAGGATATTGTTAAAAGTGATTCGGGGCCCTGCCCAGTGGTACAGCGGTTAAATTCACATGTTCTGCTTCAGCAGCCCGGGGTTCGCTGGTTCGGATTCCAGGTGCGGATGTGGCACTGCTTGGCAAGCCATGCTGTAGTAAGCATCCCACGTATAAAGTAGAGGAAGATGGGCATGGATGTTAGCTCAGGGCCAGTCTTCCTCAGCAAAAAGAGGAGGATTGGCAGCAGATGTTAGCTTAGGGCTAATCTTCCTCAAAAAAAAAAAAAAAAAAGTGATTCTTAGGCTCTTCAGCCAGGCCACAAGACCCTATTGCTAAGTAAGAAATAGCAAAAGAGGGTCTTACCTTCTTGATCAAAAAGACCATTTTTATTTACAAAAAGAGATGTCCACTGGGTAACTGCAAATCAGGAGGCTTGTGATTTCCATCTAGATAACAGATGGTAATCTCATATGTGAAACAGTTTAAATATCCATCTTTATTTTAAATTCTTTGTGGATTCATCTGCCTTTCATGAAAGACAAAGTTATGGTCTCAAATGTTATTCCCATATCCCTGAAGATATTACAAGTCCTCAGAGAGCCAACTTCTAACAAAATGAGGACAAATGTAAAGAATTAATAACTCTAGTGGTTCATGCATCTTCTGTTAGCAAAGAATTTTCTCTCCCAACTCTACAAAGTAAATTGTAGTAAGTTCCCTTGGAGTAAAACTGATTATGTTGCCTTTCATAGAACATTCTTAGAACTGGCATTATGTTGTTCAGGAGCTGGAGAGATATCAGATAGCTTGGGGGGGAAACACAGGTGAGCTAGGTCAGCAGCACCCTACCTAAGGCCATCATTAAACTGTGAGTTGCATGACTAAAAGACATTTGCCATTTGTCTCCTGCTAAAGTTGAAATCTTCTCTTACTTAGGTAGTTCTCTTCAAAATAATATCCTTAATTTAGCCAATATTGTGCCCCAGTTAGATACTAATAGACAGTGGAAAGAAATGCACATGTTAAATGCATCGTGCAGAGTGCATACAAAATTCAATTCACATTATAATTGCTTTAATATAGTATCAATGGGATTAGTTTGGGGGGCTGTTGCAATGCAGAGATAACCGTGGTACTCATCTGTTATAATCAGGGTGACCATGGTTTGCCCTGGACAGCCCTGGTTTACCACTGTTGAACCAACACAGTCATCAATAGCTCCACTTTTCACTTTCACACATGTTCCCACTTGGACTACAAATTACATGGTCACTTTATTTCTAACTAACTCTCACGTCCGCACAAACTTCACTGCTTGTCAATTTGCAGATTGTGCCACACAGAGAGGAGAATGATGAGTAAAGATCTGAGTGTCCTCTGATTAGGGAAATCGTGGGGTAAATCAATAGTAACAGTAACACTGCCTTAGATCTCCACCACGAATACCTGAGAAGATTTACGGATTTTTTAAAACGTTCAAATTAATTTCTTACACAGGGGTGAGTACTGTCATTACCACCACATGACAAATGAAGCAGCAGAAGTAAAGAAAAGCTAATTTATAGTATCTGACCGCTACTTGGTGATGAGCATAGCGTAAGTGATGGGCAGAAAATCACCTAAGAAATAAAATATATCGTTCTATCATCAAGGCATTTAGAATCTATTGGGAGAGAGCACAGGCTAATGGAAAAAAGTACATAGGTACATAGTAGTAAATGACAGATAGAGATGGATACTATGTCTAAGTGTTGAAAGAACTCTCTCAAGGTTACATATAAATATGTGTCAGAGTTAAAAGTAGAGGGAGTAGAAGAAAAATAAACATTTATCAAGCACATAATATAGGACAGTATGAGCTAGCTTTAGGTCTTATTTCACTTTAATTCTCATTTCAAGCCTTATAAAGGCAATAAGATTTCTTTTACAGATAAAGCAACAGACTCTGAGAGGTCAAGTAACTTGCCTGAGGTCACACAGTGCCCATACTGGATCTACTGAAGCCAAGCCCACATTCTTTCCCCTGTTCTATATGAATTGCCCTTGTTTTCCATAGCCCAGGACAGAAATTGGCCAATATCAGGAATGCTATGAATATCTAAACTCAGAGGAAATAAATTCAAAATTATACAAAATATAGTATAGAAAAAACAAGCAAAAAATTAAAATGAGATACATGTATTTTTAAACTCTAAAGAAATAAAAGAAAACTGCTCTACCTTTCCAAAAGCAAATATCCACGCAGTTTTGTATGATTAGGAAGAAAGAAAAAAAAAGCATTGTGTAAAAATACACACTGATCCATATGGTATTTGTCAAGCTGGTCATGCTGAATTCCCAGTGAAGGCTCCCCTACAGAATGTATTAATCTCTTCTTGCTGTTCTAATGCCAGTTACAAGAAAATCCCCTATTCGGTGCCGCCATCACTGCGTAGTATGGAAGGGAGTTGCTGTGCTGCAGATGAAAGCTTCAAAGCATTCAAACCATGAACGCTTTTGTCCTGCTATCAATTTGATTCACCCCTAATTTAGCAAATACTTTGGAGTTACAAAGCAAGGTGCTGGATGGAGAAACAGAGCTGGGGTGGAGGAATTAAGACTCGATTCCTGACCTCGAGTACCTTACAATCCGGTAGCAAAGTGAACAGGCATATTTACAAGACTACAAGTCATATGTGACAAGCCCAAATGAGGTAAAATAAAGAGTCAGGAAGACACTAGTGTCAAGTAACAATTAACTCTAATTGCCCTTTCTCCGTCACAGGTGAGTTTCAACTTCCACGTGGACTCACTTATATGTGGAATCATCAAACCCATAGAAAGAGAGAATAGAAAGGTGGTTACCAGGGGCTGAGGGTGGAGGAAATACAGAGAGTTTGGTAAAAAGGTAGAAACTTTCAGTTATAAGGTGAATAAGTTCTGAGGATCTAATGTACAACATGATGAGTATAGTTGACAACATTGTATTGTATGATGAAAATTTGCTAAGGGAGTAGGACTTAAATGTTGCCAAAACAACAACAAAAAGGTAGATATATGAGGTAATGGATGTGTTAGTTAACTCAATGGGGGGAATTTTTCATGTATATGTGTATACGTGTAACAAATCAATACATTGCACACTTTAAATGTCTTACAATGTTATTTGTCAATTATACCTCTATAAAGCTGGAAGAAAACAGAGGGCTCCTAACACCTTCCACAACTTCCTCACTGGTTCCTTATAAGAAGGTAATTTTTAAAAGATAAAATTGTTGAGAAAGCACTTTGAAAACCCTATTTTAGTATACAAATGAAAAGTAACACTGGAAGAGAAAAATGGGACCCCATGTAACTGAGTAATGCAAAGCCGCCCAGTTCAGCTACGTCCTGGGTCAGACAGGTTTGCGTGCATCTGGTGACAGCTAACTCCAAGTGTAACTTTGCTTCTCCTGTTCCTCTCGTTTCTGCAGCCTCCCTGTCTGGTGTCCCTTCCAGTCTCCTCCTCGAGCCCAGCCCAGGCCCCTCTGCTGCTCACACTGCACTGTCTCAGATGATCTCATGCACACTCATGGCTTCAGCTCTCTGTTGACCCAAAGTTTTGCCTCCAGCCCAGACGTCTCTGAGCTCCAGACTCATATATCTGCCTGCCTAGTGGAGATTTCCACTTGGACGTCTCTAAAGCCTGCCCAAAAGGAATTCACTATCTTCCTTCTTTTCCAAAGAAAGCGTCTGCTTCCCTTGTTCCCATTCTCAGAGAATGCTAATTGTCATCCACTAGTTACACAAGCCATAACCTGGCTAGCTACTTGGCATGTCCCTCCCCATCCTCCCTCCACCCAACACTTTATCCTTCACTTTGCTTGCTTAGAATATAACACAAGAGGGAAGGAAATGGGAAAATAATGCTTCTTACATACTTACTTGTCATGTTTCCACATGGCTGGATGCTGTTCATTTCTGATTTAAGTATTCCACTGATCTCTTTAAAGAGAACAAAGAAAGTTGGATTCTATATAGACAAGCATTTTCCTAACTAGGCTCCATGAAATGCTATTTCTAAGAGGTTTTAATAGGAGCTGTTTCTTTAAAAAAAAAAAAAAAAAAGGTGGAGGTGGTCTTATTAGGAAGATTAAGTATTAATTGTGTTTTTCAGACCTGTCCACTCACTCCTGGCCCCCTGGCTTCGGTCTTCCAGGTAAATGCTGCTCTGTAATGACATTTTCATTCTGGCCCCAAGAAATGGACAAGATGATTCCATCTGGTTATAATACCCTGACAGTATGATGTGTGTACAAAGGTGATGTTTGAATTTAAGAGTATGATTTGGTTTCTGTTGTTGTTGGGATTTGCTTGCTTGTCTTTGGATGTACCTGCGAGAAATGTGGATATGAGAGCATACACACCTTAGCTTATACAATCTTGGCTGTTTTCAGGGATCCCTGCCTCTACCAGTTAGCTCTGCCAAAAGGATAAAGCGTCCGGCCCTTTCCCAGGGGCAGCCTGATGTCCCATGCTGCTCCCCAACTGGAATCTGCCATCATAATGGCGTCCCCACCCCACTCCCAATGAAGTGCATTAAATCAGACTGTGGCTGCTTCCACCTGCCAGCAGCATGTGGCACAATGATGGGGAAGACTTTTTCGGGTGGGGTGTGGTTAAGTTCCTCTAGTTGCATCTGATGATAGGAGTAGTGTGTTTGGGCCTTACCACGCCTGTAATTCCACTCACAGGCTGGGGAGCGCCAGGGATCCGGATACTATCCCCACTGTGTATTAATTAACCTTCTGGTTTCCTCCTTTCTCTTTTTCCCCAGGCCACACTTTCCCACCAGCCCAGTCTCTCTGGAGCAATCAGATCCAAGAAGGAGGTAGCTGGCCAGCAGGGCCTTTCATATTTTATTCAGGCAACTCAGTGGGTGGTGGTGTCAAGGCCCCCCATGGGGATACTGGACATGAAACGGGCCCATAAAACAAACGGGCAGACTTGGGTCGGGGGTTGTTGCTAGTAAAGGGAGTTCCCGTTGTCTTAAATCACCCAGGATTGTTTACTGGAAAAGGCAGCCGTTTAATCTGAAACACAGACAGAAATAACTGCGGCCGTGCGTCCCCGCATGTCTTGGCTGAGTCTGACTTTTACATTCTAAGCACTATAAGTACCAAGTGGCCTGGATGGCTTGAAGCCAAACAGTAATGTTTCCTTTTGCTGTTGTTGAGAAAGGCATTCAGGAAAACAATTGAGCACAATAAGTGCCTTCCTGTTCCGGCAGGCGGGCGGGCGTGTGAACCACCCAGTAAACGTGGAGTATGAGTCATCCTAGCGAATTGGAAGCTTCCTTCTCCTTCGTCAAAGGCTCTCTCAGAGGCAGCTGCAGGCAGGCTCCAACACTGTGGACACTCCACTAGGTTCCCATTTTCAGAATCAGTTTCTCTCACCTCTCCAGGCACCATGGATTTCCCCACTAACCAAAGTCAATGTTTACTCAGGGAAATGTCACAGACGTGTTTTGGTTGGGAAAGGCTTTGGCTGTACATTTCCCTCCTGCCAGGAAGTCAGTTCGGCAAGGGAAGGCCCACTGGGACCTGACTAAGGTTCAAAATGCCTAAATTTCTAATAATGTAATCAACAATTGATAATGTAATAGTCTAATCCAATAGTCATCGGATGAATGTTTTTCATTGGAAGTTTAATAAACTGGGGTTGACTGAGCTGAAAGCATAATGTCACCCCTTGGGACACCCCTTGGGAAGGTAGGGCCTCTAATCTCCGAAAGTAAAACTAGGCTTTGGAGGGGAAGATATTTTTGACGAAGGATAGAGGTGATTTTTCAGTTGAAAAGTAGTATCTTTTTTCAATCATAATAGAAAATATTTCAAAAATGTGCTGGTTGCTGGGGGGTAAAGGCACTAGGTGTCTCTAACAAATTTGTTAATCAATCACTTTAATTGATACATCGTGCCTAGAAATTCACATATTTCGTCTACCAGACTCTTCAACTAAACAAATCAGATGAAGCAAAAGAAAATATTCCTTCGCGTTACCCTAAAATATCTGCCACATTCATACACTAACTGGATTAGGCTTACAGAGGACACTCTGGGTTATACTTTCTCTTCACTCAATCTGCAGCAGTCCAAAAAAATTTGTTCAACCGAACACGTTCAATGATCCATTTTCATAGGCCAAGTGGCAGTCACTTGCACATCTCAGTCAATAAGAAAACATATTAAACTGAGCTATTTTAAAGAATCTCAGGAGTATATTAAGTTAGGACACATAATTAAGGAACCAGATTCGTTTTGCCTGCCACATGATTATGCCAATCACCCAGACAATGAGTTTGCAAAGAGAAAGGGTTTGATCACTAGGCAGCCAAGTGAGGAGGCAGGAGAACCAATCTCAAACACACCTCTCCAAAAAATGGGGATTAGGGATATTTATGGGATAAAGGGGCACGGCGGTCTGAAGTGGGAATGGATGACTGGAGGTAAGAAGTGAGGTAATTGATGATCTGCGCAAGCACAGTCAAGCTTCGTGTCTCTTCATAGGACATATGTTCACAAAATGGTGGTGTTACCACAATCTGAGGGTGGAGTTTTCAGCTCCTTGATGTCAAAGAGTCATCTATTGGTCATCCGCACAGGCTCGGTTGGTGAGTTGGTGGTCTTAACCAGCCTGAACTAGACAAGGAGAGAACTCTCCGTTCCTGAAAAACTCGAGCACCTATTACCATGGTGATCCAAGCATTAGAGATTTTATCTGTAGGGTGGGTTTTAGTAATGCTTTATCTAACTGCTTTTGCAAACAGACAACTAAATGAGTAGAGTTAAAGCAAGTTGGCCCCCAGTTTCAACATCTCATTTCCAAATCACCATCTACATCCCTAAGAGAGACCAAACTATGATCTCAACAGTTTTGTGAAAGAAAATCATTTCCACAAACCCAAGAAAATCCAAACTTGAGCAAGATTTTGGTATATGACCAGAAAATTCAGAACAATTCTGGTTAATAGACCCAAGGATTTTACCAATGGTCTTCCTGGTGGGCATAGTTCATTTTCAGCTCAATCAGGTCTTTGGGAAACTGAACCACAGGAATAGCTCAGATGGTGAATAAATCAGATACATCCTGTGGTTTGTACTTCAAAAGTAGCCACAAATTCTTAAGGTATGATTCATAATCATCAAAATCTATGAATCTCCTCTGAAATTGTTCTTTCACTTCCAATAAATAGCTCTATAATTCTTCAGATCTGTGACCACATTGAGGTCAAGGAAATTCAGCAGTAGAGTATGAATGCAGTAGGAGAGGAGAGTAGATATCACCTGCTCAGTCCATTTGGCCAGTCAGAATCCTTGTTTACTTGAACTAGAATAAGAGGAAAGTCAGAGCCCATGCCTTCTTAAACCCTTTAGGGGTCCAGGGAAGAGCGACTTCAACAGATATTCAAAGCCTAGTGTCTTATGGCATCCAGACTTCTATGCTAAAATTTGAAGATCCTACCAAACCACCAAACTCTATTCTATGTACATTTGCCAGTTTTGAGAGTTTAAAAGCTATGCTATATCAGAAAAATGCTAGGGAGAAGAAACCTATTAATTTTTCCAGCAGAAATATCCTATTAATTCTTTACTCCAAAACAGGGAGTCACAAAAATGCTCAGGGAGCCCATATCAGGAATTCCACTTCAGGTATAAAATGATAACTGTATCAGTTAGTTTTTACTGCATAACAAACACCCCAGAACTTAGTGGCTTATGACAATCACTGTTTTGTTTTGCTTTGTTTTTGGTGGGGAAGATAGATTGTCCCCGAGCTAACATCTATGCCAATCTTCCTCTATTTTGTCTGTAAGATGCTGCCACAGCATGGCTTGATAAGCAGTGGTAGATGTGCACCCAGGATCCAAACTCAAGAACCCTGGGCTGCCAAAGTGGAGCACTTGAACTTAACCACTACATCGCCAGGCCAGCCCTCAATCACTGTTTATTTAGTTCACAGTTCTGCAGGTTGCTAATTGGGTTTTTGATCAGTAATTGGCTGGGTAGCTCTTCTGATCTCAGTTGGGTTCATTAATGCATTTGTGGTTGGTTTCTATGCCATTTGAGGTAGGCTGGGCTAGAAAGATCTCAGAAGCAATGGCTTGTCTCTGTTCCAACTTCTCTCATCCTCCAACAGGCTAGCCTGGGCTTATTCGTAAATTATCTGGACAGGGTTCCAAGAGAAAGAGTGTGGAAGTGTGCAAGGCCTCCTGGAGCCTAGGCTCAGAACTAGCACACTGTCACTTCCACTGCATGCCAAAGCCAACCTAGGCCAACGTAGATTCAAGGAGTGGGGAAACAAACCCCATGTATTGATGACAGGTGCTTCAAAGTCAAGTTTCAGGCAAGAAAAATTGTGGCCATTTTTGCAGTCTACCAAAACCCTCTCATACGTGTGGTCCTTAATGCCACACTCACTAAACCCAACAGGACAGGGGTAAGTGTCAGCATAGACCAAAAACAGCATTCCCATGTAGGTCCAATGGGGATAATCCCTTCTGCATGACTAGCAGACAGCTAGGCAACTCTCCCAGGTAACTATGTCTATAGTAACACTCAACTTTGTGTTTTTGGGCAAAAAAAAATTGGAAGTGGTGATTTGAAGGAAAGCACATTTGGAACAAATTGAGCTGAGGAAGCCAGAGGAAAAAACCAGGGATCCTGAGAAAAGAAGATTAGAGCACCTATATGGAACTGGGATTTTCTTTCATGCTTGGTATAAACTAAAACTACTGTGATGATTAATTTTATGTGTCAACTTAACTGGGCCACAGGGTACTCAGATGTCTAGTCAAACATTATTCTGAGTCTTTCTGTGAGTTGAACATTTAAATCAGTAGACTGAGTAAAGCAGATGACCCTTTCATGTGGGTGGGCCTCACCCAATCAGTGAAGGTCTGAATAGAATAAAATGCTGACCTGCTCCCAAATTCCTCCTGCCTGACTGCCTTTGAGCTGGGACATGGGTTTTTTTCCTGCCATGAGATTCAAATTAAGACGTTAGCTCTTCTTCGATCTCAAGACTGCTGACCTTTGGAACTACACCACTGCTCTCCTGGATCTCGAGCTTCCTGACTGCCGATCTTGGGACTTCTCAGCCTCCATAATCAGGTGAACCAATTCCCTATAATAAATCATATATATGTGTGTTTCTCTGGAGAACCCTGACTAATACAACTACTTAGTGGGATATTGTTCCAGGCACAAGGACAAAGGAGGACTCAATGCATGGTAAAGGCAAATGGCTGGTCTGTGCCTTGATTTTTTTCAGCATTACCAAATAATTGTAGTCATCAAGGGAAAAGTAGAAACCTGAAACTGATATAGCCTTAGTGTCATCAGTGTCATTACCATTGATCTTGCTTTGTTTTTGCTGTAGTTGTCACTTTTTATTTGGTTTGGCTGGTTTTGCTTTGCTTTGTTTTGGTCTGAGATGGATAAGCACCTCAACTTCAACCATGAGGTGTATGCCCAGTGCATCCACCAGCCAACACTCCCCGTGTGGGCAACATCTCCGCAAATCTTCCAGAAATCCAGTCCACAAGAGCTACTGTGCATAGAAGTTCTGTCCCAGGAACGTGATAGCAAAATGCTAGGAGCAAATTCATGGTGATCAATCACTTTCACACTTTGCTCAAGCTTCCCTCACAGTTACCAGAAGGTATGTATAGATGCCAGAGAAAGATGTTACTAGAGAAATATACTTCAGTGGTGGGCTTTGATAATTTATTGTGATGGTTTTGTCATTTTTCACTTTGGCTCAGCTGAACTACCATCCCCAGGACTTCCTTTCTGGTATGTTCTGGTTAGGGTGGACTACAAAGGATATCCTCTCCTGGGAGTTAGAAAAACGAAGGGAGGTAGAAGCCATGATGTAGCATACACACATACTTTCTCCCAGTGATTCACTCAAATGCTAATCTAGGTGCTGCAGTGAAGAAATTTTGCAGATGTAATTAAGGTCCCTAATCAGCTGACTTTGAATTAATCAATAGGGAGACTCCTGGTAGACCTGACTTAATCAGTTGCAAGTCCTTTAAAAGAGGGCTAGACCCTCCCTGCGTTCAGAGACTCCAAGTTTTAGCTCATGCTTCTAGGGTTCTGGCATGCTCACGATCTTCCCTTCTTGACTGCCTGCCCCAAAGACTCCAGGCCTGCTTAGCAAATCCCCACAATTGCATAAACCAATTCCTTGTGATAAATCTCATACCAGTTCTGCTTCTCTTGTTTAACCCTGACTGACACCGTTTTCATTAGAAAACAAGAAGAATACATTCAAGTTTGCTATCTGGATCTTCCACAAAGAGATGGGGATGACTAAGCAGAGTAGAAAAAGTACAGACTCAGGTGCCAAATGGCCTGGATCCTCTTCCTGTACCTTCTTTCACCAGCCATGTGACTGGGGGTGGCTAATTCTCATAACCTTTTTGAGCACTGTTTCTTTATTTGTAAAATAGTGTTAATATTAAGTCCAAGCCTACCTACTTCACTGGGTTGTTTTGAAAAATCAAAGATGATGTACTTTGTAGCCTGCCATAGACAGGAGAGATATTCTGTTTTAAAACCACCTAGTCTAACATTTTTTAGTTAGAGGAGGCAGAGAATGAGAGAATAAAGCTTTATCATGTGTATATTGTACACAGGAAATGTGAATATATTCTTCCGTGCTATCCTCTTGACCTTCTGATGAGGCAGGCAGTGTTTGCCCCACATCAAAGATGAAGAAACTGAGGCCCAGGGAGGTTGACCAACTTGCCTAGATCACAAGACAAGATTTGGAGTCCAGGGTAAAACTGATTCTGCGACACTGAAGTACAGGCTCTGTGTGGTAAAACCACGCCATCCTCCTTCAAGAAAAGAAAGACAACCATTTCATGGGACGTGGCAAAATCCATTCTACCTCGGGGGGGAGACTTTTGAGAAAGAGTTTTAGTAAATCCACTATTCTTTGGGATCTCTAATTTTAACTCAGGAGAAAACAGAATCTATTTTCATTAGCTAAATTGCTTCATCCCATACGCCCTGAGTCACGACACCTGAGAAATCAATGAAAGATGAAACCTTTTGTCTTCTTTGCCAACCAGGAAATTTTCTTTCTTCCATTTACAGTAAAACTATTCCTATAGAATAATGAAAGTGAAACTTCAGTGATTACTTATTCTGATTGCTCCAGTCTGTAAGTCCTCAGAAAAGACACTTAACTATGTTTGTGCACACAGGGAAATGACTGTGGTTAGAGGTTAAAGTTATTCAACAAACAAAAAGACAATTTTTTAATTGTACCTTTTGCTCAAAAATTTAAAGCAGCCAGGATAATTAGAGGGTTAGGCATTTCCTGAGAGTTAATGATCAACTATCTGAAAAGTCCTTAAGATGGTTAGTTTTCAAAATGACAAGGAAGGGCTTTCCAATGGGCACTGGAGATATAGAGACATTTGTTATGCCCAAATGGAACCTGAAATGAGCCAAATGTATATTCATAGTAGATCTGACTTTTTTCCGATCACTACATTACGTATAAAGTTAATTCCACTCAAATTAACTTTCAAAACAAAGTAAGGAGGAAAAAACCCACAACATTTATTAAATATCCACCCAACATTATGCTTGGCATTTTAAATCATTTTCCTCTTAATTCTCACAAGATTTCCTGTTAGCGTTTATTAACCTCAGTCTAAGGATGAGGAAACAAAGGCTGATGGGTCACATCTGTAGCCACTGAGAGCAGAGCTGGGCTTCAAACCCAGTCTGAGTCAAGGGACTTATAATTTCTACTCTTTGCAATTCCGTAGTCTTTAGTTCAAATGAATATAGATTATTTTTATAACTTAAAAAGAGAGTTCTATTTTAATCAATAAATGAAAGGTGTCAACCTTACCACCTTGACTCAAAAACAAAACTGAACCTAATGCACAAAAAGTTGAATCAAGGCTATTTAAATCTTTGTGAAGCTAATTAATCACGGAGCTGAAATTCTCATTACGTCTTAGATAGGGGCGAGAGAATGTTAGTTCCTTTTCATTATGTGGGCTTCTCCTGGTGCAATCCCTGAGGGCAGGGGTCCTATCTTACCTATTTACCCTATATTAGATATTAAACTGAGAGTTTAGTACACCAAGGATGCCAGCAGATTAGTGAACGCTCGATAATTATTTGTGACTGAACACATCTTATATAAGCCCAGTGCTTTAAAACTTACAAACTACTTCTACTCATCTTATTGTTTGTGATTGCCACAACAACCGTGTGTGTGTGTTAGGGCCCATTATTCTTAGCCCCATTTTATAGATAAGGAAACTGAAACTCAGAATAAGTTGAGTAATCTGCTCAGTCACAGAGCTAGTAATGTCATCTCTTGGATTTGACCACAACCAGATTTCTTGAGTACAAAGAACTGATTTTTTTTCTACTACAAACACATTCTCATTAAGGAATATCAGTTTTTGTTAATGTGTGGCCAAACTATACCACTATTTAAATAAAATGCTGAATAAATAATAAACAGACCTGGGTGATAACAACCTACCTGTTAGAGTTTGAGGTCACAAGTTTACTTGATGACTTAATGTGGTCTCATCACACTGACCATCTTATAAACTAGACCTGCAGTTGCCAACCAGCATGTTGGTTCACCATGGTGTTGAGGTGTCTGAGATCAGTACACGAGAAAGGAGAGCAGTTGGAGTCCATATGGCACCCAAGAGAGCTGCCATGACCAACAGGAAGATTTAGCCATGAGCTGTGTCAGTGGGAAAAAAATGGTGGGGAAGCAGTGACCTGGAATGAGTAACAAAGGCCAAAACAGACAAAGGCTAGCCCAGTAAAGATCAGATCTATTTGGTTATCCATGTTTTAACACAGACTTTTTTTTTTTGAGATTTTTATATTTAGATTATAAATTGGATAATTTTAGGAAAAACGTTTATGTGCTTATATAACACTGAGTTTGGCGAACTACATCCATCGCAAAAGCAACGCAAGCCAAAAAATAAATGTTCAACTCCGTGTGTGTGTGTGTGTGTGTGTGTGTCTTATAATATGAAGTTCATTGAAATTAAAACGTTGAAGGGATTTATTTTCACTTAAGCTATCACAATGTGTGAAAAGCAACACATTTTATTCTCAATTACCCATGGTCTTATTTGCTCTCCACAAATGCTTGAAGGGCTTGACTAAGCCACGTCACGCATTACTCAATGCTTTTTAGCAATATCTCTTGAACTTTTTTACCTCAGTCTAATCCCTGGTCATAGCCTCCGGAAAATTCAACACGATGTAGAAACGGCCTTTTGCTTTATGGTCTTATATGAAAGAACCTATCACCCAAAAGTCATGGGATATGTTGCTGACTCAACCTGAAGAAGGATGGAGTCAGCATCCTAGCCCAGGAATGGAGGCCGCCAAAGCTTCCCCTTAAGGCCAGGTCACAGCAAGTTTACTGAGAAGACTGGATGGATACCTGTTACAATGAGTGCTGGAACTCGCTCCAAAATCAACATCTATAAAAAGAAACTTCCCTTTAATCTCCCCTTCAAATCAGCAAACCTGTGTTTTTTCTTAGCAGGAAATAGAGAAGAAACCACTTTTCCTCTTCCCTCTGGTTTTTCTTGGAAAAGAACCCAACTTCCAAATATTCAGTGAGGTGATATATCTTGTTTTTGTCCACTAAAAGTCAGGTATATTCACCTGGCAACATAAGAACCTCTTTAATGTTCCAAGAGGCAGGAAATGGGGAAAGAATGGCTATCTGTGGGTAGAATTATCCGTTTCCAGGCACTGGTGCTGTTACCTCTGAAACAGATTGCAAGCAGATAGTCTGTCCTTACCTGTGCGCCATTTTGAGACCACCTCAGTGAAGGTATTTCTCATATATCTACATCCCCAGTTCCGCCACATCAGCCTGGGAGTTAAAATATCATCACAAAACAGCAGTGGCTATATTTCCTTGACTATCACTTCTGTTGATGCTATCTCCAGCCTCCCTTAAAGTCCTGCCCACTCATTGGTAGGAGTACCCCTTGGACAAGCTTCTCTGCCCTGCCTCCATTAACCATGGGGCTTTCTGAGAATGCCTCGCTGCTTGCCCTGCTCTGGCCCTACTACCAAAAAATTGGCCTCCCTGACAAAGCGTGCGTTCTCTTCGGTGTTCTCTAGGCTATCAGTTGGGTTTTAGCCACTCGCTACTGTTGCCCCCATCCCTCAGCCCACTCCACCAGGCAGGGGCACTTGTCAGATGCTGGAGTCCCAGGAATATATATTGGCTCACGAGGTTTTAAGGAGTGGCAAGTCCAAACCCCGCAGGATACGTCCATAGGCTTGGAAACCCAGGGAAGAGTTGATGCTGCAGCTGGAGTCCAGAGGCGGTCTTTGCCTCTTTTGGAGAGAGATCAGTCTCTTTTCTCTTAAGGCCTTCAGCTGACTGGATGAAGCCTACCCCCATTATGGAGGGCAGTGTGCTTTTCTCAAGGTCTACTGATCTAAATGTTAACCTCATCTGAAAGATACTTTCACAGAAACATCGAGGATGATATTTGACCAAATATCTAGGAAACTTGGGTTCCATGACCCAGCCAGTAGATACATAAAATTAACCATGACGATGCCCTCCTCTTGTGCTTCACATTTTAGAAGCCCTCCTTAGTGTTCCACTTTCCTTTTGGTTCTCAACCCCCCAGGACACACGTGGCAATGTCTACAGACACTGTTGGCTGTCACAATTGGGGATACTACTGGCATCTAGTGGGTAGACGTCAGGGATGCTGCAAAACATCCTACAGTGCATGGGACAGTCTCCAACAACAGAACATTTTCTGGTCCCAGATGACAATAATAGCACTGTGGTTGAGAAACTCTGTTCTAAATGACCAGTTCACTTCCTGTCTCTCTGACCCTGTTCATTATGCTTCAGTCACTCTGGCCTCCTTTCAGGTTACAGAACATGCCAACTCCTTCCCTCCTCAGGGCCTTTGCAGCTGTTATTCCCACTGCCGGAAACACTCTGCTCCTTGCCTGGCTGGTTCTTTGTCATCTTTCAAGTTTCACCAAGACATCCCCGCAAGTGCATACTCCTCTCAACTTCACTAATCTCATTATTTTCTCATCACCAGCTGACACTTGCTAGGTTTACCTCATTCATCAAGGGTCTTACCTGCCTTGAATGTGAGCTAGGGCAGGTACCTGTCACTCTACCCCAGTGACAAGTGCCAGGACTGCCACATAGTAAGTGCTCAGCAAATACTTGTTGGATCAAGGAAGGAAGGAATGTCTTAGACATTTTTAGTGGATGCAATTCTCCCCACATTTTTAGTTTCACACCCCCCACCAACTCAGATGTACATTTACAAGATCCATCACCATGACAGTTGCTTCTGTAGACCAACCCTGCCCTCAGAACACAGTCACTTTCTATTGAATCTAGAATGTGAGCCTAGATCTTTTCTCAAGGGCGTTCCTCATCCAGGACACAACTTGGTTCCTCGCCACAAGATGTCTGAGCTCTACCCCATCAGCCTTCCTAACACGCAAAGACATCAGCTTAGATTCAAAGCAGGACCCATGCTGTAGAAAAAATATCTGCTTAGGGTCTTTAAGAGGTTTGCCACAAAAAGGGATTAGCATGAGAAAGTTAACAGGCATCATTAAAACAATTCACTTTGAAAATACAACCAATTATACTATCTGGGACCACAGATTCCACCTTACAGAAACAGGGTAAAATTCGTCCAGCCAGGACAGGCGTGGCTGCATCCCAGCCTGTCTACCCTGATTCTTTCCTCTCCTCTTCCTCTTTTGTTATGTTCTACCCTGTTCTTGTAGTGGCAGCTAAGAACATATAGATGCCTCCAAAGTGACTCAGCATGTGGTTATCACAGTTTATTTTTGTCCTTTGCCATTTTCCCTGTAAATCCTTATAAACGCCATTTCTCACCGCCTTGCACCTTTCAGAGCACTCTACTTCCTCCTGGAAGTGTTCTCTTTGCTTCTGAATTTTCTCACTCCATCCTCTGTTCTCAGTTCTGCCCACGTGGCTGCCACACACGGCTGCCAGCCACTGATTTGACCCCACCTCTGCCGTTTCTAAATCTGTACTCAATCCCCTTCTGGACTAAATATCTATCAAGTGGGCAGGATAATTATTTCCCTCATCTTACCCTGTTTAGAACTGAAAGGTCCAGATCTTTGAGACAGGGCCCCCAGGAAGGCCATCCACAAGGGAAATGGCTCTGACCCTGGGACTTCCTTGCTTCCGCCTTTCAAACACCCCTGGCCAAGCCTGAGGTAGGACTGGTGGGCGGTCTGCCTCTGCAGGTGCAGAACCAGTGGAAGAGCTGCCTGTGTTTTCCCTCCTCACTGCATGTGGATGACGCTGACCCACTGGATCTACAGCTTCCGCGGCTGCAGCTTGCATTCATCGCACGGTGGAAGATAGTGCCAAGGATGGGCAGCAGCAGCCCGTGTTTCCCATGACGATTGTAAAAATGAGGAGGGCAGAAGGACTCTCTGCAGTGCCACTTAATCCACATCAGAAAGAGTAGAATCTGTTCAGCTTAATTTTTTATTATTTTATTACAAAAATAATCTCAAAGTTGGAAAAGGCATTAGAAACTATCCAACCCAATTCTCACATTGTACCAAGGAAGAAACCAAGGCCCAGAATGGATGAGCAGCACACCCAGGGCCAGACTTGCAAATTGTGGTAAAGCCAAGTCTGGAATCCGATGCTGGTGTAGATCTGGTACCAACAGCCATGGCGTCTTTTTTTTTTTTTTCCTGTCCCATCTCTCTTTGCTTTGTAAGCTATCCAGCTCCCATGCCATGTGCTTCTGGTGGGGATCAAGTGTCTCTTTCTCCTCCCAGTCCCCTGGAAACTCTGATTAGCCCAGCACTGGCCAAATAACCCAAATTGAGATAAGGAGAATTCTTTTCAAGAATTGATATGAGCATATGGATCATGAGAGGTGTATTACGGTAGGCTAACTGCTATAGCAAACAACATCAAAATTGCAGTGGCTTAGCACTATAGATGTTTTTATTCTTGCTCACCTAACAGTCCAGTGTGGGCATTTGGCAGGTGACCTTCCACGTGGTGTATCAAGAACCCAGGCTCCCTCCATCCCTGGGCCACAGAGTCCTCGCTGGATCCCCTGCAGCCTATGGGCAGCTGAGGAAAGAGAGTAAGAGAGAGAGTGAAGGCCCATGAAGGAGGTTGGCCTGCATCACTTCTGCTCACCTTCCATGGGCCAGAACCCATCACATGGTCACACCTAATTTCAATCGAGGCTGGGAAAAATCATCTAATTGTGTACCCAGGAGTAAAGGGAAGAGTGTGACAAGTGAACTACTGGGAGTTACCAGGGTCCAACTTTCTTACCAGGTGGAAAAGGAGGCTGCTGGGAAATGAAACCAAAACCTAAAAAGCAGGGCAAAAGTCAATAAAAAGAGAGATTTGAGAAACATTATTTGAGTCCATGGATAAAGCCATGTCCGAAGTTGGACCAATTCCTGTATCTACCATGCAAAGAAAGAATTCCTATGTTTACCAAAATGTATTCAGCAGAATAATAGTTCCACAAGATGGCAGCTAACAAGAATTTTTAAAGCTTCTGTAGGTGTCTGGATTGGCCAGTGCTTGCTTTACTACTCCAAAACCTCTTGAACCCACCTCTTCCTCCAGCCACTGCTGGTGAAGCACAATTCTTCCATGGGAATGGCTCAGCAATCATTTATGTGCAACTCAGAGGTGCAAGGAGTCAATACACATGGAGGCCATCCTTGACCAAGGCGATTCAGGAGCCAGTGAATAAACACTCCCCCTCTTGTCTTCCAAGTGGACAGTTCTGAGACTCATTTGATAGGACTCTAGTCCTAGGCTGAAATGATGCCTCCCAAGATTCCACTCTCTCCTTCTCAACTTTTTCCCTGCTTTCTCATGTTTTGGTTTCCCTGCAAAAAGCCCCACGAGGTGAAGCACCAGGTGCCCTTCGTGGTGGTCGACTCAGAGTCAGTAACACATATTTGTGCCGGCCTTCTCTCCTTCCTTCCCAACCTCACTCCCCTTTGCCCTTTGCCCTTTGCTCTTGCTGTCTGGGTTCACACTCCCAAATAAACTCCCTGCACACAGCTTTGACAGCCTCTGCCTTCGAGGGAGACCAGGCTAAGACAGTTCCTTTACCGAAAGAAGGAAAGTTCAATACGCTAATGCGCATGATGATTCTCCTAGAAGAAGAGGCAGGTAGTAGAACTTCCCAGAGGTATTTGGCTGGGCCACTCTTTTTTTCCTTCTAGAAGACTGTGGAACTGAAACAAACTGCCTTTCTATCAAGTTTTGCTTCTTAATTACAGGGTATCTAGCTTTCTAATTGTTTTATACCCCCAAGCAGATCACAAGCCTGAGGGAGCAGACTCTGATCCACAGAGAAGTCCCACCTGTCGCCCCAGCAAAGTGAGACACACGGTAAATACTCAATAAACACTTGCCATTAGGTAAATAGGATGCCTATGGACTGAATAAACTCTCAGATTTTGAAATGCTATTTTCAATAATGCTTAAATAATCAAAATATTTTCAACTTTTATTTTACTTAATCGGAACAAAGTGAAACGCTGTGTTTTAACTCTGAGCCTCAGCCACAGCACACTGATTTGTTCTCTTTCCTTCCTCGCTCTCCTCTCCTCTCCTCTCCTTTTCTGCTTCTTTCTTGCTCATTTCTTCTTTTCCCTCATTGTTTTTCCTCCATTCCTTGCATTTCTTCTGCCATTTTTTAATCTCCCCCCCTTTTTTTTTTTGGTTTAAAATTCAGAGGAAAAGACTCCAGGGACAGTGACTCAGTAAGTCCAAACTGTGTTGACTCCCATGGTAGAGAAAGTAAGAAACACTGAGAATTCCAAAATAGATGTCTTTCTTATGGGAAAATCATCACCATGCCTTCTGCTCCCATAGATCATGATGCTAATTTGCCTGCATCATTCTCTAGTGTTTAAAGTTGTCTTGGGCAAAGTGTTTTTTAAAGAATGTCTTTCTTGCCTCCCAACCCCCACCTCCCATGAACCCTGCTTTTTATTGATGGTGCTTGCACAACTCAAAAGCTGAAACCTCAGTGAGAAAGTAATAAAGTGTTTAGAAGCAATAATTGATGGCTCACCCATCTCAGATTTGGGGATGTAATTAAAGGTAGAGTCCTTGTAAGGTCCCCTAATCTTTGCATTTATTTATGGTTAACAAATTGTGATGATCATTCAAACTGAAATAGGCGTGTATTATCTCCTTAAGCCTTGAGCGGTAGGAGTTTTTCCTATTCATTCAACCCCTCTTTGATTATTGACCCTGATGAGGAGCTTTGCTGTGTGTAACACGTGATGTTTATTATCATTATTAACAGCCATCATCTATTAAGAGATGACCATTTGACTCCATACTTAGTCTTCGTATACATCATTGCGTTTCATTTCAGTTTCACAAAGATCCTATGAGATAAGAATTGCTATTCCCACTTTACAAAGAGGTTAAGTAACTGGCCCAACATCACACAGCCAGTTAAGTGGCAGAGGTGGGATTCAGACCCACATTCATCTGACTTAAAACCTGGACTCCCTAAACAAAGTTCTGTTTGACAGATATGAGATGAATCAGAGATTTAGAAGCTTAAGTGACATGTTATAACTGCCTGGCCTCTCCATAGCACACTGTAAAGTCTCAAAAATGATTGCTTCTAGCATTATTATGATTGTTATCACTATTACTATCATTTCTACTACTCCTACTGTTATCATTATTCAAATACCCTGACCCTTCAAACCTAATTTCCAGGACTTAGAAATACCTATGGTGTTAAAATTATAAGTAAAGGGGCCGGCTCCGTGGCCGAGTGGTTAAGTTCGCATGCTCTGCTGCCGTGGCCCAGGGTTTGGATCCTGGGCGCGGACATAGCACTGCTAGTCAGGACACGTTGAGGCAGCGTCCCACATCCCACAGCTAGAAGGACCTGCAACTAAGATATGCAACTGTGTACAGGGGGGCTTTGGGGAGATCGAAAGCAGGAAAAAAAAAAAAGGATTGGCAACAGTTGTTAGCCCGGGTGCCAATCTTTTTAAAAAAAAAAATTATAAGTAAAATTTTAAATGCCTTAAACTAGTAACAGTAGGTAAGATGGCAACAAGTCAATAAACACATTTCCAAAATGCAGGATAAATGAATGAATTTAAATGACAACTATCTCTCAGGAGCTCACAGTTATTCACATAATTTCACCTCCTTAATCAATTTCTCCATGAGCTACCTAGCTGAGAAGTATATTTATTCTCACTAAACAGAAAATGTTGAAGATGGATAATTGAGTGACTAAATGATGGTAAAGGCACTCTGGTGACAAAGTTTTAGAACATAAGGGATAAGTGTTTCTTATTGTGCAAACTAAAGAACATATGCCAGCTTCACAACCAACATCCCACGTTGATGCTTACATCAAAATGGCAGGGAGATTGGGAAAGAAGGAAATCAGTCTCAGCAAGCTATTAAATACTGAGTCACTTTACCTAGAAAGACTGTGTAGATTTCCTTCCCTAGAAGTACAGACAATTTCCAGCTTACAAACAATCTGCCTTCCAAAAATGGGTCAGTTACTTGGTGTCTGTGGCTCAGAATGCTCTTTCCCACATTTGCATGGCGCAGTCAGGTCCTGGGGCCAACCCACAGAAGCCTGTTACACGCTCTACAGCTAAAGTGCACTGTAGTCACAGCGAGCCGCACACCGTGAGCAGCAGTGGGAGAGTGCTGCTGGGCAATCTCCCAGTGTGGCAAGAATACGTACCGCACACTGCAGCCCTGGCCGCAGGTGGAAACCATCTTTCACCTGACCTGCCAACCAGGAAGTGCGAGCTGAGGCTCACTGGGCCTCTGAGGCCTGGGACAGTGGCTCTGGTGGAGAAAAGACCAGAGGGGTGGTGAAGGGCTCAATCAGGGATTCCAGATGCCAACAGTGATGGAAGCCTGGAAACTCTCAGAAATCCATGGGGATGCTTCCTATTCTGTGTGGGCTCCTTATCCCAGGTCCCCAGGGCTTACTTCTTCTAAGGGCTTCAAATGCGGTTTCCTCTTGGCCTCACACAAGGAGAAGAGACTCAAATTTCCCCGTCTTTCTTTGAGATTCTCAAAGGACTTGTCTAAGGTGTTTTACAGCATCTGATGTTTCTCAGAATATGAGCTGCAGACTCTCTGAGATGGAAGCCCTAGAACGTGGTATGAGGATGGGCGCAGTTAACTCCAGCCTGGTGTAATGGACCGCTGTCTGTTACTCAGCTTTCTGTCATCCCTTCCCCCTTGTTTAGGTTACAGCATGCCCAGTTCCCGTGTGTGACTCCCCCTCCCCGCTGGAGGGCCCAGGAACAAAGTTGTCCTGCTTTCCCTGGCCAAGAAGTAGGACTGAGATCCAAGCCAGGATCAATCCCTCCTAAGACATTGGTTCTGGGGTTAGGATAACACACAAGGAGGAAAAAAAAAAAGTGGCTCCCTGACTTCCTTTCTGCCTGCATTTATTCAATAAACATTATTGAGCTCCATTCTAGGAACTAGGGCTTCAGGGAGTGAACAAATCAGACAAAAATGCCCTCCCTTTGTGAAGTTTACATTCTAGTTGGGCTGCAGATGGGGAATAAGTAAATAAAATTTCTAGTAGTGTAATAAGTGCTGTAGAGAAAAATAGACCAAGGAAGGGAGACAGGGAGAGGAAATGAATGCAGTTGCAATTGCAAACGGCTCTCACTGGGAAGATGACATTTGCTTGAAAAACTGAAGGCAGTGTAGGAGCCAGCCAGGAGGCTCTCAGGGGCAGACGGATTCCAAGCAGAGGAAACAAAGGGAAACACCTGAGTGGATGTGGGCCTGGCAAGGTCAGAGAGAAGCAAAGAGCCCAATGTGGTTAGAGTTCAGCAAGTGAGCGGAGGACTGGTAGGGAAGAGGGTAGGGCTATAGGGGGACAGAAGGTACAGAGACTTGGAGGCCATTGGAAGCACTTTGGTTTCTTGTTGAACCTGTCTCAGCTATTGCTTGGAAAGAAACAAGCACAGACTTTCTGCTATAAGCATTTATTTTGCTCACATACCTACATGCCAGATCTAGGCTGAGCTCAACTGGACAGCGTTAAGTGGCAGGTTGGGTCCATGTCCGTTCCTAGTGTCTCTCATCCTCCTTGAAGAGTTGGGCTAGCCAGGGCATGTTCTCACAGTGAGAGCAGAGTGCAGAGGGCAAGCGGAAATACGTCATAATTTTTAAGGCCTAAACTCAGAACTGAGACATTCTCACTTCTGCACACCTCTCCTCCCTTCGGTCTACAGGCTGACAGCAAGTTCATGGCCAAACCCAAGTCAAGCAATGGGGCAGAATACCTCACCTCTAGTGAGAAGGACTGCAAAGTCATATGGCAAAGGGAGAGATGGAGAATTGGGAGTAATAACTCAGTCTACCAGAGAGCCATTGAAGGGTCTAAGCAGATGAGTGACCTCATCTTTCATTTAATAGCATCACTCTGACTGGTATGTGGAAAATAGACTAAGAGAGCCAGGGTGAAATCTGGGAGGCCTATTAGAAGCTATTGCATTATTCCACGTGAAACACCTTGGTGACAAGGATCAGAGTGATAGTAGAGGCATTAGTGAGAAGTGGTTAATTCTGGAAATATTTTCAAACTAGAGTCAAAATTTCAAATTGATGGATTGAACATGAAACATGATTCAAAGTTTTTGAGTTAAGTGACTGTAAGTGTAGAGATGTCATTTTTGACATCAAAGGACTGCAGGAAGAGTGAGTTGGGGGAAAGGCAATATGGAGAGCTCAAGCTGGGACACGTCAAGTTCACGATGTCTATTAGACATCCAAGTAGAAATATCAAGTAGGCGGTTGTGTATCAGACTGAAGTTCAGGAGAGAGATCTGAACTGGAAATATAAATTTTAGAGTCATCAGCGTATAGATGGCATGTATTCATTTCCTATTGCTCTGTAACAAATTACCACAAACTGACCGGCTTAACACAATATCCATTTACCGTCTCAACAGTTCTGTAGATCAGAAGTCCAGAAAGAGGGTGGCTGGGTTCTCTGCTCGATCTCTCACAGACTGAAATCAAGGTGTTGGCTGGGGCTGCAATGAGGCTTTGGTCCTCTTCCAAGCTGGCTGCTTGATGGCAGAACTCAGCTCCTTGCAACTATTGGACTGAGGTCCCACTTTCTGGCTGGCTATACTCAGGTTCACTCTCAGCTCTTGGAGGTACCCACAGCTCCCTGCCATGTGGCCTCCTCTATGGCAGGTTTCAGCTTCAAGGTGAGCAAGGGAATTTTTTTCTCATAGAATCTCTGACCCCAGGAGGGGTCCATCCCTCTTCTAAGAGCTCAGCTAATTAGATCAGGCAAACCTAGGATAATCCTCTCTTCTGATGAACTTAAAGTCGGCTGATTAGTAACCTGATCACAGAAGTGATATCCCATCATATTCATAATCTCACCCACACTCAAGGGGAGGGAATTATATACGACGTGTCACACTAGGGTGTGACGGTTAACTTCATATGTCAACTTGACTTGGCTAAGCAATGCCCAGATAGCTGGTAAAATCTTATTTCTGGGTGTACCTGTGAGTGTGTTTCTGGAAAAGATTAGCACTTTAATGGTAGGCTGAGTAAAGAAGATCACCCTCATTAATGTGGGTGGACATCATGCCATCTGTCAAGGGCCTAAATAGAACAAAAAGGCGAAGGAAGGGTAAATTTGCTCTCTGTTGAGCTGGGACATTCATCTTCTCCTGCCCTTGGACATGGGAGCTCCTGGGTCTAGAGCCTTTGAATTTGGACTAGAACTGCACCATGGGCTTTCCTGGGTCTCCAGCTTGCAAACAGCCAATTGTGGGACTTCTCGGTCTCCATATATATAGTATATATATGTACTCTCGGTTCTGCTTCTCTGGAGAACACTGACTAACACACAGTGGGTGAGAGTCTTGAAGCCCATCTGAGCATTCTGGCTACCAAAGACAGTTATTAAAATCTTGGGATTCAATGAGATCACAAAGTTAAGTGTAGGTGGAAACCAAAATTAGTTCCTCCTACCTATACACCTAGAGGTGCCTGGCCCTCTCCTTTTTCTGGCCTGTTCTCCAGACTTCTCTTTATTTCTGAGAGCTGCCCAAATCCTTGCTGCTTACAGTAACCCGAGAAGATTTCTGTTCTTACAACCAAATAACACTAATTAATTCACACCTGGATGAGTCTCATTCATACCAAGATTTGGGAACCACTGGATCAGACCAACAGAGTAAGATTGAGATACAAATAAATGATAAGGCGTCTTTGTACTCAAAATTCTGAAATAAGATTTATTTACATTTCAGAGGAAATCCCATCTAAATGATTTTCTTGATAATTTGCTCAGTGGAAAGAGCGGAGCCTCTGAGTTTGGAATTTGGGAACATGGCAGCATAGCGTTCTAGAGTCTACTTTAGAAGACAGTAGACAAGCTTCTTTGACTTCTAAATCGGTGACAATTAGTGTCTCTTTTTTGCTTCCATCCCATTGTTTTCTGCTTGGATGTGGTGGATGAAGGAGCAAGGAGAAAATGCAGTTGAGAGAGAATGTGACAAATGCAGAAAGACTGGTGGAACCAGTGGCCCCATCTTATTCTTACCTTCTCAAAATCTTACTTTTAAAAAGTCTCAGAGTGGAGTAACAAAGGCACAGGCTTTAGCAGGAGACAAATCTGGGTATAAACTCTAACACTTTCATTCACCAGCTGTGCAAGTTTGAGCTCATTACCTAACTTTTCTGCATCTCCCTTTCCTCATCTGTCAGATGCAATAATATTACCTTCCTCCCGGTTTATTAAAAGGATTAAATGAGATAATGGATATAAAACATTTCTGTTGTGTGCTAAATAACAGTGACTATTTGCTGTGGATGTTGTGCCTGCTACTCTCTCTGAAATAGGAACTGGAACGATGACCCCCCCCCCCCCTTTGTCTCGCAGCATTGCCAAACACACACATCAGAAACCCTACGAGAGAAAAGCTGTAAATAGCATGAGGCTGCAGCACGGCTTGCTCATATCCCTTGACCTAATCATGACTCGCTAATATTATCCAGCCCTCATCCCTCATCTAAGCTTCACTTTGGATAGGATAGAATACTACCAAGTGGAAAAAAAATCCCTGCACAGCTGAGCTATGCTATGTAAATGCATACCAAGCCAATGAGGTAGGAATCATGAAGTCCAGAAAAAGTACAAGCAAATTAGAACATTAAAAAATCTTTCCTTAAGTGAATGCAAATTCAGAATGATTGCACCATTTACGGCTTTGCTCCTGTTACCAAGTTCCCCTCCATCAATGTGGAGAAACACTACTTAGGATGGGCATGCCATGGTGTCTGTTCTCTTGAACATTTTTCACTACACAAATATACTCTATGTCAACTTAAAGAATGTTATACGTCCAAAAGCTGCATATTTTTTTCCCACACTCATCTACACTATAACTCTGTCATCTGGTGTATGTAAAATCTTTCCTTCTATTACCTTCTGCATATTAACAATTAAGATTTGTGCCAAATCCAACTTTTAACTATTCTCACTAAATCTCACAGTTCTTCTAATGAAGCTAATCAGATGGAGCCACCATTCCATGGTTTATTTTAATGTTTCTTGATTCCAAAGATTATTGTCATCCTAAAAGTAAAGATGAGAATGAGTCAAATGCTCGCTTTCAGACTTCCTCTCATTCATCAGTGCTTTAAATAAATTGGCTACTACTCATTTATAAAAGACAAAGTTTAAGCAAATACAAAACTCAGCCTATCATTTTCTTGAGTGTAGACACCCCAGCACCTAAATCTCCCACATCTGTGAATTCAAAGATATCATAGCCACAGAGAAGGGCTGGAGAAAGTTCTCTCGACCTAATAGTCCCAGGTTGATATGTTCTGACCCTCATCTAAGTTTCACGTTAACAAATCATAATATTTATAAGACAGAATGAAACAATTGCATGCCTCACTAAAGCAGGGAGGGAGGCATTTGGGCCATGAAAAAATGCAATTGTACACCAGGAAAAATGATTAAAACAAGATTTGACCTATGAATTCTTAACCTCTACTTCCCATCTTAATTTGTAAGGGCTTATTGGAAGAAGGAAAAATAAACGATTATAGAGAAAGATCAACACTGTTTTGTAATTTATCTATAGTCTGCTCATGAGATTAACAAACAAACATAATAGGTGTTTTGGGGCCAAATCAAATGGTTTGTGAGTCAGTAGGTTATTGATTACATCTGCCATTTTGTCAGCTGCTAACTCCATCAACCCATCACACAAATTACAGATTTAATGCATTCAGTAGTACTCAGGTGGAATGGTAATTGTTCTTTCTAAGCAATACCTAATTTAACTCAAAAATGAGAGAAAAACTTTAGAGGTTAGAAAATTATTGTATATACATACTCTTTGACTCCCAATGTTGCACATATGTTTGTCTCGCTCCCTCTCTCCTTCTACTTTTTCACTCCTTTTCATTCTTTCTTCTTTTTTCTTTCTTCCATATTTATGGTAAGACATCAATAGTCTCACGAGTGTTATTAAAAACCAAACAGCTTATTCACTCTCAGCTCATATCATTTAGGATTAAGGAGACCTTTTCTATCGTTTCATCGCATTTCCTGGGAATTACTTAAGATGTAATGATCCACTAAGTTCACTATTGTGTAGAATCCATTCAATTGAGTTTCCTTTGAACCAAATGCAGAAATTGACTCCAGTTGTCAGCCTGGGTATTCATAGCTCAAAACCAACAGGAAACCCAGTGATGCAATGGAAAGAGGGAGTGGATAAGGAAGGGGATTAGATGCCAAGAAATAAAGCCCTTTTCATGGTAAGAGAAGTCTAGCAACCACAGACTGATAAGGAAGGCCCTGGGGCTGCCTTCCCAAAAAGAGGCCGTAGAGGAAAACTGATTCTGAATTAGGAGGAAACAGCTGCCTGCCAGGGAATGGCGAGGCCGCATGGAACGTCAGGGAGGCAGTGTGGGACAGCGGAAGCAATGGAGCCCCCGAGTCAGAACTCTAGCGTTCTGGTGATTCAATACCACCAGCTGGGGGGCTCTGCGCCGTTCAGTTCCTCTCCCTGAGTCTCTGTTGCTTCATCTGTACAACGTAAATAATAAAAATTCACTCCAGAGAGTTCTTCTCAGGCTCAAATGAAACCGGGTAGTGGAAGCCCTTTGTAAAATGCAAAGTGGCCCATAAATATTAATGTTAGCTCTTATTATTATTTGCTGGACTTGTGGCCCAACCTGACGATCTTTGCCTGAAAACACTGGACAAGTCTTTCTCTTGGTGTAGCATAATTTAGAGGGTTTCAAAGAAAATTTTTGAAGAGGCGACTTTATCCCTGATTAATGGGAAAATATAATCACATCTCTAGGCTACTTGGCTAGAGTGCCGACTCTCAGGCATGTCGCAAAGGATGAGAAGTTTATTTCTGGTGTTCTTCGTTCCCTTTCTCTACGTTCTATCTGATTGAGTCCTCCTCTGAAAAATATTCTCCTTTTACCTGTTTCTTGCTCTATTTATTCTCCTGGACCCAAAGCCTGATCCAAAAGAACACTAATAAACCCTTTGTATTAGTTACATTAGCTTTTTTAAATCTAAGGGTTTGAACCAGAATGTATGACTCACTTATCTAGAAGTCTTGATAAGGACTGGACTATCCAATGACTGGACAATGTCAGGAAACACTCAGGCTCTTTCTCTCACTTTGCTCTGCTAAACACCACATCGGCTTCATCCTGAGGTTGTTTCCCCTGTAGTCATAGGATGGCTGCATGTACCAATCATAGGTCCCTAGGCTTCCTCATTTGTATCCATGAGGGGAGGAAGGCAAGTGAATGGGGACAGGGGAGAAAGGAAGAGAAAGATGCTTTCCCCAGACATTGAACCAAAGCTTTCTTTCTGTCTGTTTCGATCAACATGTGTCATTTACCCCTGAGCTTTCGTACATGGTATGCTACACTCTGTCTGAGATCCTGAACCAACTGCTAAGGGGAAGAAGATAGCCATGATTAACTGAGACTAATCAGGGTCCCCCTTTCCTTGGAACTGGCTCAATCCTCTGATCCCCAGTGCTGCTACACACAAGGGTGCCAGCAGAATGGATATTGTAGGGTCAACCAAAACATCCAGCATGCCCCAAAGGAAAACATTAATGAAATTTCTTGTGTTACTTCTCCCAGAGAAGTCAGCATTTTATCAAGGGAGGAAATGAGACAAGAGAATGAATCTCTGAAAATTTAGATTTCAGAGACCTGATTGGGAAAGGCTCCCTTAATGACTCTAATGTCATATCCTAGAAATGACAGACCAGATTTGGGAGGCAAGGAGACTTCTCAAAAGTCAGAGTGAGGAATGGAAGAGTCCTGGAGTATAGGTCAGTCCAGGAGGAGTTTTACTTAAAGAATTGTCATTAAACACAAACAGCCCAGAAGAAGGGATGACAGTTTGGGGTTGAGGACAGAGGGACTTAGAAATAGAATCAAGGCTGAGAAATGGCAACATGAAGACAAGATGCAAGTGTGAATGTTATCAAGCAGAGAGGTTAGGGGTCAGCCAGTGGGGTCAGAAAGTTTGAAAACTAAAAGAGTTGGACATGGGGTCCTTGGGGCAAGCCCAGCAGTAATAACATATTCTTAGAGGAGCCACTGAGGCTAGACTCGGCCACTTCTGAGGGAGTATTTATAACAACCAAGTGAGAAAGGAAGATGTTCTCTTTTGTTTTTACTGTTTTCTCTATCACTTTGTGTGTATAACTCAATAAACTGAATGAATTATCTCACAAAGAGGATACCCTCTATAAATATACAGTAACTGAAAGAGAAGTCATGTGGAAATGTAGTATAATATGATTTTTGGAGGTCTCTAATAACACTTATCGGTACATTTTATTGAATTAGCGGGACTATCTTCTAAACTGTATCCTCCACCTTAGTAGAGGAGACCCCTGTTTTGGTGGGATTTCTAAGTTGTAATTAGACTTAGGCTTTATAATCAAGATAAGTCCACTTTGGATGTTGCCAAACAGGTAACCCTCTGTATTAATCTGAGTTTAGAATGACAGAATCTCAACTCAAACTAGCTCTTGTAAAAAAGGCAATCCCATATTTCTGAAAGGTTTAGAATTATCACTGGTTTCAGTTACAGCTGTTATCAAGACCTAAGTAACGTCTTCAGGACTCCGTTTCTCCATTCCTCATCTCTTGTAACCTAGCTTGCTTCATTCTTCAACCTGTGTCTTTCCAAGATGACTGCCGATGACTGCCAATCGCATCCTCTCAGCTTAGCAACTCCACTGGAAAACAGTTAACTCCAACTGAAAAATTTTAGAGGATACCATCAATGATTGGGTCAAACTGATCCATGTGTCAATTTCTGAACAATCACTGTGGTCATGCCAACGGTGTGCTCTGAGTCATGTGCCTGGCTCCTGTGGTCAGGAGAGGGCAGGTCACTGTGACCACCAGCCCTATCAAGTTCACGTGGGCTGGTCAGGGTTAGCACCAAAAGGAAAACAAAGGATTGTTATCAGAAGGACAGAGGAGAAATAGGCAGGGTAGTGAGAGGCCAGGGTTACCACAGTCCTATCTACACTCTGGGTCTTAATCTTTACTCCATGACTTCCTGAAAGGTAATTGAAATATGTTCAGTTCCCCATCTTGACTATAAAGTCATGGTAATTCCCATCCACACAAATCAGAGTAATATTTAAAAATCACCTAATAGATTATTGAAGAATTCAGTAAATTTAATATAACAAAATGTTTAATAATAAACATCTTAAAGTAGACCAAGAATATTACTGTGATGAAAGTGTTGACTAACATCAAGTGAAGTTTAGCCTGAATAGATGGTGATCACATTGGGCCAGTACGCAGTACACAGTACACAGTACTGGCCCAATAAGAAACAGACGCAGCAAATGTTTGATCTGAGTACTGATAGTCCTGGCTGGGTTCTCCTTTCAGACACATCTGTCTTCAAAGGAGTAAACTTTTTACTTAAATGTTTTTGTACGTGCTTTGCTCCTTTATGATTAGCTTTAAAGGATAAAAAATTCCACCAAATCATGTCATATAAGCAGAGATGTGTTCCAGCATGCATAAATGTCTTTCAAATAATTCTCCATTAAAATTCTGCTTTCAGCACTCTAACAAGTGAGCAGAGCTGGTGAGGCATAACAATATTGGTTTTATTGACAGGTTTTACCACTATCTGTTATCGAGCTCTGGGTTTCGTTCGTAGTTTGTCACAGGGCAATTAAAGACATTGTTTCTTAGACACATAGCTAGATTGTTTATTTGAAAGTCATTTTGCTAATTAGATATTACTACATTGATATGTATAGCTCCTTGTAAACATCCTCCTCCAAATACTTACTCCACATCAGCAACTCTGAGAAACTTCCCCCAGCAAAGATATCTTTGGACACAAAGATGTACCTAAGACTTCACACATAATATCTTCACCCGGTAAAATACTGCAGTTACAATCCTCTCATTAAAAAAAGAACTGCTTACTTATATACAACAATGGATCACACATAAAAAAAATACTTCACAAAATGGTTGCAAAAATAAGCAAAAAGAAAATAATTTTTTAAATACCACTTACCTTTTCACTTTTTACCCTAAAAGTGAAAAAATGTGCCCCAAAACTGTAATATTCAAAACCGTTTACATTAAAAAGATTGTTATACTCACAAAAAAATAAGCACAGACTTTTTTTTTTCTTGCAAATGAATACTACAATATAATTCTCCCAGAGTGACACTGGCCTCAAGCCCAAAAGAAAGCAAGAAGCAAATGGCAACCTATTTGTGGGCTGCAATGAGCTGCCGTTTCTGTAATTGCCTGTGCCCCCAGGGATGCTTGACCTTGCTTATCTGAGCGTGAGCTCGCTGCTGAGTTCGGTCTGGCCATCTCCATATCTACACACGCTGGCTGGTAAATTAAGCAGGCCTCTCCACGCAGGTGGCCTGGCTTGCATATGCACCGCCTTCGTAGCCCAGGGACAAATGTTATTGCGGGTGTTACACACCAAAGTCCATAGAGACATGGAAGAAGTCAATTGGTCCTAAGTCACAAGGGAAAATAGGTACATATACCCTGGGCTCTTTTATTTTAGTTTGCTTCAATGACCTCCTATCTTATACTAGTGCCTGTAGGGGTTGAGATGGAAGAATAGTGATTACAATTCTTTATTTGGAGAAGGAGGGAATTTTACAGTGAAACAAATACACCTACTTCTCAACCATATGTATTTGCTTACGTGATCTTGCAGAAAAAGAGAGAGTAGCAAATGACCTTACCAAAAGTCACGCTTCATAAATAGAAAGATCTAGATTTTAATGGTAGCTTAGGAACGGTGTGTCTTCGCGAGTAAGGATTGTGTTCTGCTTATCATTCTATCTCCAGTGCCTAGGACATGCCTGGTACATAAATATTTGCCCTATGAATGATCAAACAATAGTTCTCAGAAGTATTTGATTCATAACAGGAGCTCAACTACTGTTTATCTCCGTCAACGCTCTTACTCCTATGGTTCCAGTCTTTTGAAGAAGGAAGTTCTGATCTGCGTATCCCATAGTGAAAGAAGCCTGTGTGCAGCCTTGATGAGATTCAGGGACCATCAGTTTGTAGAATCTGCCTTGTGAGCCTTTGAGAAGGAAGTGGCATGTGGGCTGTGTTGTACATCTCAGCAGTGAATGGTGGAAGGGAAAGATACTTCAGGTGGGGAAAGAGGTGAAAAATTGCATGGGCCCACCTATTGGAGAAGAGACTAGGAAATAGAGCCGAATCCTAAAGGTTCTGAAAACCCTAAATAATTATTCTTTTATAGTCTGCCCCCACCCCCCTAACCTCCCATTAGCTCAGATGTCAGATTGGTTGTGTGCTTGAGATGACTTACACAGTGCCAGGAAGTAATGCTATAACCCAATCCCCAAGTTCAGTCTGTTCATTCCTACCGGGAACAGGGACTTCACACCCTAGGAGGTTGTCCTCAGCTGGCGGACATTGGGAGCCATGTGCCTTCTGATAATTCTTTTAGGGGCCTCTGCTTAATCAGTCTTCATGCCATGCTTGTCCTAAGAGAACTATAAGAGAACTAGATATTCAATCTTACGTGTCCGAGATCTGAGATAATTAGGCTTACAGGGACACAGCGTAGAGGTTCAAGAAATGTCACGGATGCCTTGACGAATCAAAATAAACGGATGCCTTGATGATTCGAAGTAAACAATTAGAGACCTTAAACCCTTTTTTTGTTGTTTTTTTTTAAGTGATTGCTTAAGAAAACTGAAGTCCAAACCATAAGTTGAGGGCCTTACACGGTCTCACCATCCAACACAAGTTGCCAGATACCCAACAAATAATAGACTCTTAAAAACCTTTCCCTTAATAACTATAAGGGCACCAAACAGCCAGAATGGATGCCAGCCTCGACACCACAGCTAGATCCCAGGGACCCTTTGGTTGGAGAGCTCTGGGGAATCCAGGGGGGTCTTTTGGGAGCTGGGATGCAGTGGCTATTTAATACCAGTATACAAGTATCAGGTTAAATCACATGAAATTACTGATATTTAACCATTTTTGGCCTAAAAAACTGTCAGTTTCATAGAGTTCAGCCTACTGCCGCACTATTTTAAAAACCAGCACTGACATCTCAGTGCATATAGAGGGATTATGTCTCCCTCAAATAGGGAAAATGTGACTCTTTGGTTGTGTTTAGCCAGCATAAGTTGATATGATCCTGCAGGTATGGTTAACTTAATCCATGCAGGCAACCAAATATTTTAGATCCCAAGTAGAAGTTGCTGGGGTTTGGGGCCTCAATCAATAGCATACCTTTTCCCCACACCCCATTCAGAATCCTCACAGCTAGTGTTGATGGAACATGCACCTCATTCCCAATATTATTCTAAGACCTCTACGTGAATTAACTCCTTAAATTCTCGTACAACCCTATGGGGTGGGTTCTGTTATCATTCCCATTTTATAAATGAAGAAACTGAGACTGAGAAATAAATCACTTTTCCAAAGTCCCAGGTGGGTAGTAGCAGAGACTGGCTTGGGACCCAAGCTGTCTGCCTCCAGAGTCTCTGCCCTTCAGCCACACACTCATGCTGCCTGGGGATCCAATGGGAGGTCGACAGAGAGGCTGACCACAGTAGACATTCGGAGACCTCAATGGCAGCTTTATTACTGATAAAAGCTGGATTGCAGCATATGGCTTAGTACCACTGCAGAGGATGGTGAACACGACTCCTAAAAGAGATAGGTTTGCCCCCTTAGTGTCTGGCATAGCTCAGCAATTTCATGTTTCCCTTCCAGGGTAGGTCTCTCTGCAGGACAGAGGGTGCCGCGAAGGTATGCGTTGTGCAGACAGGCCACGTGGAAGAGGGAGGGGCCTGCCAGAGGCTGAGCTGAGGAGAGCAGGATTGAGCAGGCTGAGTTCTTTTTCCCAAAGTCACCAGGCAGAGAACTCACCCCTCCTCCCGTGGAAAGCTGTGAGGAAAGCATGCCCAGGGGTTCTTAACAAGAGATCCCTGGAGAGAATTCTGAGGGACTATGAAATGGGAGAGGGGAAAAAATGACTTCTTTATTGTCATTGACCTCTACCTTACCTACTAACCTCTAGCTGAAATTTAGCATTTCCTTCAGTTATGAAAGAAGGCAATAAACCAGAATAATATGAGCCGTGCATGTGACTCTGTCAGCACTAGATGTCTCAGATGTTTTCAAATCACGTTACAACTGTGGAAAGATCTGGAATCTCATTCACGTGCCTCACTACTTTAAAATTATGGAAGTTTAAAATCCTACCTCTTATGACAGTTGACCACTTCGAGTAGATGGTCTCTTCCAGTAAACATCTGCTGTAGACTCACATGTTGAAACCCTAATGGCCAATATGACTGTCTTTGGAGACAGGGATTTTAGGAGGCAATTAAAGGTAAATGAGGTCCTAAGGGTGGAGCCCTAATCCAGTAGGATTGGTGGCCCTATTAGAAGAAGAAAAGAGAGTTCTCTCTCTCCCCATCCCAATGCACCAAGGAAAGATCTTGTCACTTAGTGCACTAATAAACACATATATCATTATATCACAAATTTAGATTTTTTTCAGTATTTTGATAATGGCATTTTGATATAATTAATTACCACTATAGTCCTATATATTGTACACATTTAAAAACATTATTCTGAGAAGAGCTTCATAGGCTTTGCCAGACTTCAAAAAAAACCCAAAAAATATAAGAATCTTTGCTCTAATCCCTCCTTGTAGAAACAAGGGGCAAGAGAAATGGAGTCCCTGCCCATCTCTGCCCACCTCTGCCCTAAGAGACTCTAACAAATAACAAATAACTAAATAATCTTGTTTCTCTAGGTTTGACGTCTCCTCCCTCTTTTCCATGAACCCAGTCACATCTCTCCATCAAAGCCCTCGAAAATCAAGGCTGTAAAATGGAAATCTCTTATTCTAGACTGATAGGTTGCAGATTTTTTTTTTCTTTCTGTCCTGTTTTCCTCCGAGGGCAAATTGCTTAAACTGTGCAAAAGGGTTAAATGTATATTTTTATTTTTCTTTTATGTCTTTATGCTCTGCCTTTTTCCAGAAATACTTTTAGGAATTATTAAAATGCATGCCTTTTAGGATCATCATAAGACAATATAGCAATTGCAGTGATTGGTAAGTCCTCAGCTTAGAGCTGCCCAAATAAGTTGCGCCAGACTTCCCGTTCAAATTCCACTTTCAAGTACAGGTACCAGTGCAAGTTCTTCCCAGAGAAACAGCTAAGAAACTGCAGGCACCACCACCAAGGGACGCTTCACCTCTAATTGATAAAACGTAAATTAGAAATTCTTGTTCCAGATACCACTTTTATATTTGAACTGCATGTTTACGTAAAGAAAGTTCTTTCCCATGAAGCTTGGAATTTGTGTCTCATCCTGCAGATGGCCCACCTCATTGCAGAAGTTTTGGTGGGATCAGACTCAATTTGAGAGTTTCAGCCAAGTAGAGGTCATACTTTCTCCCCATCACTATCATTCCTTATTGTCCAGCCAGGAAATTGAAATTAAGAGAAAAAAGAAACCTAATGATTTAATGCTAACCTGGTCTTAAAGTCTTTACTTACATTTTATTGGTCTTCTACTAGACTCTTGTTTTTAAATTTTTTTAAAATTTAAGTAACAGCCCAAATATTTGCTCGTGAGATTCAAGTCTTTGTCTCCTTTTCCAATCACATCTTGACATCCAATTTGCTTCAACCATTTGTATAGCTTATTTTGGTAGCCTTTATAGTGCAATTATCTTTCTCCCAAAACTCTGCTTTGAGAAAAAAATGAATATATAAATGGGTTTCCTTTCCTGTCTCTGCCAAATATGAGCAACGAGCACGTGAGCAGAAGCAAGTACGCTGTTGTCCTAGTGTCATGTGAGTTATGCCCAGGCTGCAACAAGACTTGTCCAGGCACACTCTGGAAGGAGAACTCTACCTGGTCTGCTCCTTGGAAGATCTGAATCTCATATGAACTTATCAGTTGACTTCACTTGGTACAGATAGGTATAGAAACAAATCTGAACAGACTCTTCAACTTAAGACTTTATAAAGAGTCCATTGAAAGTGATGAAACCCATGCTATGAAAAAAAAAAAAAACTGGAGAGAGATGGCCAGCTAATTAATATAAGCGTGTACACACACACACCCAGCAGGACCACACATACCACCACCATACCTAGAAAACAAACTACAAATACTGCTCTGTAAACTTTTGGTATTCACTTCTAAGCCTTTTTTGCTAAGGAATTGGTGGAAATTCTTAGCCCCATAGGGCTCAGGGTCCTATCCTTGTCCTAGCCTGTCTGTATCCTCTCTTGCTGCCATAGTCCCAATTCTGTCACCTGAAGACCCATTGCCAGGGGTTCTAGGGCTCTTTCTTTGCAGCAAGGCATTTCCCATCAGCTACAAGTGGTTCTCAGTCTGGAACTGCTTTGAGTAGCAATTTTAGGTGTACAGTCTTTATCAACCATAGCCCTACGCAATTGCTTTCATTCGATGCCCTCTGAAATGCTGGCACCTGTTCAATGTGGGCATGGTGGTTGTGTTTGGGAGGCAATCTAACACCGCCTTTATTCTTCACCTTGAGTGATCTCGCCGCTGAGGCTCTGTCAGCCTCCTCCAAGGGACTGCAGCACTTGGGAGGGTTTTTAAAGCAACTGACTTTAACTTACAGATTGCATCCGAACTGAAAGAGGTTTCCCGCACATGTAGAATTCTTGATAGTCCCTGGACAGCTCCATTATATATGTTCCCTGGGGCCCCTGCTGAAAGCTTTAAGAGTTAAACTCCTTCATCCACACGGTGTTGTAGGAACACCAGCGATACTCAACCATAGGGTCAGGACATCATGTATGTTAGGCATATGGTGTATTGGGAATAATTCATTACTGAAGTTGGAAAATGATTGACTTCTTTAATAAGTCAGAGCCAATTCTAGGTGATTCCTATAACAGTGGCAACTTCACTTACTCTTTCTTTTGGGAGAGAGAGCTGTGGACATCTGCACTGGGAACAAAATAAAATAAAACAGCCCAAGGTCTATTTCATCTATGCCCCAGGCTCTTAATTCTTGTGAAGATAAAAACTGTTATTGTTGGTAGTGCCTCCCTTCACTCCCTTCCCATTTTGGTGTTTCAATAAAATCTCTGTACATCCAGGCAGTGTGCAGCACATGGAAATGTCAACCAACCATAATAGCAGAGTAAGAAGTGGCAAGAGGAGAAAACTTAAATACCTGAGCTTCTCTTGGTCAGTTTTACAATCAACTTGTGCAATATAAACCTAGAAATATCCATGCTAAGTATGACCATAAGAAATTGCCAATATTTGACCATTTCTGACCCACAAAAGCAGCAATTTCTTATGGTTCAATTTAATACTATTCACATTGCATTGAAACAAACTGGGGAACAGACTGAAAAAAATCCTCCAATCCTACCCAGTGGATCTCCAGGAGGGGGAAGGAGGCTACCCAACATGTTTTTATTTTGTTTTGTTTTGTTTTGTTTCATTCCATTTTTAACAAAGGGACTTCACCAATACACACTGCTACAAATGCTTCCTTGTTTTTACCCATGTTTGGGTATATACATCTGAGAATAGCAGTGGAATTTCTTCCTCAGCTCTGGACTGTTCATTGCTGTGAGAAAGTGCATCAGCAGAGTTTAAGAATGGTTCTTCTAAATCCTCTAGAAATGGAAAGCTATTATTTTTAAGTTTCTGAGGAAGCATCTAACAAAGAGAAATAATTTATCCTTTTACTTGAACTTCTCTGAGTTTCTCCATCAGTCCCAAGGTACTATTTACCTGCCGCTATAATTTGACCCCAAAATACACATAAAAATGAGATAATGTGTGTGAAGGATTTAGAAGAATAACTGTATTCTTTTTGTTATATTTTAATTTCTCAGGCTAATCTGTTGTTGTTGCAAAGAGGGCATTCACCAAATGTATTATAAATAAGCATTACCTTGCTCAAAATCTTTCAATATGGGAAGTTTTATTTCCTTAATGTATTTACATGTATACAGGGAAGCAGGTCATCTATTGCCAAGATCGTAACATTACAATCTCAAAACAAAGGTGTGGCTATAAGGAGTTTAAACATTGACTTCCTCTTTTTACTACTAAACTGCCATAAACACAGAAATGCTCAGCTCTTCAGGCCTTGCCCTTTCATCACAAACTAAAAATCTACACATGGGGGAAATGCCCTATCAAGCAAAGGCCAATTCAGATCAGAACAGGTATTAGGGGTATCTTTACCTGTTGATATTTCCAGAAGATTTCATTCCTCAAAGAGGAAGGGAAAAAGAATATGGAGAAGAACAAAAATGCTTGATTGATCGTTCCTTGATTACTGAACAATAACCATACAATTTATTTTTTCGACATACAATGGCATGGCTAGTTGTATTCATCTGCTCAGACTGCTGTGACAGAATCCCAGAGACGAGGTGGCTTAAACAATAGACTTTATTTTTCACTGTTCTAGAGGCTGGGAAATCCAAGGTCAAGGTGTCAGCAGATTTGGTTCTTGATGAAGGCTCTCTTTCTGGCTTACAGATGGCCCCTTCTTGCTGCATCTTCCTGTGGTAGAGACGGGGAGAGAAAGAGAGAGACAGAGAAAGAGAGAGAGAACACAGATTCCGGTGTGTCTTCCTCTTCTTACGAGGGCACTAACCCCATCATGAAGCCCCTACCCTCATGACCTCATCTAGATCTAATTGTGTCCCAAAGGCTCTACTCCCTTTGCCATCACATCAGAGGTTGGGGCTTCAAAATACGAATTTGGAGGGGATACAATTCAGTCCACAGCACTAGTTAACAACAGCAAAATTTCCTCTCAAAAGTTCTAATTCATTTTAAAAAGTACTTGGTAGACATCTGAATGTAACAAATATTAATAAAATACAGAATGGCCATTTTAAAACTAATGTCCTCAATGTTCTAGACCCATCTTGCATCTTTAGTAAACAATGGCTACACACTAGGAAGCATAGATTAGCTTTTCCTTGGAGTATTTATATTTCCTTTCTTTCTATTCTCCTGGCCTTTTTTTTTTTTTTTTAAACAATTTGGCTTAGTGTGCTAAAAATAGCTTGTGCACACTGTTGTTCCTTTTAGCTTCATTGTTACCAACTGATTTCTAATTGTCTTTGAGACTTGGAAAATCTCCTGTGAATGGAGGGAGCTCACGAGCAGGTTAATGCAACCCTGGATGGGGGCCACAGTTCCTGCAGCCCCTTCAGCCCTACCACTCCACCCCTCTTCATCATACATCCTTTTGGAATTTATTTCTGCCTGTGTTGAATCTGGGTATTCAATGCTCTCGGTTACTATAGTTAGATAGACTATTTTTAGTTACAAACTGTTTCCCTGAGCTACATACAGCTGCTCATTAACGCTGGAAGCCTTTTTCACAAAGCTTGTGTTCTCGTCCTTCCTTTTCAATGCCCAATAGGCTTATGAGAGAAAATACAAACACTGGTTATATTTGGTTTTCTACTCAGCCATGTCAAGTCCTAAACTGAGAGGAAGTTATAAATGTACTACAGGAAAATGCTCTCTTTTCCCTTAAGTAGCAGTTTACTGCCACACGATATTGTGGTAGAAATGGGAGCCAGGAGCCTATATTGAAATAAGAGGTTAAGTAAATTAAAATTTGACTTTTTGAAGGCATTGTCCAGTATGTGGGGTTGGTGTTTACATTACATGGTGCTGAAGAGTGCCTGAGACACACTAGGCACTCATTCTATGTTTGCGGAACTCAGAACAGTAGTCAATGTGTAGCAGGTATTCAAAAAAGGTTGATTGCTTGAATGAATACATTATTTTCCATAGTTTACCCTTTGAGATCGGAGAGATCTTCTTTGAAGCAAATTCCTTGGAAAGGTGAGCATTGCAAACCCACAAACTGTCCAACACATTCCTAGCAGTGGGTCCAACCGTCAGAGCTTGCACGTTATCTCAACTGTCTCCTCGTAGTAATGAGCTTTCACTAACACAGATGCAACAAGAGACATTCCTGCATCTGGAACTCCTGGCTTGTTAAAATTCTGATCCCCATTACCAGCCAGTTGCTCCATGATGGATCCCATCTCACTCCTCACCAGCTCATAACTTATTTCCTAAGTTATTTTGAGAGCCTAGTGACCAGCACGAGGAACCCATCCAACATCCTCCTTGGTACCTCTTTCATCCTTCTTAAAGGGCTCATACACATCATGAACACCCACATCTGCCATTTTTTTACCATGCTCAGTATAGTCTAGGGTATATTGTAATGGAAGGGCAGGGGCTTTGGCATCCAACAGGCTTGCATTTAAATCCAGACTCATCTGCTTTTACCTGGAGTGGATGAGGGAGTACCTTGAGCGAGTTGTTTCATCTCTATACTTTTGTCTCCCCATCTGAGGCTTAAGGGGAAAAGATCTACTTCATACTTCATAGGGTTGTCATGAGAATTACATGAAATAATTAATGTAAATAATCTAGCTCAGGTCCTGGTGCTGGAAGGAAATGTTCTATAAGTGGGGAGGATTATTGTTCACAAGTCTGGGAATTTCACCTCCAGCAATCATCCTAGACCTTGACTTCTTCCTTTTTTCTTTCTTTCCTCTTCTGTGCCTTATACATTCGTCTCTTTTTCCCTCTCAATTTATCTTTCTCTCCTGCTTTGTTCCAGTCACAAGTCAAAACAAGGCTACTTAGTGACTCTAAGAGCAGTGCTACTGATATACCCACAGAAAAGAAAAGGGAAGCCATCAACTTTGAAATGAAATATTTGAAGTGAAATACAGGACTAGGGTTAATAAGTGCAAACATCCTTAAAAATAAGTCCAAGATACCCCAAACACCTTCTTCAGAATATCTCTAGAGGTATCCTGCTACTTCAAAGTTTAATGTGCTTTTCTTTGAGCAGTCAACACTTCAAAACAAAACACTAGTTATTACTCAATTTTTCAAACTTCATACATATTTTTGGATAGCAGTATCAAATAATTAATATTGCTGGGGTTTGATGTGGGTTTCCATTAACAGCTAGCATTCCACAGAAGTATTTTCTAACATTTTTGTTGCAAATATACCATACGTCAACTCCCTGATGGATACATAGGCTACCAGAGATTAGCCTTGGAAACTAGCAAATTACAAAAGTATTTCCATAGAGACTATGTTCCAAATTCCAAATAAGTGAGTTACAATCACGTATGGAATGACTTCATAACAAGTTGAAACCTGCATCGTATTTTAAGCATTTTCCCACACCTAACGTATCTTCCTCTCTCTGTTTTACTGTTTTGCTTTGTTTTCCTAAGATGTGGCTCAGAAAGGAGCCAGACAGCTCTCCAACACAGATAAAAGTGCAGGAACCCAGCATCCAAAAATGAATGACAGTAGGAGAGTGGTCTGCTTGCTGAGACACTACCACTTTTTATGACAGCAAATGTTTGGCCAAGAAATAATCATCTGTCCTTCTCTAGGAACACCTGTAATGTCAGCTTTATTTTTTCTTTTCCTTTCTTTTCTGTCTGTTTTTTAATGAGAGCCTTATTATGTTGCAGTAATGTGTCTTGTTTTTATGATCAGCATTGCAGCTTCATGAGAAAAATAAATGGAAACTCCCAAACTTTCAAAACATGCACCAGACATTGTCTCCATCAATTTTAAATTGCATATAAAGCAGGTGCTCACATACATACCTGCTTCGGTCCCTCTAGAACTGTGCTGTCCAATACACAATTCATTAGACACATGTGACCACTTAAATCAAAATGAATTAAAAATAAGTAAAACTAAATTTCATTTCCTTGGCCTCAGTAGCCACATGTGGCTTGTAGTTACCATATTGGACAGTGCAGATATAGAACATTTCCTTCACTGAAGAAAGTTTTATTGAACAATACTGCTGCAGAATAGGGATTTTTTTCACAGTAAAACGAAGCTGAAAATCTGCAGTATACCCAGATGATGAATTTTTGGAGAGAACCTTTGCTATTCTGGACCAGTGTTCAAATAAAGACTTCTCTATTTCACCACACAACTTTTTTGTACTTAGTTTGGAGTCGCACAAGAAAGTCATCGCTCTGCTCTCCTGACTTAGTGTCTTGTTGCTTCAGAAATAGCTAAAGTCACAAATTCAGACTTCTGACTCTCTTACACAATTCAGCAGGCAATGAGCAGCTAAGGGGTCAGTTTGCTCTAAATTGCTTTATTAGCAAGCAAATTGGGCAAGGACAACAATGCAGTTACCATGTGCTCCCCAAATGCAACAGAGACTGTGAGCGCATAGCCAAGGCCACAATACAGTTCTGGAAATCAGGCTTCCTTAGTTTCCTGTGTGGCATTTATGACACTTATAAAAATGATTCTTGACATTTTCAAGAACCGCAACACATGGACCACCTGCTCAAGAAGGGAGGGCAGATAACAGAAGACTATTTCCACCTCAGGACTGAGCCAGTCTCTTATAGTAGTCGTCTCAGAAAATATTCTTCTGACCTACTCCCCTTTATTATTTGGACACTAATTTCCACCTTCTAAAATGCATCTATTAAATTTGGTAGCCCAATAAGTGTTTTGTTAAATGTGGGTTGAGCTGGCTTTCACTTAACTCTGCCACGAGCTTACTAAATTTAAAAGAAAAAAATTAAGAAGATCAAACTTCCTTCTTTTAATTCCTTTAGATCCTTTGGGGAAACCAATGTTTATCTCTGTAAAGTTCAAGTCTGCATAACTAAAAGTCAGCCAAATCTGACATCCAACCAGGGAATCTTGCGGAGGCCGTTTCCTCTTCCTTCCTCAGTCTTCGTATTCCCATTCCCTGCTTAGACTACAGTTTGGAAGTTGCTGAATGAATTCACAAGTACTACTGTTTGCACTTTCACACACTGTTTAAAGGCAGAAGTATCAGGTTTCACAGTGCTGTGAGGAAGTTGGCAACCGCTTCAAAGCAATTTGGAAGCCTCTATTACTTTATTAAGCAAGGGCAATAATGAGCTACAAAGTGTCAACTTGCTCATGTGTTCCAGCTTTTCCTGCATTTCATTGCAAACACCACAGTCTCTCTTTTCCTGCTTAAACCCCAGTTAGTACATTGCTTTTAAAATTACAGATTTGACAGCACTCAAAAATAAAGAGCTAAAACCACGTAGCTCCGTGACTTATACAGCTATGAGAGCTACAGAGGGGTCGAAAAGTCTGCTGTAAACTAGTTGGTCTCTTAATGTAGTCACATATGTTTTGTTCCCCCACTCCCTTTATTTCTGCACTCTATATTTCTACAGATATCGTGAGACCCAAAATTAATTACAAATGGTTCGTTCCTACAATAACTCAACGGATATTTAACTGTGTGTTTCCAATTAGTCCAACACGTGCTAACCCAAGTGGAGCTCATGTAAGTGCAAATATGCTGTACTATATTCAAGGAATATACCATCTAGTCTTGGAGATAAGTCTAACCCACATTAAACAACAATGACAAACTGTAGATGTATGAAACGTGAATTTGGGGAAATGAGCTATCCTCCCTAGTCCCTTTCTATTTTAATGCCATATGAATTCTAGGACAGTATGACTAGAGGGCTCCATTATGCCTTACAGGCTGTAAGTCCTGTAGATGTGAAGACCCGAGGTGACAATTGAACTACCACTCCTGAAACTTGACCTTGTCACTTTTAACAAGGCTGGTTCTTACCAAGCAATCCCTCACACTTAGGATCTATTTGTCAGCTAGGGAAACTCTAGCCTAGTTGATATCTACGCTTCCTTCTGTCCTCTCTGATGGTCCACACTGGGATGGATACATGGAGGTGAATGACTTTCAAAGCCATAGTGACCAGGTCTGTCTTTTTAAAGTTATCCATTAGCATTTGGTCCCACAAGCTCCTATAAAGGAATAGACTCCATGGATGCCAAATGCTAAACCTGATTATTGATCTTTCCACTTATCTGTAAAACAGAAATGGTTTGATGATTATAACCCTTCTATTACCAAAACATCCACTGCTGAAGAACATGGAAAGGGTATCTACCCAGGAAACCTCAAGCAAAGTTTAGAGATTATCATGAATGTAGCTAGCCAGGCATCTGAGTATTTCAGGACTCAGGCATGAGACCAAAGTCTGTGTGAGAAGCACAGCTGGGTATGGCACAACATAAAGGAATAGGAGAAGTGGGATGGGTTGCCACGTGTCCCCAATTCTCCTGTTCACATGGTGCAGTCACTGCTTGCCTTTTCCTTTTTATTAAGGTCAAAGTTAATTACCCCCTTTGACCATATTAACAATACTCATCTAATAATTAAATAATGACTAGCAAAACTCCAATTGCATTTTACCAAAAATTAGAGCTAAAGAGCTGAATTTTTCCTCTTTGCCCTACATTGTTCTCAAGTCAAGAGGTCATTTCCCACAAGCACAAATCAAAAAGGGCTCAACTCCAGTAAATATAGAAGCAGAAAAAATATTTCCATATGCAAAGGGTTAGAGAAGAAGGAATAGAGAGAAATGAGAAAATCATCCATATTCACAATTGTGAAGAGTGAGTTACTAAGAAGTAGCTGTGCTTTTTTAAACAATTACTCATCCAAATAAGTAATGGATTTCAAAAAATGGTTTAGGCCAAAGACACAGTTCTCCTCAAAACATTTTTACACCCCAATTCTGGAGGTGCCTTCAGCTCCGATGTATGAGACACATCTGAAAATCTAGCCCATTACTTTAAAATCACACTTCAGTTGAAGCCCAAACAGTATTGCCTGGCTTGATCAGTCACTTTACAAACCCAGAGTCTCAGTTCATTCAGTCTGTTTCAACACAATACCATAGACTGGGTGGCTTATAAACAAAAGACATTTATGTCTCACAGTTCTGGAGGCTGGGAAGTCCAAGATCAAGGGGCCAGCAGATTCTAGTCTGGTAAGAGCCCACTTCCTGGTTCATAGATGGCCATGTCTTTTCGCTGTGTCCTCACATGGTGGAAGGAGAGAGGGAGCTCTCTGGGGTCTTTTTTATAAGGACACTAATCCCATTATGTATTAATCTCTTGAGAGCCTTCACGACCTAATCACTTCTCAAAGCGTCCTTCTCCGAAAACTGTCACCTTGGACGTTAGCATTTCACATGTGAATGGTTGGGGAAGGACACAAACATTCAGTCTATAGCACCCAGCTTGATCTTGAACTACTCTTGACTTTTATCAAATACTAAATATGTTCTCCAATAATGAAGGATGCCACCAGAGAGAAAGCTCAAAAGAACCAGTCACAGTCTGTGAAGATCATTTCCAAAGGAGCATTTCACAATGGTTGGAGAAGAGGTAGTAGTAGTGAAATGAGTTCACTGCTTCCTGAAATAACTTGTCTAAAGGACTCTCATGTCATCTAAGGCCTGTGTCACACTATAGCGTACGTCCAGGTGCTATGGCTTTGCACAGTCTTCCCCGTAAGGGATGCACCCTTCAGTGTATGTTTCTCTATCGCCATCACTCCTGCCCCATAGGTTTCATCTCTTTCTCCTTAAATCCTGCACCCCAGGTCAAGTGCTACATTTTGCAGGAAACTTGTCCTGTCGAAGCAACCTACCCTCAGTCATCTCAGCCAAGATTGCTCGCGCATCCCTTTAGCTTTAGCTCTCTCTTTTTCTGCTTGCGATAGCTCATATTATTTTCCTGTGTTGCTATCTTTCTGTACATTGTTTCATATCTTCTTCTCCAATTAAATTGTAAGATATTTGAAGGCAAAGCCCGCTCTTGGGCTTCACCGTATTTACCATGCCTTCCAACACTGTGCCTAGTAAGCAATAGGCACTCAATAGATATATATTAATTCATTAATTGCAAAATGACTCTCTTTCCATCTAACCTTTATCTCATATTTTCTCCTCAAAATTTGTTGGCTATATAAAGAATAAAAGTAAAATGCACAGGCCATTAGATACATTCTTAACTTTGTGCAAATAATAAAACTGCTCATCCTTGGTTTCGGTCAAAACAAATATTTACTTAGCACTTCCTATATGAAAGTCACTGTTCTAGGTGCTGAGAATACGACTGCATAAGAAGGGAGCTTACATTTCCAAGGAGGCAAGAGGGGGATAGTTGATCAACAATAATAACAACTACAAAGTAAAATATATATTTTAACAGATGATGACAGTTGCTCAAGAGAAAGAAATAAAGCATGAAAGAAGAGTGGTGAATTCAGGGTAGGGGGCCCCGGCAGAAGCTACAATTTTAAATAGGATGATCAGGAAAGACCTCAGAAGGAAGATGGTATTTGAGGAAAGACCTGAAGAGAGTGGGATATCAAACCTCGTAACATGTAGACAGCATTTAGGATGCTCAAAGAAATAAGGAACCATACAGACTGTCGTAAAAGTCTTTGGAATTTCAATGGGTAATCTTCTGAGCCTGATATCCCCTGTCTGGAACCCCAAAAGTGGCTCCACGGCCTCCTGTGCTTACTTATACTTAAAAACTAATCACAATGTGCCATTAATGTTTTATTATATGTCTCCCTCCAAAGACTGTGAGTAATCTGAAGGCAGAGATTATCTCATTTATCAATACAAACCTTATAGTGTTTAATATAATTCCAAGCCAACAGTGAGAAATCACTAAATATTGGTTGAACAATAAATAAATCTTCATTCAGGTAAACAATTCATCTCATCTAAATTCAAAGCATAGCTTATCCTAATTTGAGTCAAATGATGTTTGTGCAGATATATTTATTTTTAATGTAAACACTTGGCAAACTTCTCTTAAAATAAAGAATTAAATTTCTTATAAAAAGTCGAGTAAATCTGGCCCCATCACCTCTTTGGGTACTTTTGTCTGGACCATGAAGAACTCACCAAGTATGGATTTAAAACTGGTAGCACAGTTACTCTTCAGTAAAGGGGGAAAAACTAGCACGAGAAGAGGGGGCACAGGTTCCCAAAGGAAAATTTTGAACTTGCACACATGGTACTAATTTAGCCTTAGAGTTATTAACATGGGGAAAGAGCAAAGTTCAAATCATCTGAACACTCAAAGAAAAATGAGATTACTGCACAGTCTCCTCGGCGTAATCACGGTTGTGTAGAGATGTAACTTTCTTGCTGGCTTTTAAGTTGGAGGAGGGAATGTGAAGAATGCCAGTTTCTTCTTAACAGCGATCTATACCTCACAGAAGAGAAGTTTTCTTTCTCTTTTAACTCACCTTCAGTTCTCCCCATTATTGACTATTAGAGCCCCCAAGGCGAGAAATCTAGCACTCGGTCATTAGGTCATCTGTCCAGAATGGTTGTTCACCTGACAAAGGCTATCTGTAGAGCAGCTCTGAAGGCTGACATGAACTCTTCTGTTGAAGCGTTCCCTGGCAACAAAGCATCATAAGGAAGTTTATTCCGATCAAATAAATCTATTGTAATTATAGTTGATACAGCAGGCCAAAAAAAGTCATTCTGTATCACTCGATACCCAACAGTGAGCACTTCACAGTGTCTCTTGAAGTGCTTAGAGAGAACACAGAGGACTCAGGGGTCCTATCATATGCTCCTTAGCCCTGAGCTGGGGTGGCAGTTCCAGTGAAATTTGCTGCTGGCTTCCAGCCAGCCAGGATCCTGTTTACTAGTACTGTTGTAGTCATTTAATAGTTGGCCAGGTCCAGTTGTTGTTACTAATGATAATTCTCTGCCATCCCCAGAGGTGACAAGGTGCCTATAAAAAGCTGCTACAGTCACTCTCACAGCTCAGGCTCCATCTCCCTCCCACTTCTAATCCTCTTGACTCATCTGGTTTCCCTTCCATTGACAGGACTCTCTTTCTCTGCTTAGGTCCTTCAGATTGACAAACTAGCTAAATGGCTTTATCTGATTTTCTTTTCAGTTTTTGCCCCAGATGCTCCCTCTCAGAGCTGCTCTTTTAGTGACCGAGCATTAGCACCCAAGGACATGGGACAGTTATCCCTGGCCCCCTCAGCACCATCCAACAAGCATACCAGGCTACTGCTCATCTAAGAGGGGACATGGTGGAATATCATCCATGAGCCCACACCAAAAATAAATATAAAACAAATGAAACAAAAGGAATGTACTCAATGCCTGTGAAACGATACAAATCTGTCATCTTATCATTCTAAGGCACACTGTAAGCCAAGGATTAGTGTAAAGGGAATCAACACTGTGCTCCTTGATGCTCTGGGCTCTAGATATGGCCAACACCTCAGCGAGAAAAAGATGTGGTGTCCAGATGAGTGGGCACAAGGTGAATGGAAGCTCAATTTTGCCAATTTATATTATAAAGAAATTTTTTTTGAGAGAGCTAATCATGAACCACCTCAGGAAGCTTCATAAGTCTTCTGTTTGTCTGTGAACACAAAGTTCTGCCTTTGGGAAGCAGTGAATATTATGGGATAGCCTAGAGATCACTTCTAAACTGGTAGGCAGAGACCTCTGAAGCTTATATTTCAAAGAAGCCTGAACCTAGGTTTGAAATAATAAATCTTTATTTTACAGGTGAAAAAAACCAAGGTCTTGAGAAGTGAAGTGGTGAACCTAGGACCTTACTGGAACTTTCTACTAAGTCTATTCAGACTTCTGTACCTAAATGTTTAATTGTGTTCATATATGGTTCGTTTTAAGTTTCATCCTTCTCCAAACTCTACCTAATGGTGTTAAATAGCCCTTCCCTGGGAGAAGAAACACCAGGTGTTAATAAACAAGTAAATTGTATGTAGTTTCCCCCAATTTACTCAAATAAATGAACTTGGAGCTCTCCCTCTGACTCAGCACTCTCAGGTGGTTCCTTACCTTCATGGACCTCTGTCTCCCCTAGTCAACTATAAGCCCATAAAGTCAGACTGTCCTCGTCACGGTTTTCCCAGGATTTAGCACATGATTCATTATTAGCACTCAATATGCAGTTATTGAATAACTAATTAATCCTCCTAGTGTTAACTGTAGGGTGGTCAACATTTAGACATATTGACTTATCTATTCCCTATCGCCTCTGACTAGTAAGCTATCTTGTTTACTTCATGAAAGTCATGGTTTGATTATCCCATTAACTGGTTATCTATGTTCTGTCTATAGATATTATTTTCATCTATAAACTCTAATTGTCTACTATGGGCACCATAACTGAAAAATAATTTACATCAAGGACTATAAAAATGTTTGTGCTGTTTGACTACAGAGTTACACTTTAAGGAAATCAAATTTTAGGAAATAACTCCCAAGGTAGGTGATTTATAAATATGTCCAAAAGCATTCATAGCAATATAACTTATAAAAAAATTATCCATGACTGAAGAGTGAACAGAGTACATTCATAATATACAGAACCATTTAATAACTAGCTGACAAGTGCTTCCTATGTTTGGGCATGATCTTAGGCACCTGATGGACATTGGTTAGCAAAACAGACAAAGACTTCTGCCATAGTGGAGTTTGCATAATTTAAAAATTATGTTAAGCATTTTTAGTTACATAGAGAAATGCTTAACATATTATATTAAGTAAAGAAGCAAGATACAAAATTATAAATTCAACATGACCTTTATCCTATATAAATAGGATATATATTCCTCTATCCACAGAAAATTATTTAAAAAGTCAAAATATGAATAGGAGTTGTCTCTGAGTGTTGAAATGGTGTCATTGTTATTTTTCTTTACACTTTTCTATATTTCAATATTTTAAAAAATGATTTTCTCTAAGCAAGTTTTACAATCAGATAAACAACGGAGTATGTAGGACAATAACACATCCACCTGAGCCACAGGAATCTGGAATCCTTGTTCTAAAAACTCCTGCTCTGTGTTCCTTGTAAGTAATAATACTTTTTTAAAGTATAAGTTTCCCAATCTACAAAGCCCTTTTTCACATTCCTTCATCTGGCAGCTGAGAATAGCAAGAAACAACCTGCCGTGAACAATTGCTGCTCGGTGTTAAATGTGTTTGGGGCTGATAAGTTAATGAGTTGATGGGTCAATGTAAACTGTGTTTTGAGATATTACATAGTCTAATACCCATGGAATTATTTATATAATGCTACTTTTATGCAAAGTAGATTGAGCATTTCTGACCATAATACACACACACACACACATCCAACAAAGGTAACAACAGAATAGTAACCAGGTGCTGAAGATTTTCTCAGTCAGTCCTAACATCATAGAATTTTATTGTCATCAATACAGGTAACTTTTAAACTAAACATTCTTTCATTTTTATCGCTTCGTAAGACTTTAACCAAATAGATATTTAAACACGAGGAAAAAAATTCTTTGTCAGACAATGCGTCCTAATTTTTGTTTCAGAATCTAAGTTCATCTAAACAAAAGAGCAGTATACAAACGATCGTGAGTAACCTAAACAGAGTCTGACATTTTTAATCCCAAACAGATTATCAAAGGCATACGAACACATCCAGTTGGTCTGCTGTCATTTTCCTGTCTATCTGCGTATCTTAAAAACATGCACACACACAAACGAAGGTGAGAAAGAAACTAAACAGAGCAGGAGAAGGGTGCCTTGAAGACACAGTAAGTTAGGTGAAAGTGAGTAATAGAGACAACAACAAAAGGATCAGAAATTACAGCATCTCCGCTCTGGTGACTGGGGTGGGGGGAGGTAGGATGTAGGGTAGAGGGAGAGTTGGGTGTTAGACTTTTCTGAAGTATATGGAACTGATCAATCAATGCCTCTGAAGGAAAAACAGGCCTCAAACGTGTTATTAATACTCAAAGTAGAATAAGTTCAAGATTATCTGTCTAACCAAAAGATTAGCTTTCAGAGTAAAGCTAATGACCACATGAAAGGAAAAAATGGCAGGCTCAAGTTCTTGCAGTAGGTACAAGTACTACAGTCATTGTACCATAAGTGGTGACAACTTATTGCTGTCCTTCCAACTAGGTGACTTGCAGAAAAGGGTCACTATGGAAGGATAGGAAAACAATACAAAAGATTGTTTTAATTCTGTTCTAAATTGTATCTAAAAGAAAAGCAATATCTTTCATCCCCAAGGTCTAAAGAGTTTCCCAACTATGACATATGCAGAAGCCAGGTGTAGAGAAACATCATGCGGGGCTGAGAGTTTGTGAAGCCATACCATCAAGGGCTTGATTCCAAGGACACAGGTGGTGGGAAGAAGGTGGCCATCCCAGGAGTATGTATAGATTCCATTCCATAAATAACTTGACCCTGTACCATGCAAGGAACTCTGGGAGAAAGGAAAGGGAAAGAGACTCAGATTATTTTTTCCTGTTATATTCATTTTTCCCATTTGTCTTCACTTTGTTCAGCTTATTTCTTAATATAACAACAATACATATTAATACATGTTTATTACATAAAACATAGATGCAAAATAACACAAAAATAGGAATAAATTTCACCTGTGATCTCATCGCTCAGAGATACTCGACTTTAACATTATGACATATATCCATCCAGCTGTCATGTTTTTTTACAATGTATAAAGTTGTTTTTATTAATTGGAGATCATCATGAACATACTGCTTTGTAACCCGCCTTTTAAATTTTAAATAATATCCTTATCATTTGGCAATGTCACTAAATATTCTTTCAAAATGTGATTTTTAATGGCTGATGTAATGCTTTCATATGGATGCCCTCTAATTTCGCCAACAATTACTATACTACATTTCAACTGATTCTGACTTTCACATAGTTCGTGAGGCATATCCTCATATATAGGTCTGTGACAAATCTCTTTTTTGTCTTTCTTCTAGATAACTTCCTCGAGGTGAAACTGGGTGAGTGGCTATGCATATTTTTCAGGCATGTGATATTTGATGTCAAATTGTCCTCCAGAAAAGTCTGCTGATCTGTATTTCACCAGCAGTGTATGAGGCTGCATATTCTCCCACGTCCTCGCTAACATTAAATACCACAATATCACTAAAGAAGAATTTGTTGGGTTGACATTAAAATACAAGTATTAATTGTAGTGGGGTTTTTTGAGGAAGATTAGCCCTGAGCTAACATCCACAGCCAATGCTCCTCAATTTTTGCAGAGGAAGAGTGGCCCTGAGCTAACATCTGTTCCAATCTTCCTCTACTTCATATGTGGGATGCCTGCAACAGCATGGCTTGACAAGAGGTGTGTAGGTCTGCACCCGGGATCTGAACCAGCGAACCCCAGGCTGCCGAAGCAGAACGTGCAAACTAACTGCCGTGCCACCGGGCTGGCCCCATTAATTGTAGTTTTAATTTTTTAAATTATTGGTGAGGTTTCTCTAACGCTTATTCACTTCTTATGTTTTAACATAAAAATCAAACCAAAATGCAATTTTCTATTGCACACAGCCTTTTCCACAAAAGCAGACAGAGCCTACACACTTATCTCCAGTCCTTCCGAACTCCTGAGGTACTATTCCTCACTGTCACTTTTCCCACTAAAGTGATAGTAAAAGGGATAATGGAAAGAGAGGAGAGAATAGCAGAAGGGGGTTCAAAGGTTTGGAAGACGGAAAGCAGTAGAGACGCGGGAAGTCACTTAGGTTTCAACTTAGATGTTCCTGAAGGAGAGGACTCAACACGGAGCAAGTGAATTTTTTTGTCAGAGAACGGTGGATAAATTCAGAATTTGGTTTTAAGAATAGTTCAATCCTCACATTTCCTCTTCTCACATGGCCTGATGGCTGCTCCTCCCAGGGAAGATGTAGCTGGTTATCTAAAAGGCGGTCATACAGCCAGGCCACTGTGCCCAAGCAAGGACATTGGACTGGCATTCTGTACAATTTAGCATTTGTCAGCCCCAAAGTGTCTTGGTTTGGACAAAGAACTATATAGTCACCATATTGGGTTGAATTGCGTCCACCAAAAGATACTCACCCGGAACCTCAGAATGTGACCTTATTTGGAATAATCTTTGCAGATGTAAAGAAGGTAAGGATCTTGAAATGAGACCCTCTGGAATTAGGGTGGGTCCTAAATCCAATAAGGAGAGCACTTGTAAGAGACAGAAGGGAGAAGACAGAGACACAGGGCAGAAGGCCATGTGACGACTGAGGTGCAGAATGGAGATTATGCTGCCACAAGCCAAGAAACACCCAGGATTGCCAACAGCCACCAAAGCTAGGAAAGAGGCATGGAACGGTCTCCCTCAGAGCCTCCAGAAGGAACCAACCCTGCCAACATCTTGATTTAGGACTCTTGGCCTCCAGAATTGTGAAAAAAATTAATTTCCGTTATTTGAAGTGACCCACGTTGTGGTCCTTTGCTTTACGGCAACCCTAGGAAACTAGTATAGCCACCTTGATCTGGAGAGGCCATCCCAGGGGGTTGAGGGAAGAAGGCACTCCTGGCTGGGAGAAGATAAAGTGTGCACGTGAAGGGGTCAGACACCTCATCAGCCTCCTTTTCCTACTTAGCTTCAGAGCTCATTTTCCAGGTTTATGCACCTAGCCCTTCCCAGCACAGGCAGGAGATTGGAAGAGATTTTTCTGGGGAAGCCAATTGCCCTGGCTGGTGCCCCTACTGAGCCCTCTTCTGGGAGGCCCACAAGTCCACAAACTCTGCCCATGCAGACACAGCTTCCAATCATATTTCCATGAGGCACTCGTAACTATAAATGGACATCAAATGATCATAAATGGAAACAAATTCAGAGAATTAAGAGAATGGTGTGCAGACATTCACAAGTCATTGGAACACTGTATTCTCTAGGAAACTGTCTCTCCTTCCCACAGCCCCAGATCCTTCTATCTTGCTCTGGATTCCTACAGTATGACCCAGCTGGCTTAGTCCTGTGGCATTTATGAGAACTTTTATATCTATTTTACTCTCTGTTGCAGATGCTGAGTTCTATATTTTATACATTTCTGGCTTCCCCACAGTGCTGGTTCCTGTCAAGAGTCTTCATAAATATGACTAAAGATAAAATAAGACTCAAGGTGTAGTACATTTCCCCCCATACACACATATTCAGCATAGCCTTGATGAATCAACCAGCAAACCCATGTCCTAGGAGTCCCTATGGCTGGACACATTGTTCACAAGTGCTTCCATGGATCCACGGCTTTGAGACACCAGGCACTTCAAGATGCCTCCAATTATATGGTGCTTCGAGCTTGACTCCGATTATATGGCTCAGTCTTCATAGCAACACTAGAAGCCAAGAACTGCAATTGTCCCCATTTTATAGGTAAGGAAACTGAGGCTCCCAAAGGTTTCCCACCTTGCCCAGTGTCACACAGACCAGATTCAAACTCAGGCAATCTAACTCCCAAGCCCAGGCCCTTCAATCTTAAGCCAGGTTCTTCCTTTGACATCATCTGGATCATTTGTGGTCCCCAGCAATAAGATTCACTCACCCCTCCTCCATTTATAGCATCACCAGAGCCAGAGGTTACAGGTACACATAGGTTAAGTCTGAAGGCTTATCCCAAGAAAACTGAGAGGGAATTCACTGGCCAGTGTCATAGGTGGGGCTCCCAACTGTGGAGTGGAAAGCAGCCAAGCCCAGAGCCTCACACAGGATCCTTCCAGGCCTAGCTCAGGTCCAGAAGAATCCCAGCCAACAGGGCTTCCAGTCAGTGCTCCCGCATGGTAATTAGACTTGCATTTGGAAGAGTGAAGAGCACAAGAAGAGAAAGGAATAATTCTTCTTCTTCTTACCTTCATATCTGCACAAACTCAGGTAAACACTACTCCAGACAGTAGTGCAGATGGAATAGAGTCTTGGTAGTAGCTGTTAATAAAAATCTAATCTGGTTTCCAAGCCCCTCCTTGGGTATAAATTAGACCTTTTGGAAAGTAGATGAATTTCTCTGGTTCTCTGGGATCCCACAGCATCATTGGGCAGTGATTGTATCCAATGACCCTGTAGAATTAATTATGCTTAAAATTATGCTTAAAAAGGGGGGCTCATGTTTATCTATGAGGAAGCTCACTGACCTTGCAGACGGTGCTGAGCTGAATAACGGCCCTCTAAAGATACTGAGGATGTAATCCTTGAACCTGTTGATATTACCTTATATGGCTGGGAAAAGAGACTCTGCAGATGTGATTAAATTAAGGATCTTGAGATGGGGAGATTATCCTGGATCATCCAGGTGGGCTGTAAGTGTGATCACTCACCAGAAACTCTGAGGGAACACAGCCCTGCTGACATCTTGATTTTGGCCCAGTGAAACTGATTCTAGGCTTTTTCACCTCCAGAAGTATAAGAGAATACATGTGTATTTTTTTAAGCCACCAAATTGTGGTCATTTGTTATAGCAGCCATAGGAAACTAATACCCAGACTCATGCTTATTGAATAACCAGTTTACTCTGCATTCACTTAGTATCCCCATTTTCCTTTTTATTAAATAAGTAGCAAACTTAGTCATCAGCTGCTTTGTAAACAAAGAATGGCAACAGCTGGTCAATCGAATGCCACTGACAGCTTTAAGACTTGCTATTCGTTTCTTCTAAGCTTCAGTGTTTTGGCTTGGAAAAAGGTGTAAGTACAGGACAGGCTTCAACAGGATCATATGCCCCAAGGTCTATTAAGATCATCTGCTTTTCCTCAACAACAGTAGCAAGCAAAACATCGCAAATTCATACTGGTCATCATGATGTCACAGTCCCAGACCACTGCTTCTCTGCAACCCCATCCCACATAGATGTACAAAGGCTGAAATCACAGTGTTGCAATGATGTCCACAGATCAAGGGCAAAGTAAAAAGTTCTTCCTTCTCATCCTCTGTAGGACAGCAATGAAGCCAGAGGACAAAATGAACTAAGCCACTGTAACTCAATTCCTGTTGTCCGGGTCAAGTTGACTTTAAATAAGAGCTCTGAGGAAATTGTTCAAGACATTTGATAAACGGTGTTTGGCCACATTCTGGGTGCTTCTGATCTCCTGGCAGCATTGGGTGGTAGAAAGTAGGCTGGTGTTCGAATTTAGACAAACTCACCTTTGACACTTCACATCTGGACCTCAATGTCCTCCTCTCTAAGATCCAAGGATTGGATTAGATCAGGGTTTACACACCAGAGTCTTGTATTTACTGATTTCATTGGTCTGCGTTGTCAAAATAGTTTACAAATCATTGTTCTGTGTAGAGCTTAGAAATAGTGCTGCTTTTTTAGAATACAAATGCAAGGAAAATTATTTTTCCTTTTATAGATAAAAATGGATAGATTAAGCAGCATCTCTTTTTAATTCTAAACAGAAATGACTATTTTTTGAAGGAAATATTTCGAGAGAATCAAAACACCACCAGCAGGTACTGTAATGCTCATATTTATGATAGAGTTCTACGCTGTTTAGCCAAATACTATATTTCTAAGCCCCTCATTTGATCCTAGGTGTAAACATATGTCTGCACTGTTAGATCTTTTGCTGAACTTGAATCAGTGATATAGGCTTGTGGAAGCTATCACAACACACACGTTGTCCTCAAGCACATCCTGAAATAAATTTATCAAGTCTCGAAAATCAAGACACTCTGTAGAAAGTGCTGATCATTACTTGTTAAATTAATTAATTTATGCAGTACCATAGGTGCCGGAAGTGAGAAAGTGCTTATCTGTGAATATTTCCTACAGTCATAAACCTGCTAAGAAAATGCATTTGCAGCTCATCAGGCTGTTAACTCTGTGTTATTTACTTTGCAAGGGCTTCCTCTTTCTCTTTCACCTTTGTGGAGAAAAGTGTTTAAGTTGCTGGAAGGCAGAGCTGGAAGGTTGGAAAGACCCTCTGCACAAATGAGCGTTTCCTGAAGACTTGGAGATGAAAGTGATTCCGTAGATTTGCACAAGGCTGTGCTTCCTTCCTGCTCCCTTCACACAATGGCTCTTCAGTCTGCATTACATCACTGCCCTGCCTTTTGGCTGCTCTAAATTAACTGCTGGGAATCAAGAATCCATTTCCACTGTAGAGATGTTCATCTCACTGTACAGAAGCATGGCTAAGAGCTTCAAGAGGGATCCCAGCTCCACCAGCGACCAGTTTTGTGACCTAGATCAAACTGCTTAACCTCACTAAGTCTTGGCTGGGACCACTTGAAATGGGGTTAGCAGGGCGACCCCCACTCTCTTTTCCCCCTCACTTCCTCCCTGAATCACCATTTGCTGTTTCTGGCCTCAAGAAGATCCAGGCAGGGAGGAAGGAGCAGGAACCCGGCAAAAAGTTCTGACTTGCTTAGTGCTGTGGTAAAATTATCCCATGCCCCCTGGGACAACAAGATTGCTCAAGCTGACACTGTCTCTCGTGAGTGTTTTTATGGGTTCTCTGGAAACCTGCTCCTGGGATTCTCCAAATATAACTTTGTCAGGAGCACAGCCTTCTTCCTCAGGCCCTGCTCAATCCCCGTGGGCTTCTGTTCTCAGGACTCTCCACAGATAGGATCTCCAGGACAAAATTCCAGCCAAGGGTACCTTAGCTGGGTCATGTCCCGTGACCTTCAGAGGGCAGGGTCGGAAGTTCTCAGAGGTAGCCCGTGCTCTGCAGGGACAGCCACTTTGGTTTGCTTAGGTTTGTGTCAGGCACCTATTCTGACCTATAACTACAGAGATGAGAGCTAGCTCAAAGGAGAAGGTACTCCCAACTCCAGCCCTTGGAGAGGATTGGGGCTTCCAGCAAAACTCTTTCCACAAAAATCCTCCTCACAAATCATGTCCTAATTTGAGTGTTCTTGACCCTTTTATATCCTTCATCTAGGTGAGAGTCACTAGGGTAAGGAATCCAAGAGATAAAACTGGTCTAGAATATATCTTTTGAAATGTGTACATGGATGATCTTCTCATAGGTGAATTTGTATCTAACATTTATTGCATCTATTAAAAAATTGAGATATAATTCATAAACCACAAGATTCCCTTGTTTAAAGTGTACAATTCAGCGGATTTCAGTATGTTCCCGAGGTTGGGCAACCATCACCACTGTCTACTTCCAGAACATTACCATCACCCTAAAAAAGAATCCTCACTCTCATTAGCAGTCACTCCTCATTCTCCTCTCCCCACAGCCCTGAAAACTACTGATCTACTTTCTGTCTCTATGGATTTTCCTATTCTGGACATTTCATATACATGGAATCATATAAGACATGACTTCTTTCACTTAGCATAGTATTTTCAAGGTTCATCCATATTGTAGTACATATCAGTATTTCTTTTCTTATTATGGCTGAATAATACATTGTATAGATATGCCTCATTTTGTTTATTCATTCATCAGTTGATGGGTATTTGGGTTATTTTGATGTTTTTTGGCTATTATGAACAATGTGTACTAGTTTTTGTGTGGACATGTGTTTTCAGTTCACTTGGGTATATATCTAAGACTGATATTGCTAAGTGACATTGTAACTCTGTGTTGAATCTTTTGAGGAACTACCAGACTATTTTTCAAATGGCTATACCATTTTATAATCCCAAATGTATGCGGGTTCTGATTTCTCTGCATCCTTGTCAACACTTGTTATTGTCTGTCTTGTTTATTATAGCCGCCCAAGTGGATGTGAAATGGTATCTCATTGTAATTTTGATTAGCATTTCTCTAATGACTAATGATGTTGACCATCTTTCATATGCTTATTGGCCATTTGTACATCTTCTTTGGAGAAATGTCTATTCAAATCCTTTGCCCATTTTTTAATTGGGTAATTTGTCTTTTATTGTTGACTCGTAAGAGTTCCTTATGAAGTCTTAATACTAGACTCTTATCAGATACATGATTTGCAAATATTTTCTCCCATTCTGTGGGTTGTCTTTTCACTTTCTTAATAGTATTCTTTGAGGCATAAAGGTTTTTAATTTTGATGAAGTCCAATTTATCTATTTTTTTCTTGTTTGCTTGTGCTTTAGGTGTCGTATCTAAGAAAGCATTGCTTAATCCAAGGTCACAAAGATTTACACCTATGTTTTCTTTTAAGGGTTTTATTATTTTACCTGTTACTTTGAAGTCTTTGGTCCATTTTGAGTTGTTTTTCTATGTGGTGTGAGAATGTATTGCATCTTGACACCACATTAAAATGTCCAACTCAGCATCCTGTTACAAAAGTACATCAATTATATTTTTGTAAATAAGAGGTGGCAAAAAAAAAAAAATCCATGCCACTAAAGAAAAATATTTTAAGCACTTTAAAATATTATTTGTTATAAACATTAAAATATTTATTGGAATATAATTGTAAATTATCCTTACATTTTAAAAGAGATCCCCTAAGGTCTTTATTAGGCAACAAATTATTGACTTTATTTGACTGACTATTTTTTCATGAAAGCAATGCAAGCAGCATTTCTTTAAAATGCCATAATGCATGACTTTTAATGCATTTGAGTTATTCTAATATTCAATGACTAATTTCTCTAAGGAAAAAAATGTTTACAAATTAACCTATTATTCTTATGACTATAACCTATATTAAGTACACGTTAACAAAATATTACTACTTAAAATTCTTCTTGCTAAAGTGTGGGTGCCTGACAAAGTAAAATAACCTTGTAGGATTCTGATGTCTCCTTAAACAAAGACTGAGATCAGATGAAGTGCCAAGGAATAGAACTGCTGGCAGACTACCATCAGAACTCATTGCATTCAGAAATTCATGAAAACACAAAGAGAAGACATTTCTAACTTAGCAGTGTGAGAGAAGTGGGGAAGGAAACTGGAGGAAAAAAAAATTCTGATGACAGAGATCTGAGAAACCATGAAGGATGTAATTTTAGAGTTAGACTTCCTATATCTGCAACTCAGTTCCACAACTGACCGGTTGTGTGAACTTGAGCAAGTTAACCTGTGTAAGCCTCAGTTTCCTCATCTGTAAAATGGGTTTCATGACAGCATCTGTCTTGTAGGATTGTCATGAAGATTAAATGAGTTAACGCATGTAGAGCATCTTGCTCAGATCCTTGCTTATAAAGAGAATCCAATAAATATTAGCTTTATTATTTATTATTATTATTAGTCCAAAAAAACAGAAAGCTTGCACAGGGTCTCCAAATTACTGAAAATTCTTGGCTTCCAGAACTCAATTCCTATTCATTGGGGTTATTATGTGATATATAACTTCAGAGTAAGACCCCAAGCAAAACGTCTCTGTATATAGGTGAATTTAGTTGTTATTCCAGTTTTGGCCATGAATTTCAGAGATTGACTCCTCACTGGGGGGAAATGAGCTTGGAAGAACCATGGAGTAGCTAATACACAGTGAACACAGTAGTCCCCTCTTATCCACAGGAGATACATTCCAAGACCCCAGTGGATGCCTGAAAGCAAGGACAGTACAGAACCCTATATATACTATGTTTTTTCCTATACATACGTATTTCAGGTGTGACAGCAAAATTAGCATGGATTTCTTTCTCCTTTTACATTTCAACTTGTGAAATCATCACAATTTCATGATTAGAAGGTTCTCGTTCTTACCATAGATCTTAGCAACCTCAGCATGCGATTTATTTTTCTTTCCTTCTTAGGGGGAGAACTTTTACCTTTTCACTTAAAGGAAGCACTTTATGGCTTCGCTGGCATATCTGAACTGCCAACATCACTGCTGTTGCACTTAAGGGCCGTTCTGATTATTATCTTTTGTTTGAGGAAGATTGGCCCTGAGCTAACATCTGTGCCCATCTTCCTCTATTTTATATGTAGGATGTGGGATGCCTGCTACAGCATGCCTTGGTAAGCAGTGTAAAGGTCCGCGCCTGGATCCAGGCAAGCTAACCGCGGGGGCGGGGGAAGTGGAGCACGCAAACTCAACCGCTACACCACTGGACCAGCCCTGGGGCCATTATTAAGTAAAATCACGGTCACTTGAACACAAGCACTGCGATACCACGACAGTAGATCTGATAACTCAGCTGGCTACTAAGTGACTAACTTGCCGGTGGCGTATATACAGCATGGATCCGCTGGGCAAAAGGATGATTCGCATCAGGCGCGTGCTGCGGTCGGATGGCGCAAGATTTCATCATGCTACTCAGAAGGGCGAGCAATTTAAAACTCGTCCAAACGAAGCATTGTTGTTGGTGCCATCCAGTGGATTCCAACTCCTAGTGACCCTGTGCACAGCAGAGCGGAACCCTGCCTGGTCTTTTTGTGCCATCTTCTCGCCTTCCGGCGCTGTATCAGATAATGATGTTCTCTGTTCATAGGGTTTTCATGGCCAATCTGTTCGGAAGTGGGTGGCTGGGTCCTTCTTCCTAGTCTCAGTCTAGAGGCTCAGCTACAACCTGTCCACCATCAGTGACCCTGCTGGTATTTGAAATACTGATGGCAGAGCTTTCCGCATCACAGTGACACACAGCTGCCATAGTATGAGGACAGACGGATGGATGGTGTGGTTCCCTGATGTGGAAACAAACCCAGCATCACAAGTTGTTTATTTCTGGATTTTTACATTTAATATTTTTGGACTGCGGTTGACCGAGGGTAAACCACGGAAAGTGAAACCGCGGATAAGGGGGGACTACTATACCGAGGAAGAATCACCTAAGTAAGAACAGTGGAGACAAAACAGCCTGAAATGAACTACATAAATGATAACTAAAGTCGCCAATGAATCAACAGGAAAATGCAAGATGCATTAGTTCTAGCTTAACTCTGACGGTAGGTAAAACAGTCCCTTATCTTCTCTGGGGTTCACTTTTCTCACTTGGCAAATGAGATTCCGGATTTCATCAGATGATCATTAACGTTCACCCCAGGTTAAAAAGTCCTATGGCTACATTTCCAAAATAATGGTGACCTTTCATTTATTTTCAATTTCACCAAGATCATATCAGAAAGCAGCATTGAAAGGATTATCACTTACAGTGACAGCACATATAACCACAGTGATACAGATTTTTAACTTGTTTATCAAGTTACCTACTTAATATTTTGTATAGGTAATAGAGTCATATAACTCAGGCAGCAAAAATGTATCTTATAAAAGGTCTTCCTTCACCCATCTAGCTCCAGCTCCCCTTCCAACACACATATGTGCACGCACACCGGTAACCATGATTTCACCTTCTCATTTTCATTCCAAATATTGTTTATAAATTTATATGTGCAAGGCAACACAAACATCTTTTCCCCTCCTTTTCTATGTACTGATAACATATAATGCTCTCTCTTCCACTCCTTGCTTTTTCACATAGCAATATATGTTAGAGATCTTTCCCACTCAGTAATAAAGATCTTCCTCATTCTCTTTCTTATAGGGCAGAAAATTACACTGTGTTTATGCATCATAATTTATACAACTAGTCCCTAGTAATAACTGTACAGGTTTCCAGTCCTTTCTAATTTATTAAGCGGCCTTTTTTAATTTCAAAAAATGGACATCAAATATTATCAGATAACTTTTCTGCATATATTGGGACAAATGAACTTCATCCTTTCAACCACTAATTTGCTAAATTATGAGTCATGTTGGAGTTAGCTGTTTTTTAAAGATTTGTTAGAACTTCTCTGTGAAACCATCTGGGCCTGGGGCTTTCTGAGGCTTTGCTTTAGCAAACTTCTCTATTTTGTTTATATTTCTTTGTCCGGTTTATATTTTAGGGGGTTTTTTTGTTTGTTTTATCAGCCTTGGGAACAGAAGGTTGAGTTTATTATACTCCTCAATTCATGGCATGTTATTATCATTTGTTTCACAAGGCCTCCTCTTATTTATTTTTAAAAAATATCTATTTTTTATCCCCACATTTCCTCCCATTCCCTTTCTCCCTCATATAGGCACCCATTCTAATATGTTTCTAAAAATCTTTCTAAAAAATACACCCTTGCTGCAGGGATGGTTCAAGATCCATGAATCAATCAATGTGATACACCACATTAACAAAATGAAAAGTAAAAATCACATGATCATCTCAATAGATGCAGAGAAAAGATTCAACAAGATACAGCAACTGCTTGTGATAAAAACTGAATAAAATGGGTATAGAAGGAAAGTACCTCAACATAATAAAGGCCGTATATGACAAACCCACAGCTAATATCATACCCAATGGTGAAAAACTGAAAGCTATCCCTTTAAGAATGGGAATCAGACAAGAATGCCCACTGTCACCATTCTTATTTAACAGAGTATTATAAGTCCTCGCCAGAGCAATCAGGCAAGAAAAAGAAATAAAAGAGATCCAAATTGGAAAGGAAGAAGTAAAACTGTCACTATTTGCTGATGACATGATTTTACACAAAGAAAATCCTAAATAATCCACAAAAAACTATTATAAATAATAAATGAATACCGTAAAGTTGCAGAATACAAAATCAACCTACAAAAATCAGTTGCATTTCTATACACTAACAACAAAGTAGCAGCAAGAATACAATCCCAATTACAATTGCAACAAAAAGTATAAAATACGTTGGTATAAATTAAATTTAACCAAAGAGATGAAAGACCTGTACACTGAAAACTATAAAATTTTGTTGAAAGAAATAGAAGAAGATACAGATAAATGGAAAGATAATCCATGCTCTCAGATTGGAAGAATTAACGTAGTTAAAATGTCCATACTTCCAAAGCAATCTGCAGATTCAATGCAATCCCTATCAAAGTTCCAACAACACTTTCCACAGGAATAGAACAAAGAATCCTAAAACTTATGTGGAACAACATAAGACCCTGAATAGCCAAAGGAATCCTGAGAAAAAAGAACAAAGTTAGAGGTATCGCACCGCCTGATTTCAAAATACACTACAAAGCTATAGTAATGAAAACAGCATGGTACTGGCACCAAAACAGACACACAGATCAATGGAACAGAATAGAGAGCCCAGAAATAAATCTACACATCTTTGGACAGCTAACTTTTGACAAGGAAGCCAAGGCAAACAATGGAGAAAGGAAAGTCTCTACAATAAATGGTTTTGGGAAAACTGGACAGCCACATGCAAAAGAATGAAAGTAGACCATTATCTTACACCATGTGCATATATTTGATGTAATCAAATTTCTTAGAAGTTTACTTTATGGTCTTGCTTTTGAAGTTTTATTTTAAAGATCTTTCCCTGCTAACTTTCTGATCACCAATTTTGATTCATGTGTGTGCATGGTGGGGGTGGGGGGCGGGTCCCACACATCCAAGCAATTCCCTGACACTAGCTGTGTGTCCTACAATTCAAGTCGATTCTGACACTACCTACCTGGAGATAGCATCAGATCCAACAGGTTAAGGGTTCAGCCCTGCAAGACTGCCCCTCCTCCACTTCAGACACCAGTCACAAGCCCAGGTTATCGCCTTTGCTTCTCACCAACCAGCTATAGATTGGAAGTTCAAACGATCCCCTTCTCGGTTTGATTAATTTGCTAGAGGTGCTCACAGAACTCAAAGAAACATTTTATTTACTAGACTACTGAATAGTTGTAAGAAGATATAACTCAGAAGCAGCCAGGTGGAAGAGATGCACAGGGCAAAGTATGGGGAAAGGGCACAGAGCTTCTACGCTCTCTCTAGGCAAGCCACTCTCCCCAAATCTCCATGTGTTCACCAACCTGGACGCTCTCTGAACTCCATCCTTTGGCTTTTTATGGAGACTTCGTTACACAGGCATGATTGATTAACCCATTGGCCAGTGGTGATTGATCTCAATCTCCAGCCCCTCTCCCCTCCCTGGAGGTCGGGGAGAGAAACTGAATGTTCCACCCTCTAATCCACCGGCAGCCAGCCCCCAACCTTAAGTGACCCAGCTGCTTTCCAAAAGTCACCTCATTGACAAAACAAAAAACACTTTCATGGCTTTCAACAATTAGGAAATTCCAATGGTTTTAGGAGCTCTGTGCCAGAAATGGAGATGAAGGCCAAATATATATTTGGTATAAATCACTATATCATACCTAATCCAGGTAACAAAGATATTCTTTCATATTTTCCTCTATTATCTTGAGGTTTTTCCTTCAGATTTAATTATGTAATTAAATCCATTTAGAGTTCACCTTTACTTGAGATACCCAAGAAGAACCTAGTTGTATTTTTCTCTAAGTTTTTCTAATACCACTTTAATTGGATGTGTAGTCATGATGGTTAATGTTGTGAGTCAACTTGGTTGGACACGGTGCCTAGATATGTGGTTAAACATTATTCTGGACATTTCTGTGGGAGGGTTTTTGGATGAAATTCAATGTAAATTGGTAGACTTGAGGAAAGCAGATTGTTCTCCATAGTGTGGGTGGGTCTTATCCAATCAGTTGAAGGCTTGAATAGAACAAAAGATGGACTTACTCTGAGCAAGAGGAAATTCTGTACCATGTAGTCTTCAGACTTAAACTGCAGCATTGGGAGCTCTTCTGTGGGTCTCCAGCTTGCTGCAGATATTGGATTCATCACCCTTATAATCAGAGCCCTGGGTGCTGGATCATGAGCTGTGGTTCAATATAATACCATAAGAGAAACTGAAATAGAGAGCTTTATTATTCACATGTCTTTGAGGAAGTACACAGCACACCTCAAGGGACCACACAGGAGGTCAAGGCAGGGTGCAGGCAGAGAGAAAGACAGGACCTGGGGCACATGCCTTTATTAGGATATACGGGAGGAGTGCTTTGGGGTTCCTGAGCTAAGGCTGGATTCGTCAATTCAAACCAAAAAGAGCAGAGTTTTGGTATGCTCCATGGGGTCTTCTCTAAGGGGTGCACAAGGGGAAGGTCCTGGGAGGTGGGGAGACTATTGATCACAAGGGCCTTGGGGAAGTCATAACAGGAACTTACATTTACTTGTGACTTTGCAGGCTGTTATTTGGAGCGTGTGGTTGTATGAGGAGCTAGTGTCAGTTTAAGGCCCCCAGAGGCTGCTTGGCCAAATAAAATGGATGCCAAGGCAGCAATACCATGAAGTAGCTTAGGTAAACTCTCGATATCACGTGAGCCAATTCCTTAAAATAAATCTCTTTCTCTCTCTCTCTCTCTCTTTCTATATATATATATATATATATATATATATATATATGTATATATACACATACATCCTATTGGTTCTATTTCTCTAAGGTTGCACAGAAATTAAAGGTAAATTGTCCCAACCAAGAGCATGGATGTCTCTCCATTTCTCTGAACATCTTCTCTGTCTTTCATTAATATTTTCTACATAAATGTCTTGTGAATTCTCGGATAGGCTAACAACTAAAAACTTTATCCTTTTGTTGTTCTTGTAAATGGGGTCTTATTCCTAATACATTTTCTAGTTGGATATTATTGTGAAATGCTACTGATTTTTGTAAGATGATTTTGTATCCAGAGGCGTTATTGAACTCTCTTATTAGTTCTAAAAATTTACCTATTCTCTTATTTTTCTAGATTAGTGATCATACCATCAGCAAATAATGGCAATTTTATTTCTTTCCTTCCAATGTGTACTGCTTTGTTTTTGTTTTTGTTCCTTACAGAATTGGAAAGAATTTCTAGCTCTATGTTAAGCAGAAGCAGTCAACAGCTTTGTCTTATTCCTGATGTTACAGAAAATACACCTGAAGTTAGTTATAATGTTTACAGTAAATTTTCAATACATACCTTTTTCAGTTTAAAGAAAATCCTTTCTAATCCTGGAGGACTAGGGTTTTCATGATAAATGGGTGTTAACATCTATCAAAAGCTTTCTTTACATCTCTTGAGATAATCACTTGGTTTTTCTCCTTTAGTTTATTAAGGTAATGAATTACATTTATAAAGTTTGCAATTGTGAACCATCCTTACATTCTTGGGATAAAATCTCCTTGATCATATTGTATTTTGTTTTAAATATATTGTTGGATTCAGATACTCCTGTTTTATTTAGAAATTTTGCATTTACACTATTTAATGAAATGGATCTATCACTTTCTTGAGTGTGAGTATGTGAATTATTTTTATTTGGTTTTGGAATCAAGATTACATTAGTCATATAACATGAGCTGGGCAGACTTTCTCATTTTTTTTCTTCTTTGTTTCTTTTTTCTTTGTCTTTTGTTTTAACTACTTCTGAAGACAAGAATTACCTCTTCTTTAAAATATTGATAAAACTCACATGTAGAATCATCTGGGGCGGGGTGAAAGGGGAGAACTGAGATTGTTTTCACCATCATTTTAATTTCTTTAACACTTGCTGTTCTATTCAAGCTATCTATTTTGTCCTTCATCATTTTGATGTTTTATGTTTTACCAGAAATATATGCATTTCATCTGGACTTTCAAACTTATTAGCAAAGAAATGTGTATTATACTTAATTTTTTTAAAATTTCCCCTTATGTTCATAGCTATTCTCCCTTTTTTCTCTGAATTCTATATTTATTTGTACCTTCTGTCTTTATTTCTTTAGCAGCCTTACCAGGAGTCTTTTTTATCTTATTAATATTTTCTAAGAATTTTGCTTTTATTGATCGTCACTACTATTTTGCTGTTAATGTTGTTTCCATCCTTCTTGTTTTTTGGATTTGCTCCATTGCTCTCTTTCCAAATCCTTGACTTGACCAGCATTTTTATTTTATTTTTTTACCTTTCTTGTTTTCCAATAATTGTATTTAAAGGTATAAAATTCATTCAAAGTACTACTTTGTTGTCACACAATTTAAAAAATCAACTTTATTGAGATATAACTTACATAAAATAAAATGTAGCCACTTTAAGTGGACAGGTTGATAAGTTTTAACATATAAATATATATATATATATATATATATATATACACCCCTGAGTAACCAAACACAGTTATGATACAGCACATTTCCACTACCCCCCAAAATGTCCCCATTCCCCTTTTCAGTCAATCTTTTCTCATCCTTCACCAAAGTAACCACTGAGCTGCTTTCTAGTACTATAGGTCAGCTTTTCCTTTCCCAGAACTTTACATAAATGGAATCATACAGAATGTATTCCCTATGTCTGGTATTCTTTAAGCAGCATAATGTTTTTGAGATGCATCCATGTTGTTGCATGTATCAGTAGTTGATTCCTTTTTATTCCTGAGTATTATTCCATTGTATGGATACACCACAATTTGTTTAGATTTTCACCCATTGATGGACATTTGATTTGTTTCCAATTGGAGGTTAATACAAATAAATCTTCGTGAACATTTGAGTTCAAGTATTTTTGTTGTCCCACAAATTTTAAACTATAGTATTTTCATATCTTTCATTACTAAATATTTTTAAATTTTCTTTATAACATCCTTATTAATTTGAGTTACTTAGTAATATGTTATTTAGTTTCCACACATATAAAAGTTTTAAGCTTTCTTTTTGTTAATTTTCTAAAGTTTCCATCTCCTATCTATTATGGGGTCAATTTTCATAACTTGTTACCCTAGAAAAATTATACGTTACAACCAAGTTCACAAATTTATTTTTATGAAGTTGTGCAGTGTATTCTCTCCAAGTCTTTTAATGCCCTCCGCTTCTGTGGTTATTTTCTTTTTTTTTCCCTCCCCAAAGCCCCAGCACATGGTTGTACATCCTAGTTGTAGGTCATTCTAGTTCTTCTATGTGGGATGCCACCACAGCGTGGCTTGACGAGAAGTGTGTATTTCTGTGCCCAGGGTCCAAACTGGTGAACCCCAGGCTGCCGAAGTGGAGCCTGCGAACTCAACCACTCAGCCACAGGGCCAGCCCCTGTGGCAATTTTCTTATTATTGGTTCTTATTTTGTGCATTCTTGTTCACTTGTGTAGGTTAGCTCATAGTCTTGTTTTGTATTTTGGGGGTTTTTTTTCCCCAAAAAAACGGATCTTTGGATTTTTCTCTACTCTTTGTTCTTTCATTAATTAATGTATGTTTTCCTTTTTGATGCGTTCTCCCACTACTTTCCTTGGGTTTATTTTCTTCTCTTTGTTAATTTATCTTCATTTTTTACTACATATAAATGGAATAGAGAAGAATTTATATTTTTATAACATAGGTTCTGATATGTAGCGTTTTCATTTTTTTTATTCCCTAAATATTCTGTAGTTTTTGTTTTGGATTCCTCTTTCACTAAAGAGTTACCTAAGAAACTTAAAAAAAAAATTCCAAGTGAGTAATGCTTTTGTTGTTGTTATTTTCCTTCCAGTTTTTTTCAAGCATGATCAAGGGATGATTTTTGTACAGATTCTATTTTTTTGGACTTCATTTCCTGTGTCTTAATATATGGCCAATTTTTTGTGAATGCTCCATGGACACTTAGGGGAAAAAGAGTATGTTCTGTGTTCGTGGAAGAGAGTATGATATGTATCAATTGGATTTCCCTTGTTAATCATGTTATTTAGGTCTTTTACTGTATTTATTACTTTTTTTTTCCTTTTGCTGAGGAAGATTGACCCTAAGCTAACATCTGTTGCCGATCTTCCTCTTTTTGCTTGAGGAAGATTTGCCCTGGGCTAACATCTGTGCCAGTCTTCCTCTATTTTGTATGTGGGTCACCACCATGGCATGGCTGCCGACAAGTGTTGTAGGTCTGTGCCTAGGATCTAAACCTGGGCCACTGAAGTGGAGCACGGCAAACTTAACCACTAGGCCATGGGGCCAGCCCCTGTTTTTATTACTTTTTATTCACTTGATCTTCCATGGACTAAGAGAAGGCTTGCAAGTCTCTTCCTGTAAAGTGTTTCTGCCTCTATCTTGTTATACTGAAATTTTTTCTTTGTGCATGTTAACACTACATTCTTAGCCTTATGAATGCTCAAAACTGTGAGATCCCCGTTCTGAAGTGAATTCTTAAAGATCTTTTAACTTTTTTCCTTTTTCTCCCCAAAGCCCCCCAGTACATAGCTGTATATTCCTCATTGTGGGTCCTTCTAGTTGTGGCATGTGGGACGCTGCCTCAGCGTGGTCTGATGAGCAGTGCCATGTCCGTGCCCAGGATTCGAACCAACGAAACACTGGGCCGCCTGCAGCAGAGCGCGGGAACTTAACCACTCGGCTACAGGGCCAGTCCCCTGAAGTGAATTCTTTATCATGTTAAACTATGATATACATATGGTTATAAAGTCAACCAGTAGATGGGAATTATTATGGTTCTGTTTCCGGCCCAACGTTCTTTCCTCCACTATTCAATTTGAGTTTATAATATTTACCTTTATACTTTAAATATGCTTTTACTTCTACCATTTGCTTTATCAGCTATAAATTATATGTTGTGCCTGTTCACCTGACAGATCAGGAAGTCAGCGTACGTTCATGACCTCCATTACATGATACTATTACTATCACCTGGACATAATCAGGGTTTATAACATTTATACTCAGTTCCATAACAACATGTTGGTAGCAATCTAAATGGAATCTATTATGACCAGCAGTCCTTTTGCCGTGCTTTCCATTCTGATTCCCAGCCCTCCCCAACAGGTCTTAGTTCTCAGAAGAGAGGAGTCTATTGTCCCTGTTCTGTGAGGCTCCAGGGCCGGGAGGACTAAAAGAAATACAGCCGATTTGGAAACTTGAGACTCTGGAAATTTGGAAACTTGCGGAACCCTAGGCAGGGGGCTTGGCCCAAAGCACAGAGTCCGGGAGCCTGTGGAGGGGACCAGCAACAGAGAGAAGGCAAAGCAGCACAAACAAGAAGGACCTGTCTGTGAACACAGCTGATGTGCCCCTGAAGACTCAAGGAAAATCTGCACAGAGACTGTGCAGGGGACAGAAATCCTCCTTGAGTAGATGGGGACACTGAATCACAAACACTTGGATTTAAGTAGTAAAGTGGTCACATGAGCCTCCAGGCTAGATCGGCCTGGGAACGCTTAGACTACGTTTGAAATTAAAATGTGACTCAATAGGAAAATACATTTTTTTTGGTAGATAAATAATGAGGTCTGCTTAAACAGAAATGTGGGATTATAGATGTTTATACAAAGCTCTTACCCTAATAGAGATGTGTACCTTTGTCTTTAAATAAGAATTGAAGCTAGAACAGGATAAAAGAAAACATTCTGTACTACTGCTGTCTTTCTGTGAATGGAAATTTAAACTCGTCCTGTCTTTGTGGTCTTTCTACCCTCTACTGTAATGCGTGTACACACACACGTACACCCATGGTAGCCACCCGGTGTTTTCCTTCAACACGCCTGGGATTTCACATTTCACATCCAACTATCCAAATTCTCCTCCCTCCCTCCCTGGAGTCTTCAGGGGCACAGATCCAGAAAAACAAAGCACCTTGTCACAATCCTTTCCTGTTCCCCTCATCCAGAGGCCACTTCTTCCTCCTTTGAGTTCCCATGATATTTTATCTGTACCTCTCGTGGAGCTTATCTCCTTCTGGCTTGTTTTAGAGTTGTTTACGTGTATTCGACATCATGGTCAAGAGGAAAGAACAACTGCTGGCTTTAGAGTCAGACCTGTCTGAGGATGGATCCCAGGTCCATCCCTCACTAGCTGGGTGGCCTTGGACAAATCCCAACTGTTGGGAGCTTCCTTTTTTTTTCCCAAATACAAAAATAATATTCTCTCTCCTAATTGTTTTGAAGGTTGGAGATAGTATACATAAAACACACTGCTTGGTAAAATATAAAAAAAAGTCAATCATTATTATTATTATTATCATTATTTATGAGGTTATTTTTGTTATTTCTTAGTCCCCTACTAATGTATTTATCCATTCATTCAACAGATTTGAAGACAAAACTATGGGCCAGGCACTGGGGGCCATGTGGAGAAAAAGACAGGAAATAAACAAGTAAGCAACTAAGTACAGAAATAATTTCAGAGGAAGATAGCACAGTGAAGAAACTAAGACAAAATATGCAACAGAGAGAGATAGAGGCAGGGGGAGATAAGAAAGCTCACTTTAGGGAGCCGTGGGACTGAGACCAGGATAAGGGGGAAGCACCTACACGAAGTTCTGAAGCCAGAGCATTTCAGAAGGAGGGAGCAATTAGTGTGCAGAGTCTGAGCAAGGAATGAGCTGGCAGCAGAGTGAGTGAAGGAAAGCATGGCAGAGGGTAGACAGAAGGAAATATGCAGGGGCCACTCCCTCAGGATCATGTTGGCCCTGATAAACAGCATGGATTTTATTCTCAATGTGATTGGGAGCCTCCTTGAAGACAGGGTTCACTGGCTTGAACTCAGTGTCATATCTGCATTTGTGTTTGCCTCCCGGAGAACTGTAATCCAGCAGCCAGTCCACAGATTTTTGTGAAAGGTAGAGATGAAGGGAAGGAAGGAAGATAGGAGGGGAGAAAAAGAAGGAGGGAGAGTCAGAGGGAGGGAGAGAAGGTCACACTGGACATCCGTAGAGACGAATCTGATGGTTCTCCCCATTGTCAGAAGCTTGAGGACAGCCCCAAGCTGGCCTTGGTGGGTGGAGAAATTTTCCATCCTCTCATGAACATTTGGTGTCACACTGGTCTCTTTCCTCGGGTGGTCCCAGATGGTGGTGGGGGCTGGGGAGCTGGGAGGTCTGCAAGGAGAACAGCTCATCGCTGCCTCTGGCTCTCATCGCTGGCAGTTCTGTCTCTCAGGTCGCAGATAACAACTGTCAGCTGGTCTTACTGTGAAGCAATAAGCTTCCCCAAAACAAAGAGGCAGGCCAAGCTCCAGAAAAGCTGCAGTGTGGACAAAACACACAAGCCTGGAAAAAATTAAAAGTTCATGAGCAACTGAACAGAGCACCTCAGGGAAACACAAGGGGTTAAACTTCAGCACACAATGTTCCCAACGCCCTTGAACCAGCAGAAAAATAATCGCACATCCTTGGTAAAGGGAAAAAGAAATCACGAGAGAAACAAGTCACCGTTCCCACAAGAGAACTAAAAATAATGCCGTGAAAGGTTGGCCCAGCCCAAAAATGGAGGGAAAGAGAAATGAAAGGCCGGCAGAAAAGGCGAGAAACAAGATAGAAGGAGATTGGCCAGAGGCAGGGTCCACTGAGCCCAGCTCAGCTCCTTTGTCTTCCTGAGAGAGAGTGCTCCCTTCACAGCCTCAGGGTGGCTGAACCTGCCTTGGCAGGGTCCCCCCAACACCCTTCTCTCTGAGAGCACTGTTGTGAGGAGAATCCAGACTACAAATGAAGCAGAAACAACAGCCTCGTCTTAAATACTTTTCTTTATTAACTTAGGTCTTAAATATAAAAAGAATTGAACTCAAGCCTGGCCAACCCGAGTGGCCAAATGGTTCAGGGAGTATTTGCTAAGAGACACACACCTCCTAAAGAATGCTTATGGTTCAGGACAAAACAGCAGCATCTGGATGAGTGAGAAGGGTGAGAGTGTGAGACTCGTGGACCACAGGTGAATCCAACATGAAGGTTAGCAAGCCTGGATGGGAGAGTTTCCAGACTCAGCTCATAGCCTAAGTAAAGTAAGACGGTAGTTGCAATTAAAGGTAGAACTTGCTCATGTGATTATTATTCTTAATGTCTAGTTTCCTCGTTGGTGCCAGTTTTGTGCTTAGAAAGTTGCACGAGCTCATTTCTGAGAAGCAGTATCACGATCCCCAAATTCTGTGGCTTTGACATTCACTTTCTTGGAGCACAGGCCTTTTTCACCAGAAAGACAGTATTCCTTGTGTCCGAAGGCTTTTAAACTTCATATTTAGAAAAAGGTAGACCAAGCCATTTTGGCACGAAGGAAGAGATTTCGTTCAAAAGTTATAAAAATGTTTAGCATTAAAATTATTATGCAAGGTCTACAATGTTTGGAGTGCCAGCTGCGGGCAAAGCATTATTCCAAATGCTCTGCATATGGCAGGAGAGCCTTTAATGCTTACCAAACCTTTGCGAAGTAAATATTATTATCCCCGCATTACAGATGGCAAAACTATGGCTCGGAGAAGTTAAGCAAATTCCCCATGGTCTCCTATCTAGTAAATGGGATTTCTGGGTTGACTTAGGACTGTCTAATTCCAACACTACAGCCCTTTTCTAGAATAAAAACTCACCTCTCCAAGACCAGAACAGAAAAACTTAAATGGCAGATTTCAACTGCATGGTCATCTTTGGTGAAAATCTTTGATAATTGATTATGTTTTCATTGGAACCTCAACATTTTTATGGAACACGTACAGTAGGCATAGGCTTCTAACCTGAAATATTGTAGTAGTTTCCTAGAGAAGATATTTTGAGTTTATAATCTCCAAAGAGAAATGCTCTTTTTAAATTTTTGGCTCAGGGTTTCTTTGTGTCATGAAGATCAACTCCTGTGCTGGGGCACGGGAGTAAAAATAGATTTCCCATTAGTAGCAATGAGTAGGAGTTGTTTGTCAGCCAGAAGGAAATTCTTTCTTTTTTTTCCCCTGCTTTAGTTCTTTTTCTACCAACAATTAAGCAAGGTTCATTGGAGAGTAGGTCAGGGTCAACTTCATATTATGGGTGCAGGAGGTGGTTATCTACAAAAGATGACTTCAGGGATGTGAGGACAAGGGTGTCGAACCCAGGCAGGACTTGAAAGCACCAACGAAGCAGGGACCCCCGCCCCCCAAAAACAAAGGAGAGAAAAAGCTTAGCTTTCATGAGCTTATCCAGAATTAAAATTATTCAGAAAACCTAGAAAGAAGTTATTTTAATTTAGCAAATATCCAAGTTTTATATCATTGTCAAAATAAAGTTTTATCTTAATTACTTATAGGGGAAAGGGACTACCACAATAATCCTTTTCAAAGCTCAGTGCCTAGAAAGTGCTAAATCTGTCCCAACTAAACTAACCATCTCCCCACCAAACATCTCCCCACGCGGATGCCTAAAATCCCACCATTAGCAATTAGTTCCCATTTGCTAACATGTTCTCTTCCCTCTGAGTAAGTTTTCTTTTTTAAGGCAAATGCCGTAAGAGCCAATATATAAATTTCATATACTTTGGGAAAAAATAACCAGCTTATCATAAGTTTTCCTCCATTCCAGAAAGACCCTGGGTCCCTTGAAAACATTTGGCAAAGGAGGAAAACCCAACCTCAACCAATGTGTAGAGGTGAAGGGAGAAAGAAGTAGAGACTTTGCTGATCTCGGCCAGTCCCTAACTCTATAAAATTTGCTAGGGAATCACAAAAATCATGAAATTCTATGATTCTAAGAAATCATCTCTCTGCTTTGAAACTTTGGTTCACAGCCATAACAATGAAAAACACCACATTTGACTTTAGAGTGTTGGCAAACTTCTGAAGCCCAGGTTCAGATCAGATAACTCTCATGTTTTAGAAACAATGAAGCCGAGGGCCAGTGAGGAGAGCTTTGCTCTAAGTCATCCAGTTAGTTAGTGGTAAGGCAAAGATGAGAACTGATGCATTCACTTGGTCATTGAAAGAAAGAACCCCGTCAGATTTCCATCTGTCAAACATTTCAGCAAACACAAATAGTAGGGTTACCCTGTTCAGGAAGAAGTTTGTTTAGCTCAGCCAAACTTATTTTATTTTTTAACAGATGAAGTAAACCAGATTCAGAACTCTACATTTTTTTTCACGTATGCGGCATGGGACCTTGCTAACTGGAATAGTTGGTGCGTGGTGAGGATGAGAAGGGGATGTAAAATTAAATGAACAATTTGAATTTAAACCAGAAACACGCTGCTGATGTAAAAAATAAGGTGGCTGTTTTAGACACATCATTCACATTTACTCCTTAAATTATGGGGGGGTGGGGGAAGGATGGTTGTGGTGTGCACGTGTGTCTGCATGAGTGGCATGGTGTGGTGTGCATGTGTGTGGATGTGTGTATAAGTGGTGTGGTGTGTGTATGTATGTGTGTTTGTGTGAATGGGGTAATTGTGCATGTGTGTGTATGCGTGTATGAATGGGTGGTATGGTATGCGTGTGTGTGTGTGTGTGAGTGATGTGGTATGCATTGTGCATGTGTGTGTATGGAAATTGGTGGTGTGGTGTGCATGTGCGTGTGTGTCTGTGTGTTTGGCTGCCATCTTCCATGAAAAGCAAATGGGAAGCTGCATTTAACTCTGAGGAAAGGCCCTTAATTAAGAATTGAGCTTCAAGAGGTTAATGAGAGACAGGCAAGGGGCACTTTGTCCCATCTTAACTAGAAGCCCTCAAAAGCACTAGAGAAGAAAGTTGGACTTGAGAGGTGAGAGTCGGGGAGGGGTACAGGTTGTGTTTGGAGTATGGAAACTGCAAATCAAAAACTTTCCACACGGCATCTTCTGACAACCCAGTTTCATAAATGTGTATTAGGATTTCAAAGAATATGGATTTGTTTTCAGTTTCCATGTCTTTCAGTTATTGAAACTTTAAAAGTAAGTTTCACTAGTTAGGTGGAGCTGGGTGGAACCAAGTTGGAATTCCAGCTCTACCTTTACCCATTGAGTGACCTTAGACAAGTTCCCTTCTTGACCTTAGTTTATTTCACTCTGTAACATGGTGTTATATATAATATCTACAAACCTTTGGGATGAAGGCCTGTGTGGGCACGTGAGCTGATCCGTGACCAGCGACAGGCTTGGCGCAGAATGCCTGATAAACGTGAGCTGTGACCAGTACTGGGTTTTTACTATATCTGACCCAGGAGTTCTGATCTCATGGGCAGGAGACTAGGCACCTTAGTTTCTTGCTTTACCTGAGAATAAGGAATAAAAGATTCCAGCCTTTGTGATTCTATGATGTTTTCTGGTCTCTTTGAAAGTCACCTATGGGAGCCTTTTCCCACCCGCCTGCTCTGATTCTCCTCATTTTAGCTTTCTGGTGCTTATTGCTGTCCCGTGTCAGTACTGCACCTGTCCTCCACTCTCCACCCACATGGCTGTCCAGGTCGACTTCAGCATCCCTCCAAGACATGACTTCTCAAATCCGTGCGCTAGCGTCGCACACTGCATACTGCGCCCATGAGAGTACCCCAAAACTTGCTAGGAGGGTAGTGTTAACGCTTTTTTGGAATGCATTTTAATCAACCTGGTATAAACATAATTTTAAAATAAAGTCACATTAAATGGGGGTGGAACTAAAATCCAATTTCCTTATACTTAAAACAAGTGGTCCAGACAAGCTGAGACCTGAGATCAGTTCTAGAACTAATATGGGAGCTCCAAGGGGGCAAGAACTGTGTCATTGTACCATATCTGTCACACATAGCATATAAGAGTTCTTCGATGGTATTTCAGGTGTGATTAATGAATAAATAGTGAGATTTTATAATTAAAAAATACCTGGGAATTGCCCTCCTATCTAATGACTCAATTTATAACAATGGTTCTTTCTGTTTCTAAATCCAATAATCCTCAAATGCTTTATGTTCCTGTCATGGGTTACCAGGCATCATCTTCCTGACCAAAATCCATGCACTGAGCACTGATTTCCATTCTCAGCGATGCAGTTGAGGGTAAGTTAGGAGACCATCAAAGGATGCCTGTTGACTGTCTCTCCTATGGGTTGAGGTCCTGCTGTTCTGAATATCAAAATCCACTTAGAATTTCCTTTGGAATTTCTTGAGGAAAGCCAACCTCTATTTGAAAAAAGACAACTTTTAAGTGATTTCTACCTTTTTTGGGGGGAGGGGGGCTGTTAATCTAGAAAAACTGAGGCACCAAGAAATAGGTATCCTCCTAGGTTTACTCTAATTCATGTCTATGTGCCTAACTGCAAAAGTATTTCAGTGTTTGTAGATGAAATTTAAAGAAGTCCTTTTAGCACTTCAATGATCATTGCATAGGGATTAAGAGGGATGACTAAACTCTGTCCGACAGCACTGTAATTGTGGAAGCAGAGCTCCATGACACTCCTTTAGCAGGTCCAGAATTTCGAAGCCCAGGGCAAGAGACTTTGCCTCATCCCAATTCTCTCTCTTGAAAAACATCTATTTCAGGGGCTGGCAAACAATTTCTATAAAGGGCTAGATAGTAAGTACAGTCGTGCATCACTTAACGATGGGGATATGTTCTGAGAAATGCATCGTTGTGTGAACATCATAGAGTGTACTTACACAAACCTGGATGGTATAGCCTGCTACACACCTAGGCTATATGGTACTACTCTTATAGGACCACCCTCATATATGTGGTCTGTGATTGATCAAAATGCTATGCAGCACATGACTGTATCTTACTTTGGGGGCCATTTGGTCTTTGTCACAACTACTCAACTCTCCTATTGCAGTGCCATAGGCAATAAATGAATGAATGAGCAAGGCTGTGTTTCAATAAAACTTTATTTACAAAAACTGGCAGCAGGGCTGGATTTGGTTCACAGGCCACAGTTGGCTGACCCCTGATTGATTGATCATTGAGTGCTGTGATGGATGGTAATTCCAACATATGGGGATTCTCATCCAACCTTTTTGTGTTTTTTATAATATTTTGTTTTCTTTCTCATTACGAAAATGAGACATGATCATTGTAAACACACAAAAAAATAGAAAAGATAAAATAAAAATCATCTACAATGCCATCAGACATACATCACTTCTTAATATTGTGGGACATTTTGTTTGGTTTGGTTTTGTATCTTCTTTTATAGAATGAAGATAATGCTGTATAATACTGGAAGTGCAAATTTATCAAATTCTCTTATTTTTATGCTATTTCCTACATAAGTTTAGACTGATTTCACTAATTTCTACTTCATAGATTGACCTGTTTTTTCAGGAGCCATGAGGAACTCCAACAATATCACTTGTTCTCTCACATTTACAGTTAGGGACTATGGTGCTTGAGATTTGGAGCAATTTACACAGAGAAGGGAGCAGAAAGGATACTGCCCTGTGAACGCTGATAACACGGTCTTCCAAGGTCAGGGCATAGAACAACTCTGGAGAGAAGGGGCGTGGGTGTGTGTGTGGGTGGGTGTGTTTTGGGGAAACAACTTGTTACTAATTTAGTTTTCTGAGGCCCTTGTTAAAATCTGTATGTTATAAGCCCTTCAGGAAATTCTGTATAGGTAGTGTGCAGTCCAGGCTTTGAGAAGTACTGTGGGGTGATGGGGTTCAGGACATACTACCCCAAAATACAGCACCTTGGCATAGCGAATACTTTAAGCTGAAGAAGTTTGAGAAAATAGAAGCAGGAAGGTCACTCTGACCTTCTCCCCATCATTCTCCCCTGAAACAGGTCATAAAACCTTCATGTGAGAGGCGCCCTTCCTACTCCCAGAGGACAGGAGCATCCTTATCTCCGAAGACAAAGGGATGCTGCCAAGAAGAATCGGAACAGGTCTTGCTGTTTCCGCCTGTTTCCTACACTAACCTCCCACTCCTTAACCCACCATATTCCCCCACGACTGCCTACTCTTCATCAATCCTCTCACAAAAATACCTGTCTAGCTGCTTCTTCGAGTCTCTATTCCCTTATGAAGTCTCCCACGTCATGTACAATTATATTAAATAAATTTGATTGCTTTTCGCCTGTTAATCTGTTTTTGTCAGTTTAATTTTAGACCCAGCTAGCAATCTCAAGAAAGTCAAGGAAAGTTTTTTCCTCCCCTACAGGGTATATCAGAGAGGGGAGCCCCGTACTGGATGAGCTTCAACCATTCCTTCACTTCAGGTGACGACTCATTCTCCAACTCAGATGACACTCAGGCATCTGCCTCCTCCCCATTTTCTCATTGCTAACCTTGGGTATTTACCTAATCATCAGTATCCCTAACAGAGAATGTAGGAAGTTCTGATTTGAAAGGGTTTACAGGAGGTAATACGTAACACTGAATGCCTAAAACCACAGGTGTTTGGATTTTATGTGGCTTTCACATTTCATCGACCGCCCTTGTGTGTTCCTAAAATAAAGCCAAATATTTCTATTCTGTTGCTGAAAACGGGTGTACATATTGAGAAAAACAATAGGGAATCACAAAAAAGATTTTTGACACGAACGACCTAAGCCAGACACAAAGATAAAGAATTGAAATAAATGTGGGAAGTACCCGTTACTTTGTAGGGTGAAAGTTGTAAGTTGGACAGAGCTTTACTTTTGGGCTCATGTGAGATATTTGCTCAGCAAATTAGTAACACTAGGCAGCTGGAATGACAGTGTTTTTAATGTACAGAATTGATTTTTTGTAAGTACTTGGAAATCAGAGACTTGGAGTGGCATACAAACTTCGCCATCAGTCGCCCTCTTCTGAGAGGCTGTTGCACCTCAGAGTAGCTTGCGACCACGGACACGCCCCTTCTCTCCTCTGCTTACACATCTGGGAAACAGGGCTAACGACAATATCCACCTCTGGGTTACTGGAAGGATAAAATTAGATAATTGATGTAAATCCTGGTGGCTAATTTAGGATGAATGCAGAATAAATGTTATTGTTTATAATAGAATCCATGAGGTTAATCACAAATTCTCCTCGACTATTAATTCTCGAAGGCCTTTTATTGACAATGTTTTACTTGCTATAGTTTTTCTGTATGTGTGGAAAAGTATTAAGACAATTACGCTATAAATTGCACCATTAAGTCATTTCAACTAGACTTCCCTCAAATTAATCCTAATTAGTGATGTTTACATGAAATTTCAATAGAAGTTAGAATGATGTTTGCTTTGCAATACCACTGGGAGGGAAAAATTAGTTTTCTTGTTTTTTTAAGAATAAATGGAGGAAATAATATAAAGTGAAGATGAAGTAAAGACTTCAAGCATTTATTCAATCATGTTGTGTGCTGCTTCTCAACAATGAAAATATCATTTACAATGCCTGGCAGAAGGAAGATCCCTCTAGGCTGGTACACCAAATAAGGAGAGAAAAGACAGAAAACTCAGTCTTTTTACTCTTAGGGGGCATCATGTTCATTAAAAAAAATTTTTTTTTAAATTAATCTCAACCCTGTTTCCAGAATTTTCAATAATTTGAGTACACCCTAACAACACAAGACTCATCAATCATCTATTTAAATTGTTTAAGCAAGAAGGCTCAATTTGGGAGGGGTGAGGGGGAGTAGGTTGTTTCTATATTTGCAACATGGTTTATTATTTTCAAAAATCATTGGTGTTCTATCGCTTCTACTGGTGACATAATCCAAAAGGCTCCACTTGTAGAGAAATCAGAATTTCTCAAACTTGCCAACCCTAAGAGTCATCTGTTTAAACACACGGTCCTAGACAGTCTCAGTGAATGAGCATTTCTAATAAGTGACTCTAGTAATCAGAGAAGTTTGGGCAACACTTCTGAGCAGTGGTTCTCAGCCCTGACCATGTACTAGAATCTCCTGGAAAGCATAAAAAGTAGCAGCTGTAGCAGCAGCAACAACTGATGCCCAGGCTCCATCCTGACAAAGTAAATCAGCATCCCTGGCATCTCAGGCCCCATCCCCAGACCCCTCAAAGGCAATGTGCATTTGAACCAGCTCTTCTGGGATCTAGGTGCTCAAGGAAGGTTGACAAGGCTACGCTAGTGCCTATAACAGAACACATATCTCTCCAGCCTGGGGAGGATGGGTTTTTGCTCCCCCCCTCTTCCTCTTCCCACTGCATCATCAAGGACAAAAGCAGCTTAAAAATCTTTTCAGACGTCTTTTTCTTTATACTCTTGGCCATTGAAAGTCAACTGAAGAGGGCCAGGGTGAGGCAAACCCATCTGTTCCAAAACTATTTATTAAAGTATGTTAAACAGTATAATCTGCTCTCAATCAAATGCCCCAGCAAACTTTAATTGGCAGTTTGTTTCATGTCCCATAATCAAAACATTAAGGATCACTAGCATTCACATCCGTGAATTCGTTTAGACAGTTTTCTTTAATTAACGATGAAGACACTACAGTTCTAAGTACCAGACAGAATTGGGGGGAGAAAAAACTGAAAATAAGCGTAACACTACAAAGAAAACTTGGAAAAGTGAAACACTTCTAAATAAAAATATATACCTGGCCTGGTACCCAGTACATATATACATAATACATATGTTATACACATATATACAATAAATGTTTTGGTAGCAATACAGACCATGCATTGGTCCTTTTGTACACAGATGAAGTAGCACCATGAGCAGCACCACCATCTCAAGATGATAAACCAAACTGCACATACATTAAAGGAAAAAATATATATGTATTTCATTTGGCCCACCCTGTAGCCAAGAGGTGTAAGGAAAGAACCTTGTAAGAAAAATTGTTCTGGGAACTACATTCCTAAGCCAATAGCAAAGCTCGAAAAATGAAAAAAAACAGCACTAAAGATGTCTATACAAATACAGACAAGTTGTCCTGTTCACTGAATTTGTCCTATCATGTGGTATTTTGGTTAACACTGGGGAAATTAACAACAGAAGCAAAGAGAGAGATTTAAAGGCCAGCTGAAGTCTAAAACACCAGTTCTCTTGGTGTATATATCACAAATACCAAGTCATCAAACTAGGAAAGGAAGACAACTCTCCAGCTACATCACACGTTTTCTAATCTTATTAGCTAATTATAAGCTCTTTATTACTGATAAATTACTTAAGAATAGGGTCAAACACTTTCAGTATCATTCTACCTCCTCCAAGCACCTCAGGTGATGCTCTCATTACAAGCAGTGGGGGCCACCCATCATGCCAACTGACCTGCACCTTCTCTATCCACTCACAGGAGACTGATTTACAGAGCTATGGAAGGACCTCCAAGATCTTTTCTGGCTTGGCTTTGGAAATGACCAAAAGGCACCAGTGTTTAACCTTTGATGTTCCACTGACTGCAAGAAAGCTATTTTTGCTCTCCATAACTAAGTTCACAGACTGGAGGTCTTTCTCTTAGTATTGGCAAGGTCACATTTCCTAACATCCCTAGAAGTGCATGCTTCTTCCTCTCAAATTTTTCAGCAGCCTATATGAATGCAGCATTGCCTCCAACGAACAGACACAACGTCCCAGGAATACTAACTCCCCTGTCAAGTCATTGCAAAGAAGCAATTTCGTATTTGGCTTCTATCCATTCTCCTTGGCATGCCTTCCAAAGGGTCCTGTCGCTCTCCAATCAAGGTCTTGATTCCCAGTGTCTCTGGTTTCCGCACCAACTTGTGTGATGGGCTACCTACCGAGCTCTCCCAAAGCAGTCAGAGCCCTTCACGTCTCTCCCATTTTTCACGGCTCTTTTGTCAGTGGACAGTGAGCTCACCTCCCCCCGTTTTTAAACCACCTGCAGTAAACAAAATTAAAGTTTTCAACTACCTGGCATATAGCACTCAGGATGCAAGATTGAACAAAATGGGGCTTCAGTTTTGTAAACTAGTGTTTCTTACAGTAGAGTAAAATTGTCTCAATACTTTAAGTTTTTCAAATTTAAAAGACAACTAGGAGACAATAGTCAAGGAAAGAAAAATTAAAAATCTCTACTTCTGGCTAGATGATTTTTAGTAAATCCATTTTTGCAGTCAACCTAGATTAGTCAAGAGAGTCCTTGACCTTTGAAAGTTAGCAAGAAATAGCCACAAAGGTAACATCAGTACTGAATTGTCATTATTGACTCAGGTGGTTGATCATTAATGGATTCTCTTCACTTCTAGCTGGTTCTAGGACCTTTTTTTTTTTTGCCCAGAATGAAGATATCATCAAAGTAATGAAATCTATTTGTTCTTTCCACAAAGGAGAGTTTTAAAACTCTGCCTAAGTCTCCAAGAAAGAACACTGTGAAAGGTTGGTCTCATGAAGAAAAAACCACTAACTTACAGGTTAACCAGAGGTCACTAGAAGCCCCATTAATGTAAGCCCTTGGCGGGTACAAATACTTTGAAATGGATAAAAGCCAGCACTCCTCAATAGGAAATGAACACGAGGACTTAGCAGCTGATGTTGCTCAAGGTCAACTCCTCAGGCAGCCAGACCATGAGTTTTTGCCTTAAATATCAGCAACTTCCAGTTTTAAATCAGTAAAATTTGATACCACCACCAAACCCAGCTCAGGGACCACTAGAAGCAGCTTAAATAAGAATTTCTCCCTGTGTTATTGGACTGAACAAAACATTAGAGAACTAGAAACCAAGCGATGGCTTTTCCAGTCTGTCACCTCCGTTCTCACTCAAAATATGTTGATAATTCCACATGCAGAGGTATCTTGGTAATACATATTCAAAGATTACGTTCCTTGAGAAATAATAACCAGTTTTACAGGAAAATGGTTGGGGCTGACTTTTTTCATTCATTTCTCTTTACTTATGTCCTCAATGGAAGAGAGCAGGAAGTTTGCTTTCTTTCTACACTAGCAAAAGTGTGAGTCAGAATACTTGAAAAATGAAAGTGAATTTGACCAAGAAAGCCTTTTTATGAAGGAGTAAAAAAAACAACTTTCATATCAGATTTTTTAAATTGGTAGTGTTCTCTCCTAGTAGGAAATGATGTAATTCAGCCAGTGCCTTGAAAACAATGGACTCTTATGACTACAGACCTATTTATCTTAGAAATTGATGAGCATGCAAATGGTTAGGATCTGCAACAATGAACATCGTACAACAGTCTGTGAGGTACTTGCCACCCAGTTGCATTAACAGTAGCACAGGCCCCAGCAGGTTGAGGGGTTCCATTGATTTCCACTCCCTTTTGAGTAGAGCAGGGGTCCCCGAACAGTTGATGAGGGGCAGCAGCCACTGCGATGTCCCCCAACCCTGGCCCCTTTCCTTGAAACTCCTCCACCACCCAGGGAGCTCAACCCTTCAGGGAAATAAAATGTTGCTCCTCTCAACAGTAGGGCTGGAAATTCCTGATAGCAAATTTATGCAGACTCTGAGGGAGCCTGATATTGGCATTAATTCACTTAACCTTTAGGAAGTTTCCTGGTAAAAAGATGAAAAACTCTAGGCAATATCTGTAAGTATGTTCATTGCCATTTCTTTTTCACAAGGAAAAATTCCAACGTGTGTGTACTGTCCAAACAAGAAAAGGATTAACATTTTCACTGCTGGCTAGATGTTTCCATAACAGGTCATTATGCTTTGATGTGCTCTCTGTACACTGGGTTTTATTAATGAGTCACTAATAGGTCAGTACCCACCAGGACAAATGGACCAAATCACATTGGGTTAATATTCTAACACCGGAAGTTTTCCAAAAACATGAGATAAGAGTCTTAAGGAAAGTGACGTGTAGCCCTGGTCATGATGAAAAACACTGTCTGGAATTTTAATTTCTGGTTAGAAATTAAAGACAAGTACTCACTTGTCTTAGCATCTTTCTTGAGACAATGCAGGAAATGAAATAACCTAATGTGTGCACAGAAAAAAATGGTGGTAATGGATCAGGAAGCTTACAGAAGTCGGGGGAGGGGGAGAAGAAAAGATCAACAGTCTCTAGTTTATTATGAATAGAAAGAAATTTCCAGAATTTACAAACACCCACATTGTTCATTCCAAAGAGAGCTTTTGATTTGAAGGAATCACCATGTCTCCTCCTCTTTACAGTATATACAATGGAAGACTTTGATCTCCTTTTCTTACAATTTTGCTTCCATTCAATTGCCAATTTTAAGCTGACACTTGAAAACACCCAGTAGAATATATCCTTCTTCAGTTTAATTAATATGGCCTATTGCCTTACAGGAAAAATACAAAATTAAGAAGAATTCTTGTAAGGATCTCAGCTCAACATCAGGGCTATATTACAAGAGATAGTATCAGCAAATAAATCTATACAATTGAGAACCATCTATGGCACTAGGATTCTTATTATATTATTTTTCTGAATTACAATCTTAAAACAAGGTTCGTACCCTATCTGTACCTGTTAGCCTTGTTTTAAGCATCTGCTCCACTCTTTACAGAACATTGTATACCTCAGTTCCACATCCAAAAAAAAGATGTGCTGTAAGAAATGTTCCATTTTAATTAAAAAAATTACACATATAAATCAAAACCTATGTTAAATATTTAATACTCTCTCCACCCAACGTGAACAGTTTTGAATGAAATAATTTACAATGATGCTTTGTCGTACACAGTTTCAGCAGCAGATGAAATAAACGTATCTTGTAAATGCAATGAGAGTGAACCCATTCTCTCGTGGCATGGTGGTGGGCCCAACAGCTCACATGGCCAGCTAAGTCCTTAAGGTTGAAGATGAAGTTTATGCAGACTCATTGTTCTGGTGTCACAGTGCTTTTTTGCTTGGCACAATATAGAATGTGCAGTTCAGTCAACGAACTCCTGAGGATTGTTATAAAGTAAACAAACTGAAATGGATGCATCGTACCATCTACTGAGGAGGAAGATGTGAGGTCCTGGTTGTGAATCATGACATATTTAGAGTCTGGGTACCCATGAGTTAAAGGAGGATTTGCTGAGGTCATTTAGGTCTTCATTCTGAAAAAGAAAAAGAAAAACTTTGTCACCATAGCATCTTAAAATGCATCACTTTTTTAGGATTCTTTTTTTAAACATATGAAGTATTTTGTTTTGTTTTGTTTTGCTTTGCAGGAAAGATTCACCCTGAGCTAGCATCTGCTGCCAAGCTTTCTCTCTTTTGTTTTTTCCTCCCCAAAGCCCCAGTGCATAGCTGTATATTCTAGTTGTAAGTCTTTCTAGTTCTTCTATGTGCCACTGCCACAGCATGGCAACTGACAGGCGGGTGGTATGGTTCCACAACTGGGAAACGAACCTGGGCTGCTGAAGCAGTGAGAGCGCCGAACTTTAGCCACTAGGCCACCAGGGCCAGCTCATTAGGATTTTCCATTAAAAAGGGGGCAGTTATCAGATAAACTGAAGTTACAGCACAAACAGTACTGTGTGCTTAAATAAAATCAACAAACTGTATTTAATTTTTTTTCTTTCAAAACACAAGAGTCTAAAGCAATCACAAACTCGAAATAGTCAATATTACACCAGTAAACAAATCGATATGATCTGGAGGTTTCGGAGGTTCAGCGGCACGAAAATACAAAATGCTTTCGTGTTCTTAAGATCAAAGCAAAAATGGACATTACAGTTATTGTGTCAAACTACTACAAAATATAGTAAGCAGGTTACAGTCAGGTTAGGCTTAACCTTCTTTTGGTTAAAAGTCAACTGCAGATTTTAGAATGTGAAGTTGCAGGGCCTAACATTACAAAATCTGAAATCAGTTTTTGACGTGACATTGTTTGCCGTGAGAATTTTAGATGCAAAAGGAGATCCAAGTGAAACAGACCTAGTTAATCATTAAATAAAAAAAGAAAGGGATTCTGATTTAGATCTACTAGAAATAAGTTACTCTGGCAGAAACACAACATTTCTTCCATGTAATTCAAGAAGGCCGACCTCAGGGAGCATTATTCATTCCCCTCCAGAGAGGGAACACCTTTCAACCTCATAAAACCTCTTTTGCTCTCAAGTATTACACTAGACAGTCCTTCTGAGGTCTATATTTTTCATGTATTCAAAGTTATCTATAAATATCAATATTTATAGAACGCCCTGAACAGTATGTGGCACGGAGCCATCAATAAAAACGTGTTGAGTGAGTAAATGGTTGCATTAAGTACCATGGAGGACACAAAGTTGAATTCTGCTACAGGCTCTGCTTTCTAGAAATTCTAGAAAGGAAACTAAGCTCTGTTCATAGATAGAATACAAAGTAAAAAAGGGGTGAATTCCATGATAGAAGCCCAGGAAAGAAGCTCTAGATGCCCAGAGGAGGGCAAGAAACTTTCTAGCTAAGAGTATGAGGGAAGTACCTTGCTGACACACCTGGCTTGGTTTGGAAGAAAAGGAATAGTTTGGGGATGTGGGAACAGGGACTGTATCTATGTTGCTTCAGTGTTGTGTCTCCAGAGCTTAGCACAAGGGCTGGCACATAGCAAGGACTCAATAAATATGAACTGAATGATAGGGACAAAGCACACTCCTCATTGAGAGCACATGACAAAACAAGGCCCAGGGGCATGAGAGCACAGGCATGGACTGGCCGAGTGAAGAAGGTGGTTTGCTGGAGCACGTGGTATCTGAAAAGGCGTAGAAGGAGTTAAGTCTAGAAATGTAGGCTGGGGTAGCTGGTGAACAACCTTGAATGTCAGGTCAAGACATTTTTATCTAAGTGTAGGGACAACAAAGACATGCTTTGTGATGTGATCGAAGTACAACAGTAATAATCCACATCAGCTACAAGGATAGCGACGGATTCTGAAATGCACACAGTAAATGTTGACCAATATAGTTTTTTCTCTCTCTCTCCTCTTGAAAGCAGGGGATGGCCAGGATCAGTCAGTATCCACTATTTACATAATGGCTTTCAGGTAAGTTGAAACTTACCAAATGAGGAGTCTAGTTTTACGAGTAGGTTTCTGTTTATTTTAAAATATTGACTCCGCCCCTAAACAACAGTCTATTTTTTCACTTACAGATAAAGACTCGACACGTAGACACCAATGTCAAGACAAAAAGGCACTCCAGGCATCTATTTCATGGCCAGAGAAACAGGGTTTACTTTGCAAGTGAGAGGAAAATGCATTCTTTGAAAAACCCCAGAGAACCATCTCCAGGTCTCTTTACTTTCAAGTTTCTCCTGAACTCATATTGTGATCTATCAGAATGTTCCTACCAGAATATCTAGATACAGCTTAACACAGCTTCACTGCTCTGAATTACTGGGCTTAAAATTAGGTAGAAAGGCCTTACTTTATTCTAAGGGCTGAGACAAACAAACTTATGAATACAAAATGGGGAAAAAGTGAAGGTCACACTCATGCTTTCATTTTATATCTGGCTCTCATTCAGAATGGCTGAATGACAGCTTAGCACAGGAACAAACTGTATCCAGTTTTGGCCTTGAGCTAACATCCATTGCCAATCCTCCTCAAGATTGTCCCTGAGCCAGCATCTATGCCCATCTTCCTCTATTTTGTATACGGGACGCCACCACAGCGTGGCTTGATGAGCAAGGCATAGGTCCATGCCAGGGATCCGAACCTGCAAACCCCAGGCCACTGAAGTGGAGCATGCGAACTTCACCATTATGCCACCAGGCGGGCCCCAAACTGTATCCAGTTTTGTCATCACATGTGCCAACCTGCACAGAAGCAGTAGGGCAGAGATTGAGGGCCCTATGAGGAGAAAGAAAAATATGATTTCACCAGATGCTGAAATGTATTCCTTTGGGACACTCTGAAACCATCCCTGTAATTTTCCGCAAGCACGCATGTTCAAAGAGCAGGAAATAAAAGCTCTTTATCATAAATCCTGATCAACACCTGTCTCAGCCACTAATGCTACCTACTGGTGCCATCAACTTAGGAGTCTATGAACAAGTGAAAGCAAGTGGGAAGTGGGAGGTGACGCTGACATGGAGGAGATGGGAACAGAAGGCTAAATAAACAGGCAGTAGAGGCCAGGAAAAATGTAAAGGGAAAGTCTGAAGTTCACATCTGTTTATCTTTGTACAAGGGTGTGTGTGTGTGTGTGTGTGTGTGTTTACACAAAGTTCAGCTACTGAGTAAATGACATGGATTTTTAACAGGCATCCATCAATGAGAACTGCCCTTCATTGCAGCCACCTTGGGGTCCACATACTTATCCCGATCATGCAGCCATCGTTTGAAGCATTTTTGGAATGCCTTCTCAAGTTCCCACTCGTTTTTTGCAATGGCCTTCTCAGCCTTGGGCATCTTCTTTTGAAAGGTCTCTAGAGCAGCCAGCCTAGGCCCTTTGAGGGCACATTTGATCTTTAGAGACAGCCAAAAAGCTTTGAGAGCCAAATATGGTGAATAAAGGGGCTGATTAAGCTGGGAAAAGGTTCCCAGCAAGGTATTTTCTACAGCCAAAGAACTCCAAAACTACAGTTCCAAAAACATGGCTGTTTACAATTGCTCTGATGACTTTTGTTGGAAACGAACTCTCATACTGTGATAGCCCTTTGCACATGCTTCATGGGACTTAAGTTCGTCTGCCTATGCCCACCTCTACATGCTTGCAATCAAGAAGGGTGGGCTTGAATAAAGCAACTTAAAGAAAGGCAAACATGTATATCATACGTTTTTGTAATTTAGGAATACGTTTTAAAAAAAATAGCAATACCCATACTAGGCTACTGCAGTCATCCAAGTCAATAAATATCTGTGGAGTGACAAATACAAATGCAACGATAAAGACTATTATAAGCACTGAACAGGAAGTTCGGTTGAACGCACTTTATATATATAACCCCAATTGACTCCAACCAACCGTGTGAGGCAAATATTGCTACAATGTTTTACAAATACAAAAACTCATTTGTAACTGAAAACAAAAAGAAAACATTTCCTTGGAGAAAAGCTGTGTAAATATCAAATGGGGATGTTCCTGTGATACCTTCTCTCTAGTTACATCATTGGGGAATAACTTCGGAACTCAGAAATATGATGCACCTGTCACGAGATTTAATAGCAGGAAATTATATTTTGACAAAATTTCATCACCACATCAGCATCCACTGTAGTCTTCGTGTGTCTTCTCGTAAGATAAAACCCACCTAATCCAGCGGCCAGTAATGAAAAATGTAATTTTTAAAGCATTATCAAATAAATCAACACTTGAGCAACGCTACTTGAGACCTACGGATTATTGCATTATTGCATCCGGTAGGAATTTACATCTTCTGGACCAAACCCACATAAACTATGCCTACTAGAGCTGAAAAACAAATACCGCGTCGCCCTCCATTCACACTGTCTCAGCCTACTGATTAGTCCTCGCTGGGGAAGCAGCTGAAAATAGCATAATGTTATGCTATAAAAACAATAGAGGAATCCGCTCCCTTTCGGCAATGCCTTTTAGTCAAAACCATTGATTAAAAGTTTTTATCTTGTATTTAAATGCCTTGACACTTCCTGCCAATTTGCTGAGTCAAGTGCAACATAGTTACAAATATCTGGTTAGAGCATTACTAACAGTTTCTACTGTTACTAAGAAAATAGCAGTGAAATATTATAATTTGCTTGGCTATCATCATGTACAAAAACGTAGCCAGAAAATAGCTCTTCCTGGTCCACCTCTGCCTGAAAACAATGCCTACAGTAATGACTTTTCTTCACTGGAGATCATTGTTTGTAATCCTATATTGTAGATTCAACTAGAAAAATTCATATAAATAAATTCCTCCACTTAAAGCAATGTCAAAAAAGCATATTCCTCTTTCTCTTAACATAAACAGCTGTGACTTAAAAAAATTCTTGAGCATAATATATAAAATTTACAAAATACAGGAAAATGTAAAGAAGAAATAAACATTACTTGCAATTCCCATTCGCAGGCAAACCACTATTCACTGTGGTTCTAATCTCACTATTGACTTAAAGGATTTGAACTTTTAAAATGCTGTCTTTCCTGCCAAAAATGTTTAAATAGGAGAGGAAAATAACGTGTTAATCATATTTAGATCTTTCCCATTCTTCAAAATCTGTGATGAGAAAATATTTGAAATATTAACCAACTTTTTAAATCTTCTAGGTTTTCGATCTCTTTCCCATCCTCCCACTTCACGGTGCATGGGGGGAAGTACAGCTATTTGAAAGCAGAAGCTTCTGGCTTCCCAGATAAGCAGAAGTCCTTAAGTGAATGGCACAGGCAAAGTTATTCTCAAGAACCAGGAAGAAAGAAGGATTCTTCTCAGAGGAGAAAAAGATTCCCCATTTCCACTGGGAATAGCAGGAGAAAAAAATGGAAGATTGCGAGAGCAGAGAGGTCGGTAGGTAGCTCGGTTCCTTGTAGGAGGCTGAGCACGGCACCCATGACGTCTCTTTGTCTTGTCTTCCCAGGTCTCCTGATTTCCTATTTCACACAATTACATTCAACTGCATACTACCACTATGACCACTATTCATTTATTCAGCTACCTCATTGATGCTGATGCAATTAATTCAGGGCACCACTAATTTAGAGCCGATCAAGTCTTCTATAATGCTTACAAATTAATAAAACACTGCAAAAGTACTGTTCTTAAACATACCTGAAATCTGGCAAATGGGCCCCATAAATACCTTTTCTAATCATCAGTATCAAACACATTTATAGTTTTGGTAGTGTATAGGTGTTCCTCAATTTTAATATTCACACCATGCAATCTCAGAGGGAGAAACGAGACCATTGATCCATTTGATGGACTATGAAACCCGTTATTAAAGGAATTTCCTGGCTTAGACCTTGAGTCCTACCCTGTGGGTCAGATGGTGGCAGCTAGAGAGGAAGGAGCATTATCAGCCCAGCTGTGTGAGCTGTAGTGATCACTCAAGGAAAAAGGAAAGAACAAGAAAATCCAGAGAGCTTCAAGTTTGGGACATGGGGAGAATGTCTCTGCTTTTCACAAGGAACAGCTGGGAAGTGTGGGGACAAGCTGAGACTTTGGGAAAGGACAGACCTAAGGAGGGGAAAAGCATTCTGTTTTAAAGCCTTCAGACCATAATCACCAAAAAAAAAAACAAATCAAGTTAGGATAGAACTAAAGTTAGAGGTAAGACTAAGATATTTGCCACTTTATGTTGAAAGGAGAAAGCTGTTTTAGCTAAAGAAAGGAAACCAACATCTTTTGAAATAGGCCAGAATTGAGCTGGAAAGACTTGGGTTTCATGGTCTTAAATGGCAAAGGGTAACCGGCCAGCCTAGCCAAGTGCTTTAATGAGGCTGCTTAAATAGCACTTTTGCCTGGTGCAAGTCACATGGGAGAGGGCTGGTGAAAATAACAAGGTTGCTGGCCAGACCTTCTCATGTGTAGGTTGCCAAGGAAGAAAATCCAGGGAGAGCTGCCAACATGTGAGAGGGCATCTTGCTCCAGTTCCCCTTTTGTCCCAGTGAAAGACCTTCTGGCAGGGCTGGTGACTCCAGGAGACCACCAATGAAGAAAGGCACATGTATTATGAGAAGGAAGGATGAGAGGGAGTGGCCAAGGAGATAACCATCAAGGCTGGGGGCTCCTGCTGGGGTCCCCCAGGGTGAATTCTGTCAGCACTGGGGATTTCTCCTTCTCCAGCAACAAACGGCAGGAGGAGGGTCTGGAAGCTTTTCAAGAGGGTTAGGGATTTACGGAGAAGACATATGAAAACAACAACATATGGTTCTCAACAATTAAATGTATTCTGTCAATGATATAATAAGGAAATCTGAATAAACATTCAGAAATCTTTTAAGCCAAAGAACATTCACTTCAATTATTTCCCACTCTTTTTATTAACAGGAGCATGCTGAGAAAACAAAGGATAATTAAAAGATAATCAATGATAAAGCAAATGGAAGTCAACACCATAACAGCCCCCCTAAAAAGGTAAACAAAATGCCTCCAATCTCTCTTCTACCAAAATTATAATATGTCCCCAAATATATATGAGAGTCAAGGTAGAGAAACTCAAAGAAACAATCCTTCTACATTTCAAGTCAGACCACATGTGCCGTGGGACAGGAAGCTTTAATTTTAACAGACCTCAACCAAAATAAACCTGTTACTCGAAGACATGAAAGTAATATGATATCGTCTTCCCTACCTGAGAAAGTCATAAAAGTCAGTCTTTCTTCTGCTTTCATGGGAGTGATTTCTGCAGCATATTCTCCCTCCCAGGAATTACATTCCAGTTCTGAGGTTTATATTGTAATTTCACAACAGTGTTTTATTTTATTTTTTTTTTAGTAATGTTCAGAAATACAGGATATAGGTTTTATTGGTCTGGCTTTGATACAAACCAGTAGACTTCAATGAAAATCACAACTTAGTTTACAACGTGGTGTAGAGATAGTGAAAAAAAAAAGTGTTCGCAATGCTGTTTCTGTGATTAGGCAAAAGGGACTTAAGTCGACCTTCTCCCAGTGCCTTTATTTTTTTGGTTAAACACTAAATAGATTTCATTTTCTCTGCCCCCTCCCTGGAGTCCTATCATAAATTGCTTCAAGAAAGCAAGGGCCTGATTTTAGATTTGAGTAATTGTCCAGCTACCCAATTGTTTCTTATCAACCATCATCAGCTTTTCCATAAGAGCACAGGAACCAGAGCACAGAACAAGCGTTCACACAGACGGCCCCGGGTCTGCAACGGGCTGAGGTAAGGATCATTAACACCACTGACATCACTTTTGGCAGCTGGAGAAAAGGGAAAACCTGTGTTTAATCTATTTCCTACCACCACAAGTTTTAGCCGGAGTCCCCGATAATATGGGTTGTGGTTGACTTTATGGAAGAACTTGGTAATGCAAGAAAAATGTACTGAACTGAACAAGCCTCTTGAAAAGGAACCACGAGGTACCCCCGCTGTGTGGCCTTGATCTCCTTCCCGTAGGTTTTCTGGTCATTCAGCTGGCCTAACAGAGGACAGGGCCATTCCCAACAGTTCTTACGAAGGTCAAGCTCCATAGAAGATTTTCCCTATTACACACCTCTAATTACCATCTCCTGGAAACCATCATCATAAATCACAAACAAAAAGGTTTCAGCCTTTGTCTTCCTTCTTGCTTAGGGAATACCGAGAGGAAAATGTTGGGAAGAATTTAATGTGAGATTCTTTGAAGTTGAGAGAGTTGTTGTTTTGTTTTAAGCAGCCTAAATAATGAAAGAACATTCTCCGAAACCAACTGAAACTGGTTATATATACAAGTATATGGCAGCATATTTCAAATGTATTCAATCCACACTTCTCATTCGTTTTACCTTAAGAGTTCTTGTTAAAGAAATGCAAGTCATAAAGATTTCTGGGCTATGAGAGAGATTCTTAAATAAAAGTCAATGTTCACGAGGTTAGAAAACTGCATTGTCCATCTTAGACTACAGAAGGCCATGGGTGGGACCTCTATTTAATTGGTTTACGTTAAAGATAAGCTATAACGTTGCCTGTAATAAAGTAATGCAATAAATGTGTGTTTCCCTTAAGCTGCCACTACTTGAGTGATCTGTGAGTAACCTGTAGGCAATTCTGAATGCTACAATGTCATTTAGGAAACTCAATCCAAAAAAGGTTATTTTGAGAATGAAGATGGAGCTATTACATGGCTGTTATGCTTTTTAAAGACAGACCAGTTTTAACTCAAAATTTATTTCCAAGTTAAAATTTAAAAGGAGACTAAGACAACTTTCATTATTTCTTCTCTCATCATTCTTTTCTCTGTCATTTTGGGTAAGTTACTAACCCTCCTAAATGGCAACATTTTATAACATGGAGATAACAGTACCCATTTCACAGGGTTATCACTGACGTTAAATGAGATACTACTTGAAAAGTTCTTATTGTGCATAAGATGTAATAAGCCCTTAAACATTAGCTCCTATTGTAACTACTCATTAAGAACTAGAAATCCTTGGATCTCCTATCTTCTCCTGATACCTGAATACACACCAGCAAAAATGCCCTGGTGGAAGGAGCAAGCAGGAATGAATCCAGAGACCAGACACCCCCGAGGACTGAAGCTGAAGCCAAGATTAGGATGTGTCTCGCGAAGAGAGACAAACTTATTTCAGAGGGAAGGTGGGTATGGGGGAAATGCCAGAACAAAAAGTAATAGTAGTAGTAGTGAAGCTAAAAATAGTACCTTGTGATATGATTTTAGACAAAAACCTGCCTACCTACGAAGGGAACAGCATGAGTTAAGTATTAGGACTAACGGCATTAGCATATGTTTGAACGGATCTTAAACTTATGCTACCTACAGAAATGCCATGGAAAGGCCCCAACTACTGCTTTCCTAGAAGAAGAGAGAAGCTTGAAGCCCCCCACCCTTTCTAAGTCAGCTAAGGAAAGACTTATAATGCCCCATGAAAGAATTTACAAAGAATTCTCATGAATAGCCTTAAATGGATGTTCAGTGGGATTCTTATGTACTATTTCCAGGTTCTAAAGCATGTCTCTGATTGTTGGGGGGGGTGGGTGGGGACTGGGTAGTTTTTGTTTCCGAATTCTTTTCCCCAATCTCTCATCTGAAGGAAGTGAACAGGAGTGTGACACAGCCAGTCAATGCTGCCTGAGTAACTTGACGAAAAACTGAAATTGCTGCCAGATGCACGCGTCTAATCGTTGGCAGCTGGAAGAGAGAAAAAAATTGGAAAGATAATCTGAAATAATTGATAATGTATACATTGCTTGCATCTCAAAGGTCTTTGAGGCAGACAATGGTGTGGATTTCTAACCAACTGCAAACACTTCTTTATTGTCTCGGAGAAAAGGCAAAATTCTTCCAGCTGACGAAGAGAGGCCGAACTTTCATCATTCGCCGACCCCAAAATTCCAGGTCCTTTGCTTTCATCTTTCAAGTCTCATTTCTACTTTGCTCTTGTTCTTCCCGCTTTTCTCCATTATCTGACATCTCGGCCAACATCTGTGCCCATCTTCCTCTGCTTTACATGTGGGATACCTGCCACAGCACGGCTTGATAGCGGTGCGTAGGACTGTGCCTGGGATCCGAACTGGTGAACCTCAGGCCGCAGAAGCAGAGCATGAGAACTTAACCACTGCACCACCTGGCAGGCCCCTCAGCCTTATTCTTTTCCATTTGGAAAATGGCATTTGCTGAGAAGTTCTCTAAGAGCATACCAAATTAAGCTGCGCTGTATTATTGTGCTGCCGAGCTGAACTAGGAGCAGCCTGAGGACAGTTGTGTCAAATTCTTAAATAACAGGTGGTGATAACTCTTAACTAAGGGATCTTTATTAAGAATATTTATCAGTGACCCTGAGGGGATCACAGTCCCAAAGGAGATAAATGGGGTCTGTGAAGGTGACCCTCAGGCCCACGGGAGTGCCAGGCAGGAGCCACCTGGACTTCAGCTAAAACATGCCTGTGGGGCTAAATCCACTTCTCTTTGCAGAGACCATCTAAGGTTCCAAGTATTCCACTAAATCTCTAGGCCAGCAGTTCTGAATTTGGCTGGGCAGGAAGAATTTCTCCTCCTAAGGGACATTTGGTAATGCCTAGAAACATTTTTGGTTGTCACAAATGGAGCTGGGGTGAGGTATGAGAGATGCTATTGGCATTTAGTGGGTAAAGGCCAGGAATACTACTAAACATCCTACAATGCACAGGATGGCCACCTGCAATAAAGAATTATCTGGCCCCAAATGTCAATAGCGCTGAGGTTGAGAAACCATGCTTCAGAGCTATCACCTTTAGCTGAGGAAGTGGAGGAAGGCACCAAACATGCCTATCAACTGTTTCTGGTCCACATCAGCTCCAGGGATGAGCGTGAGGGAAGAGGTGTCCCTATTCCGAGGCTCTCCTTTATTTCTGACTGTCATGCCATGGCTTCAGAGTCCCAATGTGTGCCTCCCATGCAAATAGCCTTTCCCAATTTATCACTGATGGAAACTCACCTCAGCTGTGTCTCACTCCCTCACGACCTTATACTAGAGGAGAGCTAGTTAATCTGATGAACCAGTCCTGGCCCATGTTTTCATATGTCCCTCTTCCAAAGGAAAACAAGAACCTTGTGGATGCAATACAAAAGCAATGAGTAAAAAGGGATGAATATGAAGCATTATGGAGGCCAAAGCAACAGAGTCTGGGAAAGACGAGCAGGGGGTGATGCTGCTCCACCTATGCTGACCATGAAAAAGAAATGGACCTATGAGGAAATATACATCTTGTCACTCCCAGGTTTGCATCTTCACTCAACTTAGCCTCTACTTTCTCTACGGGCTTGGACAAGTCATTTGACTTCACTTTGCATCCACAATTTAATAAAATGGAGAAAATAGTCCTCACGATCGTTTGCAAAACCCAGTGAGATAGAAAGGGACATTGTGAACAAGAAGATGCTTTCCTTATATTACTTGTGACAATTAGTCCTGTTCATTGCCCTTCAAATATCTGGGAGTAAAAAAAAAAAAATTAAGGATTAGATACCCTCTGTTCCAGAATTAGTTGACTGTTTAAAATAAATCCACTAATTTTGCTAAGAGCCACTCCTAAGTCAGCAAACTGTCTCCTACTTGCTTTTTTTCACTTTATGAAATAAATACCCACCTTGGAAGATGATTTATTACCAAAAAAATCAGTCCAAGTACAAGACTGAGATAGAAATTCCAGTTGCTATTTCTAAGTATGTTTTCCCAAGAAGACACTTTTAGGTCTGTTTTCCCTAAACTTAAACTTGAAGGAAACAGCAGAGTAGGGGGCAGGGCACAGATGCCATCATGAATGGGAGTACCAAGGTTCAAAATTCTAAAAATTCGACCATGAACAGAAAGAACAAGTTGATTTCTAGGTGGTTAAATACAAGGTTTTTGAGATTGAACCCTAAGGTAATGGTAATAAGAACAGATCCTCTTTAAATATAGTCACAGAAGCTGCCGTGGTCTACTGTCCACAAAGAAAACAATAGCTTCTATTCTTTCTAGACTGTAGCCTGAGACGCTGACAAAATGCCTTCAAAATAAAAACTGAACCACGCAATTTTCCTATTACTATCCAACAGCGACAGGCTATAATTAACACTTAATTAACAGCCCTATGATGAGCTTTGCTTAATTCTGCTCAAAAGTTGCCTTATATTTTTTCCATAAAGCCATGTCACACGTGGACAATGGCCTACCTGTTCGTTGGGTTTCTCCAGGCTTTCCTTCTCTAACAACATAAGAAAGAGTGTGCCTGGGTCAATGTCATGTCAAGCCTTATTCTTCAGAGATGCTCCTGTCTTCCTGTGCTCCCACTCTGAGCTCTCCTCACTCCCAACCGTCAGCAGTACCCAACAGGGCCCTAAACATAGCCAGTGACTTGTCACACATCACTTCTTCTTGGATCCTCCCTAGAGAACTTCCAGTAGAGGTAAAGGCCATCCCAGAGTCGTTCAAAGAGAAGTACAAGGATTGGGAGCAACCAGATCCTTGCTAATCCCCATTCTAGTGCATCGCTAGAAAAAGTCATTAGGAGGGTGACTTGAGAACCCTTCGAGGTAAGTAAATAATCAGGGACCCTTCACCCTCAAGGCCTTCTGCCCCTGCCTTTGGCCATTTAGTGGTTTAGCAGCCCTTCTTCCAGGGATACATCCAAGAAACAAAAGGAGAATGCAACAAAAACTCAACTTAGCAAGTTTTTCCCACCTGAGAGTTATAAAAGTGGTAAGGAGGATTGTACAATGACTAACCAAAATACGCATCTGGATGACAATTATTCCCAGTTTTGTTTTAGATGTCCCATTCCTATTTCTATAGGCAATGTCTACTGCATGACCAAGTCACTGTATAAAGGTTTTATGGACTAATGTGAACCAAACTGTCAAAGCAGCCCCAGGCCTGGTATTATGGGGACTTCCTTGATCATGTGGTTACCGTTAAGAATTAGAATCATCATTAAATGAGTTGCCGAGCTCATGAAACTGTAGTTAGTATCATGGAGGTGAGACCTGGGATCTCCTCATCTCCAAAGTAGTACTCTTTCTAACCATGAGTCATTAAAATCTTAATAGCCCAACTATTTAGAAAAGCAAAATGATCCTAACAGAAGAAGAAAAACAGGGTGATAGTCAATACAAGTGCAAAGCAAGACTCCTACTAGCGCTAGCTCATTCAGTTACAAAATGAGGACTTCTATAGATGATGGGAGTACATACATAGTAGAAAAAGATCCAAAAAAAGGTCTCTAAAGACTACACATTCACTGTAAATAAAGAACACATCAATTTAACTCAAAATATTTTAACATTACGTGTATTACATTAACAAGAATATAGATAAATGCTTGCTAAAAATATTTCCACTGTTGTAGTACCAAGTCTGGCTTTGGTCTCCACCATCAAAGCATACTAGAGAAAGGACAGAGAAAATAATAACCAAATTATGAAGAGAGAAAATAAAGCAGTGCTTGTCAAACTTTAATGTGATAGGATCTTCTGGGAATTTTGTTAAAATGTAGATTCTGATTCTCTCAGTTTGGGGTGGAGCTCAAGATTCTGCATTTCTAACCAGCTCCAGGTGACCTCAATGCTACTGGCCTAAGGACCACACTTTGCATTGCAAAAGGAGTAAAGAACCTCAAATGAAGGGGGGAACATACTATTTAATTTAAAAATAAGAATAGTAAGAGGGCTTAACTTAGAAGGAGGGCTCCGCTATGAGCCATCTGTTCTCCACCCCCATAAGGTAAATGGGCTTCAATTGCAGAAACAGCTTTGAATTGGAAGAGGAAGAAAAATTTCCAGGTGGAAAGGTTCTGGACTAGAAGAGTGAACTGGAGAAGACTGAGAAACCTCCACCTTGGGGGCTCTTGAACAACACAGAGGATCTGGATGATGGCAAAGAGGAGACTGGGAAAGACAATAATAGTTAGAATTCCTTAAAAGACTCCACACTGGTGGGTTTGTACCCGGTTTGGTACTCAGGCTAAGGGAGACTGAGACTGTTGGACAGGGAAGAGGGAGGGGGAAACTGTGACCCAATACATGTCTGTCTCTTTAAAAAATGAATGCTGATTACTTTGATGTCTGGCGGTCTTGGTCAAGAGGAACTGAGTAGGGCCATGTGTGTAAGCTCACAGGTGATAGAACCAAAATAAACAGGCATTCTCCGCAACTCAATGGAATACTTACACTCTGCCCTCCAGGCGTCTTTTACCAAATAAACCATAAAGCACAAATTGGAGGTTAGTTCCCGACATCACGTCTTTATTATTTGAGGGGACCAGCAGGTGGTAAAAGTCACCACATTGCCAACTCAGATCTCATCTAAATCAAGTAGAATTGACATAATTAAATGATTATAACAATCTACAACACCTTCAACTTATCAAAAGTACTGATATCAAAATATGCTCCCATTTTTCCATTGACCATTAATTCATCCTCCAAGATCTTTCTTAAGAACAAGGATTAATCCACATGCAGATATCTCATCCCCAGAGCCATAGCTGTGTGCAAGAAAGATCCAGAAGTGGCACATTTTTTGGTATCAGGGGAAGCAGCAAAGCCATAATGATTCAAAGGTATCAAAATTTGGAAAAGACTAAAAAATAAGCACAAAAGGATTGTCTGTGTGTGCTAATAACGTCCCTTCAGGTCAACAGACATTAGCAAACTGGTCCCAATTTCTACAGGAAAGCAAACAGCTTCAAGTCAAGAGCATGCTCTTCAGTCCGATTGATTAGAAAGTCAGTTATAAGATTCCATTTTCCCATCAGTGAAGTTTTACAGCAGTGCACAGGCCTTCATTATTTGATGGCAATTCCATTTACTGGGCCTGACCCTGTGCTCTGACCAGGAGGTACAGCTTTACTGGTCTGGAAGAGAAGCCCTGGGAAGGCAAGCATAGGTTTCTAACGGCTTTAGGAGATTGTGGGGAAATGATGAGGTGACCAGAGTACACCCCAAGAGCTAACTCCAGCCCACTGCTGGGCAGTGCAATTCACATGCCGTTGCAATTCACACGAGTTGTTTTCCTAGCCAGCTGGGACAGAGTGAGAACACATTTCACCAAGGCCTATGGGATACAAGACGGATGGAAAACACCTGCAAGGCACTTACTGTAGGACCCATGTGGCCACCCAACAGTGGTAAGACCCTAGCACCCCCAGTGCCACTTGCTGGCACTCAGGCACTCGATCAACCTCACTGACCTGCAATTCCTGGTAAAATGGTGATAAAAGTGCCTACCTCATTGGGTGGTTGTGAGGATTAAATGAGATGGTGACTATAAAACGCATGGCACAGACCCACAATCAAGCAATTATAGAACAATTCATTCATTCCACTCAGTAGCAAGAAGCCACCAGAATCCATGATAGGAAGGGGACAGCAGAAAGAGGAACGGAAAGGGGACAGAAGGTACCTGACACAGAGGCTCTCTGCTCCTTGCAATACTGCTGCTGTGTCTCCAGAGAGGAACACCTCAAAAAATGGCATCATTGAAACCCCACAATTCCCTTCATCGTACGACACCACAAGTCATAAATAAGGAATACTGTCTGAGTTACAACTGTTTTACCACTGGGTGTGAAGGTGTTTCCTATTTTGCTTTAAACTTGTATTTTTAGTAGTTGATCCATTATTTAAAATGGATCGTCCTTAGCGATTATAAAGCACCCCAAATTTTTGCACCTTAAATTCTTATACTTCATTAGCTGAAACATAAAATTATATCTCAGCATGGTAGAATCATATACCAGACTCCAAATATGCTGTGAAATTTAATTTTCTGAGACTGTGAACTAAACTTCCATTTGATTAACCTCCTTTACCAAATTGTTCTTGAGGTTTCTTATCTCCAGCTCTCTACCTGATGTATCACAGTGTTTTATACATAACTGGCACACAATAAATAACTGCTTTTACTGTCCAGAAAAGCATCTACATATAGGAAAATCACAGGTACTTACATACAAATTCTAATGTCCATATGACTTGATGAAGGGTAATTTCAGCCAAAGAAAAAACGGGTTCATAAGGCTTTGTGAACAGACCCTAACATTTGGCACTGATTAAAGTAGGGGGTCTCTTAACCTTTCAAAAGCATTATCCCCTTTTGATAAATATATTTTTAAAATCTCAACCTATTTTTTAATGCTGTAAATTAAATATCATGACAAGAAAATAAAGCAATTTTAATATTAATTATGATTGTTTTTAAATTACAATTGTATCCTCCTCCTTCTCTCAATATTTTAGTAATACCCAACATTCGTTCCATGTCTGGCCCTATGTTAGAGGCTTTAATCTGCACTATTTCATTTAATCCTCACAACCAACCTGAGACTGTGTTACTAGTTGTTTTCAACACGAGGAAACTGAGGTTCAGAAAAGATGAGTAAATTCCTCAAGATCTCGAAGCTAGTAAATGGGGCCACTGGGATTCAAAATCCATGCTCTTGACCACAAATTTATAGACAATGCTATAAAAAAGCATGGGGGAAGTGTTGTCAAACCTCTCATCTAAATAGAGTCCACTGGAATATACAAAGTTATTTTTATAAAAGGAAACAGGGGTAAGCTTTGTGTTTACAAAGGGTAACGAGAAATTACATAGTGAAATGCCATTCTGATAATCTAAACTAGATCAGCTAAAACAATATTTCACATAACAGGCACCCAGCTATCAGAAATACCTCTGCATCTGGAAAATAGTCTGCAAAACAGATCGCCATCATAAAAGCACACTTTTATCCCTTACTATGAGCCCTCTTGTAAAAATACTAAATATGAAATCTCTCATTTCTTGAAGAGTCTGGACAGTGGTAGACGCAAGCAACTGGGTGTGACTAATAGATTCTGACAAACAAACACAAACAGAGCCGAAAGGTAAAGCACGGGCCTGGACATTTATTGGCTCCATAAAACAGAAACCCTCTTCACTCTAGGACTGCAGCTCTTCTGGCCCACTGCTTCCAGACAAGATCTAGGAGACCCGGGGATATTTTTATCTGACAACTTTTCCTTCAGTCCTTCCGTCCTTTATTTAGAAAGCCAAAATAAAAACCTGAAAAAGTATACTTACAGAGTCATAAGCCATACACTATAATAGGGAAAGTCCTTTGACATTAGAAGTCGTTAAAGGACAGAAGATTAAAAAGTAAACCATAAGCAGCTGCATCTCCCCTCCCAAGTGTTTACATTCTTAGATATCCACTTTTTAAAAATATTCCCCATGTAGATCAAAACAGGCTGTACTTTGAGAAGGGGAAAACAATGACGTTAGCTTTAAGATATGACACAGTTTACATATAAACAGAGCTGAGTTTATGCCTATTATTCCAGTTGGCAAGCAACTGGTCTAAATGGCTCAAATGGAGAGCTATAATTAAGTGTGTTAACTATCTCCGTCTACAGAAAACTCTGAAAGATATATGTAACCTTTCAAATGGTATCTAGCTTTACTATATGTTCCCAATTGGATGGTATCGGATACAACTGGTTTAACAAATCAAAATAATCCAAAAAGCTTTTTCAAGTTGAACTTGAGTGGTGCTAGGGCTGGAGGTCACTGGATACAGTTACTGGGGGCAATGTCCCTTCATCCTCTAATTCCCTCCCTCCTCCTCCCAACTTTGTTTTTCCTTTCGCTTAATACTTTCTCCCTGTCAATTAGTGCTACCCATAAATACTTGTTAGCATCATTATTGATGCTCAGGCTTAGAAAACTGAGTGGCCCCACAGCAATAATCATTTTTTTAATTCTTGCCTTTGAGTATTAAAACATTAACGCAAGAAAAAGCTAACCTCAAGAGCACAGATCCCTGCTCCCAACAGCATATATGTATATGGGAGAGGAGCAAAGAGGAGACAAATCTCTAAAATTCTAGTTTGTTACATTTTTGAGATCAGCAATTGGCAAAAAGTCTTTAAAACACAATGTCCCTTCACAGACCACATGCATTTACCTTCAGTTGTCTGTATAAAGGGAGGTACTTCATTCTAAGTATCTTTTAAGTTTTAACTTAACACAAGCCCACTTCTATCAGGAGCAGCCAATTGATATCAATAGTAAGAGAGTCAAGAAGTTCAGGCAGATAAAAGATCTGGCTGCCCTGAATGATCATAAAGAAGCATTTATCCTATACCCACGTGTCTGAGGTACAAGCCAAGGTGAATCACTGACTTCATCTTACTGAGAAAGTTCTGATGTTAAAATCTGGCATCACTGACCTCACTGAATCAAAACATATGCTCCATTGAAGGTGGTGAAACAGCCCTGGATATGCATCCCTTGTCAGTGAATCACTGTCGCCCAAAAGTTACCAAGCACTACAGTCATGTGCCACAGAATGACGTTTCGGTCAACAACGGACCACATAGATGATGGTGGTCCCACAAGATTAGTACCATCTAGCCTAGGTGTGTAGTAGGCTATACCATCTAGGTTTGTGTAAGTGCACTCTATGATGCCTGCACAACGACAAAATCACCTAACAACACATTTCTCAGAAGGTATCCCCGTCATTAAGTGACACGTGACAGTATTTGTCAACAAGAACCCTGCAATAGAAACCAATGTCTTGACATCCAAAGAGGTGGATCTAAGAGTCAACACACACCCAAAGGTTTAATGAGGATGAATAAATAGAAACAATACATTTTCCTTTAGAATATAAGTAGAGGTGAAAGTTTTTGAAATCACATGACTTATTGATCAATTATATCCTTATCAATGCATTACAATAGCCATGTGAATTCAGACTCCATGGTTCAAACCACAACGAGGACAGAATTACAGAGAAGCACTAAACTGTCTCCTTTAAAATATTGTCTCCTTGGGGCCGGCCCTGTGGGGTAGTGGTTAAGCTTGAGTGCTCTGCTTTGGCGGCCCAGGGTTCACTGGTTCAGATCCCAGGCGAGAACCTACACGTCTCTCATCAAGCCATGCTGTGGTGGCATCCCATGTACAAAATAGAGGAAGAGTGGCACAGATGTTAGCTCAGTGACAATCTTCCTCAACAACCACAACAAAAACTATTGTCTCCTTAAAAATGATTCCTTTCCTTAACGTGCTTCAGAGAAGGCAGCCATATGTAGCCAGAGAGGTCTAAATGCTTGTGTGCTTTCTTTCAATGATGAAGGGCATGTGTAAGAAGCACAAATATATTTGTCTATGTATAAAGCACTATAATTAATGGGTCAAGACAATGACTCCAACATTTGGGGGAACCTACAAAATACAGAGTAAGAGCATGTTGGTGCCACTGAGATTGTGCACTCGTGCAGACTCAGTTCTGGGCATGTAGTTAGCCAGCAGTTCCAAAACTCATTCTATAGAACATGAGTTCCATGCGTGTTGTGTGTTGGTCTGATAAGATTTCAAATCCACTTGTTTATGACAAAGACAAAAAAAAGCTGTTGTTTTGATATAAGAATGAAGTAAGATGTGTGAGGATGTCATTATCTCATCTGTTGTGGTTGATAAGAACTCAATAGCCCTGTTGCTGAGGGGCCCAACTTGTGGCTTATTGATAAGAACATATGGAGAAACAACTATGGCAAGGGGACATGTAACCATAAATACCCAGAGTTTGTGAGGAATGTTGAGAGTTTCTCTCCGGGCAAAGTGACTCTTTGCTGACCTAAATAAGATCTCCGAAGGCCCTTGGGACATTGGCTCCTACTGTGGTAAAGGTGACTCTTTTACAAGCAGTGGTCCCAAGAAGATCATCGAACATCATCCTGCCACCAACACCAGTGCCATCATTCCCTAGCAATGTGCTCCAGTAACAGGGCACTCTTCCCTTTGTTTTGTGCTGGCAGCTGGACACCAGCTCTCGATTGGCCAAGACATCTCTCCCATCCCACGTGCTGCCTACCTGTATAAAAAGGTACACCTTAATTTAATTTGGACTTTATTCCTTTTATCTCTCCTTGCCTGGAACAATAGTGTGATCACTGGTTTGGAGTATGTTATGTTGGTTTTTTATTGGCTTATTAAGAGACATTATCTTGTATGCTATTGGCTTGTGAAATTGTTATAAATCCCACAGTGAACCTGTGTTAAATAAAATATTGGCAAAGACAATCTCAGCCTCTGAGCATAATTTGCCCCCCAAAACAAAACAATGAGAAAGAAGGTTCTGTGGCCAATGTCTAAGGAAATATCTCCCTCTTGACATTAGAGCCTTCACCTTTTGTTTAACCTTGTGTTTATCTTAAACTTATGATTAGAAAATATGTAGATTTTACTTCATACCAACAACTCTAACACTCCGTGAAACACTCTTTGGGAAAGACTGCATTAAAATATCCCCCCAAAAATATGTTACCCTGAACTTTGCTATTCAAAGAGCATTCTGATAAAATATTAGACAAATATGTAGGTATAAACAAAAGAAATGTATTTTAGGATGGAAAAGTTGATAAAAATTAATTGAACACAAAAAACAGACTTTGAGAATACCATATTTGTTTTTCATTCCTAATATAATTTATAGTCAAAAAGAAAGATATTAATGAATCAATAATTTACAATTTGGCATAGCATTTATATGTCCAAAGAATTGTTCGCTGCTCTAATTTTGAAGGAAAATGAATATAAAGAGAGAAAATGAATCAAAGAGTGAAAAGAGAAATTTTCTCCCCTAATTATTCATAGACTTAACGTGAGTTCAGAAAACTATTCTCCAGTTTTCAGGGCCCATGTATGAAAGCTCTTTTATTTTTACCTTCATGGCATTGGTAGATGAATGTTAAATAAATGAAATGCTTTATTGCTGCACAAATAATCTTAAATAATACTTAAAGAAATATAGACAAAAGTATTTTGCATTTCTAGAAAAACAAACCTTACCATTAGTCTACTATCCTGACCAAACATACATGATGAGTACTTAAAATTTAAAAAAACATCATAAATGAAAACACAATACTTTTTCAAAATATTAAACAGAATGTTACATAACTTTTTAGCCTAAATACTTCCTCAATACACAGTTGTGTATATTTGGAAAATGTAAAGTTTGAATGTCTAAATGTGAATTTTTAGACTTGGATAGAAATTTTATCTTAAAGGGTTAAACTTTGATGTCACATAGAAATAATTACAATGAATCAGACTATTACTTTGATCTCTTTCTTGGTTTCCAAAAGGCTGTCATGATGTACATATTTTCTAAGACATCTTTATATGCATAAATTATATATTGCCACAAATATGGAAAGGAAACATAAAGAGCATGTTTATAGGGAGTTAAAAAAATGGTGGCAGGGAAGGGATGAAATTAAATTACCAGATACAAATGGTGACAACCCCACAATTAGCCAGAGAAGATCCAATCTAACAGTCCTAAAATGTCCAAGGAAGTGGAATTTTTGAAATTCTACAGATAAATACGGGGATTGTCTTAAAGAGGTTTTTGTAAATTCCTTCAGCAAAGATGCTTAGTGCACATTACAAATTATTTTATCCAGTAATTGTGGAATAAGACAGGCTGTGCAATTATACATTCACTTCTGTTTGTGCCCAGAATATGACTCAGAGAGGCCCGATGGGGATAATGAAAAAATATCCTTAATATCCAAAAATGCCTGTTTCAGAGGGAAAAAAAATATTACACATGGCTCAAAGCACAAATAAAAGTCACAACTAGCAAGTAATATTCATTAGGCATCCATGTGGTTTTGAATGCCAACTTCAAATGCTTATTTATAAATGAGAAAGTTGCTGTATTTTTACAACACCGTGTTGGTAAATGGAAAAGTTCTTTCTACAAAGCAAAACATTTTATCCAGAGAAAACTTTTAGGGAGGTCTGGAGCAAATGAACTTCTAAACACGGTACCTGTATTTAACAAAGGGGCAAACAGGACTGCGTTCTTGAGCCTGCAGTTACAAAGGTCTTGACACAGCCAGCAAAGCATGGCAGCTGGCAAATGTCCTGAACCATTAAACACCAAACAGCAGCTGAAGCAAGTCACATTCCAAAACTCTAGCACTTCCTATAATATAGCAAAATGCTGATATGCAGTGAAATGTATTTCTTCACTAAGGCTGAATGAGGATCATGTGAGCAGAAAAGAGCTGCTATGATCAAAGGAGATATCCATTTCCAAACGTATCTAAAAACTGACTGAAAAACAACATAGAAACTTCTTTCTATCAAAATTCATGCACAAAAACCATTTTTTGAATATAAAAAAACATAGCAATTTCCTTACACAAGCAAAAACTCAAGAGAAGCCAAAGTCACAATAATACGCAAATATGCCAACAGTACTGTCAATACTGAAGCCACGACAATACATTGAAACGCTTTGTCTCCTAGAACTGTTAAAGCACGTATAGAGGCTTAGATGAGACAGAAAAGTCACGCATGGAATCAGCCCACTCTCCAAACAATAGTCTTTTAATTTATGTGCATGGATTTGAGGTTTGTTTTTGTTTTTGCATTGTTTATTTTATTGTCTTTTGCCCTAAGACAGGATTAAAAATTAATTTTAAAACCAAGATCCAATAAGTGGCTTTACTAAAAGATTGCCTGAATATTATTTCAGCAAAAGGTGACATTAAGAATCTCCTTTCTTTTCCTTGGAGAGAGTTGAAAACACCCAATTAATTTATGAAATGTCAATAGAAGAGGATCTCATGAATAGCGAATCTAGAAGTGTCCGGTCCACACTTCTGTCCACATACATGCAGTTATACTTTTTTTATTCCTTTTAATCTGCTGTGGCTCCATTAGTAAGCCCCTAAAAATGTAACCTGGCATTTACACTCTTGTCCATCTGGAATGTCTCTACGTCAGAGGAAAACCCTCACCCCCAGTGAAAGATGAACAAGTACACAGCTGGCAGAGATCTGGGCACGTATGAAGGAACCCACTTATGCGCGTGCAGACACATGGCTAAACCGTTAATCTCTACAGCACCCTCTTCTTCTCATTTTCAGATGAGGCTAGCAAGGAAATGCGTTTTGTTTTTTTTTTTTCAATTGAATTCTGTACTATTATCAGACACCAAACAATTCCTTGTTGAAAAGATATTGCAAGAACAAAGCTTGAAAACTTGCCATCAAAGCTGTCTCAAGTCCAAGGTGCTGTCTTTCACCATCACTAGAAGCCTTGGAAGCAAGTATGCATAATGTTAAAACCAATTTTGTGAAAGTAGCATTGTGAAACTTAACCCTGCAACTCTGTCCTCCTCAGAGCAGCAGACTCCCGTATGTGCCTTTCAGCAGAGATTCAGGAATTGCTGAGGTTTTCCATGCTGCTTCCATGAAAACCAATACTTCTAGGTTTCACTGCTGGCTCATGATGTGAAGCTAAACTTAGACACCAAGCTGGGATCTATATCCAGCTACACCACCTAACTAGCTGTGGGCAGGAATGTGAATATACAGACAACTCCAATTCTTCACTATTGGCTTTAATGAGCAAAGCAGGCCAATAAAATCCAACCCTCCAGATAACTACACTACTATAACAACAACATAATTGCTTTGGAATGCACTTTGGTTTTAAAGTTGGCTTTTGTTATAACTGAGGTTTTGACAGTACAACTACAGGGGGCGCAGTGAACACAGTCCCATTGAGTTGTGCCATACGCAGCCCGCGGCTTGTGGGTTTTATTAAGACATTCTAAACCAGCTACCTCAGAAAATGCTGGAAAATGATCCATTTTATACCTGGTGCATTCCAACGCAATTCTTCCCAGCCACCTTCTCCAAACTGGTCAACTGTGATTCAGTGACCAAGTTTTGCTTCTGATCAAACCTTAAACTGAATGAAGGCTATTCGAGGTTTCAAAGAGCTTCCTTCATCCCACAAAGAATCTTAAGTTGTTGATGACACAGCTTCTAAAATTTGAACAGAACTAGGATTTTATAGGTCTCTCAATAAACCTTATAAATTCTCCGAATCCAAGTTCTGCCCAAGCATGAGTTGTGTGACCTAGTCAAGCTACAAATGCTGAATCTCGAAACTTCAATAACTGTTTCATGAATGTAATCTGGAAATTATCACAGAGCCATAAGCACGGTCACGAATAACAGAGGCTGTCCAGCGACATTACTTTCCATCATAAACTACAGGAAAATCAAAGTTGCGCATTATTTTTAGCCAAGACCCTTGGTTTCTGGATCGCACAGACACTTCATTCCGATCATCCGAAAAGCACATAAGACAGGATTAAAATGACTCATCAGTACAAAGGGCTGATCGGTAGCCCTGCGTCTACACGGTCCTTGCTCATTACAGAAGCACTCTAAATATAAATTAGAAGGCTCCCCTAGGCTCACTTTCTTCCAACAACTGGCAATCATTATTTTCCAGAAAAACATAGATTCTAAGTTTGTTTATGAATTTAGTTAAGTGTTCAAAAACCTTGCTCTTAATGAATAAATATGCACTATCACCGGTTGAACTGCCCAGAATTCTTTGGGAAGTCATTACATGTGTCATATATATTGTAGTGACAATCAGAGACACATAACTCATACCTCCCACAATATTACCATCCAAAATGCCATGAGACTATAGAAATGTAAAAAACAATAGCAAAAAATCACCATATAATAATAATAATAAATAAATCAATAATAAATAAATAATAATAATAATAAAGCACTTTACCTACCATCTCTATTGCAAGGATTCAACTCTGCTGTTACAGCTGAAAAGCAGCCAGAGACAATACGCAAAGAAATAGGTGCGGCTGTGTTCCAGCAGGACCACAGAAACAGGTGACAACTAGATTTTGGTTCACGGGCTCCAGTTTGTTGACTCCCAAACTAGTATAAAGTGAGCAGAACCACATATTTCATTTTAAATCCGGAGAAAGAATACAAAAAGGACTCTACATAAAAAGCAGATCAGTTCAGAGTCACAACCCCGCCAATAGAAAACACCTTTCCAACGCAAGGAATCAGGTAAAGAAAATAGCTAACAAGTGATCTGCCAAAGTATAAATATGTATTTGTTATTCTTATAAAATATTATAATACTATTTTGATCATTCAGAAGAGAACAAGGCTAACTTCAGAACATTCTGTGTCATTATCTTCCTTTAAATGCTTTTATAAACAACGAACAGTAATTTTCTAAATGGAAAGATAAAAGGAGAAAAAAAAATCTGCTCAAATTCACCTCCAAAGTCAAAAAGGGAAGATTGTGAGTGTAAGGAATAAAGCAGCTGGAGAGAATGCACTGCTGAGGGCCTTATACTGGAGGGTCCTGTAAGTTTTAGTTTACCGTTCCCTAAACCTTTCCCAAACCATCCTATTTTTGGTTCCTTTTTATTCAAATTACTGCATTTTGGGGGTTTTTCTTTTTATATCATGTTGTGGTTTCTTCAGTCCTAAAATTATGCAAGATTCTGAGAGTCCTGTATTAAGGCTCTCTGGGAAGGCGACTATCCACATTTATGACAAAAATATTACAAGAAAAATCCACAAAAAGTGCCATAGATACCACATCTCAGATCCTGGTGGTTACCCCTTTTGAATGCCAACACAAAAATGAAATGAGCAATCCAGAGAGCATGAATTTTCAGGGTATTTTTAAAAAGATGCCATCTGCTTTCCAAAAGCAAAACAGTAACAGAAATAGTCTTCTCCTTTTCTAGCACCACAAATCCAAAATATTAGATCATAGTGCGTTTGATTTCCAATGGCCAAGGTAGCAACATTTTTGTGGTCTCTCTCTCTTGGTTTCTACCATATAAGTCAAGTTTTATTCCATCTGGAATTATTCATTATCCTCACAATAATTCCATATCAACTTTAAATATCATCAAAAAACACCCTACATAAATTCTCCATTCACAAAAACTGAACTTTTGAATCAAATTTCTCTTTAGCATATCCAAGCCACTCTTTTCTTCACTGTCAATATCAACAATGAATCTCAAGCTATTAATATATCCTACTTAATATGACAACCTTTGGGCCAATCACTTAGTAATCAGGGCTTCAAAACTCATTTGTATCAATGTTGTACAGTACATGAACTTCAAATACTAATAAAATGAAAATCCCTATACATAACTCCGTAATTGAAGCCAAATGATGAAAGATGGAGCATGGATAAACTTTAGTGGCACATAATCTAGTCCTATTTCTATTCCATCTGAAAATAAGTTTTATGATTTCTCCCCAGATAAGATTTTCTAAATAATATTTTGCTTTTACTGCACTAATAAAGGTGTGTGTTCCTTTGGCAATAACAAAGGATCACTAAAGGAATGCAATAAAGAATCAAATTTTAAAATAGAGATTTTTAAATTGCTATGGAAAGTACTCCATAAGACCGAAACATGAAGAACATGAATGAGGATGACGTCACGTGTCCATAAAAAGGAGTTAAAGCAGATGCCAGTGGCGGCAATCTACAGCATCATCTCTGTACATGAATGATACTACAATTTATCTTTTATGTTGCAGTTGTCAAGGTCTTAATGCTCACCTATATGTGAGCAGATTAGAAACTGATCAGCTCCCTAACTGGTTTTTCTACAGGATTACAAACCACAAGACACTAATTAAGTGCTCCCTGAAGACCTAACAGTGTACAATCACATTAAGTGGTGGTTATAGGAATGCCATCAATATAATACTTAGAAGTCTATTGCACAAACTGCATTTCTTGGTAATTCTCTTCAGAGCCAAGAAAATCTGCTCATATATCCATTTCTCTCCGTTTGGATTATATCCCTATCTATCCCAACCTCATACTATGGCTTCATCAAATTCATATTCCTTTCTTAGAAAGAAAGCTGCTCAAACTCACCTCCTTCAGGAAATACACAGCGGAGCTGAAATGGGAATGAGACATGAGATAATGCCTTTAAATTTTAAAATTGTATTGACTAGCAAGTAGCAAGCTCTTCACGAATGGCTATTTGCTGTCAGACAAACTTCTTTGGAGGGTCCTGTCTATGCAGTCTTCTTCAGGACTGGTCCATATCCGGCTGTAATAGTTAGGAAGAATTTTTATTGGGGCCCTGTGGGAAATTGACAATTTATTTGTGGTTTATACAAAGTTGGCTAGCATCACCGTGTTCCAGTGAGTTCCTAGGAGTGAAATATACCTGGAACTTTGCCACCTGCCTACTCAACAAGTGGCCTCACAACTCTGGAACAATGAGAAATTCCAGTCTCTACTTTGCAAATTTGGGGAGGAAATGGTACGGGATTCCCATGACTCTCTTCTGCCACATCTATAAAAGAAACATGAAGGATGTCTTTATCAGCTGAATATAACTCGTACCAGAAAAAGGCCATTTTAAAAAGTAAATCCACTTAAAACAAGGACTTGATTTTTACAGTAAAAAAGGATTTACATAAAATTTTATATTGGAAAATGAAAATATTGGAAATACTGAAACTAACATATATGAAAAAAACTATTTTACCTTATATTTAACCAAATATGTCTTAGTTGCTTCTACTGGCAAAGTCTTAGAATGAACAAAATGTGATCAAGTGTTCATTTTTTGGATTATTTTTCCTTCCTGTTTCATCTTTGCCTTCTTGTTTGGTTTTCATAGAACATCATAAAAAGGATTACTTCTGTAGAAATATTCAAAGGCTTTATCAATTTCCCCAAAGGTCTCTCGTTAATTCTATATTTTTATTGTGTATTTTAGAAGTATTGAAGGAGTCATTATCTTTGATTTGTTTCTTCAACAGCGGACCCATCTAATTCTGCCAGATCTTTACCTGTCATTGACTACTTGTGAATCTCAGCAGTTCTTCAACATCACTTTCATTGACTTCATGAAATCCTGCATCTTTTGCAAAATGTATACTCTCAATGTTGAATAAAACTGATGGGAGAACATTCACTGGTATTAAGCATGGAGAGATAATAAGCAAGGAGTTTAGAAGTGGTTAGTCCACTAGTGAATATTTTTATAGCTTCTACTTCCTACTAAATCCTTATAATTGCAGGAACTCAGATAATGAAGATCACTCTCCCACCACACCCTCCTTCCACCACCCACCTATTTAGAATTCATCAACCCACTAGAATGTCCCCAAGAAACCACTCGAACCAGCTGTCCAGAGCAGCTCAAAACAAGAATGATCACAGAATTAACACCTAAAAGCAAATGGCATATCAAAAACATCATTAAAAGTTAACTCGGCCAACATTTTCCAGGAAGTAGGTAAAATCCGGTTAAAAAAAAAAGCAATAAAAGTCAAAGCTAACACACTCTTCCTGAATGATGCCATATGTTTCCATTATAGGTTTTAAATGTCACTGAAAAACTGCTCTGAAATGTAGGTGTTAGAGCAGACTAGCATCCAGCATACAGGAAGATTAAAGGATTAAAATGAACTAATACTGTACTTCCTAAAACATACAGACTTCCACTCAGTGCCAGTCAACTGGCAGCCAAGTGTTATCAGCAAGTCTAAATTTGGATCTCATAACCTAAAAACCACTTCAGATAAAGAGGCTGAAATAAGTACAAGTACTAATAGGGCCAACATGTGAAGGGGTCATGGCAGGTGACATGGATTCCAAAACAAAGATGACCAAATCAAGGTTTATAAAAACTGAGTTACATTACATACAGCTAGAACGCTTGCTGGAGGCTTAAATCAAGGATCCTACCCCAGAAGGAAGAGGCTTTGCCATTCATTGTACAAGAATTGTGACCTGGCTTTAAAGAAACCAGAGTAGCTATTTCTTGCAAGGAAAGTGTCAATGATCATCACATGGGTGGCCAAGTGTCCAGAGAGGGATGAAACTAGGACTAAACCGTCCAAAGGGCCCAGTTTGGCCAATGGGCATCTCAGGAGCTTGGGCAGTATGCTGCCGTGGCAAGACTCAAGAGGAAATCACCTTGAGGCACCCCAAAAATATGTCCTTGCGATGCTGGGAATGAATCTATGAAAACCTACATCAGAAGTGGCTTTAATTCACATTTATGGGGTCCCAGCTGATTGCCTCAATCAAGTGAAGTCATGGAAAGTAAGAGATTATACAGATGGTCCCCAACTTAGGATTTTTCAACTTTATGATGGTGCAAAAGTGATATGTATTCCATAGAAACCATACTTCAAATTCTGAATTTTGACCTTTTCCCAGGCTAGTGATATGTGGGACGATCCTCTCTCATGACACTGGGCAGCGGCAGTGAGTTGCAGCTCCCGGTCAGTCATGTGATCACAAGGGTAAACGACCAATATACTTACAACCACTGTGCACCCATACAGTCATTCTATTTTTCACTTTCAGGTCAGTATTCAACCAATTACATGCGATATTCAACACTTTATTATAAAATAGGCTTTGTGTTAGATGATTTTGCCCAAGTGTAGGCTAATTTAAGTGTTCTGAGCACGTTTAAGGTAGGCTAGGCTAAGCTATGACGTGTGTAGGTTAGGTGTATTAAACGCATTTTCAACTTACGATGGGTTTATTGGGATGTAAGCCCATCGTAGGTCAGGGAAGATCTATACAGAACTCCCTGTCTCTCCAATACAAAACTTGGCAGGCATGTTGGGTGGTCCTGGCACATAAGCTAACCTTCTCAATGGGCTTCCTATCACACTTAGAATGAAATTCAAACTACTTGTAATGGCCTATCAAGCCCTCTAAGATCTGGCCCTAACCTACCACTCCAATCACATCTCCTCTCCCTCTCTCATGATGCACTGGAACATGCTGAAATGGTTCCCATTGTAGGACTGCATCTGCTGTTCCTACAGAGAATACTCTTCACCAGCATAGTCATATGACTCTCTCGCAGGTGTTTGCTCAAACACTGTCTATTTTCTGACTACCCTTATCAAAAATAGCCCCCCTACCCTTTCTTCTCTATCATTTTACACTGTTTAATTTTCTTTTTTTTTTATAACTAAGTTGTTGTTTTTTTTTTCTGCTTTATCTCCGCAAACCCCCCTGTACAGAGTTGTACATCTTAGTTCCAGGTCCTTCTAGTTGTGGGATGTTGTTTAATTTTCTTTATAGCTCTTACTCTCTGAAATTGTATTACTTTTGTTTACTTGATTATCATTTGTCTCTTTCACTAGAATTACATGTCTCCATGACAACAGAAACTTATTACTCTGCCTGATTCAATACAGAGTGCTCATTTTCCAGAAAAGTCTCTGAGCACATAGTAGGTACTCAAGAAGTAAGTATCTGTGGAATGAACGAACGGACATGTATCAGTTGCATTGATACAAATATATTTTATGAAATAATAATGAATATAAGCAAATAAGCACTGATAAAATGAAAATAAATCAAACCAATGCCAAAGGGCTAATCAAGACTTAGGTGTTTGAGTACTACATTATATGCCAAGAGTTGCTTGGTAAAGCTGCCACGAGCACTTCTCTATGTTTGCTGACCTTAAAATCCATTTGAAACTAGGCTCTGGCTGTTACTAAACCAATCTGGATACCCTTGGAAGTTTTCCAAGATCTTGATTTTACTTCAAAGTCATCAGAGCTGAATGAGGCAACCCATTCTCCAACAACAATGTTGTAACACTTATTTGCATAACAGGACTACTCACATTCTATATATTTTATGTAACTATATTATATTCAATATATTTCAATATTGTTTATGCAACTGAAGAGACAATCAGAAACTAGAAACTGGTACTAGAAATCTAATTCAATGCTACCACCATCTCCAAATCATTCTGTGACCACAAGTATGCTCTTAAAGCACAGAAGACATGCCAAAGATTGCAATCCACGGAGCACAGTCAGAACAGAGTTATGAATAGACAACGAGACTGAAGACAACTAAGGACATCAGCCCTTTCCAGCCAAGGATGGACACTGGTAATGAAGGACATGGACACTAAAATCAGGACAGTCCAGGTTCAAATGGTCAGTGACCAACAAGGAAAAGGAAGCTCAAGGAACACTGCCCAGAGTATCGTCAGGAAGTTCAAACATTCGACCGAAACAACACCGGCCTCTAGCACCACAGAGCCATTTCTGGGCCTGTCCTTCCAGCCAACCAGTCCACAGACGGAAGACCTACAGATGCAGGAAATGTCATTTGAGGCTTCCTAAGAGTTTCACAGGAGGCTAGAGAGTTAACTTCCATTTGAAAAGCAACAACTTATCAACCCACCATTATAGCATCAAAGTAGTTTAACAAAGCTATCCTTTCAGTGGGAACAGGGGAGATAAGAGGGAAGGGCTCCTCTGGTCTTTATCTCCAGAAAACTTTGTATCTATGACTGCAGGAAGACAGGCACATATAAAAATAAGGCAGAAGCCAATGGAATGAAGTCTTCCATCTTTTCTGAAGGAACTCAGGCCATTCATTGATAATAAGCATACTTTTTTTAAGTTAAGATATATCAGCCATTGATTGCCTTACTATTATATAATGTATGGCCTTTCAAGTTGTATAAAATATAGCGTCACAGTTTCACTGCTGTCCTATCTGATGAATGTTGCAGCACTGAGAAATCCACTCCTCTCCAAGAAAGGAAACAGGAGGTTGAAAACAGAGCACTAATAAAGTCCTAATAGTCATAAACGCATTTTTAAAACTTTATGGCTAGCATTGACTAAGTCATAGATATAGGCAGTTAATTACCAGTGTTCATAAATTATTTTTAAGTAGGGCTAATAATCATTCCACATATAAAAAAGGAAACTTCATTTAGCAAGCTAACTTTTAAATCCTTTAATTATTCTCATAAATTATAATTTTTTCCAAATATATCTTTAAAAATCTGAATGTTTCTTGCCCAATAGAATTTTTTCAAAAAATAAAAACACTTCAAAAACAATAAATTAAAACTAAATTTGAGTGTGGTCCACTTACCTTCTTTGATAAATTTATGATCAGACATTTTGCCCATAAACTCCTCTACGACACTTGATTTGCCCTAAGAGTAATTACCACTATCTGAAATAACTTTATCTCTTTATCTTCTGTTTCTCCCACAAGAATATAAACTCTATGAAGGCAGAAACCAAATCTTATTCTCAGCTATATTTCCAGCACCCAAAATAGTGCCTGATGTTATAAATATTTGAAGAACAAATGAACAATTAAATCACTAATACACACACTTTCTGTATACATATATATGTGAATATGTGATACATACATATAACATTTGTTGGTGTTAGTGCCACCCAATGGATTCCGACTCCTGGTGACCCTGTGCACAGCGGAACCCTGCCTGGTCTTTTGTGCCATCCTCTCATCTCCCAGAGCTGTATCAGACAATGCTCTGCTGCTATTCATAGGGTTTTCATGGCCAATTTTTTCCGAAGTGCATGGCCAGGTCCTTCTTCCTAGTCTGTCTTAGTCTGGAAGCTCTGCTGAGACCTGTCTACCATGGGTGACCCTGCTGGTATTTGAAATCCTGGTGACATAGCTTTCAGCATCACAGCAACATGCAGCTGCCACAGTGTGACAACCAGCATATGGGTGGTGTGGTTCCCTGACTGGGAAACGAACGCTGGCTGTGGCGGTGAGAGGGCCAGACATTAACCACTAGAGACCACCAGGGCTGGCAGTAACATTTTATACACATATATAAATATAAAATAGACAAAGCATTACACACATGCACATCTTATACAGTATAGCATGGGGGGGAAAGCACCAAGCTGGAGATACTACGTCAGGGATTTTTATGAGCCTACCATGAAACGGCTCTACCATCTCGAGCAAGTTACTTAACTTCTCCTGGCCTGGGTTTATCTATAGAATGAACATTTTAAGCTTTATCTTTAAGGACACTTTCAGTCCCAATATTTTTCTTAATAAATTCTAGAGACTCATACAATGGGTTTACATAATCCACCCTACATGGAAAGCAAAATAGCAAAATAACAAAAATTCTAACTCCTGACCCCTGGGTATAAATCATTAACTAACGATTGTCAGTGGCCATCTATAAAACCATCACATGAATTACACTTCTCCTCCAACCTACCTCTTTATTCTTCCCATTTTCTATTTTCTTTCTCTTTGACCAATAGAGCCAAATGCTCTGAAATAATCTTGGAACATAAAGGAACCTAGTGAGCCACCGAAGTTATTGTTCTGGATAGCTGGCTAATACCAGGCACTTGAGCACAGGAAAGGGGCCCCAGCTGTAAACTCCTCTACAGACATATGTACCCTATTGTCATTATCCCTCCCACAAACCTGTGACCTTGACAAACCCAAGTCAGGACCAAGAATGAGCTCACACCGAAATACCCACTCTCCTCCATAAAAACATAGGTAACTTTTAAAATCACAACACAGCCAACACTACCAAAGTCATTCTATAACAGCAACAGTAAAATAGCAGGAGAAGATTTAGCTAGTTTTCACTCTCCAAAGCTTCCTTTCTTTGGCACAGGTAAATTGCCTCATTTAGATTCTATGACCAACCTCACAGAATCAAAAGTAGAGATATTCATCAACAAGAATTTTGTAGAAGAAAACATTCAGGGCTACCCAGTAATACTTTTATTTTCCATATTTAGTATATAATTAAATCCACATCAACTATAAAATTCATGTATATACCTCCATTTAAAATTTAATAAATACACTTCAGTCTTGAATCCTGATTTATACTAACAGCTTATAAAATAATTTAGTCCACATGTAGAACTTTGTTTTTTCTATGCCAAGCTAATAAATGCAATTAGTTTCCTAGAATGTCAAACAGTGCAATACACTCATAGTCCATGAACCAAATATCAGAACTAGAGAGTCAACGTTGGCGCATCTTTTCAAGCACTCAATCATGATATACTCTTCCAGCCAAGAGATCTAGGAAGCCAACTGAATTGAAAAACATTTTTAATAAGGAAGGGGCATAAACCAAAAGCACCCCTGTGTTCTAAGGGCAAAAGGGGAGAGGTGAGATTTCACTCAAAGCACGACTAGCCTTAGGCTCGAAGGGCAATTCATGGTTTACAACTGTACTTTGCTGTGTTCTTTCACTTGATCCTCAGAACAACACTGTAAGACAGATTGGGGAAATATCACTACCTCCAGCTTTACGGACCAGAAAATCAGGTCAAAGAATGATGGATCCCAGGAAGTGGCAGGATCAGGAATAAAATTCCCACCTTCTCTTTCCTAACCACGCAGGTTCTATTCTATCATCTGAGCTTTCACGTACAATAGTCAGCCTAGACTTGTATGACAATATATATAGAATCAATAGTATACGCACACACACAATAGATACAGCCAATGGCATGAGTAGCATACAGTTTTTCTCTTAATCAAACAAAGACTATTGAGTGGTAGGAAACAAAGGAATCTTATCAAGACAGGAAAAATAATGCTGGTAAATGTTCTCCCCCATCAACATCAACTGTTTTTTTTAATTTTTAATCCTCTTATAAAAGCTGATTACAAGAAAAAAATCTTGGGATCAGGAAAGCAGAACTGAAACCTAAAGCTTATCATACTGATAAGAATAGTTATACAGGAAGCAATAAATTACCACTGCTTCCTGTTTTAAGTATTCTTATCTGTAGGACACTAAATTTTTTTTCACCACAGAACCTCACATTTAGGACACTTCTCAAAATAGAATCTTCTGATCTTCAGCTGTCAGCTGAAGTTGTTTCATAAATAGCCCAGCATATGTACTCTGGAGGGTTGCTAACACTCTAAATGCAAATATAGTCCAGTCATACCAATTCCTTTTAGACTTTGGTGACAATCTGGAATGTGAAAAATCAGGCAGCCTCAGAATTCTATGGAGGATACCATGAATGTCCCTAGTCATGACCTAAGGAACTCTATTTGGATATTTCTGGAAATTCTGAAATAAAGGCCATTAGCCGATATCTATTTCTATTTTTAACATATGGTTCACAAAAGAACATTAAGATTTGTTTCAGGTTAGTTAATTTTTAAAGAATTTTAAAAAGAACTTTTATCCAGAGGTTCATTTTTGTGAAAAAGATGCATATAAAGAAACCCCTGGGTCCTGGGGTTTTGGGTTTTTTTGTCTTTTGTGAGGAAGATTGGCCCTAAGCTAACATCTGTTGCCAATCTTCCTCTTTTCTGCTCAAGGAATACTGTCGCTGAGCTAACGTCTGTGTCAATCTTCCTCTATTTTATGTGGGACGCCACCACAGCACGGTCTGATGAGAGGTGCTAGGTCTGCACCCAGGATCCAAACCTGCAAACCCTGGGCCACCAAAGCGGAGCGTGTGAACCTAACCACTACACCACAGGGCCTGCCCCCTACCCCCCGGGTCCTGTATTTTAAACAACTTTTCCAGGGGCTTTTATAGTCAACAAGTACAGACAACAAAACTGATTATAAGGGAATGTGTCTGAACAATTACACATGTAACCCAAGGTTAAATATATGGAGAAAACACACATACACAGGTATAAAAGACGCCTAGCTGTAATCTTTATGATCTAGTATGTCAGGAATTCTAATGCCAGAATTATACAACAAGCTGGGACAACTTCAGAGAGAGAAAAATCAATGTCTGTGTTTTTAAAGAAAAAAAAAGGACCGTGTTAAAAAAAAAAAAAGACTGTGTGGAATAGGACTATGGAACACAGATGGCTGGGATTTTATGGTTTTTCTTCTGTGTCCTGGTATGTGAAAACATCTGTACCTTCATGGCCCCCATACCACTCCCTCCTCTGACAATCTGCCCCACAGCACATCCAGCCCAGGGGAGGTAAGAAGGGGTGTTGCCCTGGCCAATGGCAGCCACCCCAGAAGAGCAGCCTTAAGGCTGATTACACCTGGATGTAGTAAATGCTCAAAATTATTTGTCAAGTGTTGAAAGATTCTGTATAAATAAGATCTTCAAGCCCCTGTTAGCCAATTGGTAATCGCTGCCTTTTTTCACACAAAGGTGATAAGCTCTAATTCACCGCAAAGTGGCCCCTTTATGAGTCCAGAACAATTCCCTGCCAGTCCAGCAAGGGAAGTCCTGTCTCCAGACTACAAATCCAGACAGGGATGAACTTTGTGGCCACCTAGTACGAACCACTCTGCGCCCAGACCAGGCAGGAAGGTCTGGCCATTTCCAGATTCCCACTGGACATCCAGAATTGATGACGACTGAGCTCAAATTAACTTGATTAACTTGAGTCTGAGACCCGGGAATCAATTACGGTAAGAAAAAAGTGATTTTGACCAATATCTATACTAAACTAAAATTACAAAGTAACTTTTTAAAATGACTACCAGTTGAAAGATTCAAATAACTCTGTTTATAAAAAACCCAAATAGCTACGTCCTTCAAGGAAGAGAGCTTAAGAAGGCTCTGATGATCACAGTGACCTCAAAGCGGTACAAAAATCTATAATATTCTGATGTCATTGAACAAATAAACTCCACTGACATGGAGCAGATTAAAATGGAAGAAAATGGGGAAATAAGGAAGCAAATCTCCAACTGTACCCTGGGTTGGTCTGAAACACTCCACTGTAGAATGTTGGCCAATTCAGGGCATGAAAAAGATGTGGGAAACTTTATAAGCTTTGGAAAGAACCACAAAACTGACTGAAGGTTTGAGAAATCAGAATGAGGAGTAACCGAAAAATGGTTACTATTAAGGGGACACTGAAAGCTGGCTGCACAGAGGTCTTCAAACACATGGAGGGGAACGTCCCACAAAGGTTCAGTGGGCTAGATAAACTGTGCTACATCCGAACTGTGGAATATCATTCAGCAATAAAAAGAAATGCATGAGGCCAGCTCCATGCAGAGTGGTTAAGTTCACGTGCTCTGCTTCAGCCGCCCAGAGTTTCACCAGTTCAGATCCTGGGTGCGGACCTAGCACTGTTCATCAAGCCATGCTGAGACGGCGTCCCACGTAGCACAACCAGAAGGACCACAACTACAATATACAACTATGTACTGGGGGAGGCTTTGGAGAGAAAAAGAAGGAAAAAAACAAAAAAGACTGGCAACAGATGTTAGCTCAGATGCCAATCTTTAAAAAAAAAAATGATTTTTTAAAAAAAGAAATGCGTTATCAAGCCACAGAAAGACATGGATGAATCTTAAGTGCATACTGATAAGTAAAAGAAGCCAGTCTGATAAATGATAAAATGAATGTACTGTATGATTCCAATTGTATGACATTTTGAAAGAGGCAAAACAACAGAGATGACAGAGATCAGTGGTTGCAGAGGTCGGGGAGAGGGAGGGAGGGTTGAACAGGGAAGCACAGGACGTTTTTAGGTTGGTGAAACTATTTGGCATGATACTGTAACGATAAATACAAGACATTAAGCATTTGTCAAAACCCATAGAACTTTGTAAAACAAAGAGTAAACCTTAACATATGCAATTTTTTTAAAAAATCATTTAAGAGGTCAATGATCCCAGGATGGAATGCAGAATGTGACAGAAGAATCTAAATGTATTACAAATGCATGAAACGACCTCATTGAAGGGTGTGGGGGAATAAGACGCCAACCTGAGTAACTCTGGCAATGAGGTGAATCTATAAGGCTAAAGGCAAAAGAAACTGTACTCTAACTGATAAAGTTGTTTCCTACAGGGGCATGAGTTAATTCTGACACTGCTGTACATATGGACGTAGGAGAACTGAACAAGCAAATAAACAGATGAAGGATGGTGACAGCCAGGTTTCTCACTGTTGGAGTGGGAGGTGACAGATAAGCAAGGGGAGGAGGCTAGGCTGATCCATACGGAAACCGATTAGAGTTAAGAAACATCACGCTTAGTTTAGTATACAAATGGTAACATATAGAAATATTTCTAGATGTGTGTATAGATACAGGTTAGTATATACGCATGTTATTTGCTTGTCCCGGCAGCTGAGAGGGCAAAAGAGAAATGAGGCCCTGTAGCAGCAAACACATCGAACGCCACAATCTTGGTTTCTAATACAATTCTCCAATAAAAGGAACCAGAGCTCCTTGGAGAAACAGATGATTCTAGGACTGGGCAGGTAATAAACAAGATGATCCTGGAGCATCTTGTAGCGTCAGAAAGTAAAGAAACGCTTAAATGAAAAAAACTATTGAGTTAAAAACGAATGATAAACAAGTTTAGGTAATTAAATAAATATTCACATATTCTGCTCTTTAATGGTTTTCAAGCAACTTTAAATTTCCTGGCCACTTTAAAAAACCCCAAATTGTAAGTTGTATTTGATGAATTACTGTTTTTAATAGAAAAGTTGGATGATGCAAAAGTTCTTTCAGAGGAAACTGACTCTATAATTAAATTTCAGCAAATGAATATAAATATTTGAAACCCAGAAAGTCATATTCAGTTTAATTAGCATTGTCTAATCACTTATGAAACATTTTATGTTTATGGCTATTTTCTTCTAAGAATTTCTGTTAAATTCATTTCCAGTCTTATTTCTACCTTAGCAAATGGATTAGTAACAGTACCAAGATTGTTATGATTCCCTGTTTTATCTTCTGCATCTTTAAATGTACTCAGTTTTATTTTTAATTTGTTTTTAGAACCATTCTGTAGATTTTTTATTATATAAATTTAAATCTGCTGTTAAAAATAAAATTTTTATCCTCAATATAAAAAAAAAAAAGGAAGGGGTCATCACTTATCACCACTACTAAAATCAGAATGAGGGAAATGCTCTTACTTGGGAATGAAGGATTTAAGTTAGCTTAAAGACATTTCCTCACCATAAAAGCCATTAACCACTAGAAAACGTCACCTCAAAATTGTGGGATTTCCTCTTGTGATATATGGATCTAACAGGAATATACTTGAAGATCCTTAATAGTAAAACACACAGTAATATCAAAGTAAAAGCTTTTACATAAGAGTAGGTTCAAGATATTGGCCTGTCTTCCCAAATATTTTGTGTAAGAAATATAGGTAGAGAAAAGCAAACCTATTAGACACTTTTCCAACAAAATTTCAGAAAAGAAGGATTGGTATTACACAATACCAGTTTTGCATGATAGTCTTCAAAAGAAAACTCTTAATAGTGTGGCTCGACACTGGTGGCCACACTTGTGGCCAGCCCCAGTCTCTTCCAGGACCTCCTGGAGGTACCACATACTCCTCACCCCCTTCACTGGTTGTCACCTTTCCAGATCTTGCCTTTCATATAAGACAATCTCTCCCAAGCAGACACACGTCAGCTTCAACTCTTACTTGCTTCTCCTGCATATCCTGCCCTGTTACATCAGAAAAACCCGACTTTGCTTCATTGGGGAGTCACAAGGTAACCTCAATCATGACTGATAAGCCACGAGGAGCGCCAATGATGTGTTTACATACACGCAAAAGGACATGATGAGTTTTAAGGTGAAACTATCAGTACAAATCAATGTTGTCAACGCCTCAAGTCCATAAAAGGGGTCAGAGTCCTTGTTACTTCTCTTAGTGGGTCTCATTTGTCCCCTGGTGAAGCTGGTCCTTTATAGTCCTCTCACTCAACATGTCCTTAGGAATGCAACCGCTACGAGGGCCTGAATTTTTGTGTTTTCTTTACAGAACTCAAGAACTTAGGAATATGCCTGGCACTCAGTAGAAACTCACAAACACCTTGTTGCATTAATTAACCAGAATGTTCTCCCATGTCTGGTCTACAAACATTTGAATTCTTTGGCAATTCCCCACCACTCTCTTCATGACTACCTATGATTTCCTCAAACATCCAGGTTTAGTAATTACAATAGCTTAATTATGGAATGAATGGAAAAATTTAAGACAAATACCCAACAAGTGTTGGGCAGTGGTAATGTAGTTAAGAAAAACTCTCTGTCCTCCTGAATAGAATGTGATTCTGGTCTACAGATAAATGAGGTGCTGGCATATTTCCCATACTGTGGTTTAAAAACATATGGTCCCACATTCATTTAGTCAGTATCTACAACAAACAGTATCTAGCAAATACCACACTCATTGCCCTAAGCATTCGAACCTAGTCAACCATGTTGGCAGAGAGAGAAACAGCCCAGCTCAATACCAGACACATAACTGTTGGAAAACACTTTAAGGTTTTAGAAAGTAGCATAAATGTAAAATCACTGCGAAGGGCCAAGAAAATTGAAGTCTTATTTAAAATAAAATAGAACACATTTATATTACAGGATCTTGGGGAGTTGCGGGGTTTGACGTTAAAAAGTGACAAATATTTGGCTACATGTATAACTGCTTGGATCCTAAATTTTCTCTTAATATTTGAAATCTCAAGCAATGTTTAGAAAGAATTACTATAATGGCTGATAAACTAGTTTAGGATACACATTCTATTACTTTGGTCATCAAACTAGCCCAGCCTTGATAGTGTGGACATGGAATACAGGGGAAAAATCTCCTATCTTGTTAATTAGGTTCAACTTCCCAGACCAAGGAAACATTTGAGCAGATAGCTAACAAGTACCACACTGGCAAAATGGACTCATTTAAATTTAATTCCTTTCCCCAGATCTTACCCATATTTTAGTAGAGGGGCTAATTAGCAACAATATACCCAAGAGGAAGAAAAAGAATGAGCATATGGATAGATTAGAAGAAGACTCTACGAATCACATACTTAATAACTGGCCTCTTTTTAAAAATAGAGGTAACTACGATACAATAATTATTTTTCAAATAATTTTCTCATTGCTTTTGATATCTTTAAACCTCAGCGAAAATGCTCTACTGTGACCCAGATCAGTAAGCTACAATTAACATCAGAGGAACTCTTCTAGAATAAAAGTTGATGAACTACTGCTGGAAGCAGAGAAATAAATCTTGTCAAAACAACGCCAAGTTTCTGTCAATCTTTAAAAGAATGGTTTAGAGGAACAGAGGAAGGAACCAAGGATTTCAGACACAGGAATGATGCAGTTGCAATTCATTTGACCCAAGTTTTCATATCCAGTCATATCAGATTGCAAGGACTCCCGTGATTTTGTTTGATTATTTTTAGAATATTGTTAAATCTGCATTTGATTTTTAAAATATTTGGAGAATGAAATGGTTTGAAGTGATCAAAAGATATCCACAGGATTGTTTTTGTTTGGGATTTTTCTAAAGCCATCCTCTCCTTTGATTCAACCACTCTCTCCTGAACTGTTGATAAACAGGTTTTCAGTTTGGCAAGTGTTTTGTGAGCACTTCCTCAGATACTGGAGTCACGAAATAAAGAATGAGTTTACTCTCAAATAGCTCACAAGTTTTAGTAGAAAAGAGTGCCATGAAATCAGTAACTACAGCGAAAGACAGGGGTTTCCATTATCTCTCAGGAAGAGGTCAACTTTCTCAAAGAAAGAGAGGTTGGATGCGAGGCACACACTTGAACCCAGCAAATAAAATACTCAAGTGTTTTCTTTGATCGTTTAAATGTATTGATTTTACAATGCAGATGCAATTTTATCTACTTATGGTGGAAAACCATTCTGAACTCTTCATAGCGAAGAACTCTTTATTTATCTTCCTAAATACCTTCTGCCACTGTTTTTCAAAATAATATTCCCCAAGCCAAAAAACAAAGGCCTGAAGTTTCCTTATCTAGTAAGGATAAATCATCTCAGTCAGGGTGGGGAGGGAGTGGCAGAATAGGGCTCTATTCTTGGAGAAGAGACACATTAATTTAAAATCCACCTAAAAGTAGCCAGTGAATTAGATCAAATTGGGTGGCATGGGTTGTTGTGTACTTCATAATGCAAAGAGCCCAACTAATACAGCGTGGTGGGAAGTACGCTTTGAAGACACAATAACATTCCTCCAGCGAGTTTCAGGCTGGAGGCTAAAAGTACCAGCCAATCATTTTTCCATCTTCAGACACATTCCTCACCCAGTTCAAAGGCCCGAGAAATAACAAGCCTGCACACTTTCTGAAGGTCGTCCCTTGTGGGGACTTGTGAGGGACCACAGGCTCAGGCTGCAAAATATTTTTAAAGACCTAGTTTTAGGACTATAACCCTTTTTATTGGACTGGAGTTCCCACCCCCTAACTCTCCGCCCCACCTCCAAACACACACACACACACACACACACACACACACACGCAAACAAGCATGCATGCAGTAAAGTTTGGGCAAAAGGGCAAGTTTTAATTAGAATCCCAACAACTTCCAGGATACCTTACTAGAGGAAGTAAAATATTTTCAGAAATTAAGCCAATATCCATTCTTTCAAAAAAATGTAATGTTCATATTTCTTAACCTAACCAGAGGGAACAGGATCGACTTTGAAAGAAAGTTATCGTTTAGCTGGGGTTCAAAGGGTGCAAGGGAATTGGGAAGGGGGTGCAGCATTGCCAAGATCAGGATATAAATACCCCACTCAACCAGCCCCTCAAAACACTTCAGGGATCTCCTTCCTCTGCCCCTACTAATATACTTTATACAGTGTTCCATTTTGCTTTGTTCTCTAACCTCAGGAACATTTAACGCATTCATGGTTCTGGTAAAGCACAAATGTAAACACTGCCTGGTAGGAGATCTGGAGCAAAGAATTAACAGCAATATTGGCTTGGCTTTGAGTGGGATGTGGCCAGCCATGTGCCCTTGCTTTCCAACAATCAGCAGTTCTGTATTACCAAGATCTGGATTTGTGCTCAGGTGGGAAAAACTCTTTCAAACCGTTTAAAGGTCTTTGACTCCATTTCAGCCATTGCTCCCCACCTCTCCTCATGAAAGGTCTGGTTCTCTGAGCAAGTTCTCATCCAGTCCAACTTCTTGTGGACACAGGGAAGGGGCAGTCAGCGGGGAAGGGGCAGAAGGAGGATGGTACAAGATGCCTAATATCCTCTGGCTCTGGGCTCCCTTCCAGTACCACATTTCATCTCTAGTCCTATGTGAGCCACCTAAGGATTGTTAGAAACCGTAATCCTCTAGTCTAGGACAAACAGCATAAATATCTTCACCAGCCGCCAATGGCGTTAAAAACAGACAACAGCCTCTAACTACTAGAAACCTCAGTATCATGTTTTTGTTTTTCCTTTTCACTGATCCAGTCTGTTTCCTTTTTATAACCTGAATGATAGAACTACACTATTTACTATTTTCTGAAATTATGTCCTGCCTCCACATTTAAAGTGGTTCCCCGCTATTCTACTTCATAACACCTTGCCCCCTTCTTCATAATACCACATTTTGCAACAGCACAATTCTTTATTTCTCAGTTCCCTGCCTCCTATAAGAACCACAAGCATAGGGCTACGCCCATTTCAGCCACCAGTGCCTGGCTGGCAGTATGAACTCAGTAAAGATTTACTGAGGGAACATGAGCTTTCATGTTTTTCAAAGAAAAATTAAGATGAAAAAAGCGATACCACCTTAATATAAAGGAAATCATTGATATTTCACCCAAAACCAAGAATATTCATTATAAACATCTAAGAATAATTTTATTCTAAATGTTCAACATGCAACTGATAAATGATTGTTGATGATGACATAAGTAACTGCAGCTATAAATACACTTACATATTGGATAAATCAGAAAAAATGGCTTCTCCTATCAAGAGGTAGTGTCTATTCTTCCATCCCTTGAAACTGGGCGTGGCTTTGTGACTTGCTTTGGGCAATGGGATAGTAAGCGAATGTGGTGTAAGCAGAAGCTTGAAAAGTACTTATTTATGCTTGCCCTCTCTGGCTGCTGGGAACTCATCCAACACCATGAGAAGTTCAAGTGAGCCTGCAGGGGACACATGGTTCAGTCAATTGCAATCACCAACTGCCAGCGAGCATCATCCACCAGACAAGTGCAGGAAGCCACCCTAGACCAACCATACCCAGCCGACCCTCCAGGAGCCACTGCATCCACCTGAGCTTACCCAGGGGAAACAAGCAGAACTGCCCAGCTGAACCCAGCCCAAATCACCAACCCATAGAACTGTGATCTAACAAATGACTGATGTTCTAAGGCAACTGGTTTGGGGAGGGAGGAGGGTTGTTACACATCAAAGCTAAAGGACACATACACCTAAGAAACTGGATAGCTTCATATTAAACTGTTTAGCGGCTTTTTAAAAAGTTCTTTCATGTTGAATTTCATTTCTCCTTACTCTAGATGATCTGGAAGAAAACTGTTACTATTGCTTTTAGCAGACTCTTATTAACAAGACACCAAAAATGATAAAATGCTGATAATTCTAAGTTCAATGTTATCCATTATCACATTCTTGAAAGTTTCTACTTTGTAACAAGAGCTACCCCACTCTATTCCCACTCTACCTGGACTACAATCAGCAAGGACATCAGGGCATGGGTCATAAATGTTTTTAACCATTAGAGTTCCTCTTTGGCTCCAAAAATTATCTCAGTGATACACATATCTTCCTTAGGAGACATAACAGAGTCTCTAAATTCCACACATTTTCTCCAAAATATTAATAACTTTGGATGAAATAATAACTAAAATGAGAGAGAGGAAATCACTAGTGTAAAGGAATTTCTTGAATTATTTGCATGCAATACTATGTCTAAAATGGACTGCTCCTAGAGTCTGAAATAGTGAAAGACTCTTCTAATTAAAAGCATTCATCCTTTTGAACTCTCAAACCTATGAGACGGTGGTGTCCACAAAGTCTTCAAAAGGATCTTTAACCTTTATACTTAATCCTACTACACTATATTAAGAACCAGTTATTCACTCAGTCTGGGAGGGGGTGGGGATGCCTGACAGCGAACAAGGGAAGTAAATAAAGCAATAAAGATGAAAAACAGTAGTATTTAAAAACTCAGACACCTTTCCCTTCTTAATCAATTTGCACAAATACTTCAAAGTTAGAAAAGTAGATCATTTGTTAATTCTTGCTTTTCCTCCTTCACTGGGTTATAGAATTTTTTTTAAACTGAGGATTCATAAGAGGGATGGAAAGTAAACAGTACTTTTCTTTTTCCCTTTAACAAAGAAAGTGGTGAGTCTACCGTAAGAGAAGATATTGTCTGCTGTGTTCCTTTAGTGCAGAAATTCGGGATCTGAGTATGTTCTTCCATGGAAGACTTTGAGCAGGTGGGCAGTTAACCAACTTTCTATTACTAAGCTTCAAAATTTACAAGCAGTTCATCTCTGGAAAGATAAACAAAACCCAGCATTGCTGGTGGCCTATGAGAAGAGAAGCTGGGAAACAAGAGAGGGAGGGGGCCTTATTTTTCACTCTATACCTTTTTAAAATTCTCTTAAACCCATTTGAAACTTAAAGCATGTGCACACATTGCCTATATCAAAAAATTTTCAAAAATACTGTGAATAGACCCAGCAACTGATCATAAAACTTGGTGGACTAAAAAAATGGATTTTTATGTTTCTGCAAGAAACTACTATAAACTTAAAAAAACAATATGACTGCGTATCATCAAAATGAGAGAGAGAGAGAGTGCATGAACTTGAGAGCAGTGACAAAACCTCAAAGGAGATTATACGTCCATGCAGAAGCAAGCACAAGAACCAGAGGTCAGAGGGTTAGAACCTTTCACCACTAAAAATAAAAACTGCCCACCTCAAGGGAAAAAAGAAGTCCTTGAATAATAGAGCTTCTAAGACCAAAAGAAAAGACTATACAACTTCTCTTACAGCTCCCACACCTTCACCTGGTGTTTCCTAACACTGACCAACCCATAACAAGTACTCATTAAACTCCTGTGCATTTAACACCTGGACTCCTCTCCTGGCTGCTTCACTTGGATCAAAGATATCTTTCTTTGCCTCTTGCCAGTATATGTTCGCTAGCTAAATATCCGAAAATGGATCACTCTTCTGAATAGAGTCTCAACAGCCTTATAAATTAAAGTATGCTGGTGTAATTGTGAGACAGGAAGCCATGGGTAGAATGATAAGAAAAGCACAAAACTTTAAGGTAGATGGGCATTTTTGCCCTATAAATATTTGGAAAAGGCTGACTTTCATGGACTGCATGTCGTGAATCTTGATTTCTCCCCAGATAAGTGTGCCATAAGAAATCTGGTAACAACTTGGATGAACTCTTCTCATTCCGATTCTTCCTCCAGTTTCATGTATTCAGCTCCATCCTCTTTCAACAAAATATGTGCTATTTGCAACACAGTAGGTGCTTAATGGTGTTTACTGAGGAAAAGGAAGGAGAGAAGATCAACAAGAAATCATGGTTTGGGGTCTGTTTGGCCAAGGCCAGATCATTTCTGTTGGGGTTGGGAGATGCGTGGCCTCCAATAGTGCCCTGGAGATGCTAAAGTTCTTCTGATTATTCCCACAATCCCTAAAATTCAAGGGTAAGTATGATTATTTTTCATATCATAAGGAATCCTTTAAATAAATTAAAAATGAACAGGGAAATGACCATTGAAAAATTTCAGATGAATAATGTTTGAAGACACAGTAATTACTATTTCAGAGACCTTCAACTGCTATATTTTTATATCTTTAATTTTGCCTGTCTCACTTAGACTATAACCTTTCTAAAAGTAAGAATCACAACTTACTGTGCAAAATATAATTTGTTTGCCATACTACATATATTGGAAGGAAAAAAAAGAGAATGCCTCTTTGATCATTTCAACCAACACAATACAACTATATCAACTTCTCAAGATTAAGTGATACTGTTCAACAACATGACCTAAATATGTCAGGGACAATCAGAGAACTCACATCAAAGTATTTTTTGGTCAACAGAAAAAAAAGGGAGTGAGGAGGAGTTTATCAAAGTCTTTTTTCCTACTACAATTTGGGTTTCACTGTCATCTTCTTCAACCAATTAGCATCCAATGTATATAAGTTTGGCTCTAATTGGGCCAGGGGTTGATGGCTGAGAGTGTGACACAGAGTGGAAAAAAACAACAAAAAAACATGAAATCACAAAAGGAAAACAATGAACGCACCTCAGCTGACTCAATAAAACATTCAAGGTAGGGGAATAAAAGTGCAAAATCTCCTCTCTGTTTGAAGAGAGAGACAATTAAAATCACAGTCTGACCCATATATTCCATTCTACTGGCATCATCAAGGAAAATGCGGACAGGGGTTGAAAAAGAAAAGCAGCCTTTTCGATGTAAACACATCATTTTTAAAAGCTCTATTATTCAAAGATCATTCACTCATTGAAGAAGCACAAATAACATTTATCCCACCAAATCTATTTTAACAAATACATTATAGCAGAGCCTGCAGCAAAAATATTATTAAAATGGAGAATGTTCCTTTCCCCATAGATGACAGTAGCTTATATTTATCTAATCCATCTTCTCCCTTTTTCTGTGAATTAAGAATGGGAGAGAGACTACTGTTTCCATAACATCAGACAAGAATAGAAGACAGTAGATGACATTTACTAGCCTATCATTTTAAAAAGCTTTACAATAACTTTTTTTTACTATTTCATATTAGTTTGACATGAGTGTACCATTATACCATACTAACATTAAAATATCATGCTGTTAAATTAAAATTCACTGTGATTACAACTTCTGAACATGTTTCAATAACATTTTAAAAAGAGCTTTTAAAGTATGCCACATAGCTAGGGACTCAAAGTAATAAAATGATAAATCAATTACATAATTATAAATGTGGTGGAGAGAGTATCTATTATTTTAAACACAGAAAAAATATTAGAATGAATAAAAGTAACAAACTTTAGCGTGAAACTGGTTTCAAACTGAATTCTCAAGAGCTGTTTTTCTTGCATCCAATTTCCACTAACTCTGAAACTTGAGGAAATGGTTTTCTATAATACAAAGCAAAACAAAACCTTAGAATTGTGAAGTATTCCATTATCCTAAAATTACCAACCCACCAAAATAAAAGAAATCATTTATATACTACACAACTGAGAAACATATCTGATTATGGCAAGAGATTGAAAAAGGTACAGCAATGGAATTCTGAACGAGTCAATAGACTATTCTAATGATTTATGAAATCCACATGGAGGTGCCCAAAGGGTCAGAACTTCTGAATACATTGGCAACTAGACAGCCAACATAACACTGAGTCAGCAAAGCTGGGTATAGCTCCACTAACTAATCAAAAATCCTAAAGCACAAAAAAGCTGGACAACACTCATTTTGCTGGCAAGAGAAATATTGAGCTTTTTCACACAACTAAGAGAGAAAACTAAAACTAAACAAAAAATTGTGGAAGATTTCCTCTAAGTCCCCAAGTGGCCTCTCAGATTTCCTTTCCATTCACTAAATGGATATCTCACTGAAGGATTCTGATGATACAAATGAGAAATATTATTCATAAACAGACCACCCTCGCAAGAAGGGGTGATTTCCAACAGAATAAACAGAATAATGTCATAGACATGAATTGGTTAAAACTTGACCTGTACTGTAGGGTGGAGTGGGGTGGGATGCTTCCAACAGTTGACTTTAGGATGCAAGAACTAGCAGGTGACTTGCATTCCACCACACACTGCATTTTAAAAAAAGAGAACAGCCTAACCCAGACTAGAGAAAGTTTCAAAAACTTAGACTGCAGTCAGGAGGGTTTGTCTTAAGGTCTGTTAAAACCTGAAAATGCCTTCTCTAAGAAAGAAAAGTTAAAAGTCAGTCCTGAATCAAACCATAGAGTGATCCAAAAGCTAGAACAGGACAGAACAGAATATTCTAATGTTCTTCATTATGACTCCATCAACAGCTTCCTCAGGAAGAATTCTCATTATAACTGACCCATTAAAGAATATCAGTCATTTTCTCCAAAATACTCCTATGCAAAGGAGGTTAGAATAATGGAGAACAAAATTCTCAAGTTACTGATGAGGAAATAGGTTCAGAGAAATTAAGTGACTTGCCCAAGGTCATTCAGTGAAGGGCACAGGCTGAGTTACCAAGCAAAATCATTGGCTCCCAGGAGCTGCTTTTTCCATTGCATCATTCAAGATAGCATAAAGCTATTTTCCAGGAATTTTGATGAACCAAAATAAAAGAGAGTAAGGGAGCACGATCTCTTGGATTCCAAGTCTCCCAAGACAATATTGGAGATAGTATTTATTGGGGGACAATCAGATAAATGACAATATATGGAATTTTTTATGGATTTATTTTTGAACATAAAAAGTTTCTTAAACAATAGCAGAATTTAACAAAATTGTTCGATGCTCAGAGTTTTCTGCAACAAGAGGGAAACTCTCTCCCACCAATCAGAAGCAGTATCGGGGCATAACATTTAAAAGGGGGCGTCCTTCTTCTTTGCATTTTCACCTGTGAGGTTTCTATAAACACCTCAGGCCTTCGGGCTTATGATCCAGTGGTGCAACAGGGATGCCGGCTGGTGAGAAATGCTTATTTGAGAGGGATAGGGGAGTAGGGGGAGAAGAAAATACTTCCACAGTATTTCTTTCTTATTTTCCTTCTTTATTTTAGAAAGGACAAATCTGAACAAATTTTCCATCCCATTTAGTAATACATCTCACATAATTTTGCTCATGCGAAGGAGCACAACACAAATTCAGCAAGCTTTCAAAATCAGTCCGCCCAGCCTGCCCTGATGAGCTGTCACTGGTCAAAAAACCAATCTGTTTATGACAGCTTCAACAGCATTTCCTCCAACCTCAGTAAGGAACCCTACCCAAGCCCTTGTAATGAAGCTCTAGATTCTCACGATTTGCAAGCTCTATCCGACGTTTTCATTTCACTCTGAGCTCCCTTGGGCCTAGAAGGGTCAGTTTCTGTTGATCTTTTCCAGCTCCCTGCTTTGCAAACTACAGGCGCTCATTATAATGTTGACCCTAACGCAATTTCAAGCCAAATGAGGTTTTTTCCGAACGATCCCCAAACAGTGCCAGCCACAGCATTTGTATTTCCTTCCCCCTTTTTTTTCCCCTCTCCTCGCTCCTATTAGTGAGGGATGTAAATGTAAGGACCCTGAGCCAACCCAATCAATCCTCCAACCACGTGCTGCAGCTACCTCCTGCTAGCGGATTTCAAGACAGGAAGATGAAGGAAGGTGGCGTCGTAGTAAAGAGAGGAGGGAAACAAAATGGGGCACGTCACATGGTCACGGCCTGGATTTTTCTCAATTAAAATGAGAGGAAGTGTGTATTTCCGGCCTCTGTCAGTGGGCTGGTTGGACTTTCTCATTCTTAGGATTCTGGTCTAGATGCACGAATAAGGCTGAGTGCATAACATCCTCTGGAGGGGGGTGGGAGGGGCGCACATTTGGCTCAGTTCTGCCGGCTGTAAACAGAAGGGGTGGAGGGAGTGGGGTGGGTGGAGGGAGAGGGGTGGGCAAAGGCCTTCCGGACGCCTGGCCCCCAGCCACAGCTCAAGCGACCACTGCGGGAGGGCGCCCAGGCCCTCACCCCGCCCCCGGCCCCGCCCCGCCTCGCACCGCGCCCTCCACAACTCGCAGACACTCGTGCTGATTGGCTCTGACAGTGGCCAATCAGCGCCCTCCGCCCCGCCCGCTCGAAGCCAGACTCTGTGCCGCACTCCCCTGGGGGCCAGGCTTGCCCCCCATCCCCTACCGAGTGGCCCGGGAAGGGGCCTGGCCTCCCCAGCGGGCGCCCCCAGGCGACCGGAGATGGGCAGGGTGGCAGACCTCTGAGGGCGACCTCTGCCTCGCTGCAGATTCCCCTACCCACGGCCAAAGGGGGCTTGGAGGAGGAAGGGGGAGCCAAGTGCCAAATAAATAGGGAGGAATGCAGGAAGCGGAGGTGACCCGGGAAACGGGAGAGTGCCAGAGCTGAGAGGGTTAGCGCCAGACAAAAAGGCCACACAGGGACGGGAGGGAGAGGGAAGGAGTGAGAGGGATGGGAGTCAGTCGTGGAGGTACAGAATCCTTGAAATCACAAGGAAACAGAATGAAGGGAGGAGAAATGCCCCCCCCCCCCGGGTTTGTTTTTGTTTTTGTTTTTTAGGAAGACATAACAAAATTCCAAAAGAAACAATGGAACCTAAAAGGGATCGCTCAGGTCTGTGTCTTTGCCAAAGGCTGCTCTATCTGCCCAGTTGCAGTTTCAAAACTAAAAAAACAAAATGAGGTAAATGCTGGTTAAAGGTGGCTGGGCTGCTGTGTCCTTTCTGCCCTCCTTGGGATCTCAAGTTTACTGTCTGTAGAGAGTAAGGCCACAAGGACTGGGAAATTCTGAAACGGAGCAAAAAAAGACAATGCCAGGAACATGAAATAAGAGGTGGGAAACAAAGAGAATGGGAGAGGGAGAGTTCTGGAAAACAATCCAGCAGGTCAGAACTAAGTTAGGGAGACACCGATTGACAAGAGAGAAGAGAAACAAAAAAGGTGGTTGGACTGGAGGTGACGCAGAGCATCTGAGCTAAATACCTCCCAAATGTTCTCCTGTAAGCAACAGTGAAAAATATTAAACAAGCAGAGATGTTTGAAATAAGGGGTTAGGAGAAAGAGCACACCCCTCATAGCACCTCATTCCCTTTCCTATTTCAGGGTTTACCTGAGAAATGAGAAAGAGGCAAAGACAGCAATTTCTAAAGAAGTTAGGAAAACAATGTTCTCACAAACTAACATACTCATTCCTAGGAAAAGTTGTTTGTTGCAGACAGGTTTCCTTTCTTTTTGTTTCAGCTGATGATTGACTATCAAATCACATCTTTAAACTCAACAGGGCAAAGGCGGCGAGCAAGCAGAATTTATGATGTAAAAGTGCCAAGTAGCACTGAGCCCCTCACTTAAAACATACACACACACCCCTCATCTCTCCATTTACATCTTACAGATACACATTGTAGAATTTTTCTGGCATGGTGCTGTCAAAGCATGGTCTACTGCTACTCCAAGATTATTAGGGGTATGATTATATGATTATTCCAGAATATTATGTTTTCCCTAAGAAAGCTAAGAATGGAAGATTGGTTTTTTTTGGTTGATTTGTTTTTAATGTATCATCTACATAAGGAAAACTTTATTTTAAAGCCCTTTTTAAAAACAAAAACTCTATTTGGTCATCCATTTTCTTCGGAGCAAATATTATTTATTCTACTCCATAAAAAGAAACCTGTTTAAATTAAGAAAACAGACAAAGAAAACTTATTGTTTCTTAACCTCTTCTTTCATCTCCCTTAAAACCAAAATCTTAGTTCTGCTGGGTTTTTTTCCTTGAGATGCTCATTACTTTATAAATGAAACGCTTTGCAACACAAATGGTTAAAGTGTTAGAATGATTCACGTTCCCAAAGGCATTATTTGAAGTAATCAAAATTTTTACTGTTGACGTTGATAGACACGGTTAAATCTCTCTTCTCATGAATCATGAAAATAAACATTGAATACTGATCAAAGAAATGCTTTTTGTAATATATACCACCTAAACTCTTAGTTTGAATGTTTGTATACCTATATCTTGTTCCGCAAAATAATGATATGGGTCAAATATCACAAACTGTTAGAATCAAGGGGACTGTGACTATAAAATAAATAAATACCCATTAATAGAAACCCAAAGCACAAATTAGCTTCTTATGAATGGACACATATTAAGAAGAAGAATGCTTTTAAAAACTCATTTGGTGAAGCAGATATGAAAAAACTATCACATGATAATCAGTTTGTCAGAATAAAGTGTTCCCAAATGCTGGAAACTTCTGCATTGCCAAGTCATCACATTATTTGCAAACTATACTCCTCTCTTCTTCCCACAATTATGACCACCAGAAAATAGGCTCAAGAGAATGAAGGGCAGGCTAATTTCCTATTACAAATGTTTTTCATTTTCAATACAGCCTTGGCCACAGAAGACCAAAAGCCAACTTTCAACATTTACCAAGGCGTCCACTCTAGAACTTAAAGACAAACAATAAATATCCTAAAAGTCAAGAGTGCAAGGTTTAGCCCTTACGTTCAGTGCTAAGCAAAACAAACCCTCTGGATTCCCTTACTTAATACTCCTTTTCAACATAAGAAAGTTAAGTAATTTCACAGAAGATGTACAGTAGTCCCCAAATGACCTGTGTGGTGTCTCTGCGCAGGCCTCTGCAAGAACAGACAACCGTAAGGCAGACACGCTGAGATGAATTTCTATAACTCCTAACTAATAATGGGTCCCAGATGCATGCAGGTTTCCCTGCATAGCCTGTATAATAGCGGCCATGCCTATGAGGTGGTGGGTCGGTGTGTGAATAATATTTCACAAATCCTGGCTCAGGAATAGCAAGAAAATGTCACCCACAATTACTTTCTAAAGAGAGTCACAGATAGACAGGGATTTCTCTCTAAATATGTAAGCCTAAACAAGCTCTTACTCTTGAATCTTTTTTAGGGCAGCAGGAATAAAAACTGATTATCACTGCTATTTATATTGCCTTGGTATTGTGAAATGACAGAACTAAGTACATAGAGCAACTTGATAAAATCACCTTTAACAGCTCCGACAAACTGATTTAAATAAAGAGTTTAGCCCCTGTACTAACAAGTATTTTTGGAGAATTGTCCCTCCCACGGACTGACCTAAATATATAGTCAAAAGAAAACTTCAAAAAAGAGACTGAGGTTCTTATACTGCACTTCACAAACTTCAGAACTGGTATTATAGAAAATATGTTTTGGAACTACTGCAGGAAGTACTACACTTGGGAGCCTCAAATGAAAGAGCCCTCCTGGGTGGCTGCTCCTACAGGTTTATTTGACTCCCGGCCAGGTGTCATGGTGGGGTGAGCATCTCATCGCCTGTGCCCTGACCTCCTCCCCTCCCATGAGTGCACTCTCTAAGGAAGCAGTGGGAAGGAGAGGGAAGGGGCTCAGGCAAAGAGGAAGAGAAATTGAGCACCAGGTTAAAAGCAGTTTTGTCTTCTGACTTTGTCACCATGAAACGCACCTGCTGTGATGTCCAGTTGAGCTACTGGAGGTCCTCTGGCTGCTTCTGGAAACTGATGCTGGCATAGGCGCTTAAATCCTCACTGGAGCGGCTGGTGGAGCTGCTCTCACTGCTGCCAAGAGGCTGATGAGGGGCCGGGGGTAGGGGAGGCTGCTGCTGAGAGGGGCGCTCCTGAGGGCGCTGTTTGAAGTCCTTGACCAAATCCAGATCTATGTAGTTAAGACCATTCTCCAAACCCCCAGCAGCCCCGCACACTTGGGCTGGCTCCTTGGGGACTCCCCCGAGCTCCCCAGGCCTCAGCCACACGTTCTCAAAGGAAGCAGAGCTGTGGCGCTTCACATCCTCAGTGCTGCTGCCACCACCGCTGCTCCCCACCACAGCCCCCGCTCCGAAGGGCACCATATTGCCCGCCCGGGTGGCACTAGGTGTCGAGGAGAAGGTCTCGGAGCTATGCCGCCTCCGGCACCCTTGCGGGTCCGCACGGATCACTTTGGCACTCTGGTTGCGATTGGGGCTGAGGTTCACCCGGGTGAAGGCGCTCATGCCACCAGGTCCCTGCGGGCCCCCCAGCAGGGAAGAGCGGGCCCCCAGCTCCCCTGCCCCTTGAGGTGCAGCAGGAGAAGCAGAGGCTGCTGAGGTTGAGGAAGGAGCAGCCGCTGTGGCCCCGGGAAGGCTCACCTCCTCCACAACAATGCCCGTCCGCATGTCAGCATAGCTGATGGGGGCAACTGGCGAGGTGTCCACGTAGCTCTGACGGGGACAACCCATCTGCATGGTCATGTAGTCACCCCGGCTGCTGGGCACTGCCCGAGTAGGCCTGCACATGCTAGCAGACCCAGGAGGCGCAGGGCCTACTCTGCCAGGCTGGACCCCAGCGCTCTCCGGCCAGGCTGCCCTCCGGCCCGGCCCCAAGTCCATGTTCATGTATTCTTCAGGGCCAGTCTCTTCCTCTCTGGGAGCTGGCTGGAGCTGGGATGGACACCTGACAGAAGGCGAGCTGTGGGGAGCCATGGGGCCAGATAAGTAGCCTGGCTGATCACTCCCAAATTCAATATTCACATATTCCCCTGGGCTCTTGGGCTCCGGAGGGTGCAGCAGGGGTGGCTGCTGCTGCTGGTCTCGGGCCCGAGGTAAGGTGCTGGCCTTGGGATCACCCAGGGACAGCCTTGTGGGCCGAGCAAGGCGGCTGTTGGTCTGCGCAGCTGTGTCCACCTTTCGAGGCAGATGAGGCTGCAGGACCTGATGGTGGAGATGATGTGGGAGGCCGGGCTCGGATCTAGCCCCACAGTATCCCCCACCCAGGCTGTCACTGCTGGTGGAGGAAGAGGAATCTTCTGCTGCTGCAGCATAGAGAAGGCGACCAGAGCTGGAGGAAAGGCGGAGGTGCTGGTGCCGGGCAGTCTCCTCCAGCTCCCCAGGGCGCTGGGTGTGCTTAAAGGACCTTGGCAATGAGTAGTAGGAGAGTACTGGCTTGTGCTGGGGGTCCTCAGGGCCGTAGTAGCAGTCAGAGGGGCTGCTAGTGTTGGAGTCCCCCACTGGCGACATGTTCATGTAGTCACCTGTACAAGACAAGAGCTTGCTACCACTGCTCTCCATGGGTAGTTTGGGGTGTGGGAGGGCGTGAGAGTGGTGGCCCCCTACACCATTTGTCCATAGCTTCCCATAGCTGCTCCCAGAAGGGGCAGCACTGCTGCTGCTGCTGGACCCACCTCCAATGTCAGGGGAGCAGCTGCCGCTTGGGGACATCATCATGTAGCCATTGGGGTCCACTCTCTGGGGATGGCGTCTGATGGGGTTGATGATCTGCTGCGGGGCAGACACGCTCTTGGGGCTCATAGGCATATAGTCCCCACTGCCCTTTCGGCTGCCAGGCACTGGGGCCACTCCTGGGGACATGGGCATGTAGCCATCATCAGTGTGGAGAGTTGAGGTGTCTGGGCGGTGGTGGCCCCCACCACGCTCCAAAGGGTGCATTTCCAGACCCTCCTCAGGGTAGGAATGGGTGGGCACAAAGGCCGAGTGCCGGTAGCCGGGCAGTCGGCCTCCACTGCCACCTCCTGGTGGGTAGGCAGGCATCATCTCTGTATATTCCTCAATGGAAGCCACAGAGGACTGGGATGGGGTCTTCTGGTGGGAAATGGTAGGAGATGTGCCAGCAGAGTGAGTCCGCTTTCGGAACCGATTATCCAGATCTGCAGCACTGGCTGCTTCATCTCCAGCCAGGGCTGGACTCGTGCCCAAGCCAGCTCCTGGGATGTAGCGGTGACCATTGCCACCCCGAGGCAAAATGTAGTGACCATTGGGGGCAGTGAGGGTGGAGGCCCCCTTGCCTCCCATGCAGATGTAGTTGCTCAACTCCTCCTCACCCCGGGCCGGTGGGGTGTGGCCCAGGGAATCTGGGGTGACACTGCGGAAGGAACTTCGGAAATCGCAGGGACTGGAGCCATACTCATCCGAGGAGATGAAACCGCCATCGCTGGGGGAGCCGGACACAGAAGCACTAGACCGCCGCGGGAAGAGACAGTCTGAGGTGGAGCCGTGGCCACTGGTGCTGCTGGACGACAGACTGACCGGGCTAGTGGCCGAAGGTGAGCATCGAGAAGAAGGCATGGGGATGGAGCGGCTGTGGTTGAGAGGGGGGTGCAGCCGAGAGCTGCCCCGATGCCGGTGGGCGTGGGTCCTGTTGGTGCTAGGACTCACAGGACTGCCATCCACCGAAGCTGGACGGGACATAGTGCCTTCGCCGTCGCTGGAAGCACGGACACGGAAGGAGCCCTGCTTCCCGCCCACCATGCTGGCCGGGGAGGTGGCGGTGATGCTCTCGGTGCGCGAGCGGCGAGTCAGCCCCACCTGGCTGGGCGGGGGGTTGTTGAGGTGGTGCCTGCGCAGGGGTACGCTGATGGGGTTGGAGCAGTTGGAGGAGGACTGGCTCTTGCTGCGAGGGCGGAACTCATCGCTCATGGCCCGCATTGCCTCCAGGATTGTCTCGTGCATGTTCTGAGCCACCACAGAGTCATCCACCTGCATCCAGAACTCCCCGGGTCCCGTCACTGCGGAACGGCCCACTTCGATGAAGAAGAAGTTCTCTGAGTGGCCACAGCGCCTGATGTTCATCAGCTGCAGCACCACGGCCGCCGCCTCCGAGTTCAGCTTCACGAAGCTGATGGTCTTGCTGGTCAGGCAGAGGCGGTAGATGCCAATCAGGTTCTTTGTCTGACCCAGGCCCTTGGGTTTCAGGATCACCTGCCAGACCTCTTTGAACGCAGGTCCTGGGGGCACGTCCCCGTAGCTCAAGTCCTCCCCTGCCTCGCCGAGGCCAGAGCTGCCGCTGCAGCTGCCCCCTCCGCCTCCCGCCCCAGGGGCCGCGGCCCCGTCGTGGTGGCCCTTGGCACGGTTGTGCAGCTGCAGGAGGGCCTGGTACCAGCTGTCCTGCTCGGCCTCGCTGTCCGCCGCGATAGCAAAGTGCTCGTCCCGGGTGTAGAGGGCCACCAGGTGCTTGTTCTTGGAGTCCGCCCGCTTGTTGATGTTGAAGCAGCTCTCGAGGGGGATCGAGCGTTTGGGGGCGCTCGACTTGTGCCGCCACTTCTTCTCGTTCTCGTAGTACTCGAGGCGCGCCGGGCCCCCCGCCTCGCTGGCCGCCCGCAGCACGAAGAAGCGCTTGTGCATGCTCTTGGGTTTGCGCAGGTAGCCCACCTTGCGCACGTCCGAGAAGCCGTCGGTCTCCGGAGGGCTCGCCATGGTGCCGCCGCCACCGCCGCCGAGCAGAGGGAGGCGCGAAAAAACAACCGGGTAGGGGGCGGAGGCTCCTCGCCGCGGCCCCGCACATGCAAACAGGGCTGGAGGCGGCAGAAACCCCGACTCCGAAATCCACGCCGTCCCCCGCGCCGGGGAGGGGCAACCGAAGGAGGACGCAGCGGCTGCGCCAAGGAGATTGCTCCGATCGGAGTTTACGGGCGTTTCATGCCCTGGGGGGAGGCAGTGCGTCCGGCGTGAGTGCAACCCGGATCCTCCGAGAGCCAAGTCTCCCCTCAGCCGCCGAGGCCGGGAAGGAGCGAAGATGCATCTCTCGCCGCCCGGGCTGGAGTCCGGCGCAGGCAGGCGGCGGCGGCCAGGAGTCTCTGCGTTACCCCTCCAGGCGCGCGCGCCTTCCCTCCTGAGTTCCCCTCTGGAAGTAGCGATTCCCGAGGCAAATTAAATATCCTTGGGCAGGGGGAGGCGAGCTGCCAAGTCCCAACGTTGCACGGGGTTCTCCCTCCTCCTCCTCCTCCTCCTTCGCCTCCTCCTCCGCCTCCTCCCACCCCCCAACCGTCCCCGCCGCCACCAGCCGCCCAAATACCAGCTCAATCGCAGAGACCGCGGCGCTGCGGCTGTTGCTGCTGCTGCTGCCGCCCGCGGACGCGTCCTCTGCAGCCCCCATTCGGGCCCATCTCGGCGGGCGGAGAAAGTGGCTTTTCCACGCGAAACGCTACTAGGCAGCTGGGGACGGGCTGGAGGGACAGGCTCATCCCTGCCCCTCGCTCCAGTCGGCAGGGGAGGAGGGGAGGGGACGAGGGCGGAGGTTTGGGAAGGAGTCGGGGAAGACGCCTCTTCCCCGGGAGGCGCTGCCTCTGCAGTTACTTCTCCCCTCCTCCCTCCTACTCCTCGGAGAGTTGCCGAGAGCCCCAACCAAAACAAGCGGCGGCGTCTGGCTCTGCGCGCCGGCCCCCTCCGACCGCGCCGCCGTCTCACTCGGAGGAGAAAAACACGTGACGGAGCCTCCGCGCTCCGCAGCCCGGCCGCCGCCGAGAGGCTCCCGCCCGGGTCTCTACATTCCCGGCCGAGCCCGCCCCGCGCCCGCCCCTCTCCGCCCCCCGGCAGTGCCGCAGCGGCGCCCGCGCCCGGCCTCGGCGCAGCGCTCGGGCAGCGCCCCTGCGCGGCCGCCCGCCCCAGCGCAGCGCCTTCCTCCCCGCGCGCCACCCAGGGCGCCCCCGGCCCGCAGGAATCCCCGCCGCTGGCGCGGGCGGGGGTGTTTGGGTGGCTAACCCGAAAGCACGAGGGGAGTCTGGGAAAACGGCGCGGGGGCCGAGCCCGGGAAGACGCAGGAGTGAGGGTGGGGGGCGGCGGGGGGGCACTGCGGCTACAGAGCCCTGAGTGGGAGGGCCGGGGGAGGAGGGGGCGCGGGAGCTGGGCTGGATCTTACCGAACAGGTAAGATCGGACCCTGGGGAGGGAGGTTTCTAGTCGAGGCTTTTCCTCCCAGGAAGTAGAAACGCTGGATTTCAGTTTCAGGGTGATAGGCCATGGTGAAGAGATCTGTATTTTTATAAGGTTTTCTACGGGACTTCTGAGCCAGCCTTCCACCTTGGAATCCCCGCATTTGCTGCAGGGAGGTACCTCGAAGGAACAGAGGGACGCCCAAGGGCAATGATTGTGGAGTTCTAGGCACTCCACAACGAGAAGAGGGATCCCGGGGAAGCGCCCTACGTCCCGCCCTGTGGGGTTAACAACTGATCGATTAGGGAGAAAATGCAAATATCGCAGCTTGTCCCCGCACCCCCATCCTAGCCAGGGGGCGGGGATTCACACCTAGGGGTGAAGGCAAGGGGAGAAAAGGAGATGCCCCTTATCATATTCCGGAATCTTTCTGTGATTTTAAAAAGATGTTAGGGACCTAAAGAGGGTTCATAAAGCCAAGACCCTACTGTGTAAATGTTTGTTTCACACACAGCTGCCACACTCTTCGAACCACCCCATAAAATTTTTACCCTTGACCACAAGGATAATCAGGAGAAAACAAGGATAGTGCCAGCTCAACTGTACAAGAAAACGGGTACTTCTTGAGTAGAACAGGTCGCAGCCTGGGTCTACTTGGATAGACTCATACACAGTTACCTTGGGGTATTAGTCTCACCGCAGGCAAACGCTCCCCAAAGTTGTTTTTTTCCCCCAAGCTGACCTATAAACAAGTAGTTTGTCTCCTGCTTGCCCAGCTGGCATTAAGGAGCCTACAAAAACGACGTTTGTGTCTCTGTTTAATGCTATCTTATTTTTCCACCCCATCCTTGTTCCGTTGGGGTTTCCGCCCCCTCTCCACGCGGGAGACCCCTCCTCTGTCGCCGGCTCCCGGGCACTGCGGGATGCTCGCAGGGGGACGCAGCGGCGGAGGCGCTGGGCATGCTCAATTCCCAGACTGGCTGGGCCGCGCAGGAGCTCGCCAGGGCCTAATACGAAGCTGCGGGGCGGGGGCAGATTCTTGGGGAAGCCTGCTGATTGGTGGGGCTGCCTGTCTTTCAAGCCTTGCATTGCAGGAGGGGACGAGGAAGCGAGGGTGAGGGTACCAAGGTAGGTTGCAAAGCGTAGTAAAAAATATATAAAATAAAAAGGAAAAACAGAACCATAGGCGCCATTCAGCGGCGTGTGATACGTGAATTGTGGAACCAGGCATCTGCAGAGGGGCTCTCCCCCACCGAGGCCTGGGAGCTTCTCGTTTCTCCTCTTACCTTCTTCTTCCCTGCTGTCATGCTGCCTCATCTAAACCTGGTTAATCTAAAATTTGTGTACACACTGTTGAATTGGAAGCCCGCCCTTCTCTCCCTCTGACAGCTTGGTGATGTGGGCACACGTGCCCACTACAGCACGCTATAAATAGCAGGTATTTGGAACTGGTAACGAGGCGACAATAACAGTGACCGAGATTCTGGGGGTAGAGTGTGCTGTATGGGGAGCAGGCGAGGGGGATGCGGAGCAGGAAGCCTGCAGTCACTAGGAAAGTGTAACCCTGTGGGGTTTTACCTTTGGCAAGAAAAAAGAAAGATAAAAGGGTTGTTTACTGGTAACAGCGTAATCTAAGGCCAAAGGGCTTTTTACAGGTTTGATGTTTAGCGTGAGGTGGAGAATATTTCACATTTTGTAGGAAAGCAATCCAGATCCATACATAGACTTTTAGGTTTCACATGATCCCTACCCGCCCCCCCGCCCCCCGCCAAAAAAGCTAAAAAAAGGGAAATTTACCTCTATGTAAAACAAAATATTCTTTCCTCCAAGAAGGAGAGGGCAGGAAGATCAATTTAATTAGCAAATATTCTACAAATAACCTTCACAGAAAGGTTAGGATTTAGATCATATAAAATATTATAAAAGCTTTTAAAAAATGTCTCAGTGGGAAAAGATTTCTGGTTTAAAAACTCAACTTCAGTGGCTAAAATATTCGATAGACATCATGAAATAAGCCGGATTGCCGTAACCAGTTCTGTGCAGACCAATGGTTTCACGTGGAAGGTAATCGCCGATCGTAAGATGCTATTGTCATTTCTTCCTACTTGCTGATGTGTTACTACCGACGTTAAAGGTGGTTAATATTTATTATAATTATAGTATAGTACATTCATTTGTTCTCTACATTTTTTTTTTATTCATGTGTCGAGATAACTCTGGAAATGCACTTTTGGTTTATATAATATACAGAATAGAAAAAGATGCTTTTGTGGAATCTAACTGAAGCAATTTTGAGAGGGTACAAGTATTATCCTGTCACTTTACGCTAAATTAGTCTTGCGGTATAGTGTAATGAAATACACTGTCTGAAAAATTCACTCCTAACTGAAAATGCATAGAAACCAAAAAGCAAGCTTTTACCAAATATATTGCTCAATGCTGCCATCTATAGGATAATTAGAGATGATTTGTGTAATAGACTAAAATGCATTTTTAAACTAAAAGAGAGCTGAAGTAACGTCGTCAAAAAACTGGGAAAGCTGTGTTGATATTCACAAAGGCAGTTGTGATTCCAGGAGTTAAAACTTTACATGCCATGGGTGCACTATTGGGCAATATGTCTACAATTAGCTTTAAAATGGAAATATTGGTCTATGTGTGAAGCTATCAGAGACATTGTACAAACTTTATAAGTTATTTAACATATCCCTAGAGTGATCTCTAGCCATACACTTATTTTTGTTATGAATTAATCTGTTATACATTAAACATTTTCTATATGGTCAACATAGAAAAGTATAAGTTACTATCACAAATAACAGAAATTAGAATTGAGTTGGCCGAAGGTGCAACTAACAATTTGAAAATTAGAAAGTATTTCTTATGTCAAAAGAGATGTCTTACTTAAGATAAATAGGGCACAACTGCAGGAGCTGTTTAAATATTGACATCTCTGGAATTAATTTTTGCAATTTAGAATGATGCTGGAAGGAAAATCAAAACTTACAGATTTTCTCATTTTAATGTGTATTTTTATTTTAAGATAGCTCAATAGTAACGAATATTGGAATGTCTATTCTGCAGTGCAGTATGAAATATATAAAAAGAGACACCTTCCTACAGCTTTGATGGGGTAATAAAAGAGATACAAAATAAAGATAATTGATAACTAAAGTCCTGTTTGTGTTAAATGTCAAATAAGTGGTATTTACTTTGAGCAGGTGGAGATCATGGTGGGTGAAATACGAAAGAAATCTTTATGGAGGAGAGAAGCCATAAGCTTGAACTTGAAGGATGGGTAAGTTATTGGCAATAACTCGGGTAACTCAGATAAGTGGCAATTTTTTTTTCTTTTCTTTTCTTTTCTTCTTTTTGCTATTCAGGTCTTTTGAAGCACTTCGTTGGGTTAGGCATTAGGCTAGGAACTAGGATTTAAATATCTAAGACACGGTTGTGCCCACAGGAAGCTTACAGTGAAGATGGGAGACAAATGAATACAATTACAGAGCTGTGATCTATTCGTGAGGAAGTAGACGCAGGGCAAATGAGATCCCATAGCAACCAATTGGCTTTGGACTTAAAAGTCATCAATCACAGACTGTACAATTTGGGAACCTGGAGATGTCTCTCTCCTTAATAACCTTGTTTTCTCTTATAATTAAAATCTTTCATCCTTTCAGATTAAAAAATGTGAAATAGCAAAATTGAAAGTGAGCTGGAAGGTCACATTGGACTTGAGAATCTGCTAGATCAATGCTTCTCAGACCTGAGGATCTTGTTAAAATGCAGGTCGGATTCAGAAGGTCTAGGACACGCTAAGGTTCTGCATTTTTAACACACTCCAGGTGATGCTGATTGCTGGCTGCTGAGTGGGTGTGGGCGCCACCTTTTCAGTAGCACAGTTCTAGACGACTGATGATTAGTTGAAAGGCTCAATAATATGGTGCTGTGAAATGCAAGCAGGGGACTTACATTTTAGTATTATATGCATACCAAGAGAACAACAGCAATAAAAACACTACTTAACTGAGGCATTATCGTATTAGCCTTCTCTCTTTTCCATAACAGGTATCAAATCTTTCTGACAAGTGTGAAGAGTTATTCTCTCTCTTAAATATTTGTGCTAGTGTTTTCCAAGTTGTGATTAAAAATGAAGAGTTCTGGCTACAAGAAACTCTTAGAGAACTCTGGACCCCCACCATCTGCCTTTTAAGCAGCATTCCAGGAGACTCTTATTTATGATAAATTTGAGAATCATTGGCTTAGGTACAAGGGAAAATGTTTAATTAAATACCTTGGGAGCAGATGAGTGCACAGCCTTAACCAGAAAACAAAGGTCTCCACCTGTGGGATATTTACTACAACTGGGTAAGGTAGGCAATGACCCAGGCATGGTGAGTCTCAGGGCCTCTGGGAAACATCAGTTACTGGCAATCGGCTACTAAGAATCCGGTTCTGCCCTTGTCTTGATTTCAAACTCCATCTATCCTAGAGAACTCAGGGAAGATAAATGAGCTGAGAACTAAAACAGTATTTGGGAAAGACACTAATAACCTTAACAGATGATTTCAGAACATTTTCTGTCTTTGGACTAAATAAAGCATGAAACAGACAGATGAATGAGGTTGGAGGAGAAGGAGTAGGTGAAAACTATATGACACTACTTATTTTTTCCATTTCAGAAATTTTACTGATTGGTGATTTTTTAGGTTAGTCCTGAATGACTGACAGTTGTCTAAAACACTTGCTTTTTCTTTTTAAAAATTTTCTGGACTTCTTTGTTATATTCTCATTTTCTTTGACATCCTTTGATAAGGATTGAGGATTTGTCAGTCAACTTGTCATCTTAGATAATGCCACCAACTCTTGGGGTCATTTCATCTAAAGAAAGACCCCCTCCCCCCAGCTATTTCTTGTATTTAAGGAGACACATGTTTTATCTGGAAGAGCACATGCCTAGAAGGATTTGTAGACTTTACAACACCTCTTGTTGACTTTGACCTATTATTCATCTTAAAGTTGTCTTTTTGGTGCAATGCACTCAGTCTAAAATTTGATAACCAGAAAATATCTTCAAAATAATTTTTCAACTTTACTTGTTTGGTTTTTAATGAGAATTTCAGTAATAATGAATTTTCCATGCCCTCTATTCACTAGTCAGGGTCTGGAGGTAAAACTAGTTTGTTTTACTAAGAATCACTAGGTCATCCATGGCCCCTCACTTTTCTCACATCCCCTCCTTAACTGCAAAGTTAACAATCATATCTTTCTTCTTTTCTTCTTTTTTTAAATAGTTCCTCAAACTTGGATTCATCACTCCAAGGTCCTTCATTTAAAACAAAAAACAACTGATTAGAAGCTTAGGAATATTGGATTTGCGTGGATTGGGAAGATGCAAGTTAGGTCATTTGCACTCAATGCATTCGTAATTACATCAAGGGACAGTAAGGAGGGAAGTGTGGATGAAGTGCAGTGGAAGAGGGGAGAATAAGAGGAGGAGAGATAACCACGGATGAAATCATAAAAGATCATGTGGGCCACTTTAAGGACTCTGGGTTTTACTCTGAATTAGGAGGAAGCTACTGGAAGGTGTTTAACAGAGCGGTGACATACTCTGACTTACATTTTAAAGACATTCTGGCAGTTCTGTTGGGAATAGACTAATCAGGAGAGGAAACAGGAATAAAGGCAGGAGCAGAGAGACCTGTTAAAGGCTGTTGCAGAAATCCAATCAAGAGATGCAGATCCAGTCAGCAGTAAAGATGGTGAGCTATGGTCAAATTTTGAATATATTTTGAAGATAGATGGAATCAGCAGGATTTGTGGGTGGTTTAGATGAGAGAAAAAGGTTTTTAATCTGTGCAACTGGAAAGATAAAGTTTCCATCAATTGAGATAGTGTCAGTTTTCTATTGCTGGGTTAACAAACCACTCCAAAGGAAGTGTCTTAAACCATTTTATTACACTCTAGGATTCTATGGGTCAGGAATTCAGACAGGGCACTGTGGGCATGGGTTGCTCTGCTCCATGATGTCTGGGACTTTGGCTGGGATGCATGAATAGTTGAGGGAAACTTGAATGGCTGGAGCCTGGAATCATTTGGAAGTTTCTTCACTTGTGTGTCTGGCATCTGGGCTGGGATGACTGAAAGGCTGGGTCAACCCAAGTACTCACAGCTGGTCTCTCCAGGTGGTTAGAACTTCTTACGACATGGAGGCCAAATTCCCAAGGAGAGCTCTGCAGACTGAGCATCCCAAGAGCTAACATGCCAAGAGGAGGTGATCCAAGAGAACCAAGCAGAAGTTCTGTAGCCTTTTATGACCTCATCTCAGAAGTCATAGAGTTTCACTTCTACTGTATGTATTCTGTTGGTCAAAGCATCACCAAGCCCAGCCAGATTAAAGGGGAGGGAACCTAGACCATACTTTTTCATGAGAGGAATATCAAAGAATTTGTAGTCATTTTTTAAAAACTACCACAGATTGGAAGACTGTAGGTAAACAGGGGCAAGGATGATGGGGGAAGATCAGGAAGATTCAGTTCTAGACATGTTGAGTTTCAGATGCTTGTTGAACCTCTAAGTGGAGATATCAAGTAGGTATTTGTATATATAAGGTTGCAGTTGAAAGACAAGTCGGGGCTGAAGATGGATTTAAAGCCCATAATACTGGACAAGATCATCAAGAGAGAGAAAGTGGAGAACAAACTAAGACAAAGGAACCATCAAAAGAGACTGAGAAGAGGAACTAGCAAGGTCGTTCTCTTTAAGGTAAAGGGAAGACACTGTATCAGGGGGAAAAGAGTAAACAACTGAATTGGTTGCTGCTGATGGTCAAACCAAAGGAACCCTTGGAATTGGCATAGTCTTTAGCCTTATTGTGTTTGTGTTACGTGTAAGACCAATCCACATTGCTCTCAGGTGCACACAAAATGCCTAGAGTATAATCTGATTCTTCAGGGAAATCACTACAGTTCAACCCACTCCTCAGATGTGTACAGTACTGTAAATGCATACAGTAAGTCTGTGGTGCTTACATGGAGAATTATGGCAACACATTTCATATTTCCTAAATAACTTTAACTTGAAAAATTGCCATGAAGATAAAGGTACTGTAGTATGTTTGATGTTGTACTTAGATTATTCTCACCAGGGACGTTAGCCTTCTTGTCTCTGAGATCTAGACTTCTAGATATATCTTAAAACTTTGAAAGGTGGGGAAGAGAGAGAGAGAAATTCACAGAAAAATTTCAAAGATAATATGTCCTAATTTTTTACCAAACCTTTTTTTATATTTTTAGATGAAAGATTATTTCTAGAAATATACTTCTAGATTTATTAAACTTTACTGATTTAAAAATTTCCCAGATAACAAATAATAGCTTTCCTCTTTACCTTGAATTACTTTTAAAGGTTAATGGAAAGCAATGTAGTGCATTCAAAGGACAAACATCAACACCAGCACTTACTGTTAAGCTAGAAAAACAGGAAATAAAAACCTTATGTAAAATCAATCAATACCCAGAACATAATCAGGTAAAATAAAAGTGACTATATCATTGGTGGGCACACACTTTACCAAATAGCTAAAACCATAACTCTTGGAATCGTTATAGAGCCACAAAATATACTTGAACACATCTCTGTGAATGGTGATAATTTATTATTGTTTTAGTTCTGTATTTTCCCATCATGATTTAAAAGTAAAAATAAAGAAAATCCATGTACAATTTGTTATATGTCAACTGTGAATGGCAGTCGACCCATCCTGCCTCTGCCCAGTGGTGATCTGCCTGCTCTCCCAGGTGACCTTGCATGTGCATGTTGACATTTGCACAGATCAACAATGCTCTCCACAAAATTGCTTGCTTTCTTTCAGTTTGGCCAAGGTTGATTGTGGTTTCTTTGTTGGTAACTGAGAGTATTTAAAAATTGACAAAACAGAAATCCTCGTTTCTCCCTCAACAGCTTCTTCAATTTCTCTATTCCCTAATTCCCAGTCTATCGCATTTCAACTGACTCTAAAGCATAGCCCTACCGGTAGGTTCAGGACCACGGAGAGCGTGAGGAAGGGGCGCTTCCAAAATATTCTCGTCAGGTAGGTGGGGGAAGAGATGATCCTGGCATTGTTGCCAGACAACTTTCACTTAAAGGACGTTATAATAAAGAAAGCAGTGGAATTCTGACTCCCTGATATTTGGGAGGAATGATTTTTCTGGACATTTCTACCAGTGGTTTCTAAACTTCTCCTTTGATCCATTTAATGACAGATGAGAAGACATCAAAAGTAGGGATAGCCAGAAGTTGCCAGTGAAAAACAACTTTTGAAGTTTCATGTTTATAACTTCCTACCTTTTATATAAACTTTCACATTTTTGACAGTTATGAGACCCACCAGTCTACCATAGAAGAGAATTAAATCATACAGAGGTACGAGGAGTTGGAAACGGATAGAGGAGGGTGTGCAGGCTCTGGTCCTAGTCTCTAGGACTGCTGGAACCTGCAGCTCATCTTCCCATTCCGTGAACTACCTGGAATCCTTTCTATAATTATCCTCCCCTCCTTTTTCAATTTTCCTTACACTAGTTTCATTTGAGGCTTGTTACTTGCAACTGAGTATATCCTACTAATGCATGTGCGTAGGATTTAGGTAGACAAATGAGAAGGGTATTTCTAGGCTAGGCTAGGGGAAAAACAAAACTACAGGCAAGGAGGCAAGAATGTAGCTTGGGGTGTTTTAGGACAGTGAGAAAAATGGCTTCAGAGAATTGAGTGGTTTATAAGGAAAGTATTTAAATAACTTGTCTATACTACACCTGAGTAGGAGTATAAATTCTTTCAGCCTCTTCAGAAGGCAGTTGAACAAGAGCTATAAAAATTTCAAATGCATATACCATTTGACCCAGCAATTCTACTTCGAGAAACAAATTCTATAGAAATAATCATACAAAAATATTCATTGAAATGTTATTTTGTCACAGAAAATGACTGAAAACAACATACATGTCCATTAATAGAGAACTTGTTAAATAAGCTATGCCACATTTACGTATTGAAATACTACATAGCCATTAAAGGTAATTCAGTAGATCTGTATGTGCCAATATGGAACAATCCTCCCAGGAAAAAAAGGCAAGGTGTGAAACTGTATCATAAATGCTATCATTTATTATTTTTAAAAAAGCACATGTATATTTTTATATACATAGAAAAATTCTAGAAAGACAAGCAAGAAGTCTTAGCAATAGTTTTCTCTAGGAGAGGGACCCTTTTTTACCCTCCATATTCTGTTATATTGCTTGTTTGTATTTTTAACCTCAATAGTGTATTACTACTTGAATTAAACCACTAGAACTAAATATAACTAAATTATAGAACAGTGAAAACTTCAATGATGTATAATAGTTATTACTTGCTTAGGAATTTCTATGTAGGCGTTGTTTTCAGCCCTTTAATATATTATCTCATTCAATCCTTACAGTTACCCTATGAAGAAGATATTACCCTCAAATTGCACATGAGTCTGCTACAGAAAAGGCTGCTGGAGCTCAAAGAGTCCTGATGCCATGATTCCAAACTCTGGCTCCAAAGTCCTTGTGTTTGTTCCTTTTGCCTCTCTGAACTGACCCTGACTTTGATATAATAATCCCCCAAGGACAGATTTCTGTGGATAAAAACTAAACTTCCTTGGGACAGTCTATCAATGACATCCAATAAGCATTCTTTTCATAATGGCTAATAAAACAAGTCACTAGGTAAATTTTCCTTCTGTACTCAATGCTTAGATTTGGGGTAGAGGTTTTCTTAAACTGCCAGTTAAGGTACATACCACCTCATAAATTTCATTAGAGAGCAATGTAGAATAATGGTTTCTCCCTCCAGCAGTGGGAGCCATTGAATTGTTTAATCAGGATAATGACAAAGTTAGACTTTCATGTTGGATGGCTCACTCTTGTAGTTTTGGAGGATGGATTTAGAATAAAGGAGATTGGAGGCAGAGAGGTAATTGACATGGAAATTTGTTGGGCATCTACCCATCATTCACTTTCTCCATTGTTTGCCAAGAGCATCCTGATATCTTGCGGGTCAACTCATAGAATGGCTATCGGTTTAGGCCTTAGAACTGGACCACCTTGGTACAATTGGCTCTGCCACTTACCATCATTGTAAATGTTGACAGCTTTGACACTTGAGACATGCCCTCCCTCATGTCTCAAGTATCAGTAACATGGGGACAATAGTAACATGGGGATAATATCACTGAATCATTGTGAGGTTTTTAAAAATTAGTGCTTGTATTATGAGCACTCAATGAATATTAGCCATCATCATTATTATTGTTGTCCTCAACCACATGTTTTGAAGGGGATAAGTCACACAACTCCTTATCTCCTCCACCCTTCAATCCCCCACCCCACTGTAGAACAGGGCCTACCATACAATGATGAGGATCACAGAAATTTCTTCCGTAAAGAACGGGCAAGACTTTGTCAGTTTGACTCTCTTAACCTACTTTATCTTTCTTCTGTATCACCAGATATGTTTTATATTTGTTCTTGGAAAGTAGAGAATTTGTGTGATTTGTCCACTGTCTTTGAGCAAGCAGTAAATATGTGTAAAATAAAAGTGGCTGAAGAAAGCATTCTAGGCATGGGACTATATGAACAGTGGTCGGAAAGTCATGGAGAAAAGCAGGCATTCCATGTGTACTGGAGCAAAAGGAACATACGGCCTGTCTGTAAATGAGACAGTGCATTTGAAGCATTTAGCACCTGGTAACCATCATGATACCCATTATAAGAAGTGACAACTATAAATTCTTTTTTTTTTTAAGATTTTATTTTTCCTTTTTCTCCCCAAAGCCCCCTGGTACATAGTTGTGTACTTTTAGTTGTGGGTCCTTCTAGTTGTGGCATGTGGGACGCCTCCTCAGCACAGCCTGATGAGCAGTGCCATGTCCACACCCAGAATTCGAATCGGTGAAACCCTCGGCCGCCTAAGTGGAGCATGCGAACTTAACCACTCGGCCATGGGGCCGGCCCCTATAAACTCTTTAAGGGGAAGAAGAGGATACTCTTCATTTGAGATTCAGAGCATCTAGTACCATATACTTGGTTAATAGCAAGTACTTGATACTCAGTTGTAGAATTGAATGTCATTAAATAACCTCGATGACTTTATATAAATAACACATAGATGACTTTGAATGCAGATCCAAGAGTTTGGACTTATTTCATTAATAATGAGGAGCATTTGGTATGATAAACAGGGGAAGTAACAGGAGCAGATCCAGGAAATAGACTACAAGGGAAACCTCAGGCAGGGTAGGTTAGTTAGGAGTCTGTTTCAATAGACCAAAAGACATAATGAGGGTCTTGTTTAGGTCTGTGGTGGCAGAAATGAAGAAGAAGGAACAGGTGCAAAAAAATTCAGAGTTGGAGAGGAAGGGCTTTGAAAACAGATGGACTGTTTGGGACAATTGTGAGAGAGGTCAAAGATGGCTGGGATTTTAATTCTGAGTGATTGGGAAACTGGTGGGACATCTGATCAATTTGTTTTCAGAGATTAAAAAAAAAACTTTACTACTCACAGAAAAAGCAGTAGTCAGAAGTCAGCATGTATGTGCCAGTTCCCTATGCCTCCACGTCCACAAGTATGATGCAGTGGCCAGGATGGATGCTGCAGAAAGAGTCTTTGTTTCAGGAGAGGAACCCAAGGCCACAGGCCTAGGAAGAAGTAAACATTGCAGCAAGCAGCAAACAAGTCATCCTCCATCCTTGCCGTCTCTCAGGGAGCAAGCAGTTACCGGCAGTCACACTGTGTGCACCTTGATCTACTTGATTGCTTATGTGACTAGCTATAGAAACTGCTTAGCATCAGGACATGAATCAGCCTTCTGGCTGGCCACTCAACAAGAATTTTCGGACTGCTTCCAGCCGATGGCGGATGCCCCTGCCAACACCATTCATTTAAAGTGCATGCATCTGATCACTTTTTAGGTATAACTGGCATGAATTTCTTTTCTTTTCTTTGCCCAAACCTGACCTAATTAATTTTCTCTTCTCTTAATCCTTATTCATGAACTCTAATTGTTAGTAACTTTGAGGGCATTGGTTTTCTTCATGTCATTTCCCATCAGTAATTATGTGACAAGTTAATTTCTGCAATGGGACCAGTTGAAATTATTTTTCTAACTTCTAAAATAATATTTCATCATGAGCAATTTCCTAGAATCTGCTTTCTGGAATCCCACTTCTCATCTAGTTTGGGGATCAGCACATCAGATAATATAGTTACTATACATTTCATCCAAGCTTTAAAAATGCATTGAATACTTCTTGTTAGGTAATAGAGAAATCTTTTGGAAGTTTTCATTTTCTATTAACTGAAGCGTATCAAAGATGATTGATTCTAAGGACTAGGAGCTCTACCTATATAACAGAAGGCAAAAGTAAAAATTAGAACTTGCAATTTCTATTCCACTTCATTAATTCTAGTTTAAGCTATTTCTGATAAGTGTGTTCTATGGAGGAAAAAGGTTATTTGAAGAGTTGTCGCTATATTTGTTTCTACCAAAACTAAAGATTTTTTATTCCCATTACTCAACAAAGGAAGACTGAGTTTTCCAGGAATTCTTCAAAGTATAATTTTCAGGACTCTGGCTACCAAAGGTTAGTTTTTATCTCTCTCTAAGTTCTAATATATTCATGGCTTCTTCAGACATTAAAATAAAGGTCAACACTTTGGGATGGGGGGAGTGGAAAATAAAAGTGGCCATTTATAGCTTTAAATTCTTTTGATAAATTGCCCCCTGCTCTGTGCCTCCAGTCTGTAAGGTGATGCTGATGTCTCATCTGTTAGTGTGAAGGTGGGGCTGCCTCCGTCAACGTGTCTGGCTTCAGCTAGGAGGTGAATTCGATAACATTATGCTGACTTGCAGGGTACAAAGCTTCTGACAAAGGGTCATCACATCTGGAGCCTGATTTTATGTCAGTATCTGACCTTTTCACCTTCTTCCCCGTGGACTTCTTAACTTAGTATTTCGAAGGCTATTATACAGTGCCGTCTTGCTGACTTAGATGAGGCAGTGACAAATATAATGTTACTTCACCTCTGCGAGGGTGAAGTCAAGACCCATCACTGTGTCCAGAGCCCCAACAGCATATTTGAATATTCTGAACGGCAAGGCTGGTTGCATTAACTAGAATAGTATGGAAATGATGAAAAAAGACAAGCTATGCAAGAAATTATCAGTTTATCTTTTGGAGAAGGTTACCTTGGAGGTCAAAAATTTCTTTTGTCTAACAATGCTTGGAATGGTTTAAGAAACAGCCTGCTTGTAGTCTAGGATAAGGGATGAATAATATCTTAAACTGTGCCCCATATCCAAGATTCTGTTGTTTACGGATATGAACACTAGATAGAAAACACAAGTCTGATGCCTTTTCCTGATCTCAATGTTTTTAAAAGACAACTTACTTTTTGGTTCGTTTTTCACTGAAGCAAAATAACAATTTACCTTTCAATTGTGGATTTCCCTAGACACACTAAAATGTGTAGTTCATTGAACATGTCATTCTATCAGCATTTTTTACAGCGAGTGTTTCCAGTGTCTAAAATAGTGTGACTATACCACTTTCATGATACTATTTTTGTCCTGTGTAAGAGTGCATAATGAGTTATGGTAAAAAAAACAAAATTCAGTTGAGTAAATTTCAAGATCTAATTGGCTTTATAAACGATTCATGAGTTGGGCAGCATCCCATCCAGCAAGTAAAAGGGCACTCCGAGGGGTTATACAAAATGGAAGTTTTTTATAGGAAGGGGGTTGAGGCAAGGGAGATATTAGCAAAAAACGAAAAGAGGGATGGGTATTTGGGGCAGGACATCTTCTCTTTGGAGAGAAGGGAATGGTGAGAGCTTTATCGTGCAGATTGCCTGTTCACTCTGGGGGGTGGAGAGGACCTGCGTGACAGATTTCTTTACTGGTGCTTGACCAGAAAATTCCAGGCTGGTCGATTAAGAGGACATTTCTGGGAGAGATTGAAACTGCAATGAGATCAGGCATTAAATCTCAGTTTGGCATCATGGGCTTTTGGCACCAGTGACTCTGTTTTGGGCCTGTGTTTTTCTTTTGAACAGTTTTATACTCTTAGAAATATGTTTACTTCCTGAATTTAAGAGCAGGCAATGTCAGAAGTTATATGAATTATGTGGGGACGGGCTCATTTGGTCAAATGTCATCAAATAATTTTCTGAGAGCTAAAAATTAGTCAAATTATTGGCTTAACTAAAATGCCTAGTGGGTTAGAGTAAATGATTGTTCAGTTCAGTCACAGACAGTTGATCTGGTAGGCCTAGCTGATGGTGTTCTAATTAATGCATTATAATAGTCGATCAAAAATTACTTACTGGGCACCGATCAGGTACATTACACTGATACTCAGTAGGGAGCCAAAAGGAAATCATCCACTAAGACATTAGCTAAATGAAGACGTATGCTGAGCAACTATACACTGCAAGCTAATGAGGTAGACATTTGTCATTATGAAGTATCAACCTGTAACTATGGAACTGAATGACCCAAAAGCACAGATGTGTTCTGGATCATTCAACCAAGCAGAGATTCAAGGGATCTAAAACTTAACCCTCTTTAAATCGGAGCTGTCTCTGCCTGAGAGAATAGGGAAGATACAGAAGTTAAGGCTGGCAGTGAAATGACCACATAGCCTGCGTATTCTCAAAGGGAGGAACTCCATCAATGGATATGCTAGAATCATCTGGGGATAGGGTGCTTGTACAAAGTTAGATTCCTAGGAGCCACCTGAGACCTAATTAACGCAAATCCAGCGTGCACCTTTTAAATAAGCTCTTCAGTCAATTCCAAAGTAGGTTGCATATAGTTCAAATATTGAGGAACACACTTTATGGTTTCACATAGAACCTGAGGTGTACACTATCTTTCCTGTTTGTTTTGGTAAAGTATAAATTAAGTGCATTTTTAATATTATATAAAAGCTAGTATAGAGGTATAAGAACTCAGAGCTAAGAGATCATTTTCAGGTATTACTTCTATTACTGTTTGTTGTATTTCCTCTAATCAGAAGTTGCAAACTGGTAGCCTGCTGGCCAGATGTGGTCCATGGGTGTTTTTTTAAGTTGGCCCAAATAGTATTTTTAAAATTAATTGTCAACATTAAACATTGGAAGATGATACATCAACATTTGAAATTCTAATTTCTCTTTAAAAGTCAGATGATCTGAGAGCATTGGGCCTGGATTCCCAAATGGCCTCAGTCAGCCAAAATTGAAAAGCAGCTGCCCCTTTCAATGACCAGTTTGCCATAATCCCATGGCTCCAGATCATCTCGCTGACACCATGGCCAAGTGTCAGGTGCCATTTGTCACCACGATGCTTCAGATGTTTTCTTCCCCCCAGCCCACTTGACTCATTTATATCACCTGCCTACCTCCTCTAGGCACTGGAGTTTGTGACCCCTGTCTTAAGGGTACTTCAAAACCAATTGCTTTTGAACAGTATTTGATGATGAAGACAGATATTCCACGTTCAGACTTGTTCTGCTGCATTCCCCTGGGATGCCCGTTCTCTGCTCCTGGGCAGAATCTGGGCTAATTCGTTTAAAGAACGTCCATTAATCAAAAGAGGGTCCAATCTAACTCAAGTCTTTCTAAGAGGCTACACAATTTGCCACGTCTAATTGATGTGCATATTTTATTTTGTGAATATTTTTTACAGCCAAAAAAAAAAAAAGACACTGCCTATAGAGACTATTGTTTTATAGAAAGCACAGTTGGATACAATATTTTACCAAAAAGGAAATTAAAGAATAACTTTAAAAACCACTCTAAAAAACTCATCTTAAATCAATCACATGTGGTTAATAGCCCAAGAATATTCAATGGGTAACGTGTCCTATATTTCTTCCATTTCCTAAAAAATATAGTTAAAATATCTCATATTATTTTTCAGTAGGGCCTTGAAAATTAAACGTGTCACCTTTTCCCAAGACTAAATATAAGTTGGCCCTGGAAAAATAGGACTTTCCCTTCATTATTTTTGCTCACTTGATTATATGCACTGAAAATGTCTCAAGAAAATTCAAGGTAAAAATCTGCTAATAAAATTTTAAGTCGAAGTGTAACTTTGAAAACTATGTGTCATGGTATTATTTTCCCCCTGAAATTCAGGTCTCCCTTTTAGCTAGGGCAGCTGAAGATCTGTGGATGAATTCATGGTGATTGAGGTTTGGGTTCCAAGTCTCTCACTTTTTGTCTGTGTGAACTTGAAACAGTCACTTTGTTTCTGAGCTGCTTATCCATAAAGTGGGATAATAATCCTACTTCATAGACTTGTTAGGAGGATAAATGTAGTTTGATGGATAAAGTACATGGCACAGATTCTATAAATGAGAGGCTTTATTGTAATTAGCTTTATTTATTTTATTTATAATTTAATTCTTTTTCTGATATTGGCTAAACATAGGACTTAAAAAAACTCCCTCAAAAAGCAAGTAGTAAGCTCTTGTTTCAGTTTTTCTTTTAAGGAACCTTATTCACTCAACAAAAGAAGAGGCAAATGAATATATAATCTATAACAGAGCATTGTGTAGACTAATAGCTACTCATCACTTCTACCCTAAGACTGTTGCTGAATCTTACGTTTCTCAGGTGAATACTCTAAAGAAGTTCACAGAAAAGTAAATATTTTTTTTAAAAAATTAACTTTTACTTTTGAAAGTAAGATCAGAAAAGCTATTAACGTAGAACCAAAAAACCGTTGTCAGAAAGTTAGCTGGTGTTCCAAAGAACGGTATTAAAGAAATGGAACCTGTTAACTGGTCCAGGAAGGTGGCACACAGCACCCCAAGCATCAGTCACATTTTTCCTCCTCTTCCTTTAGGCTTCTGACACCCCCATCCTCTGTTTTTTTTTTCTTTTTCTTGGTGAGGAAGATTGGCCCTGAGCTAACATCTCTTGCCAATCTTCCTTTTCTTCTGCCCAAAGCCCCATTATGGAGTTCTATATCCTAGTTGTAAGTCATTCTAATTCTTCTATGTGGGATGCTGCCACAGCATGGCTTGAGGAGCAGTATGGAAGTCCATGCGCAGGATCCGAACCGGTGAACCCCGGGCCACTGAAGCAGAGCACACGAACTTAACCACTCGGCCACGGGGTTGCTCCCTCATCCTCTTTTATCTCTGCCACCCAAGCTCTTGATTTTGCTCCCCAAAGCAGGAAATTGAATATGAATAATGCAAAGGTTGGTATTATAGTTAAAATTCCTTTTTGAGCCCTTACCATGTGCCAGTCACTAAGACAGACATTTTACATACCTTGGCTCAGTTCATCCTGACAAGAAGCCACAGAGGAAGGAATATATTGCCCCATTGAAGAGGTTGGTCAGACCACACTATCCCTTGGCTGGGGCTAGGACTGAAGCTTGGTTTGTCTGAATTCAAGCTATTTATAAATGAAATCATGATAATGGTGTTTTCTGTGTTTTTTAAAAGTAGTGAATGAACTTTTTATATTTTCTCCTATTACATTAAAAATAATCAACTTATTCTTTGCTTAAGTTGGTTCCACAGTTGTTGACTATCTTTAGTTATATATTTTTCTTTTTTTTTTCTTATGGCTTACTGGCTCTCAATAGATAGAAATGTTTTAAACTTAAATTGTTTTATTTTTCGAGTTATGCATTATTCTATAATTTAGGCAATTTCTTTATCCGGAACTGTATTTGCCTCTCATAGAAATCATAGAACAAGACATATTTATTAAGTAATTGTGAGTCATATTTAGTGACTACTTCTTTGTTCTATTTTCTTCATTGCAAAATATAGCAAAACTATATATTTTATTCCTTTCATTTTCCTACACTAGCAAGGTTTTAATTAAACTTCAGTGAATTTTTAAATGTTAAAAATTATGGTGATTCTTTATGTATATCTCAAAATTTTATCTTCCCTTTAGCTCAGCAACTCTTTCTTCTAGTCCCATTTTATTATCTTATTGTATTTGATTTTTTCCTAACGTGCTATTTATTTTTTCTTCTAGATCTTAGCATCTTAAAATACGTAAGCTGAAGGAGACCTAAGAAATAATTTCATGTGATTCTCTCATATTAAAGTTGAGAAAATTAAGTTTCAGAGGGTTTGAATGTCTTACTCCAGGCCACAGAGCTAGTGATCGAGCTGAAAATCATGTTCTGTGCACTTTCCAATTTTCTATGCTTTCTTGCTCATTGTAAATCCAAAACATTAGAAACAAAAACCTCTACTAGGCCCACAAATAGATTTAAAGCTTTATGTAACAATAATTTCTACCATAGCTTGGTAGAGCCATACTCCCTCCCCCACCCTCATTCTTGATATCTTGTTCCTTTATGGCTTAAACTGTATTCATTCAATCAATTAATTTTAATGTTCCGGGCTATTATTTAGTCAAATGAGTTTAATTTTGTTGGAATGCCTGTTCTTTTGTGCACATGAACAAAAATGTTTGAGTCATGTTGGCAACTCAGCCCAAAGCGTCAATTTGCATTTTATTTTTTTAACCCAATTTGTGCTCTACCTAATATTTAGATGTATGGTCCAGAATAGAATTGATGTCAACTTTTCCTCACAGCTGAGCTGCACAGCACTTGGATATTGGCAACTTAAAATGGATAGAATAGTGTGCTAGATTAACCTAGGAAATTTAAAATTAATAACTTTTTTCTTAGAAAACAAATTCTTGATTTTTAGGAAATGCATACTAAAGCAAAGGAGCATCTTGTCTGTAATTTCTGTTGAAATGATTTTTTTTAAAAAGTATGTGTATGTATATATTTAATATAGCCCACTCTGGTGGTCTCGTGGTTAAGATTAGTGTTCTCACCACTAGGGCCCCAGATTTGTTTCCCAGTCAGGGAACCACACCATCCATCTGTCAGTTGTCATACTGTGGCGGCTGCATGTTGCTGTGATGCTGAAAGCTATACCACTGGGATTTCAAATACCAGCAGGGTCATGCATGGTGGACAGGTTTCAGCGGAGCTTCCACACTAAGACAGACCAGGAAGAAGGACCTCGCCACCCACTTCCAAAAAAATCGGCCACGGAAACCCAATGAATAGCAGTGGAATATTGTCTGATACAGCGGCAGAAGGTGAGAGGATGGCACAAAACGACACAACAGCCTTCTCTCTGCTGTCCACAGAGTCACTAGGAGTCATATCCACTGGATGGCACTAACAAGAATACATATAATACATCTTAATTAATACATGAACACTACTATTAGTATAATATATATAGAGAGAGAAACAAATGTTAACACTTAGGACATTTTGTGAATATACAGGAATTTTTGGTACTATTTTTGTAACTTTTCTATGAAGTCTGCAATTATTTCAAAATAAATTTTAAAAAATAATTGAAAATTAGCATGAAAACTTGTATTATCTGATACCCAGTTAAAGTCTGGCATCCCCATAACTTAAAAAACAATAAACCGTGAACTGTAAAAAATCTTTTTCGCGTACATATTTCACATTCTCAGATAAATGACAATCTTTACTTATGTAGTTAGCTCTCAAAAAACAAATCCCCTGGGAAAGAAATGCTTTGGTTAGAAGTCAGATGTGTTCAATTAAAACAGAAAAAGAAAAATCCAAATTATGTCAAGTGGAGCTCTCTGTGATTATAGGCGATATAAAAATTCCCCTCACCCCATGCTGTGTCCCATGGCTTCTATTTTTCCTAGTTCAATTGTAGTAAATTGTGTAGAACCTTAGCCATCATTCTGCAAATTTTTCAACTGTGTCTTTTGTCCCAGGCTCCATTCACCCGAGATCTCTCTGCCTCCAGTTCCTTCCAGTCGCCACCCAGGACTGCCACATGCTGGTGGACAGGTTGACCCATTGACCTTTAACTGCAATTCGTTCTCTTCTAAGTGTTCCCTCGACAGCCCTTCATTTTAAACATGTATATCTAATTGTGGATGGAAAGGCCTTTTTGAAAGGATTTTAATTATTAGCAAGCAGTGGTGGAGATACAGCTGTGTGTCTGTGGGTGTGGATGCACTAAAAAGAAGGTGCTAAAATCACTTGTGGACTACGGGCAGACGGGAAAGTTGGCCAAAGTGCCAGCATCATCTATGACTGCTCTCATCTCGGCCTCTTTTCTCATATTTTGAGTCAACTTCTTTTTTGAAAATTTTTTCCTAGTAAGAACATTCATAGTTCTTCCTTTTCTGAGACTGCGTTATCTAAATTAGTTTTTCATAAAGCACAAATACAGTATTCATGATACATTCTGCCAGATTTAAGGAGATGTGGTTTGGGAAGGCTCCTATGAGGTCTCAAATGGCACACAGAAAATATGATTTGGCAGTTTGGAGTAAAATTATTCATTGTTGTCATGGAAGCATCAGAATTTTAGTTGATATAAAAACAGAAGTGGCATTTTCAGATGTAAAAGAAAAAAAGCTGTTAAAGGAATGATTATTAAAATAAACTGCTTATTTAGGATTTATTATTTGAAAGAAACAGGAAATCTCAAACGATAGGCTACTATTATTCTGTAAACCTAAGAACAATGGGACATCTGTAAACCCAATTTAATTTTTAGATAATAATCATAATGCATTAAAACAAGATTAAGGAAGATTTATCCAAAATACTCAACAGAAAAAAAACACTTCTTAAAATAGAAAAATGTGTAAAATTGAAAGAGAGTCATTCAAAATAATTTTTTTTGGAGAGATGTAATTAAAATTGAGTGAGAGCACATTGAATAGTGTTGATCTTGGGAAAGCAAGGAGAGAGGATGTTTGAAAGGGGAGATGAAGACAGATGTGGTCCTCAAGGCTTCCCAGAGATGAAGAGATTTGGAAGCAGCTCTTGGGGAAGATGTGGACGTGGTACACTTTTCCTCATTTGAGTACCTTGTATTCACAGATGAGACTCCCTTTACATCCATTTGTTGTCGTTGTTGTTGTTGCTAGTGTTACTTTTCTGGTGGGCTCTGGGTGCATCTCAGTGAGAGGAGAGACCTTTCCGGAGACTGAGACATTGGTGGTGGCCATTATTGTGACCTAGTCCAGGCGTGCTGACACTCAAAATAATTCCAAAAGGATAGTGAATGCTTGTTATTTTCCTTTTTTATAGTTTCGATAAATAATGAAACAATGACAACTTTAAACATGTACCTGAAGAAACCAAAAATTACCTCTTTTTTTTTTATTGAATTAATGATAGGTTACAATCTTGTGACATTTCAGTTGTACATTAATGTTTGTGATTTGTGTTGTAGGTGCACGACTTCAACTTTCTGCCCACCCCCCACCCCACCTTTCCCCTGGTATCCACTAAACTGTTCTTAGTCCATAATTTTAAATTCCTCATATGAGTGGAGTCATACACAGATTATCCTTCTCTTGCTGGCTTATTTCACTTAACATAATTCCCTCAAGGTCCATCCATGTTATTGCAAATGGAATGATTTTGTTCTGTTTTACAGCTGAGTAGTAGTCCATTGTATATATGTACCACATCTTCTTTATCCATTCATCTGTTGATGGGCACTTAGGTTGCTTCCATGTCTTGGCTATTATAAATAATGCTGCAATGAACATTGGGGTGCAGAGGACTTTTGGGATTGCTGACTTCAAGCTCTTTGGATAAATACCCAGTAGTGGGATGGCTGGATCGTATGGTAGTTCTATTTTTAATTTTTTGAGGAACCTCCATACTGTTTTCCATAGTGGCTGCACCAGTTTGCATTCCCACCTGCAGTGTATGACGGTTCCTTTTTCTCCACAACCTCTCCAACATTTGTTACTATTAGTTTTAGATATTTTTGTCATTCTAATGGGTGTAAGGTGATATCTTAGTGTAGTTTTGATTTGCATTTCCCTGATGATCAGCGATGATGAGCATCTTTTCATGTGCCTATTGGTCATCAGTATATCTTCTTTGGAGAAATGTCTGTTCATGTCTCCAGCCCATTTTTTGATTGGGTTTTTTGATGTTTTGTTGTTGAGTTGTGAGAGTTCTTTATATATTATGGATATTAAGCCTTTGTCAGATATATGACTTGCAAATATTTTTTCCCAGTTAGTGGGTTGTTTTTTTGTTTCAATCCTGTTTTCATTTGCCTTGAAGAAGCTCTTTAGTCTGATGAAGTCCCATTTGTTTATTCTTTCTATTGTTTCCCTTCTCTGAGAAGGCATGGTGTCCGAAAAGATCCTTTCAATACTGATGCCAAAGAATGTACTGCCTACATTTTCTTGCAGAAGCCTTATGGTTTCAGGTCTCACCTTTAGGTCTTTGATCCATTTTGAGTTTATTTTGGTGAATGGTGAAAAAGAATGGTCAATTTTCATTCTTTTACATGTGGCATTCCAGTTTTCCCAGCACCATTTGTTGAAAAGACTTTCTTTTCTCCATTGTATGCCCTCAGCTCCTTTGTCAAAGATAAGCTGTCCATAGATGTGTGGCAAAAATTACCTCTTATATAGATGATGCTGCATCCAATGACACACAGCACTAGATAGTTAATATTCAGAAGTAGAAATAATGGATTAGAAAGAAGGTTGGAAGCGTTAATCCCTCCTCCTGGTAGCTACGTGAGCTTCGATAAGTTGCTTAGATTCTCTGACCCTCTGTTTCCTCATTTTCAAAATGGAGATGGAGTGCCTAGCCCATACCAGCAGACCTTCAACAAATGGTAGCTAATAGTTATAATAACAGTTAACATGTGCTGAGTGTTTGTGCTGAGCCAGACACTTTGATAAGAGCTCTAAATGCATTATCTTCCTTAAGAAGTAGAGATCAGAGTGGTGGTAATAGTGAGATCTTATAGGATGTTAGAGGAGTGAGGAAACAATTTTACAATTTACTAAGATAATATTGAGTTGTAAGAGAATAAAATCTGTATCTGAAGGTCTTAGCAGAAGTAGAGGGCCAAGCGTTGTGTTGAAGTTCAAGGTATTCTGAGGTGGTCAAGCTAACACCCTTCCCTTCCCTAGATGCTTTGCGAGGTGCTCAGCCTCCAGTTCTCCCACTGATGCACTGTCATTTCCGGTTATGAGATAACTATGGTCTGCAACCATTGCCAGAGGCTCCTAAGAGTCTGAGCCCCAAGAGAGAGCCTTTGACTGACAGATTCCCACGTTATATTCCTGCTCTCTAGTGGTACTGGGGCAGGGAGAAGGAAACTATGCTTTATTCATCTTCTATGGAGGGAGAGAATTTCTTCTTAGGAAAAAAGGCAACGCATAAGGAGGGAATGAGGTTTCATAGTTTAATGCCCCAATTAAGAAAAAAAATAATCTGTTTATGGTATGATTGGAAATCAGGGAGTGGCTGATTTAGGGGCAGGAGTTTAAGCATTAAATTATAAGCGTTAAAATACCTGTAGAGTAACATGAATTATTTTAGTGTTACCACAGCTCTTCCCAGCTCCATTAGATTAACTCCATTAGAGTTGATAAGTGAAAATTGAGTTGCAATTATAATAATGTCCATAATAATGTCAGGATAATTAACCATCACAGGTCCACTGAAGTGCATTGCTTCTATTTGTAGTTTTAGTAATATCTTATTTCTGCTGGGACTTTTCTCACTAGTTGTGGAATGAACTCAATCACGATGGATTCTTAATTCTACATCCTTCTTTTAAACCAATGAAAAACCATTTGAGTTCTAAAGCAAGACATTTCCATATAAAGACTCAAAGACAAAATCATTATAAGAATTTCTAAGACATGTTAATTGATTGCACTTTTATTATTAATGGTGTTTTTTTCAAGTAGGATTTAATATTGTCTGTATTTTACATCCATTATCTACAGCTAACCTTTCCCATTATTCTCCTAAATAAATTCTCCATTCTCTTTAGTCCAGTGTCTATGCTATAATGCTCATACACCAAGAATATTGGACATCATGGCATACCCTTTTTACTCACTATTGATCAAAGTAATATCCTGCTCAAATGCTACATAAAACATAAATCACCCTAATCATTCCTCACAATATTGTTCTCACTTTACTGAGCTTTTGTTTTGTTTTGTTTTTGGCCTGGAATGCTCCATTCCATTCATCTCAGTAGGTTCAATCCCACTTACACATCAAGGATACTATTCAAATGTCAGCTCCACAATGTGTTTTCTCATCTCTCCAGTTCCTGTCAATAGTCTCTTTCTTTAAAGTCCCAAATTAATTTAACTAAACCTCACTTAGAGCACTTAGCTCTTTCCTTCTGGTTTCATTGAAATGTATGTAGATCCCTTGGCTCCTTTATAAGACTAGAAGTCTCTAGAGAATGGCATCCATGTCTGATTGGTATCCCCCATCTCAAGAATAATGCCTTGAACATAGCATGTGATGGGTAGGCCCCAGGTAGGCCTGCCATGCTCACTTTTTACTGGGCCTTGTAGATAACTGACCACACATGTCCACAGAGTGGTTATCTTTTCTCTTTAAACAGCTTTGTTGAGGTAGAATTTACATACCATAAAATTCACCCATTGTCTGTTTATGGTGCGTCCATGTGATTTTTAATAAATTTATAGAGTTGGACAACCATCATCACAATCCATTTTTTGAACATTTCCATCATCCAAAAAAGTTCCCTCATGTCAATTTACAGTTAACCTGATTCCCATTTCCTTCATCCATGTTGTAGGAAGAATCAGTAGTTTGGGTCTTTTTTATTGCTTTATCCATTCGAAAGCTGATAAGCATTTGGATTGGTTGCAGTTTTTTGCTGTTATGAATAATACTGCTATGGAAGTTGCATATGAGTCTTTTGTGGTCATATGTTTCATTTCTCTTGGGTAGATTCTAAGAGTGGAGTTGCTGGGTTGTATCATAAGTGTACATTTGTTTGTTTGTGCTGAGGAAGATTCACCCTGAGTTAACATCTGTGCCAGTGTTCCTCTATTTTGTATGTGGGTCGTTGCCACATCATAGCTGACAAGTGGTGTAGGTCGACTCCCAGGATCCAAACCCATGAACACAGGCCACCAAACGTAACCACCACGCCACAGGGCCAGCCCCGGGTACGTATATGTTTAACTTTTTAAAAAACTACTACTTTCCAAAGTGGCCACACCATTAATACATTCCCACTAGCAATGTTTGAGGATTCCAGCTTCTCCACATTGTTGCCATAACTGTCTTTTTTGTTATAGTCACTCCAGGGGCTTGTGGTAGTATCTCATTGTGGTTTCAATTGGCATCTTCCTAATGACTAAAGATGCTGAGAATTTTTTAATATGTTTATTAGTTATTCATATGTCTTCTTTGTTGAAGTATCTATTCAAATCTTTTGCTCATTTTCCAAATGAATGGTTTATCTTCTTCTTGAGTTGTATGAGTACTTTAAATATTCAAGAGACAAACTCTTTATCAGATATAAAATTTACAAATATCTTCTAATCTATTACTTGATTTTAATTTTCTTCATGATGTCTTTTAAACAGCAATTTTTTTTTTTTATTTTGAGGAGGTCCATTTTATCAATTTTTTCTTTTGTGGGTCATGCTTTTGGTGTCATAGCTAAGAAGTCTTTGCCTAAACTAAGCTCACAAATATTTTCTCTTATGTTTTCTTTTGGAAGTTTTTATAGTTTTAACCATTACATTTATGCCTATGTTCCATTTGGAGTTAATTGTTGTACATTGTGTGAGGTAAGCATCCAAGTTCACAGTCTTTTTTCATATAGACGTCTAATTTTCCCAGCATTATTTGCTGAAAAGACTGTCTTTTGCCTTGACAATTTTGTTGAAAATTAACTGACCATATAAGGGCTTATTTAAATTCCATTTCATTGATCTCTATGTCTATTCTTACACCACTAACACACTGTCTTGATTTCTGTAAATTTATAGTACATTTTGACATTGGGTGATGTAATTCTTCCAATTTTATTATTCTTTTTCAAAATTTTGTAGCTATTCTAGATCTTTTATTCTAAATTCTAAGGATCAGCTTACGTGTTTCCACAAACAAAATTCTGCTAATATTTTAAGAGAGATTGTGTTGAATCCATAGATCAATTTCAGAACTGCCATCTTAACAGCATTGAGCCTTCCAGTCCATGAACATGGAATGTTGATTTCTCTCAGCCATTTTAAGTAGCTTTCAGTGTACAAGTCTCGCACTTACTTTGTTACATTTATTCCTAAGTGTTTTGTTCTTTGTGATGCTATTTGGAATAAAATTGTCATCTTAATTCTACTTTCAGACCTAATTTGTAGTATCTAGAAATACTTTTTTTATCTTGATGTTGTATCCTAAGACTGTGCTAAGCTCATTTATCAATTCTAGCAGCGTCTGTGTGTGTGTGGTTTTTTCAAGATTCTCTACATACAGGATCAGGTTGTCTGTGAATAAAGACACTTTTACTTCTCCCTATTCAATCTGATACCTTTTACTTGTCCCCTGACTGCACTGGCTAAAACCTCCAGAATTTTAAGTAAAAGTGGTGAGAACAGACATCCTTGCCTTATTCTTGATCTGAGGGGGAAAACATTCATTAGTTTTACCCTTACGTATGATGCTAGCCATAGGTTTTTTATAGATGCCCTTTATTAGGTTGAGGAAGTTCCCTTCTGTTCCTACTTTTTTGAGAGTTTTTATCATACATGTGTTGAATTTTGTTAAATGCTTTTCTGTATCTGTATATTGAGATGATCATATGGTTTTTGTCCTTTACTCTATCAATATGGTGTTTTACATTAATTGATTATTTTGATGTTGAAACAAACTTGCATTCATGGTATATAATCCTTCATATGTATTGCTGAATTTGGTTTGCTATCACTTTGTGGAACTTTTGTAAATTCTTAGTGGATATTTTTCTGTAGCTTTCTTTTCTTGTAACTTATTTATCTGAATTTGGTAATAACATCTTCTTCATAGAATGAGTTGAGAAGTGGTCTCTATTTCAGAGTCCACGCATGACTGTATCATTTCTTCCTTAAATATTTGACTGAATTCACCAGTGAATCCATCTGAGCATGGGCTTTTCTTTGTGGGAAGATTTTAGAGTATTAATTTAATTTCTTTACTTGTTATAGGTGTGTTATGCACTGAACTGTATTTGGAAATAGGATCATTGCAGATGTAATTAGTCATGATGTGGTCATATTGGGGTAGGCTGGTCTCTTAATCCTCTATGATCAGTGTCCTAAGAAGAAGAGGAGACACGCACATGAGGGGAGAATGCCATGAGATGATGGAGGTAGAGACTGAGTGATGCAGCTGCAAGTGAAGGAACACCAAGGATTGTGAAACCATTGGGAGCTAGAGTCAAGGAAGGATTCTCCCCTAGAGGTTTAAGAGAGAGCATGGTCCTGCCAACACCTTGATCTCAGACTTCTGGCTTCCAGAAGCGTGAGACATGAATTTCTGTTGTTTGAGCCATCCTGTTTGTGGTACTTTGTTATGGTAGCCCTAGGAAATGAATACAAACTCTGCTCAGATTTTCTATTTTCTTGATTCAGTTTTGGCAATTTGTGTCTTTCTAGGCATTTGTCCAATTTATCTACATTGTCTAATTTGTTGGCGTAAAGTTATTCACAGCCTCTTTTAATTTTGGTTGAGTGGGTAGTGATGTACTGCTTTCACTCCTAATTTTGGTAATTTGTGTCTTCTCTCCTTTTTTGATGAGCCTAATAATGGTTTGTCAATTTTACTGATCTTTTTAAAGAACCAACTTTATTTTCATTGGTTCTCAGATTCTCTCTTATCTATTTCCTTGGCTTCCAATGTGATCATTATTTCCTCTCTTTTGCTTGCTGTAGCTTTAAGTTGCTCTTATTTTTCTAGCTTTTAAGGTGGAAGCCGAGGTTATTGCAAATCTTTTCCTTTTCTAATATAGGTGTTTAACGCAGTAACTAACCTTCAGATCACTATTTTAGCTGCATCCAATAAATTTCAATGTTTTCATTTTCATTCAGTTCAAAATATTTGCTAATTTCCTTTGTTACTTCTTCTTTAGCTCAGGAGTAACTTAATTTCCAAATATTTGAGGATTTTCCAAATTTCTTTCTATTGCCTATTCCTAATTTTGTTTCATTGTAAACAGAGAATATAATTTGCATGATCCCAATCCTTTTAAATGTATTGAGACTTGTTTTATGAGCTAGCATATGGACTATCCTGGAGAACATACTTCTTAAAAAGAATATAAATTCTGCTGTCATTAAGTACAGTGGTAATACACATATTGGTTAGGTTGACAGTGTTGTTCAAGGTTCATATATCCTTAGTGGTTGTCTGTCCAGTCATTCTACCAATTATTGAGAGTAGGATAGTGAAACGTCAGACTATTATCATTTGTCTGTTTCTCCATTCAAGTCTATCAGTTTTTCTTCATTTATTTAGGGCTCTCTTGTTGGGTGCACGTACATTTTTAACTGTTATTTTTTTGATGTATTGACCCTGTTATCACTATGAAATGTCTGTCTCTAGAAATACTTGTCTTAAAGTCTATTTTGTCTGTCACTATTGCCATTCAAATCTCTTAAGGTTACTGTTAGCATGGTCTATCACTAAGTATTGTTGTCCTTATTATTATAATACATAATGCAATTTTGTACTACTTTCATCATTCTTAAATTGTTCTTACATTGTTTAATTTGCAAGCTTTTTCATAACAGGAAAACTGTAAATTCTTTGATCAGCTTTATCTATCTTTTGCCATAGTGTTGGGTATGCATTAAAACCAACTAGACACCAAAACAAGCTCCTCTTTAAAAAAAATAATCCTGTTGTGTTATTTGCTCATGGTGTTGTTGCCTGATGTTCTCTCACTTTCAGGCCAGATTTTGAAAGCTGAGAATGATACTCATCTGCCTTCCTGCCAGTTCCAATCCTAGATTTATGAACTGTACAAAGGTTTTTACAACTCCTCTGTTTGTGAGAACCACATTTTAGGAACACTCATTCAAGGTAGATGGCTTAATCTCAGGTATTGTTGCTCTTCTGCAAACCTTTTATAAAATTAGAAAACTCTTTAGACCATTAGATAGGTCTCGAATATTATGCACAATGCGCATAATTTTGCATTTTCCCACGATTAAGATACATGAATACTTTTGAGCGTTTAGTGATCATTATCGTACAAGGTAATGTAACAATTGCATAACTTTTATGTTAAAGGACTTCTTCTGGCATTGATTCTTTGGTATTTCTAAGCCTTGCCTCAGTGAAAGGATGCTGCTGCCTCATATGTTAATGTTTAAGATACACACTTGTTATCCAAGTGTTCTGTTTGTCAATTTAAATGGGACTTGAGTATGATACAACATGCAGATTTCAATAGGAATTTTAAAAAGTTCCAGTCTGCTCAACCATATAGGACAAAAAGGGTCATTTTTAAAAGGTAGAATTTTTCTTTCCTCAAATGTCTATGAAATTATTCACTGATCTTTTAATTTGGATATAATTACCTAAGTATATTATTAATCCCTATATATGACATTTTTATGAAATTACTATATTGAGACTTCTTGATTTGTGGCTCCCCTAAAATCACCCCTGTATTTGATGTATTAAGATAAGCACAAGAAAAATGATGCAATTATAGAAAAGTGTAAAGGGTGTTAGAGAATAGAAGATAGGATCAGTATTAATGGAATTGATACAAATGATCATGGATCAGAAGGATAAATGGGGATCTCTTCTTTTTGAGAAATTAGATTTATTTTTTCTAGGGAAATACATAAAATACCTCTACAGATAATTCACCTTCCCTCCCCTCCGCCTATTCAGTTGACTTTGTTTCCAGGAATGCAGTTTCTCACTGTCAGCCAAGCTTTCTGATCAGCATATTGTTTTCAGAAGAAAGGGATAACTTGTAAGGCTCAAGGAACAGACACTTGCAATTTGTTGAGAATCTTCCTTGTGACTGGAAAGCCTGTTATATACCCTGCACCCAAGCCAAATTTTCATTTAAATTTCAAACTCCAAAATAAACATTTCCACGACGTGTTCTTGTCATACACAATCACAAAAGATAATCAAAACTCTTCTCATTTAGGCAGTTTTTGATTTAAGTAGACTAGCTAAACACAGCTGCTACAACTTCCAAGAAATACAGAACAGCATAAAACCACCTGCATTTGGAATCCTGCTCGGAAAAGCCCTATCTTCCCCCAGGTTATTAGAAAATTTCATACCAAATAGGAAGAGAGCGTTCTCATATTGTAGGAAATAAATGCAGCATTACAGCATTTAACTTAATCTGACTCCTACAACTAAACATGAAACTTGTTCCAGAGTAGAAGAAGAACCCATAATCAAAATGGCATACATTAATCGAAATACTGAACACCTAAAGCCCTTAAACGGACAAACTAAGAAACGCAGTCATAAAGCTAAGCTCTGGGGAGTGAAAAGCCCACCCATAACCTTGTTTTGCCGGCCCACCACGTAACTGTGGGTCCCGCCCCTGAGACGGACAGCTTTCACACCGTGGATAACTCATGAAGGCGGGCCTTTCTGTCCCTCCCACCATCACTTCGTAGGCTGGGTCCCACTCCTCCACGCGGCCGCACGAACTTGCAGCAGAGCTGAGCCCAGGACAGTTTCTCATCCGCGACAGGGGTCCACTCGCCGCTTCTCCCCACGTCCCAGTGCCTAGAAAGTAGGCCGTTCCTCGGCTTTACGCGTGGTAGGCGGCCGACAGTTATTTATGGCAGGAAGGAATATTATTATCCACGCTTCCCTCGGAACTCCGAGAAGCAGTCCAGGGTACCAGCCCTCCAACCTTCCGCTCTACTGCCATCCTTTCCCCCGCTGCGCCCTCGGAGCCTCCTGCAGGCCACCCCTGCCGCACGCGGCCTGCAATACCAGCCCGCGGGAAAAACAGCGCGGCTGCGCGCAACGGAGCATGCGCGGCGGCCGGCCCCCTCGCTTTACGGCCCTCCCCTTCTCCACCCGGACCGCGAGAGCCGCGTCGCGAGATCGCCCACGCGCCCCCGCCCCCTCCCGGCCATGCAAGCGGCGGAGACTAGGAGGGGCCAGGATTGGGCGCCCGTGCGTGATGACGCACGTGCGGGCGAAGGCGTGGGGAAGACGCAGGCGGGCCGTAGAGAGCGTGAGTTTCCGCGTCTGTTTGGCCCGCTCGGGTCGTCGGTTGTGCGCGGCTTGTCTCAACTTCCCCCAGCGCCACGGCGCCGGCGGCGGAGTGGGGGCTGCGGGACGGCTGTGTGCGCCTCCCCGGGGGCCCGGGCGGGGGCGGGGCTGGAGCTGGAGCCTCGCATCCTGGGCACCCCGGCCTAGTCCGAGAGCCGGGAGAGCGCTTCCTGGGACGACTCTGCTAGGGGTCCCTTCATCTTCCCCGTCCCTGCTTGAGGCCGACGGCGCCGGGAAAGAGCTGCCGAGGCGCTCGGGGGGCGGGGTTGGCTCTGTGAAAGCTTTAAAGGAGTGCTTTTGTGAGCGGGAAGTTTAAAGCGACGTTAAATCAGCAACAGCCTGCAGTTTCAGGTGCTCTTGCAACAGTAACTTTCTGTTTCTCTGAACAAGTGTGTAGCAAACACAACCCTAACCTAAGTGGCTGTATTTCTCTTAATACAGGACAGGAAATCCACCTGAGTGAATTTATCCCCTCTCTGTCCAGACCTTAAGAACCTCTGCAAGAAACAGATCACACACTTATTTATTTTTCCAAACCAAGCACAAACTGATTTGAAGACTCAGGGTTACTAGCAAAATGGGTCATGAATTGCATAGTCATGATTTACTCATCGGGACATGTAGCTTCCTTTGCAGGATGCTCAGTGACAGGTGGACGTAGCTTTTTTTTTTTTAGTTTCTGGAATTGCTTTTTAAAAGTCTGTCTAATGTCTCACATTTATATGTCGTCTTTTGCTGGTTCTAATAAACTTTAAAGGCTTCTGATTTGCTGCTGGGATAGTAGGGGCTAGGAAAGCAAGTAGTCTTAAGAATAGCGTGGCATTAAGTTCCTAAATTGTCCCAGCCCTATTAGCATCCGCATCACCTGGAAACTTACAGGAAATGCACATTTTGGTGACTTACCCCAGACTTACTGAAGCAGAAATCTGTTTTAACAAGCCTTCCAGTTGATCCCGATGCACCTGGATCATAAGCTTGGGAATTGTCGGCGTAGTGATAGAGAACAGCCCTTGTGGAGTCACAGAATAGAATTTGAGTCCAGGCGACGTCTTTCCGAGGTGTAGGACCTTGGATAAGTTACTTAAAGGTTACTTCGTAGTAACCTGTAAGTTGTCAGTAATTACTTAAGCTGTAAGTATTCACTGTGAAAATGCAGGAAGAGTGTTTAACATCAGCACACATAGAAACACAAAGATGAAATGTTATTTAATAATTTGTTGGAACTACATAAAATATGAGTTGTGTGGGAAGGATTCCTCATTGGGTTTAATGTGAGTGGTTGTGCACGAATATTGTGACTACTACCTAGAGGGCATTTTACTTATTTCTGGATTCCCAGTTACATTCTATATCTTCACGCTTCTTGGATGCAGAATATCCAGTTAAAAGTGACAGCAGTGTGTAGTGACATACCAACGCTGTTGTGGCTGTAGTATTTTTAAGAATTGCCTTAGTAATTGTGTTAAAGAGTAGTTTTTAATTCTTTGGCCTTCTGGTCTTTTCAGCTTAATTATTCCTTCTTTTGACCTAGAATTTAGTAAAGAAGGTAGGGTAGATAACTGACCAGAGGTAAGCCTTAGTCTTAGAGCTGAGAAGTATTATGGAGCAGTGACTTGCAAGCAAAAGACAAGGCCGAAGATGTTTCTGTCCTTATCTTGCTTTCCCTTGTGTCATACAGATCCACCATAGCAGAGAAGCCTCATCATATCCACTCTCCATACCTCTGTTTTCTGCAGGCATTACAGCAGTTAGGTTAGGTGTGCCCCCTGTCTGCTGCTTTTTCAGATTGTCACTTGTGTTTACTTACAACTTTTCCCTTCCCTTTTCTGCGAGCCAGTGTAGTGGGAGAAAGAACATAAATATTCAGGATTTGAAGCAGCTACCCTAAAACCTGGCCTCATTCCGGTGTTGAAAAGGGTCAGTGCTACACTGTGTTCTAAACAACGTGTCTCTTTGAGTAGAGTGCGCTGTTCCTGAGCCACACCGTGGCTCCTGGAAATTGAGGGTGAGCGTGTTTTCAGATGAACATGAGTCTTTTTGGATATCAGCTTCTATAAATAATTTTGTCATTGCTACCATTGAATTGACACTGTCCCATCATGAAGATTTCAGTTTTCAAAAGCCCCAAACGTTTTACGCGTTCTCTGTGTCTGAGAGGCAGCTCTGGTGGGGTGGTTTTGGGTCAGGCAGACCCTGCTTTGAACCCTGTCTCTGCTACTTACTGATTGTGGCCATTAGACAAGTTAACACCCTCCAGCCTTCACTTCCTCTTCTATAAAGTGGGAGTCATGTGTGTGCCTGCTTCAGGACACTGAATTAAAGTGCAGAAGATGGCCACCATGTGTTAGGCATAGAGGCTGAATAAATGTTGATGTTGGACAGGGGAGAAAAGGTAGTTATCACCTCAAACCCAACTTCATCTCATTCATTTCCTCGTATTTTTATAAATGACGTGATTTTGTTATTATCTAACTGCACTGCTTTTCTTTTTAAACGATGAAAGATTCTGAAGAGTCAGAGCTTTCACATTATTGTGAATGAGAGAAAGCAAACACTTGGAGAAAGTTAAAACTCTAAACTCAGTAGAAAAACACTATGTTCAAGTTTATCACCAGAACAGAGTAATTTCCATAAAATTGTTTCGGGTGTTTATTGAAAGGGCAACGTGAAGGGATAATTAGTATTTACGTATCTTCAGTGAGTTAATGGGGACAGTCAGCTATAGAAGGGGACGCTGTGTTACAGGAGATGAGACCTCACTGAAAACATGCACCAGAGTATAAGAAAATACTATTGGCTCTGAAATAGTTATTAGTTTTCAATATGGATACTTAATGGTAGCAAAGTGATAAGTTTTCTGTTCCATTTGTTAAAAAGTGGGAACAAAACTCATGTGTTTTTGTGCGTATATATTACATAGGAATATATGAGAGTGGAAAATACTCGAAAGGAGTCATACTAGGTCATAATTTTGTATACTTGGCAATGTATTGTAATATGGGGATGGGGACAAATAATCGATCTATTTATGTAAAGTTAGATGTGCGCATGTATATGTAAACATTCTTTTAAAAAAATGGAAACGCTGCTTTAAAAAGATAGATTTCTTTTTATGCTGGGGTTATATAGTATCTAAGTGGTGGTTCTCAGGTTTTATTAGCAGGGAATCCTCTTTAGTAGAATCTTAACCTATAAAGCTCAGGAGCTGAAAGTTCTTAAGAGAAGAGAGGTTCAAGGGCCCAGTGCAAAGTTCTTAAGAGAAGAGAGGTGCAACAGCCCAGTGCTCGTCTTGAGCCTCTCGCAGCGACATTCTGAGGCGTATTCTTGGATCCTAGGAGTCCAGGGTCCTGAGTGTCAAACGTCATCCATGGGATGGAAATCCTCAGGAGATGAGCTGTCCTTAAAAAGTCACGGCCTCGAGGATTCTTCTGAGTGGGATTCACAAACTTGTTTTAAGACAACTCCCAGGGTTTTCAGCAGTGTCAAACGTATGTGTAGCTTCTCATGCAGAAGAATGAGTGATTATTTAAAAAAAAAAAAGAAAATTCAGCCGTCAATCTGACCCGTCTTTTACAAAAATAGAGAGGAGTCTATGCACATTTTTTGAGAAATCATTTTTTTTTAATCCCTCTAGGCTGTGACAGCTGTATCACTGTTAAAGCTATTTAATATTTTAACTGGCTGTTGTTTAGCATTACAAATGACTCAAGGAAAAAGAAACAAGGAGTCAATGGAACTATACTACTCCTGTTTACCGTCCCTCCATTTTTTGTTGTATCAAAGCAGCTGGTTTGCATTTATATGGCAAAGGATTTTTCCTAAAGAGTTAATTTTTAGTTAATAGTGAGCTTTCATAAGAAAAATAATTTCAAATGCTGTGTAGTAGTAATATCACATTGTCTTTTTTCACACATTGAGGAGGGTTTCCTGGTGACAGCTGGAGTGTGGGGGAGGGGGAGTCACCCTCAATCAACCAGCTGCTCTGTGCAACATCATGATGGTGATATTTCAAAGCCCATGGATCATTTTGGCTGTATTCAGAAAAGAAAATGTATCAAATTTCTGGGAAGCAGTAGATAGTGTGCAAGAGCCCTTTGGGATCTAGATGATAGCCAGCTAACAATGTGGGTATTCAGGTTTGCATGTCGGTGTTATTTACCATCGTTTCTTGGACATTGTTACATGCACATCATAATTATAAAGCAATAAAGTCTAGTTCCATAGGGGGAAAGGCTCATTACTTTATGGAGAGGAAGGGAGAACAGAAAACAAACTTTGGGAGTATGCTACGTGCTTTCACATAATATGCTATTTCATTTATTCTTTGCAATGACTTCGGGAAGTAAGTGGAATTTTCCTCAACCATGGATAAAGAACAGAAGCTCAGCAGGATTGATTGTATGGTTTGCCCAAGGCCACATACTAGTAAGCAATGGCGTCCATATTTGACCCCAAATCTGGCTTCAGCTCCAGGAATGTTGTTATTACACCAACAGCTGTTTCTCCATGGTGTTAACTTGCTTATGCATTTTTAATCCAAAGGCACAATATCAGGATGGTTATGAATGAAATTTATATACATATTACAGTGATTTCAATTTTATATAAATAATTTATGGGGGTGTATGTGTGTGTTGGCAGCTATTTCCAATTTTGGATTTTTTTTCCTTGAGGAAAGTCTCTGGGGCAATACTGTGAAAGAAATTTTGCTACATTTTTTATGTTACACATACCAGCAATTTGCAGTTATCTGTGTTGTAATGGCTCAGTTATGATTCTGAGTTTGAACAAATGTAGGAATAAATACTGTGCTCACTGCCCATGTAGTCCCTTCCTTTGTACCTAAGTGTTCAAGATTTCCTCTTTTCTTTCAAGGTACATTAATTCTGTATTAATAAGGGATCTGTTAGCTTTCTAAATTTACAGCTTGTAGCTGTTATGTCCACCAAATGATGACTTAAAACAAATCCTTTTGGGGCTGGCCCAGTGGTGTAGTGGTTAAGTTCATGTGCTCCACTTCAGCAGCCCAGAGTTCGCAGGTTCAGATCCCAGGCGCAGACTGATGCGCCTCTTATCAAGCCACACTGTGGCAGCATCCCACATAAAACAGAGGAAGATTGGCAGAGATGTTAGGTCGGTGACAGTCTTCCTCAAGCAAAAAAAGGGAGGGTTGGCAACAGTTGTTAGCTCAGGGCCAATGTTCCTCACAAAAACAAAACAAAACAAACAGCAAATCCTTTTATTTTTGTGGCATGGCTCCACTGCTTTCGACTATGAGTTTCATGGGTCATTTCATCTCTCTTGGCTGTTGCTCACAGGATAATGCCTGCCCCAGTATTTTCTTTCTTTCTCTTTCCCCTGCACACCCCATATAAAACTTTAAAACTTATTTTTGCTATTTTCTAAACACTCCTTGCACATTTATATACAATCCTATTATAGTTCTTTATCACACTGTATTGTCGCTGCTGTGTCTGCTTCTGTCTCTAGGCTATTGACCTTAAACAAATAGGTAGCCACTTGTTGCCCCAGGAAAAATGGGTTTATTCAAGGGCTGGCTCTGTGGATGAGTGGTTGGGTTCGCACACTCTGCTTTGGCGGTCCATGGTTTCACTGGTTTGGATCCTGGGCACAGACCTGGCACTGCTCATCAAGCCATGCTGAGGCGGCATCCCACATAGCACAACCAGAAAAACCTGCAACTAAAATATACAACTATGAACTGGGGGGCTTTGGGGAGAAAAAGGAGAAGAAGAAGAAGAAAGAATTTATTCAGGACTGGCAAAGAATTACGATTTGGGGTCTGCAACCATGGTGAGCCATGTGCAAGTCCCCCCAGCAAAAGGGCGGAGAAACTCTTTTATAGAGAAGAGGAGGAAGTTGGGAGGGCTATTGTAAACAAAGATTTCAGGTAGTGTGGCTTTTCATTGGCTGAATTGTGACAGTCTCTCATTGGCTGAGCTTCTTGCTGGTCAATAAGAGGAAGTCTTTCTTCTTCTTGTTGGACTCTGCAGAGCTGTCATAGGGCATGAGAGCTCCCCATTTTGGTGTCCCAACTCCAGTTTAATGAGATTTCTGTTTATTAATTTTCATGAGGCTACGGTTGCCTGAAAGGAGAATGCTTCCCCCTTAGGAGATGTTCATACGTTTATTAAAGGAAGGAATACAGACAATGAGAAATAAAATTATATGCTTAATGATTTTATTGATAAAATTTTACATTCATTGGTTTTTGTCTCTGGGTTCACAATTATAGAAATGTGATATTTTATGTCTTTTAATGAATTGCATTATGTTGAAAACTGAAGGAGTGAGCCAGCCCTGATGGCCTAGTGGTTAAAGTTCGGCGCACTCTGCTTTACAGTGGCCCAGGTTTGGTTCCTGCTCACGGAACCACATCATTTGTCTGTCAGTAGCCATGCAGTGGTGGCAGCTCACATACAAGAACTAAAAAAACTTACAACTAGAATGTACAACTATGTACTGGGGCTTTGGGGAGGGGAAAACAAAGAAAGATTGAGCAACAGATGCTAGCTCAGGGAGCATCTTTCCCAGCAAAAAATAAAAAAATAAAGATGAAGAGGTAAATCTTTTCACAGAAGAGCATGGAGGATACTTCCGCGTTCCTTCTGGAAGGCTATCAGATGGAAGAAGGCTCTTCTTCACTTTTTTTAAAATATTTCTTTCTTTTTTTTTTTTGAGTGGATGAATCTAAATGATTCATTTCCTAAAGTTCTAGTCAGAAGTTTTCCTCCAGTGATAACATTTTATTAGGTGTGTAGACTAATCTTAATTAAGAACAAAGGCAGGGAGTACAATGTTTTGAAAATCACTTCAATAATTAGAAGTATTCTTTAAAAGCATGAACCTTGTGTAAATAGAAAACAAATTTTAGACCCTCAATTTTTCCTTTTGAAGTAACATCCTTCATCCAGTGTCTAAGTGTATATACTAAGTATGTGCCTTTGAGAGGACTTTGCCATATTTGTGCAGAAGGCACTCTTGTGTTCACATCCTTAGCTCCGTGCATTCTTCTTTCTTTAGGAATAGTGTGCCCGTAGCTGACCTTTGAGATAGTGTTTACACACCCTCCATGTTTTGGTTCTCCTATGGGCTAGAGGGTAGTACTAGCAGAAGATGAGAATTGATGATGCTTGAACTAAACTAGGATCTGCTTGCCAGCCCTTGGCAAATTCCCTGGTATTTTGGGTAGGGTGGGTTCTTTGACTACAACCAACAGAAACTAAGTTAAGTAAGTTATCCAGGTAACTAATCAAGAACAAGAAATTTATTGGAAATCTATGGATAGGCTCAGAGAATCAACAGAAAAACCAACCAAACTACCATTCCTTGGTGAAAGACAGTAGCTAGGGAAGCTCTCGAGATTTTGCTAGGCTTGGTATAGCTAGAAAATTCTTTAAGTTAATTCTCTGAGTATGAGCTCCAAAAGTTGTTGGTCTTAGTGTCACTGCACAAGTTTTTGTTTGTTTGTTTGTTTTGGTGAGGAGGATTGTCCCTGGGCTAACATCTGTGCCAGTGTTTCTCTATTTTGTATGTAGGATGGCACCACAGCGTGGCTTGGTGAGCGTTATGAAGGTCCGCACCCAGGATCCAAACCCGCAAACCCCGGGCTGCGGAAGTGGAGCATGTGAACTTAACAACTACACCACTGGGCTACACCACCGGGCTGGCTCCTTTGCACAAGTTTGAGATTCCAGGGAGAGAGTTATTATTCTAACTATGGTCACCGTCACCTTTGAATCAGGGTAGGAAATGGCACCCTTGAATGCTTGTCCCCCCAGGACCACATCGAAAGGGTGTGGGAGGTGGATTCCTGTTAACTGAAAGAATGAGGTATTGATGCTGGGCAGGCAAAAAGCCCCAAGCTGTCCCCACCACCTGGTAATTAGTGGACGTCCCTTGTGCTTTGTGGGAACATAAACAACATGTCTGAAGTCTGGCATGCTTTTCCTCCTCTTGACTAGTTCTCGTGTTGGGAGGATTTCAGTGACATAAATCACTAACAATTCTTACACAAGTTAACTTACATGGGGAGATGGTTATCACTTTTTCATTGATTTTAGGTAGATAAACAAAGAAATCTTGTGTGGAGCAAACATGAGAATGGAATTACTTAAATCTTCTTGAAGGGAGTGGTGGTGGCCTGCTGGCATTGCTGCTCCCCGTGAGCCTCCTAGTCTAAGGACCTGTGTCTGAAGGGCTGTCACTTGGAGAACTTTAATGAGCCCTCATTACACTGAAACTTGTAGTCTACGAGAGAAGAAACTGGCTTATGATTGATACTGGAAATCATAAGTGGTGATGGATCAGAATTGGAGTTGACACTAATTCACCTCACTCTGGAGCAAAAGTCAAGATTATATACAAAATCCAGTAGTTTCATTTTTCATGTGTAAGGATAATCTAATCATTTCTCTTAAGGCTGTAGCACTTTAAAAAGGAGGGAAAAATAAAATTTTTGCCATCTGACATGTTGAGATTGCTTTTATCCTAAAATGGAGGCTCATTAAATTCTCAAATTATCAGATAATGTTGACAGAAACTCTGGTTTGAGATTTTATTATAAAATTTATTTTAATTAAAAAGTCGTTCCTATGTTCATGTGCCTCCTGCATACCCCATCATATTGTTTTAAAAATGTATGTGTGCTTGAATCACATGATGCAGTTTAAAAATGTATGCTTATAGATGGGGCTGGCTTGGTGGTGTAGTAGTTGGGTTCATGCACTCCGCTTCGGCGGCCTAGGGTTCAAGGGTTCAGATCCTGGGTACAGACCTACACATCACTTGTCAAGCCATTCTGTGGTGGCATCTCACATACAAAATAGAGAGAGATTGGCACAGATGTTAGTTCATTGACAATCTTCCTTAAACAAAAAGAGAAAGATTGGCAATAGATGTTAGGTCAGGGTCAATCTTCCTCACCAAAAAAAAAATAAAATAAAAATGTAGGCTCATAGACAGCCCAGAAAAATGTTAATGGTTGCTAAGTTATAAAAATGCTTTAAAGCTATTTTAAATTTTTAATCTTAGTCCTTATTTTAAATTAATTGTTTATATAGATAAAAACTATCTCCCAATTTATGATTTTGTGTAATCTCATTTAATTCTCACAAAACCAAATGAGCCTGCATTATCTTCTTTTATAGGTGAGAAAGTGGTGGTTAAATAACTTTCCTAAGGTCACATAGGTAGTGTATCGTAGAGTTCTTATCAAAGACCATGCCCTTAACTACTGTCCTATACTACGTATGTTAATGTTGCTAGCCCTGTATATCATTTTGACAGGAAGCATTGGGACATTTCTTTTCCCAGAACCTATCTGTTTACTCCCACTTCCCTGACAACTTCTTTGTGTTCAGAAACTGTTCAGATGTGTTGTATTCTTCATCATCTTGTGCTTCTGTTTGCTGTGAACGTGGCAACAGCTCCTATATTGCAGCAGTGTGCCCTGCGAAGCCTTTTGTCCTTTATGTCTTAGAGCAGCCCGACAGCCTTTCATGTTGAATTCAGCAAAATTGCTTTTCATTTAACAAAGCTGAGTGTTGCTTTCCAGGTGAAAAATAATTAAATGCTTTTAAAGATGTATTTGATTAACAGGAAGCTGATCTGTGTAAATTCATTATAATTGTAATGATGTCATAGCCTTGTCTTTTGTTATTAACCAGGTAATTGACCAGGAGTTTGGAAGCTTATTGTAACTGACAGTTAGTGGTTTGACCTTGGATGCTGTCTAGAAGGGAAACATGCACAATGCATGTAAATGCAGTTGGTTCATTGAGCTGCATGTGTTGTTGGAGCATCTGATTTGGGGTTCTTATTTTTTACTCTTCTGTTACTTCTTTGCTGAAATTGGTATACTCGAAGTGAGTGTTATACCAATTTCTCATACTAAAAGCATGCAGCCAAACACACATGTTGTCTGTGTCCATGAATAATTATATCAGACATGAAACCTCGGCACGTTGAAGACATATAGTCAAGTAAAAAAATGCCAAAATTAAATGAATCTTGTTTTTAAATCCCATATGAAGGAGAGTTAAACAACTTTTGGTAGAGAAGTCATAAGGGAAAAAATAGGGGCGTATTTGATAGGTTAAGAGAGAATTTGTCCCCTCTTATTCTGATTTGTTCAAGACAGTTCAGAGCACATGGTATTTTAAATATTTGGGGATAAGAGCCTCTAATGTTGGTGAGTTTGGTTACACGATGGGATTGTGGGAGTGAAACGTGGAGGGGAAGGGGGATAATAATGGTAACAAACAGCAGTTCCTGGGTGTAGGCTGTCTTCCCTCCCACACGCTTTGTGCTAGTGGTATAGTCAGCCCTGCTAGAATGTGACATAGGCATTCCTAAAATCACCATACTGTGCAAAATCATGTGATAAAAACCACAGAGCTTATGGGGCAGATAGTGTGAGGAGCAAAACACTCAAAAACTTTGTCAGTGGCACATTTTAAAAAAAACGATCGGAACCTAATAAAAAGGTAGCAGCTTTACACATGTTAAATGGTTAAGAAATACATAAGTACTACAATGAATATGGCACTTTACCTTCAAAAAGTGCACTTTGCTTGTGGAAGTGGTTGTCAGAAGGATTGCAGCTTGTGAATTATTGTTGAGTGGTGGAAGGAGGGTTATCCAGAATTGGGCAGCAAGTCGTACGTGCAGATGTGGACGGGTGTGTCTCATAATGTATTCTGTGAACTGTGGTCGCTGGTCGATGTTTTCAGGGTACAGATGGGTACATTTTATGAATTTCTATGCACTTGTTTCAGCTGGGTGCAGGTTTCTGCATTCACATAGTGCTTCTTGCTGATGAAATTGCACATAATCACATGTGAAATTTGCATTATGCTTAAGTTGTTCCCTGGTAGATTAATTGCATTTAAACAAATTTGCTTTTTTCTGAACAAGCACTGTAGCAGGACTGACCAATTAACTTATACTTCCTTGATATATTTCATGTCTCTGTGCTAACAGCATATACATGCTGTTTCTTCTCTCTAAAACACCTTTCCTTCTTTTACCCACTATCTATCTTTCAAAGCCCAGTGTGGATGAGGAAGCTCCCCTAAGGTATTCTCCAAATTGGATTGACTTAACATTTTCGCTGTTGGCACATATTTGTACATTATTTGCCCATTTCCAAAAAGCGTCAGGTTTAGATGACATAAGACACAAGTTAGTAGTGAAGGAGGGGGGACAACCAAATGGCTGAGTAACTCTCAACAGAACAAAGCATATCCATTTATTAGGTGAAATTAAGGTTTTCTTTTTGGCTCGGATGGGATTTTGCACAGGGAACAGTAAGTCTGAATGGGGTTTTACGACAAGGTGAAGATGATTCCTATGTAGCAGAGACCTAAAAGGCCTCTAATAGTATGAAGATGCATTTCTGCAAAAGTCTTTCTTCAAAGGCAAAGTGATAGGTTCTGACCTTGCAGCTTTTGGAGATTTGGGAAGACACAGGGCTAAGAGTTGGGACAGTGGTCCTTTATGCCAGTAATTCTTAAAAGGTGGAAAAGATGTTTTTGTGTCCCTGGGCTTCCCTCTCAGGTTAAACCTTACCCTGCAGGATAGGATCTGGGGGTGAAAGAATGCCAAGCAGGGCACCCTTTACATCCTGCCCTCCACCTCTTCCCCTTTTCAGTCCTTGCCAGCCAGTTGGAGAAAGCATGGGGGCTTTTGTTCCTCAACTTCTTGCTTTGTATCGAATATATTCCAAAATGAGGAAAATGTCATTGGATTATTGTTACTTTTTGGGGGTTTTTTTTGAGGAAGATTAGCCCTGAGCTAACATCCGCCGCCAACCTCCTCTTTTTGCTGAGGAAGATTGGCCCTGAGCTAACATCTGTGCCCATCTTCCTCTACTTTATATGTGGGACGCCTACCACAGCATGGCTTGATAAGCCCTGCGTAGATCCACACCTGGAATCCAAACTGCCAAGCCTTGGGCTGCCAAAGCACAGTGTGCGAACTTAACCGCTGTGCCACGGGGCTGGCCCCTACATTTTTGTTTTTAACTTGACTTTATAAACTGATTTGTTGTTGTTCTTTTTAGCTGTGACTGTGATAACAATTACCAGAAGAAGTTGGGTATTTGAAGGTGAGGTTGTGATGCTGTCAGGGCCCTGCCCACATGCCAGGTCCTTAGTGCATTCTGACAGACTTCTAGCCTCCAGCACCTGCAGTTCTTTGCCTGAGTGCCTTCTCTGGCCCTTGATGCCCACTTTGCCTGCTGTGCCAAGTCACAAGTGACAGGGAGTTGAGGCAGACCCCTAACACTTTGAGGGATAGAACTGGGGTATATCCGTATTTGCTCCCAGAGTTCCCAGTAAGCTTAAGCTCCCATAAGTCACCTATAGTGATAGCTTGATTGCCATTTTTGGCTGCATTGCCTTTCCTCTCTTGTGTCCCCACTCCCCTACCAGTGTATTGGTCACCTCTCAAATAAATTACTTGCACAGAAACCTTTGTCTCAGAGTCTGCTTCTGGGAGAAGTCCAAACTAAAACAGTAATACACGATAATACCAACAACAAATTCATCAATAATATGCTAATTGAGTCCTCATACCAACGCATTTTACAGATGGGGAAACTGAGACATGGAGTGATGGAGTCATTTGCCCAAGGTAACTAACAAAACTAATAGACCAGCCAAGTGTTCTGATTCAAGTCAGCCATCTTAACCATCACTCGGCACTGGAATTTCTGTCTCTCTTTTGTGGTTTCACATCAAAACTACTGAAAGGATTTCCACTAAACCGGGCAGTTATATTTGGAATGGTCAGACGTAAAATATAAGCTATGGGTTGTGTGCGAAATTCACTTTGGTGACCTCTGGTGGTGAGAGTGCCCCATGTGACTTCCCATCTGTGGAGAAGGACATACTTATTAAGTACCTTGGACAGAGAAAGCTGGGGATGAAATTTGAACATCCCCAGAAAGTCTCAAGGGCTGAATCTCTGTTGAGCTACAATTTACATGTGCAACTCTGTCAAGCATGCTTCAGAAATGGGTAGCAGGACGGTTAGGTGATTTTCTTGGCAAGCGCTGTGGAGACCAGTAGTAGATAACATGGAACTAATTTGTCTTCACAGGATTGTGAGAATTAAATGAAACAAATTATGCATAACTATTTTGTGAACTATAAATAATTGCATAAATATTAGTTATTATTGGGGAAGGTATGTAAATGTTATAAGACCTTGACTCCTAGGCTGAAAAGCTTGAAGTTGATCAGATGATGGTGATGATAAAGATTTAATATCAGCTAATGCTTATATAGTGCTTATTATGTTTCAGGCATTGTTCTACATGTTTTGTGTATATTAATTCATCAACAACTCCATGCAGGAGGTCTTGTTATTATTTAGTGTATGTTTTATAAATGAGGAAACGTAGGCATAGATTGATTGAGAACTTGCCTAAGGTCATACAATTCTAAGCAATTGAGTCAGGATTTGAACCCAGGCCATTGTATTCCATTCTATTAACCATGACACTATTCAGTCCTAGGATGATGAAGTATAGAAAGCCGTTATAGGTAAGAAGACACAATGGATTGGGGGCAGGGGATAACATGATGAAATTGAATTTTAAGCAAACTGAGTCAGATATTGTATAAGGGGCTTGGGTGAAGTGTTTCAGGTGATAAGGCCCTGACCTTTGGAAGGGTCTGTCACCACATAGCATTTGCCCTTATTAATGGTTGCTTATTTGTCTGGAACATTCTGTTACTTCTTATGTCGTTTTCGTGGTCTTAAATTCTAACTCCTCAGAAGTCAGGTTTTCTGCCTTCCGTATGATTGGCATTGATGCTTCAGGCAGGTTATTATAAAAGACAGTTGGACGTTGTCCCACTAAGGTATGGGAAATTGTGTATTTGTTTTCATTTGGAGAGATGGTATATGAAGGGAAAAAGGAAGGAGGAGCTCTTGTTTCTTAAAACTTTCTGTCTGGTAGCTTAAAATAAGAAAGATTTAGCCAGTTATCATTAGGGAGATCATCTAATGGTAGAATAGGGCCAGATGAGCCAATTTCTTATGCGGTTGTAGTGATGAAATGTTTGAGGTTGGAGAAACATCATGTAAATGAAAGTCTCAGCAGCCCTCAAAAGGGGAAAATGCTCTCAATTCCCAATTTCTTCCGGAACATAGTCCAAGTTGTAGATATTTCCATGAATAGATACTGGAATTTAATTACTGAGAGTGTCACAATATTCATAAAGAGTAGATTCCCATTACCTTCTTGGTATAATTTGATTACAGTTTTCATTTTTTATTCATGAAGTCAGTTTTCATTCATTTGATTGTCTTCATTTCTTTGTATCTCTCTGCCTTTAATGTGAAATAAGAAAACAGAGAGCCCTACTCTGATTCTCTTTGATTTTATCATTAATGTAGCTCAGGAAGCCATTTAACAGATTTATATGGTCAGAAGAATTTGTCGTTTATGTGCAGCTTGTCATCAAATGACCGTGGTACTCTCACAAAGATTCTACACTGTACCCCAGGACTCCCCTTTTACTAATCAGCTCAGGTAGATATGCATTCTGGTAAATTGAGCACAGTGTAATGATGTGAAGCCATACCATCTGCTATTACATTTAATATTTAAATATTGTTTTAAAAGTGTAATTTTCATATTATTCATACAGCTGTGTATTGCATTTAACAGCTATGTGTTGCGTAAGCTATATAAGCTTTCTGAAATGCATTCATGTATTTGAAAAGAGGAAACAAATTACTTGCAAGTATTCAGTTAATAAATTCTCCTTTTTCACTAATTGCAAATACATGTTATACTATACCATTTTCTTATTTTCAAAAATATCTTGAAAATCTGCATTTTGTAATTGTGTTCGCTTGGGGCATAAGGAAGGTAATACCTTTTAGGAAAAACAAAATTATGCTAAGAAGTTTAATTGGAAGAACAAGTAAGTTTATTGTTATTGTGCTGGGCTAAAAAGTTGGCCCTATAGTAACAAGTAGAGAAAACAGTTTCTTATGTTTGGATTAAAAAAGTCATGAATGATAAGATTCCTCAGAGACTTACAGGAGAGAAGAAATGGTCCAGTTCAGTTCGTTCCTAGAAAAAGTAGACTGTACTGAAACAGAATCAGAGAGAAAAAAATGCATCTAGCATCTTGTGTATGTTTTGACCAAGTTAGTATGGTATTTATGAAGCACTAATTTGTTGTCCAACTCTTATAATTTACAAAGCAGAGGAAGTTTTTATGTTTAGCTTAAACAATCAGATGTTCCCATAGCATTTTTGCTTTGTTTGAAGCAATAAAGCGTACTAACCCTCTGTTTCTTTCAAAATGATTTTACGGTATTTATAGTCAAATGTGTTGGCCTGAGCCGCTGCCCCTGCTCTTGAGCTACATTGGCATTCACTTTCAGCACATCACATTGCAGGGCACGGTGAGGCTAAAATCCTTTCAGTTTAACCAGGATGATCTCTTTGTGGCTTTGACTTTTTTCCTGAAGCTTTCTTTTGACCTGAGCTTGTTAAATGATTTCTTGTAAAGAGAGAGTGGGAGTGTATGTGTGTTTGTCTGTGTGGTTATGTGTACCTGTGAATATGTGTTAATATTACGTTTTAAGCAATGAAAATTTAAGCATTTGTTCAACATCGTTAGTCATTAGGGAAATGTAGCTCAGTACACCTTCACATCCACTAGGATGGCTATAGTAAAAAAGATGGATAAAAACAAGTGTTGTTGACGATGTGGAGAAATTGGAACCCTCATACACTGCTGGAGGGAATGTAAAATGGTGCAGAAATTTGGAAGACAGTCTGGCAGTTCCTCAAAAAGTTAAACATAGAGTCACCATGTGACCCAGCAGTTCTACTCCTAGGTATATGCCCTAGAGAACTGAAAACGTATGTTCCTACAAAAGAAAAATTGTCCCTGAATGTTCATAGTAGCATTATTCATTATAGCCAAAAAGGAGTAATAGCCCGAATGTCCAGCAACTGATGAATTGATTAGCACAATGTGATATATCTATACAATGAATTATTATTCAGCCATAAAAAGGAGCTAAGTGTTGATACTTGCTACAACATAGATGAACCTTGAAAACATTATTCTAAGTGAAAGAAGCCAGACACGACAGGCTACATATTGTATGACTCCATTTGTATGAAGTGTTCAGAATAGGCAAACCTAAAGAGATAGAGAATACGTTAGTGACTGCCAGGCACTGGAGGGAGGGGAGATCAGAGATTGACTGCTAACGGGTACAGGGTTTCATTTTGGGGTAATGAAAATGTTCTGGAATTAGATAGTGGTGATGATTTAACAACCTTGTGAATATTCTAAAAACTACTAAATTGTACACTTTATGAGAGTGAATTTTATGTTTGTGAATTATATCTCCATTTCAAAAAACCAAAGCTTAAGCATCTGGAAAGTCAGGCATCAGCAAAGTACTGAACCTGACTGATAGTAGGCCTTTGATAAATACTTGCCAGATGACTTGAATAAACCTACATTCTCTCCTATGATATTTTTAGAGAATATACTTAATATATATAGAACTGCTAAAAGAAATTTAGCAAAGGCATGAAAACAGTAGCAATGACATGGCATTAATCTCCCTCAAATATGTAGCAATAAACTTTTTCTTGAGTCTTAAAGAAAAACCTCACAATTTAAAATGATCTCAGTGAATAATTTTAAGATTTCTTGCACTTTTAATGACATGGAAGACTGTTTTCAGAATAGCATGCGATTACTCCCATTAAGATTGTAGTTTCTTTCTTTCTTGTGAAATCAATTTGGTTACTATCAGATTCCAAATTGGGACTATAATTTATAACTGGTGTATATTCTTGCAATGTAATGGTCTGAATTCTTCTTGAACATTTAAACTGAAAATTGAGATATATACCTCTGTGGTAAATGATAATGATGAAATATTTTCTGCTTTGTAAGTAGAAATGAAAATCATTGTAATTAGTTTCTTCTCCCTTTTTATAAAACTCCATTCTCTCCCCCATGAGACACTTTGGTTTCCCAAGTTATGAGTTCAGTTTCTTTTGTTTTTCTAGCCACTTAGTTTTTCTTATTACATACCTGTTTAATTTTTAATTTCTCATTAAAAGTAAATATGGCTAATTTTCCTATCAATATTTCAAAAAGTCTTCCATTTTTCTCTGTCAGAACCTTGATATAGTGCTGTCTGGTGTGTATTACTACATAATTAAAATGCCATTTTCTTTTGCAAATAGTTCTGGCAATGCAACCTATTAATACAATTTAAATGGATCAGAGGTTTATTTCTGTAAAGTTGAGATAAATGGTATAAACAGTGTTCTAGAACTAAAAATAGTAAGTGGAATAATATGTATATTGCTATGGGGAAGGTTGTTACGGTTGCAGGACAATTACTTAGAGATGAACGTATTGTAGGTATTCAGAGCTTTTCAGTCAATCCCATTTATTGTATAATGTAGATACATTAAAAAACACTCATCTTGAGTCACTGGGAAAATACTTCTTAAGCACTTACTATAAGTCAGTCGCTGTGCTAGGCTCTGGGTGTTCAGTGGTGAGCAAAATGGACAAGGTAATTCTGCCCTCAGCCATTTATGCTGTTATCATGGAGCTTGTAATGTGGGAGCACCTGTGTGGCTGGACCATAGTGACCACGGCAGAGACCAATGTGAGGTGAGACCAGAGAGGTGGACAGGGCACTGGTAATTGCAAGCATTTAGTTATGGTAAAGGGTTTTTGGACTTTACTCCAGCTGTAACGATAAGCCATTGAAGGCTTACTGCAGGGGAATCCAACTTCACTTTTATAAAGATTAACCTAAGCAGTGGTGGACAGTGGTTGGTGGGTATAAGAGGAGAAGAGAGAATCCAGTTAGGGAGTTTGTTGTAATCAAGGTAAGTTATGATGGTGGCTGAGACCAGAGTAGTGGCCCTAGAGCTAGAAAGAAGAAGACTGATAACAAACTGGAAAAAGAATTAACAAAACCTGATGGGTGGGATTTTGGTATAGTGGGGTGACAAGGGTGAAGGACGTGTCAAGGATGTTTTCTGCATCTCTGACTTGAACAACTGGGTAGCTGGAGATTCCGTGTCCTGAGAGGGGGAACACAAGAGGAGGAGCAGAACTAGAAGGGACAGTCCAGCGTTCAGTGTGGGGCATGCTGAGTGGGGGTAGGATGTGTTTATGAGGCGGAGGAGTGCAGGGACTAGCCTGTTCTTCCTTGAGCTGTGATAACTGCTTTCTAGTCTGGTTACAAGTTAGAGTAAATAAATCACTTCCAAAACCAAACACGTTATACTGATTTTCAGTTCATGGAGAAGTAGCCATAATTGATCATACTTCTGTGGTCTCTCTTACAGCTCAGCAGTCTAAAAGTTTCTGTGTATTTGGTGGGCAGGACAAAACAATATTCATCTTATAGTCACTGCTTGCTTATTGTGTTCTCTTTGGTGTTCCTAGAGCTGTGCCTGCCTGGCCCACAAGGTCAAATTACAAAGCTGATGTTCACATGGACCAGGTGGATTTTTTAAGTTACATTGCTACAGAAGGCATCCCTCACCTTGAGTGGTTGACTTGATAACTTAGTAGGAAGGAAACTGGGCTAGAGTTGGTATGAAATAGTGCCCATTTGTCTTTGCTACTTAAGACTCAAAACTTATGTTCTACCTACATCTGTGCACCAGTGGCCTTTGTTTGCAAAAGTGAAGAACAACAGAGATTATGCACTTCTCACGTTGGCCATGGTTATATCTGCCTTCGCATTAAGTATACATTTGTTGAGAATTTGAGCCACGTCATTTTATTCATCTTTTGACTTTCTGTAGCCAATATTATTATTTCCATCAATAAATAGAAATGAGCCATTTAGGGGCTGGGATTGTAAGTGTTTTGTTCTTTGATTTATCTCTAAAGCCTGGCACAGGGACTGGCATGCATTTGGCACTTGATATTTGTTAAATAAACGAGTGAAAGAAGGAATGGCTGAATAGTCAGTCTGTGAGATGAGGGACAATTCAGTCTTCAGAAGCCAAGAGGTCAGGCAGACTCTGTTCTTCCTATAAGATTATGTCCCTGAAGGCTACTGAGAAATCAAGGCTGAAAAACATAAATTTGGGAATCATCCTGATGAGAAGAATTATGGAGACCATGAGGGTGGAATTCCATGAGTAAGTGAAAAAGAGAGTAAGGATAGATGAAAAGTGAAAAGCAGAGGAAAGGAAATTGAAGGAGGGGGTGAAGCCACAGGACAGCACCGTGTCCCAGCGAAGCAGAGCAGTCAGCAGTGGGAGAGAGAGCTGAGAGGTGAGAGCAGGCAGGCAAATGGAAAGGGACCTTTGGGTTTGGACAGAAGTCAAGCAAGTGCAATATGAGCCGGGGTACACAGTGTGAACTTAGACTGGGGAAATTCCGCTATCCTTTTGTTTATACTCTTCATCACTAATGATTCCAATCGAGGGGGAACGTTTTCTTAAGCAAAGACGTAGTTAGTTTTGATTTTCTGCTGTGCATGGCCTGGCGTCCTAGGACACTGTACTGATACTGAAGGGTTTAGTTTGTGATTTCATGTAAACTGATTATTCTTTTGCTCCTATTATAGGCAATCATGTTTGCTATACATGATTATTTAAGAGAATTGCAAGAAAGTCATAGTAGTTGGAGAATTGAAAACTGACTTGAACGGCAATGTGAAAAAGAGAGACCATTTTTCCAAAATTACTTGGGAGCTTTTCAGTTGAAATTTCATTAAATTCTCTAGTTTCTGAGAATGCTACAGAGCTGCAATAATAAGCCCACGGCAATATAGAAACTTGTTTGTGCTAATAGTGAGGAAATATATACAGACACCCATATATGTATGTATAATTCTTTCTTGACCCTTTCTTCTGGGTGTGATGTTGATCAGAATCCATATGGGAGGATGAGGAGTACCTTTGAGCCCTATTAAGATGCTACCATTTGCAAAGGATTTTTCACATAAGTGAGATTACCTAATAGTTATGAAAAAAGTAGCTACCATTTATTCAGCATCTCCTTTATTTCAGACATGTTACAGTAATCCTGGGAAGGAGGTATTATTCCTAATTTAAAGTGAAGAAGTTGAATTTCAGACAGTTTAAGTAATTTGCCTAGATCACAGGACTGGTAAGTAGGAAAATTCTGCCCTTTTTTACTCCAAAGCCCATGTACTTTCAAATGTGCTGTCTGAATGAGAAGGTTTAGGGTATCAGAGTGAGTTACCTGTTTGGATGGGAGCCATGACAGCACCACAGAGGAGACAGAACCACTAGATGTACACTTTTTCAGCGTCCTGTCCCCCAATCTGCCTGCTTATCCATATCTGCACCTGACATTTTTCTTCTTCCTTCACGTTATGATGGAAAGGCTCTTCCCTCTAAGGACGTCATTCTTTTTGTTTATATCTTGCATCTTTACTCTCTGGCTTTTTCTTCCTCTCTTTCTTTACTAGCACCTTCCCATGAGCATAAACCAGTCCCTCACCAAAGCACATGCTTTCTGTATTGGTTAGCAATTGCTGCATAACAAAACACTCCAAAACTTGGTGAAGTAAAGTATCATTTATTTAGCTCACTGTTCTATGGGTCAACAAATTAGGCTGGGCTCAGCTGGACTCACTCATGCATCTGTGAGCTGCTGGTGAGTTAGACAGCTTTGCTTCTGGGGCATTAGCCAGCCAGTGGCCAGGACCATCAGGATGACTGGAGCATGTGTCTTTCATCCGGTAGGTTGGCCAGGACTTGTGCACATGGTTGCTTGGGAAGGTTTTAAGAGAGAGCAAAAGACTGCAAATCATCTTGAGGCCTAGATTCAAAACTCCTATAGCGTGCCTTCCTCTGCATTCTGTCAGCCAAAGCAAGCCACAGGGCCAGCCAAGCCTCAGGGCGTGGAGAAGCAGACTGCTGAACCTGGAACTCTTCTTCGTCTCTAACTCCAATTTCACCCTTTAAGATCATAGTCATATTACCCCCTGAGGCTGAATTGTGTGCCTCTGTCACTGCATTTAGAACATTGTGTGGCAGTTGTTGGTTTACTTCTTACTAGAAAGTGAGCTCCTTAAACACGGACTGCCTTTCAATCCAGGATTTGGCACATAGTAGATATCTTATAAAAGCTGAAGTTTTTGTTAAAATAAAGCATTCCAGCATTTGATATCTGGCAACGTGGAAGAGAAGATAATATATACTTGCATTTTAAAACTTGCTTGTTGATGTTTAAAAACTTTGAAGCAGACTATTTAATATATCAAAATCAAATATTTCTTTAAAAAAATGAAGGGGATAGAGAATCCTGACCAGTAGTCTGAGTAGAAATCATTATTACATATTTGCACACTATCTTTGTAAGTTTTTTATTAGGTTACAAGTTTGTTTATAAGGAAGATGAGTCATATTTTCATGGCATATTTGTCAGAGAAAGCATACCCATCCATTAACTGGTTCATTGGGATTTGGAATAAAATTTCTGTTTTAGAATGTAAAATTAAGGAAGGATGTCAGCCCGTGTCCTGGATCTTACTCTGGAAGACACTGAAAATAAGTGTTTCTGTTAGAGGAGGTGGGATATACATAATGTAAACTCATCTTTAAGTGAGTGTGTCTTATCACTGTGTTAATTTAATCTTAATTGCTGGAGTTTCATGTGCATTTTATTTTATGTTTTAGGTTCAGCCGTCTGTAAACCTCCCTAGATTCCTAAAACCTGACCACGTTTTCCTCTCACTGGGTTGATATCTAACCATGCAGCGGAGATCAAGAGGAATTAATACTGGGCTTATTCTGCTCCTTTCTCAAATCTTCCATGTTGGGATCAACAATATTCCACCTGTCACCCTAGCAACTTTGGCTCTCAACATCTGGCTCTTCTTGAATCCTCTGAAGTCGCTGTATAACTCCTGCCTTAGCGTGGAGAAGTGTTACCAGCAAAAAGACTGGCAGCGCTTACTGCTCTCCCCGTTCCACCATGCAGACGACTGGCATTTGTATTTCAATATGGCATCCATGCTATGGAAAGGAATAAATCTGGAAAGAAGACTAGGAAGTAAATGGTTTGCCTACATCATCATCACATTCTCCCTACTCACTGGGGTGGTGTACCTGTTCTTGGAATTTGCTCTTGCAGAATTTATGGATGAACCTGACTTCAGAAGGAACTGTGCTGTAGGTTTCTCAGGTAAGGCGGCATGCTGAAGACAGTAATGGAGGTGTAGCCACTGTCATCTTATGAAGAATGGGTCCCTAGTTGGTGAGGGAACTGAATTCTGAGTGGTTAAGGGCTGCTGGGGCTTGGATTTTGGAGAGGAGGCCTATTGGAGTACAGGGGGGACGTAAATTTTGCTGTTCCACATTATGCAGCATCATTCACCCTTGGACAGTTTAGACTAGGGTCTGCTCAAAGGTAGTTTTGTAGGAGATGTAGTACTGGGAAAGATGCACAAGCTCCATCATGGTAGGGCTGCAGAGAGACCCACAGGTGTATTTGTGATGGGGAGTTCTCTAACAAGATGAGTATGCCTGTCAATAACTTCATTAAAATAAATGCACCACACCCTCCCGTGGCATGCTCACCATGTTTTAGGAGCTGTGATCATCATTCTACATAGCTCATGCTATTTAATTCATATAACAGGTCCGTAGGGAGGGGACATTGTCTTGATTTTGTAGATGATGAGGAAGCTAAGACTCAAAGAGGTAAGGCAACTTACTGAAGGTTACACATCTAGTAAGTGGTCGAGCTGGGCCTTGTGCCCAGTCTATATAACTTTAACCACGTGTTGCATTGTCTCTCACTATTCCCCATCACTAGTTCTTTTTTACATATGTCTCATAGGACTGAAATTGCCATCAGGACTTAAACTAGGTGTTTGAAAAATTAGAATGTGAAGAGGATGAGGGAAATAGTCCTGAAATAGAAGGAAATCTAACCCTTTCCTCAACTTTCCCTGTCATCCCTGTAAAATGCATCCTCATACATATGATCATGGGAGAAGAAAGGAAATATGCCCTGTCTTCAACATGTATTTCCATAGAGGGTAGAAAAATACACAGTACTGGTATTTATTTTATTGAGTTAAAAACCATATAGCATAAAATTAACAATTCTGAAGTGGCCAATTCAGTGGCATTTACTACCATTGCTGGTGTTTTATTCCCATGTTATATGTTATATATTTAATAGCATAAAAGTCAGTTTGAACTTCTGTGTTAAGAAACATCAAAGGAATGTTTGGCTTGAACATTGTTTTTGTACCGAATGCTGGGTTGACTTGTTGTAAGGAATAGAGTATGTTTCAAAGCAAAAACTTGGATGTGGTCAAAGAATCATTTTCACTTTCAATTAGTTTTCTTTGCAAATGTTGATTATCTCCACATTTGGGTTGTTGACATTTGTACGCTCTTTATTCTCTTCTAGGAGTTTTGTTTGCTTTGAAAGTTCTTAACAACCATTATTGCCCTGGAGGCTTTGTCAACGTTTTGGGCTTTCCTGTACCCAACAAATTTGCTTGTTGGGCAGAACTTGTGGCTATTCATTTCATCTCGCCAGGGTAAGTGTTTACTCTCAGGGAATACAAATGAAGAACCTGATGTTCCGTGGAGAAAGATTGCAATAATAACGAGGTAGCCAATTGTTTTTTACAGTGAAGTTTATTCTTTAACTATAAGCACAGAACTGAGCTTAATGGTTTTAGTGTCAGATGTTCCTGAGTTTGAATCCTGTCAGCTACATATTTGTGTGATTTTGATGTACTTGTCTTATCTGAGTTTCAGTTCCTCACCTTTCAAGTAGAAATAAGAGAACCTGACATACAGATTTGAGGATCAATATTAACCAGCTTATCAATTAATTAATTCTGATAACAATAATCCAAAGAGGCACATGGAAACCGCTTAATTATTAAGATAAAAAATCACAAGGTATATTGGTCCAAGGCTTTAAATTTAGCCATGAATTATCTTGGTAATAGAACTCTTTAAACAAAAACTCTTTACTCACAACCTCGATATACAAAGTGGATTGAGTCTGAACTGTTTTGGGTTGAGAGGAAGCATGGGACCCCATTCCTTTCGCCTTAGCTCCATTTCACTGTGGTTGCCTTAGAGGCACCCCCCACAGAACCCTAGGGCCCCAAGGGAACACAGTTTGAGAACCACTGATCTAGATAACTCCTTTCCTTTATAGATGAGGACAACAATTCAGGAGGTTAGGGGACTGGCCAAAATAGCTCTCATGATAGACGCTAGACTAGTAAGGATTTGGGCCTCCTGACTCTTGGTCTGGTGCTCCTGCCTGGGCTGCTGTGCTTTCCTACTTTAGTTCCTTTCTCTGTTTTCTGTTTAGAAAAAGGAAGGTGAATTGTGTTATTTTCCCACTTCTACCAGCTTCACTTCTCATAATCTTATAATGCAACTGGAAGCACATGATTTGTTATTTTTACTGTGGGGACCTGGACACCGTTTGGAGAAGAAGGATATTCAGGAAGATTCAGGAAGAAGTAAGGAGGATTTTTTTTTGCTGCTGTTCTTTTCAGACAGGAGTTTTTATTTCACTTTTGGTTTGGGTGACTGTGTTGGGTGTCGTACTTCATTTGAGAATATTCTCCTTGGGCTGTATGTCAACCCAGTAACCTTGAGGCCTTCTTTGATGCTAATTTCCCATCACGGGCAGCCATTGCCAGCTGGTCTCTAAAAGGCAGTCATGTGGCCACTGAACACCACTCATTTGCAAATGTATTGTTATCTTGTGACAGTTCCACGAAGAAAGCCTAACAAAATCTTCAAAGTTTTCTTTGAAAAAGGGTCCAGTAATGTCTGTCCCTTATCTGAACAGCCCTCTCTATACCTTGTCACTCACAGCTCCCTGACTTGGTCCTCTGTGTAGATGAGGGACGCTTGTGTGTGCTGGCAACACCCAACATTCATATGAAAATCACTCCCTCTGGTACTTGAACTTTTATCCTATAATGAGTCCATTGAATAGCAGTGCCTTTAATATTCTCATGCAACTACTTCTGAAGACTTTCATCAAGCATTTTATTTTTTGTAGGGTGCCCCCCTTTACATGGCAAAGGCATGGTTGCATTTTTATGTAATATACTTATTCTGCCTGGAGGGACCTACAAATTAAATGAAGTTTCTTATCTTTGAAAGAATAAATCTCTTGGTTTTTAAGATTTGAGTGCTTTGAATGATAAACTTCTAATATCCAACCATCTACTTATGCATGTGTCCAAATAAAGACCCAGTGAAACACTGGTCCAGGAAACCTAAGAAGTGAGTGCCTCTTTGAGATGGATCTTGGAAGAATGGGAGAAACCAGAGCTCTCTTTGCTCTGCATTGTTATTCTCCTGGTGGTTGTCAATTAGAATTTTCATTGGGAAAACACTGTAAATCTTTAGAACAAAGCCTGCTTTATTGTCAGACTTAATGAGCTGCCCTTTGGGAGAAAAAAATGTCTGCCAAGCAAACATTTGGTGGACCTCTGTGTTTTATGAAAGCCATGGAATTAGCAATTTCCCCTAGTTACGGAGTTTTATGGAGGGAAGCCACTCCAAACAGCCAGCCGTTAGGCATTGTGAGGGGTGTGGACTTGACCCGTGGAGTAAAGTAATCACACTTATTTGCTGCTCCTTTTACTTTGCACGGTACCCGTGTGCACTTTGTTTCAGTGATTGCTTTGCCTCGCATGGGTTTGTCATTTCCCTGCATGTCCTGGGACCCTGGAAGGTGATTGGATTTGAAGAAGTGTCCCTGCACCTGAGGTGGCACAGGAAGGATGTGCGCAGGCTACTTCGGGAGGCCACCTCCTCATAGACTGGGCTCTTCTCTTCATGGAAGGAAGGGGAATCTGATGTCAAGTGTTTTTCTACCCTGAATTATGAACCTCTGCAGATTCTCATATGAGCCTGAGGCTATTTAGTCCCAAAACTGAAGCTCAGAGAAATGAACGTTACCCAGAGTAAGACAGCCACTCGATGACCACGCTAGAGGACAGTGGTCACATGGGAAAGTGACCTGGGCTCATGCTACCTGTAGGCCCTCAGGCAAATCACACAGCCTCTCTGAGACTCATTTTCCTTATCCGTAAAATGGGAATATTACTTACCTTCTCTGTTTCATGTCAATGTTAAGGACTCAAAATGTAATCCATGTAAAGATGCTTTATAAACGATCAAGTACTTAACTCATTATTTTTATTATGAGATAAATCATTGGAAGTGTATAATGTCCTGAATGCGTGATTTCTTTTTCTTCCTAAAATGAATACAATAAATCAGCTTTTATTTAATTTTGTTTGCTTGAGTTCTCTCTATCTCTGCCCCTTGTTCCTACTTGACTTTTTCATCCTGAATGACAGCAGTCTAAAACTTCCCGTGAGCTACTCTTGAACACGAATTAAGCAGACGACAACGGCACTTGGGTCCTAGGAGATTCTTGAGTGCAATACAGCGGTTCTGAGAACGTTAGCCCCTCAGCTTTGCATGCTGCTTTATTGCTAATGTCTGAGGAGAGTAATTACTTTGACCTTACTAAAAACTTCTTGATGAGATTGACTAAATGAGAGAAAAATAGATTTAATGTATTTTTCACTTTTACCAATTTTTTAATTGTAAAAATTTTCAAACATAAAGAAATGTTGCTGAATCATTTGAAAGTAAGTTCAAACTTCATGATAACTTTACCCCTAACAACTTCAGTGTGCATCTCCTAGAAATACAGATATTCTTTTACATAACCACATTACTGCTGTCATACAGAGAAAATTAACAGTAAATCCCCAGTGTTGTCTAGTAATTGGTCCATATTAAGATTTCCTCAGTTTTCCAAATGTCTTTTGTAACTGGTATTTTGGGGAGGAGGGATGAGAGAGGACCAGGATACAGTCAAGGTTCACACAGTGCATTTGATCATTATATTTCTTTGTTTCCTTTTACTCTAAGGCAGTCCTTCTACCTTTTTATCTTTCCGTGACAGTGAAAAATAAGTGTCATGGAAAAACTGTGAAGAGACTCTTGTTATGTAGACTGTCCCATGTTCTCGATTTCTCTGCTTGTTTCCTTATAGGGTTATTTAACTTGTCCCTCTTGACTCTGCATTTCTGTAAACTGGAAGTGAGGTCTAAAGGCTTAATTACATTCAGATTAAACTGGTTTTTTTGGCAAGAATACTTCATAGATGCTGTACGCTCCACATTGCGTCACATCAGGAAGGACATAATGCCAGACTGTCCCTCCCTTAGAAATTCTAAGTTTAATCACTTGACTAAGGTAGTCTCTACTGTAAGGCTACATCTGTTCCTTTGCATTTGGCGAGCAATCTGTGGTGTAGTATTTGGACGTCATGCAGATAGCTTGTTTCCAATAACCATTCCCCTTGTAAGGGATTAGTAAATATCAATGGTGGTCCTTGTCTGCATTGGTGATTTCCAGGGGCATTGTGAAGGATGGTTTTCTGATTCTGTGATTCCTTCTACATGTATTAGATGGGGTTAATCCAGGGTGGAGGTTGGGAATTGAGGAAGATGAGTGTTTTGTCAAGGGCAGATCTCAGTTTTGTGGACTTGAAGCTTATTCAGTTTTGAGGGTCCTTTTTAAGGAAAAAAAAAGGGAAACAAAAGTAGAAATTTTAAATGAGAAAAGAAAGTACAACAATTTACACATTTTTAAGAACTGACAAATACTATAAACATTACAAAATCCATAAAAATAACATATTATATGAACTCCGTGGTACGCTTCTATATTTTTCCGCACGGGTTTTGCTGCATTCTTTGTGATCTCTTCTTCATATTACAATAATTCAGCAATAGCATTTTTGTAGAGAGAACAGCATGGTGCATCAAAATTAATTTTTTATTATTGAAAGTTTAAAAGAGCTTCTTTCACAACGTATTGGGTAAATTTTTAGAATTGTTGTCTGATTTGGGAAAACCTCTATCAAAGTGTCTTTGCATAAAAAGCTGTAAAATTTCAGGGCTTTTCAAGTTTTCTTGTGTGGTGACTGATATCAAATGTTCTTTGAGTTGATTTGATTGTCGTCAATGATCTTTAGTGGCATAGTGTGAGATTTATGTTTTCTTCACTGATCTCAATCCTTTGTGCTGAATCAGCAGGAAATTTAACTACTTTTCTAATGTTCTTATAATTCACTCTGTGATTCACTCCCTTTCATTAATTGGATTACCAGAAATCCAAGAACCTATTCATTACTCTGTTTATAGCTTTTGCTATGATTTGAGAATATTTTTGTTTGAAAGCTATAAACGTAAGAATTCTGATAAAAGTTTATTTTGCAGGATTCTCAAAAAAAAGGAAAACAGATTGTGTATTTATAATTGCATACATTGCACTATTGAGTATATTCTTGACGGGAGAACTTCTGTTTACTTTCTGTTTTCACTATGTATCAATGAGAACTGAATCCTCTACTTACAATTTTACATGCTTGGTCATTAGAAGAATTTTGCAGGCACTTGGTTCTGACTCCAGCGCGATGACTATACTGTCTAAGCCTTAGGACGCTTGAGAGTGCTACTCTTGTGCCTCCTGTTACAGTCCTGGTTCAGGTTGCAAAGTGGGTATTAAGAGTATTTCTGGAAGCCATTTGTATACTGCAGTGTCTAGTAGTGACTTGACTGCCACTACTAGTGACTTGACTATGCACTGAAATGACCGTGAGCCATATAAATACCCTACTGGGACCAAACTAAATGTGTCTTCAACTCAGCTTCCCTTTAGTTGAATCCCAAAAATGTCTTTGGCCACTCCAGTGCCGCCTGCTACAGGAGGAAGTATGACAGAGAGGAAGTTGGAATGAAAAGAGATAGTTTTAACCAATGAAGTTAAGATATCTCACTTTCACAAATTTTACAAAAACATATAACCATGTGAACATGTTGCTGGGACCCCTCCCGTGACTCTAAAGTACCTCTGACAGGTTTCATGAGTTTCTCGTCAAATTCACCTGTAGCTTCTGTTGAGAGGGTTGTCCCGATAATGACTATAGGGAAGGGAAAGAAATGAAACAAAGAGGCCTAGAGATGGTGGGCAAATGGAGGGATTAAGAGAGAGAAGATTCTGTCAAGTTTGAAAACTGAGAGAGCCATGAGAATAGGAATTGGTGATCAGAGGACAGGATTTGTTTTACTGGTGACATGGTCCAGAGCATGTCTGTGGTGATATGAGACTGAGGAATGGCGGAAGCGAAGGTCACTGGAGTCAAGGAGTTAAGAGGTTGTGAGGTTTAGGAGTTGGATGGATTATCTGCATGGGCAGTGAAATTGCCCAGGATGATTGTAGGAGGTAGGGTAGAGATGAAGACTGTGGGCTTATTCCAGAGTCCTCCTTAAGTGTTAGGAAATGATACTAGAGGCAGATAGCAGAGAGCATCTATTGGTTTCTCATTGCTGCTGTAACAAATTACCGTAAACTTGGTGACTTAAAACAACACAAATCTTTTCTTTCACAATTTTAAGCTAAATGTCCAAAATCTGTATCACTGAGTTGAAATCAAGCTGTTGACAGGAGTGGGCTCCTTTTGGAGGCTCTGGGGGGAAATCCATTGCTTACCTCTTCCACCTTTTGGTGGCTGCCAATATTCCTTGGCTTGTGGCCGCATCACCCCAGGGTCTCCGAGGTCACATTGCCTTCTCCTATCTGTGTCAGATCTTCCTCTGCCTCCTTCTTATCAGGACACTAGTGATTACAGTTAGAATTTACCTTGGTAATCCAGGATGATTGCCCCATCTCAAGATCCTGAACTTAACCACACTTAAAGTCCTCGCCATATAAGGTAAACCGGTTCCAGAGATTAGGATGTGGATACCTTTTTTTTTTTTAATATTTTATTTTTTTTCTTTTTCTCCACAAAGCCCCCCGGTACATAGTTGTATATCCTGTGTTGTGGGTCCTTCTAGTTGTGGCATGTGGGACGCTGCCTCAGCGTGGTTTGATGAGCAGTGTCATGTCCGCGCACAGGATTCGAACCAACGAAACACTGGGCTGTCTGCAGCGGAGCGCGCGAACTTAACCACTCGACCACGGGGCCAACCTCATAGATGTGGATACCTTTTGAGGGGTCATTATTCCGCCTGCCGCACCATCAAAGATGGGTAGGAGATGGTGAAAACGCAAACTCAAAATACCAACCGTGTGTGTCAGGGCCTTTGGGATGGCATCTCCCGTCCCTCTCCCTGGTAGCATGCCCTTTATTCTTTTCTCCTTGTGAAATCTTGGTTATCATCCAAAATCCTAACCAAATAATATCTGTTTTGTCTTTCTTCCCCTAATTCCTCCAGGCAGAGTTAATTACTTTTTTGCCTTTGCTCCCATAGTTACTGTAGATTTCTCTACCAGAAGCACTTTCTCCATCATAGTTTATGTGTTTTTTTGACTCCCACTCTAGGCTAGGCTAGGAGCTTCTTGAGACTAGGGACTGTTTCTTATTTATCTTTGTCTCTTTCTTTTTTTTTTTTAAGATTTTATTTTTCCTTTTTCTCCCCAAAGCCCCCTGGTACATAGTTGTATATTTTTAGTTGTGGGTCCTTCTAGTTGTGGCATGTGGGACACTGCCTCAGCATGGCCTGATGAACGGTGCCATGTCCGCTCCCAGGATCCTAACCAGCGAAACCCTGGACCGCCAAAGCTTAGCTCGTGAACTTAACCACTCCGCCACGGTGCTGGTCACTCATCTTTGTATCTTTTTTTTTTTTTTTTTAAAGATTTTATTTTTTCCTTTTTCTCCCCAAAGCCCCCCAGTACATAGTTGTACATTCTTCGTTGTGGGTCCTTCTAGTTGTGGCATGTGGGACGCCGCCTCAGCGTGGTCTGATGAGCAGTGCCATGTCCGCGCCCAGGATTCGAACCAACGAAACACTGGGCCGCCTGCAGCGGAGCGCGCGGACTTAACCACTCGGCCACGGGGCCAGCCCCTCATCTTTGTATCTTAATCATCAGCCTGACACATAGTCGGTACTTAGTAAATATTTATGGTTGAACGAGCTTTCATAAGTTAAAGAATATCAGCATGGTGGTTAATTTTGTGTGTCAGCTTGATTGAGCCATGAGATGCCCAGATATCTGGTTAAACATTTTTTCTGGATATGTCTGTGAGGATATTTCCAGAAGAGATTAGCCTTTGACTTGGTGACCTGAGTAAAGAAGATTGCCCTCCTTGTTGTGGATGGGCATCCTCCAATCCATTGAGGGACTAAATAGAACAAAAAGGCAGAAGGAGATTGAATTCTCTGCCTAACTATTTGGGCTGAGACACCAGCTTTTGCAAAACTCTTTGATATCTGACAATAGAAAAAAACCAACTGACTCCCAGATTTACTTCTCTAGTTAATCTGTTGAGATAATATTGTTTTGGTTGAAAGGCAGTTTGGGAGAGAATATCGTTTTGGTTGAAAGGCAATTTGGTCTCACACAGAAGTGTACTTGGAAATGGTAGAAGGGAGTTTTTTAATATCCTTTTCAGATAATTGTGGATGTTCTTTGTACTACACCAAAACTCAGCAAGTGGTAGTTTCTTAAAGGTTAGTTCCAGTGTGGAATCTGAAACCATATCAATGGATCTTTCTGTACTCTGTTAAAATCCATTGGTCTGTCTTAAACTTTGAATGGATTTTTTACCCATATGTGATTTTCTGATATCCTATATTGGTTATTTGGAAATATTGGTTCACTGATTATGCAGACCTTGTAAATACTGACAAATTTAATTATACAATATCAAAATATCACATTTATTAATATCACCACAAATATCAGAAAAGTCTTGAAGTATTGGGAAGCTGTCAAGCTCACTGTGGCTGATAGTAGTTTTCCAAAATTCTCATTTTCCCTTAAAAGCTCAGATCTTGTCATTGACAATAAATATCGTGAGTTGTTTTTTTTGAAGGCTCACTTTGTTCATTTTTGAGAAAATGTGTTCCATTTTCTATTTATTTAACTGTAGTCTGTCAGTTTTTCTTTCAAGTAAACATGAGGGGATCATCCACGAAAACAGCATTCATCTCACCGCTCAAAGAACCACACGAGTGCTTTTCCTGGAGACAAGCATCTTACTTTGATATACAGCTGAAGTGCTTTATGCATATTTCCCATTTTGGCACATAGCATATTAAAAAGATGTGTACTAATATTGATATTTCAAGAATTAAGAATTTTACTGCTTTATCAAGGATATTTCTTCTTTTTTTTTTGTCTGTGAAGAATACAGTGACTATTGGTATTGTTTGTGTTGCTGCCTTGATTTATTTGATTCATGCTAAGGCATCAGCAGTTGTCCCCACTATTGCGTTTACAATGTTAGTGCAAATGTCAACACAGAAAAAAGGGCAAATAATGGCCTAATGTTGTTATGAAAATAATTTTGACCTCGTGAACCTCTGGACGGGCCTCTGGGACCTTCAGTGGTCCATGGAGCACACTTTGAGAATCGCTGTTCTAAACTCTCATGCTACCTCTTTAGCCACTTGAAGGTTTCTAAGCTTGTGTGAAAGGAGAGTTGGGGATGTGGAACCTGAACAAGTAGAGCTTTTTCCAAGGGAGCTTCACGAGTCAGAGATGGGAAAGGGAGGGAAGCAGTAGAGTATGCGAAAATATGTCTAACCCCTGAAATTGCTAATTAAAACCGTCAATATGAAGTGTCAACTCTTTGTCCAGAGGAGAATGGCTACATGTCTCTCTCCTTATAGAAATTGACTATAAAATCTGCCTCTGTTCCGTATGGGACAGAATTCCTTAGGCTGCATGAAACTCCCAAGCTACTGTGAGTTCTCTCCTTGCATCTGCTTACATTTTGTGATAAGTCGTGTCTGGCATGTTTGTGTTCAATGCAACATACAGTTCTTTCTTCCCCAGTCGTACTGAGATAGGGAACATAAAAGAAAAGGACCGTGGGATCGGCTTGGACACGTTGTGTCTGAAGTGGCAGTTGTCACCTATATGGGTCTAGCTACAGACCCAGATCTAGCTAGACTGTTGGATCCTTGCCTTGGGAATTAGGAGTGAGGTTGGGGAATAACAGTTTGGAAGATGAATGTCACACCATCTCCTGTCCCTCATGTTCTTTTAGAAGTTTGCCACTTCATCAGGAAGAGGGGTCCAATTCACCTACCCCTGAATTGCGTGGGTTTATGACTTGCTGTAATCAGTAGACAGCAGCAGAAGTGCCACATGACCTCTGAGGCAAGCAGTTTCTTGCCTTGTGAGCTGAAACACTTGCCCTTGGAGCCCATGTAAGAAGTCCAGCTTCCTTGATTCACTGTGCTCTGAGGACGTGGCGTGTGAGTGAATGGCCTTTAGATACAACCATGTGTCAGCCCGGCCTCGACATTGTGGGGCAGAGACGGGCCACCCCCACCCTGTGCTCTTTCTGAATTCCTGACTCAACAGAATCTGTGAGTCTAAGAAAATGCTTGTTGTCTTATGCCGGTACATTTGGGGACATTCGTTCTGCAGAAGCTGTAATGGCAGCAATGAGTTGAATGGAAAGAAAAGGGAAAAAGTAGAAGGAAAAGGAAAGAGGACAAAGAACAGTGTTTGGGGAGTAGGAGAGAGAGTGGAGTGAAAGCAGAAGAGAGCAAAGGCTAGAGGCTTGGGGATGGCTCTGTGCTGAGACGCTGTGGCACTGTGAGTCATAACATCATCACCCATCGGGTAACAGGGCTTCAAAGCCGTGGTTTTCAACTGTGGGTTCTAACCATTAGAAAGGTCCTGAAATCAGTTTAGTGGGTCACCATTAGCATTCCAGAATATTTGTTCATAAGGCTTACTAATGACTGTGCCATCTCTCAAGACAGCTGTCTGTATAAGGAGACGTGTGCTAACAGATTTAGATCTCACCTCAACCAGAAATGCTAATAAGAGGCGTTCAGTTATGGTTAATAAAATCCTTTGAAAATTCAAGAAGAAGGGGTTATCTAGAGCAAAGGAGAAAGTGAAGTGTTTCCCAAATGAAAGTATAACATTCCTTTCTAAACTTTTTAAACATAGAAGTATTTCCAACAGCTTAGTAGAAAATAAAACAAAACCCAAATGGATATAGGGTTAACATATATACATTGGGGGTTTGTAGAAACAGGCAAGTGACAAATATGTAAATCCAAAGGTACCCAAATTACCCGTGATTGGGAGAGTAAGCTCCTTCAGCAAAAATGGCCTGATAGATGAGAACCAGGGAGGAACTGCAGTCTTTTCAGGGTTGGGGCACTGTTGTGGGAGCTCATTGAGAGGAGAGAGGGCTGCTGTCTGGAATTCATGTTTTTCAAGGATGGGTTAAGTTGTTTTTCAAGAAGTTGTGCCAATTTATTATGTCGTTTTTGTCAGCTTTAGCATAAATTGGCCTGCATTGGGTTTCATTATTTAAAAAAAAACATTTTTAGTAGGTATAACGTGATATTACAAAGTTGTTTGATGTGCGTTTGTGTATATGTATGTGTGTGTGTGTGCATACAAGAATTTATTTATTTTCCAAGGTGAGCATTTTCTGAAGCATTGGTTTTCTGTTTATATTGCACAAGCTTATCTTTTGTCTTTGTGTCTACTGGAACCATTGCGTTTTTCAAATAATTTAGATGACAAATGTATATAGAATTGATACTCATCCTCGGTTTTATTTCATGAAAACATGTTTTTGCAGCCTGTTAAAGAGTTCAGTTTGAATCAACATTCCAGGACTGTCCTGAGAAGATTTTGTGAAGTAGGGAAAATTTTTATTTTGCGTTTCTCGGATGATCACTTACACATTTCCTCCCTCCCCTCTTTACAGGCTCCCATAAAGGAAAGTTATATGAGTCGTATAAAAGAGTTAGTTAATTTGTCTGTCTCCCAGGAGGGTTTACAGTTGAACAGAACTCAAGATGAGAGCAATACTTAACCAGAACAATGATTCTCCTTGAGTTAGATTTCATGCGATGAGAAGGAGAAATTTTGAGGCGGGAAACTTTCCCTTCCACTGGAATCGGGACTCTTTGGGGACAGGGTGTGTATAAATCATCTCTCTGGCTCTCGAGTTCAAGCTTGTGGAAAGAGAAAAGACCCAGCCCTGTCTCGGACAGTTGGACAAAGAGATTAGGCCCATCCCTGACCACTGTAGGAAGAACCGAGAGCTAAATAGGAGGCACATTGACGACAGAAAAGACCATTTTATCCGACTCCCGAGTTTTCCTCAGTTATTCTTTTCTAAGAGATTTAGTATAACAATTTCTTTTTAAAAATGGTTCAATTACATAAATAATTAAACTGAAAAGAAGCAGTAGCTAAATGAAAGTGTAACCTAATTTCTCAGCTCCTAATTGAAAGAACATATCCATTGTTGAAAACTTGAAAATATATAAATGGATGATAAAGAAAACAAATTACCCATAGTCGCCTACCCGGAGAAAACTATTAGCATTCTGCTATCACATACCCCTACCCTCATATACAATAGTATTTTCTACTTTTTCATTTAACTTGTTATTAGCACAGTTCTTCAAAAGACTTAGTTTTAATGACCGCATGATTCCTGTTGTGGTTCCTTAATTTATTTTTTCATTCACTAATTTTACATACTAATTTTACTACCTAATCATTCAAGTGAGGATGTCTATAAGAGCATTATTTGCAAGTCTTGGCTCCCAGGTCAGAATATGTTGTTGGAGTAGATTCAAAGAAATAGAATCACGGGTTAAGGGTATGAACTATTTTCATGGCTCTTCATACATGTTACCAACTTGCCTTCAGTAAGTTTGTTCTGGTTTGTCCACCAACAGCATATGAAAGTGCATGCTTCCCCACTTCCTGGCCAGCCTGAATATTCTCTTGTGTTTTGTAAATTTGATATGTAGCAAAAATTATTCCATTGCTGTTATTGACAATTCTGCTATTAGTAAAATGGGACTGCTTTTCATTGCCTTTTTAGTAAGTCATATTTCCTTGTCTGTGATTTGTCAGTTTGTGTCCTCTGCATATTTTCAAGGAGCTGTAATTGTTCCATATTAAGGAGTGGTTGTGTTAAAGACCAAGTTGCTCTTCTTATTAGATTACATATACTAAGAGACTCCTGTATACAGTACAATTTTGGTTCTATAAATAGTAACCTTGACAGTGCTTATGGAGAATTTCTCTTTTGCTGATGTTAATGGACAAGGATTTATTCTAAACCATAGCTAAGAACAGGAAGTCTTTTTACACTAAAAATAAAGAAATGATATGATGGGTGGTTTTAAGGGGAGTTCAAAGATAGATTTTATTTATTTGTGTATTGTAAATAAATTTTAGTTTTTAGAATGGTTTTAGATTTGCAGAAAAATTATGGTGTATGGAAAGCTCCCATATAACTCATGCCCAGTTTCACCCAATTTTGACATCTTAACATTAGTATGGTGCATTTGTTACAATTAATGAGCCAATATTGACACATTATTATTAACTGAAGTCCATACTTTATGCAGATTTCCCTAGTTTTTACCTAATGTCCTTTTTCTGTTCCAGAAATCTCATCCAGATACCATGTAACGTTTAGTCTTCATATCTGCTTAGACTCCTGTCTCAGTCAGCTTGGGCTGCCATAACAACTTATCATAAACTGTGTGGCTTAAACAACAGGAATTTATTTTCTCACAGTTCTAGAGGCTGGGAGTCCAAGATCAAGGTGCTGGCATGGTCATTTTCTGGTGAGAATGCACTTTCTGGCTGTGGACAGCTACCCTCTCATATCTCTTCACATAGTAGAGAGAGAGAAGACAGGGAGACAAGCTTATTCTCTGATGTCTCTTCTAAAGGCACTAATGCCACCAGGAGGGCCCCACCCTCATAACCTCATCTAAACCTAATTCTCTCCCAAAGACCCCATCTCCAAATACCATCACATTGAGAGTTGGGGCTTCACATATGAATTTGGGTGGGGACAAAATTCAGTCTGTTGTAGCTCCTCTTGGCTGTGGCAGTTGTTTTTAGTTTTACTGAAGAGTTAAAAAATAATCTTTCCTAAATGTCTATGTATGTAAGCATTAACTTCATTTCCTTTGTCCTCATGTGATTCAGAAGCAGTATTTAGCCACTAGCATGATTTCTAAGCAAGTTTTAATTTAGGTACATGAACACATATTGCCTTCTGTAACTGGACAGTCCTGTTGTGGTTCAATATTAAAATGTACACATCATTCACAGAGGTGGATTTGAGAAATTTCCATCCCAACCAGAGTGCACCAGCATGGAGGATGCCTGCTGTCTCTAAATTAGTCAGACGTTTGTTTGGGGCCTATGTTACCCTATTGGCTGGCTCAGAATAACAGGGAAGAGCAGTAGGTAGAAATAAGGAAGCAGCTGTTTTTCCAGTTGAACACAGAGTTGTTTGGAATAAGGTTCACTACCCAGGTTGAAACTAATTGGCCATCCTGCTGTGATGTAATTTTGGGTGTGTGGATAATAGCACCTACCCAATCTGTACTTAACTAACTAGACTTGTTAATGATCAATTCTGGTGATTTGATGACAGGTGCAAGACTTGAGTTTACTGTATGCATGTACAGTAGCTGGAAGCTATTTTAAAAAGATAAAGTTGTTTAAAAGTTGAAGAAAAGTAGTATGTCCTAGGTTAAAAGGTGATACCAATAAATGCATCTTATTAAACTGAAGAGACCTGTGTAATGTGTTTTATAGAAAAAGGGTGTTTTTTGTAATCTGAAAACTTAATTACCAAATGTAGCAATTATTTTGATGTGATTTTTTTTTTACTAATATTTTTTCATTAAAACAATAATGAACCCTGTGCAGCACATTTATTTCCCTTTAGAGTATTTAGAATATGGACTTTGGCCTGCTTGGAATTTTTTTTCAGGAGACACTATTGGATAAATGTTATATAATTAAATATTCACTCTCAACTAATAAGATGATAAATCACATCTCTGGAGATTTCTGATGTATTTGCTTAATTCTTCCCATTTCAATATAAGGAGGAATGTTTTTAAATAGAAAGTTTTTTATATTTGCTAATTTTCCTCTTCCTCTTCTGCAATATTAAGTGATTTTTAGTTAAAAGTCATGGGAGTTAAATAGGCAAGAGGACTGTTTGCCATTTACATTCAGGTTTGGTTCAAATTATGCAGAATGAAGACAGTCGGTGCTCTGAACTGAAATCATTAGTACATCAATTATTCTGTGATAACCAGCTGAGAATAGGCTGCAGCCTGCGTGAATGTTCCTTCCATTTAAAGTTAGCTTCTCATTAGCGTATATGAGAGAGAAAATAATTTGATTCTAATTTATCTCTCTTTAACTGGACATTGTTCCCCTCTGAATTCAAGAGAAGAGCATTTTAATTTTGTAGTCATTTATAACACACAGGTCAAATAAATAACAAGTTTTATTTCTAGCAGTATATGTCTCTTCTATTATTTATATCACCATAGTTCCTTGATTCTCAGACACACTTTATTTTTTTCTACATCTTAGGACAAAATAGGCCACAAACATAATAAAGGTAACATCAAAAATCAGTGGGGAAAATAAGGATTATTTAGCAAATAGTACTTGAAGAATTTTTTGACTACTTGGAAGAAACTAAAGGTAGAGCTTTACCTCACTATAATCCAAAAAAAATTTCGTATAGATTATGCTTAGAAGATTTAAGAAACATCTGAAAAATATCTAAGAATATGTGATGGAAGTTTTTTAGTGCTTGAGTTGGGAGGAAATTTCTAAGCGTAAAAACAATGAACACTATCTCAAATGAAGGCAAAAGCAACACTTCTTTTTTCCAGATCCGAATACATTATAAATCAAAACAAAAGGCAAAAAAGGAATAAATTAGGAAAAAGAGGGTCCGTTCTTTGTGATGAATAATACTAACTGCAAGGAAAATACAGGCAAATTGGAAAAGTCTTATGAATAGACAATTTACAAAAAGAAAATCAGTGGCTAATAAGTGTATAACATGAGAATTCATTGTTAACCAAACAAAGGAAAATTAAAATAATAAGCTGTTTTACTCATTACACTAACATGATTAAAAAATTATCACTGTTGAGATAGGAGTTTACATGAACTTCTAATGGAACTGTACATGGGTACAAACTTTCTTAAAAGTAATTTGATTGTATGGATCAAGAGCTGTAAAAATTTATACCCTTTAATTTAATAATTACCTTTCCAAGAACCTGCCCAAATTATAAATAACCAGAAATACAGAAAACGATTGACATAAGTATATTTGCTGTCATGAAGTGTTGGAAAGTTGGAAACCACTTAAGTGGATGTAGTTGATAATTGCATGATTTAGTAAATCATGATGTAATAGAAAATTATACAGATATTAAAATAGTATTTTCAGAGATTATGTTAATGGAATTGGAAAATCCTTAAGCTAAGGGTAGAAAGTAGAATACAAAGTATTATAAATAATGTGATTTCAATTTTTTTAACAATAGTCACAAAAAGGTCTAGAGAGAAGCACATAAAAATTGTATTCTTGGTTAACGGTAAGGTTATGGAATTATTTCCTTGTTTTTTTCTTTTTGGTGACGAAGATTGGCCTTGAGCTAACTTCTGTTGCCAATCCGCCTCTTTTCGCCTGAGGAAGATTGTCACAGAGCTAACACCTGTGCCAACCTTCCTCTACCTTGCGTGTGGAATGCTGCCACAGTGTGGTCTGATGAACAATGTATAGGTACTCCCAGGATCCGAACCTGTGATACCCAGGCCAACGAAGGAGAGCATGCAAACCCAGCCACTATACCACCAGGCTGGCCCCTATCTTTTTTCTTCTTCATCTTTTTTTTTTTTTTTTTTGCCAAATTCTCTATAGTGAGCATGTGTTATATACATTAGAGAAGTTATTAAAATATAAATGTATAGTTGCATATTTTCGTATCACAAATTGTAACTTGTCTCTTCCAAGTTCTGGGAGGGCAGGGATATCAGCTGTCTGTCCTCAGTGTCTGAAACAATGGGTGGCATGTCATAGTTGCTCAGTAAATGTGTGTTTGTTGAATAAAGCTGGAGTTTGGGGTGGCTGACCCAACCAAATATAAAATGCAAGTGTAAATAGCTGAGTTATTGACCAGATGCCTAGTCAGACCCAAAATCTGAGTAGAGAACCAGAAGGCAAAGTCTGGGGTTCAAAGGAGAAAAGGGAAAACTGAGCACTCAGAAGACTTGAAAAGGTGTCTAAATGATTGGGCTAGAAAGGTGGCAACGCCCCTCAGTGCCATGCAGTGTGTGGCCCCCGAGGGCCCTGCCTGATCCCACATGGAGACCACACATCCCTCCACGAGATAGACAGGGGCTATGGACGAGGCTAAAAATACAGAGATTTTACAGGTCATGTTCTCTGATCACAAGGGAATAATAAAGACTTAAAAAACTAAATATCAGCCAAAGGAAAACACAATCCCAATAATCATAATCACTTGGAAATTTAAATCACTCCCTGATTAAGAGGAAATTAAAAAAGACTTTAGAAATGAACAGTGAGAACACCTCATATCAAAACCTGTGGGCTATGGCAAACTCTTAAGTGCTTTTTGTAATATAGCAAGTTTAAAGAGTGAATAACTTGAGCCGTCAATTTGAAAAGCTAGAAAAGGAACGAATAAGTAAAAGATTGGAGGAAGATGGAATTGATACTGATAAAAGCAAAATTTAATAAACTAAAAAGGAAAAAAGTGATAGAATTGATCACTGAAGAGCCATATCTTTGAAAAGATAAATCAAGTAGCCAAGCCTGTGGCAGGTATAATTAAGAAAATTAGAAGGAAAACTTGAAACAGTAGGTGTGGAAAAGGATGTGAACATAGATATGGAGGAACTTAGATCAACTTCTAGGAGGATGTGAATTTTGTGGGGGCAGGGGGTACCTTTTTCTGTTTTAAGAGATCACCATTTTTGTTTTTATTCAAGCTTTGGACTAATATTATTAAAACCAAATTTTCTTTTTTAAACATTATGGAGATTTCATGATCCAAACAATATTTAATATATAATTTTTAAAAAGTCTTTTGAGTTTCTCTGATGTATTCCAACTGCTGCATCACTATTGCATCAAAAGTTGTAGAGTTTATTTGATGAGTTCTTACCTAGAGAACACTCAATTATAGTGTCAGTTTATCGAGGATTTCTAATCCTGTAAGTTTTTTTTTTTTTTTTTTGGTGAGGAAGATTGGCCCTGAGCTCACATCTGTTGCTAATCTTCCTCTTTTTGCCTAAGGAAGATTGTCTCTAGCCAACATCCATGCCAGTCTTCCTCTATTTTCTGTATGTGAGATACCACCACAGCATGGCTTGATGAGTGATGTGTGTAGGTCTGCACCTGGAGCCAAACCCGTGAACTCCAGGCCACTGAAGTGGAGCATGTGAATTTAACCACTATTCCACCAGGCTGGTCCCTGTAATCCTGTAACTTTTGAGGGAGGATCTCGCAGGGTACCTGACATTGTCCAGGTTTTGATGAACCAGTTAATTTTACTTTGAGGGTAGTGTAAATTCACTGTAGGATATATACCAAGTAATTTGAACTCTGAACAAAGGGTCATATTTCCTCCTATTTTTCTCAAGTGATTTTGAGAAGTGTGATGCACCAGTGGGTAAAAATACTTTAGGACTTGCTAATGAAAGACAGTGTGTACAGAATCTGCTTTTCTAGCACGTATTTTTATAGATGTTGAAAATGCTGTTGTCAAACAGTATTTTAAAAACTGTCAGGTGTGTGTGTGTTTTTCAAATGAGTTTTAAATAATTCAGTACTATGCAGGCGGCAGAAAAATGACTTTATAAACTTGCAATGCTCTTTTGTACTGAATATATAAGTAGAGCCTATGAATTAAAAATGAACACTATCTGATCCATCTTTTTACTGATAACCAATGTAATGTTGATGGAAATTCACTGTTACTAACATATTGTTTGTTTGTTTGCTTGCATTTTCCCATTAGAGAATCACCTTAAAGTCATTTCAGATACTACATGTGTACTTATGGTGAAATAGGTTTCTAATAGGGAGCCTTGTCTGGTTTATCTAACTTGGTGGTGACTCATGGTAGCCGCTTTCTCTTTTCTTTCCTCCTCTGTGCTGCCGAATGAAAAATGAGGATAGAGTAGACATGGAAGATAGGCCGCTTAGAATAAGTATAGAGTCCTCAGAGCTTACCCATCTAGCCAGTGAGTTGGTGAGCAGCATTGCAGAATATTAAAAGTCCCTTCCCTAACTCGAGTGTAACGGGGAATGAAAAAGTAAGAATCATGGATTCTTACGAGCCTCAGCCACATTTCTCATTGACTCATTATTCGTGACTCTCATTTTTCCCCTGATCTTCCTGTCCCCAGTTTCTTTTTTTTTAAGGAGTGACAAAGGAAACCTTGTTTATGTGAAAAAGCTGAATAGAACACACAGTACTGTGCACTGTTCTTCCTCTTGCCAATAAAGAGTTGTGGCTTTTCTGAAGGCAGAAAAATTTTCTTCATCATCCTCATTATTATGACCATTATTTAGTTTTGTTTTCCTCAGTCAGATGTTTTACACTAATAATAGTGGTATTAGTCATGTTCTAGAGTTGTCAGATCTCTAATCTGACAATTGCAGAGTTAGGAATTAAATGATCTTCATGGCAAAAGATTTAAGGTGTATTTACAGGGATTGGGAAATGGCTGAAGCCACAGCCACAGTGATTGGAGAGGGATGTAGTTAGACAGACACAGGAGGGTTGAAAACACCTGTCTGGGAACATTAGGTTTAAAGCTTTTTGCGTGGTTGCAGTAACTTTAAAGATTTGCTCTAAGAGATAGTAGACGTTCATTTAAAATTCATAAATTCCACTCCAGTGTCTTCCTGAGTACACTGCGTGTGATTGCCATCAAGTGTCTTGAGCGTACTGATTATACACTGTTTAACACGCATTGTTTGTAGTGGTATTTCAGATGCTGCGGGACTTGATCTGCTGCGTGTTTAATCTGAAAAGACTCATCAGAGCTGTGATTTCCCATCTGGGTGGAGGTGGACTGCCCAACTCAAAAGAAAGGAGTTCTTCATGTGCTCTATATTATTCTAAGATCCTCCCCAGAGGCCTTCATCTTTAGTTACGGCGTGAGGTCCCATTTTGATCTAGATTTCATAGATTTTTGCATGTTAGTTTTAGTTGAGTTTTCTTAAGATTCAGTGCAGCATCAACAGTAAAAATAAGGTTGAATGGGAAACGGGCAGCAAAAGATGTGAGAAAATAGTAAATGAGATTAAAATCACTTGGGAAATCTTTTAGTAGATTTGAAGAAGGCACATGTGTTTTGAAGAAGTTTGTTGAGGAATGCAAATTAGAAATCAGAGTAGATTTTCATTTTTTGGAAGTGTTTTGTGGGTCCAAAGGTGATCCATTATGTTGCTAGCCTTGTATTAGATGAACAATTATATGGCTCCTAGTCATACTTTCGGAGTCTTGTTCTCGTGTTCCTCATTGCAGATTGTACATCCTACTTATACTTTCCCAGATTCCCGGAGGCTGAGCAAAGGCAGGCAGAAGGTGTATCCATCAGTCAGGGAGTACCGGGGACAGGGTCATTACTAAATTCTCCTTTCAACACACAGTTATTGAGTGCCATCCCTGCTTTCTCCCAGCTCTCTTCTGCTTTATAACTCTGAACCTTGGTTTTACTTCTCTAAGTCTTAGTTCCTTAACTGTAAAATGGGACCCATAATAATGTCTGTCTTATGGGTTTGTTGGGAAAGTCCCAAAATCAGTGTCTGGGTTGTTAGAAGAGCTACCACCACTTCAGTGCCCCTGAGTTGTCTTCTGTGGGTACAAGAGGAATGACTGATGAAGATCATGCCAGTCAGGGCATATCAAAGTCTCTCAGAACTACAAAAGTCCTGCAATCCCCTTGAAATATTTGCTAGCAATGTGCTGAATAAAGTATCTGTGGATTTCAAAGAGATCCTTAGGAGAGATACTAAATGAATACTTAAAAATAGTGTGTCTCAGTTAAAAAGAAGTGAGATGTCTGAATTTTGACTCACATTTTGTTTAACACCTACAATGTGCCAGGCATTGTAAGGAACACTTTTATATATATTTTCTCTTTAAATTCTTGGAATATTATTTTTATCATCTCCCACACATGAAGATTGGAGCTGTATCTAATACAAGGATGTAGGTTCTTGGAATTCAGTGACTTGACCATCTGGGTTAATATTTCTTCAGTGTGGTGACGTTCTTTTTCATTCTTGTTAGCATCCTCAGGTCCTCCATTCCACCTGGAGTCTTAGCCCACGCTGGAACTGAAATAGTGTATAGCAGAATTTTCTTTGAGACTTTAAGATCAGTTGGTTCTACATTGCCTCTGTCATGTTTGCATTCTTTCGTTGAGATTCTTTTGCTTACAATTTAAAGAAACCCAGCTCAAACTAACTTAATCAAAGGAAAGAACCTCTATTGGCTTACATAGTTAAAATTTCCAGTGGTGCATTTCAGAGTTTTGGAGACTTCAGATGTGGTAGGATTCAGAGGTTCAAGGAATGTCATCAGAATTCTGTCTCTATCCCCTGGCTCTATTTTTTTTTTTCTGTGTTAGCTTCTGTATTAGTTATCTATTGTGGTGTAACAAATTGTATCAAACATATTGGTTTAAAATAACACAAATCTCTTATGGTATTTGTGGGTGAGAAGACTGGGCATGGCTTGTCTATGGCTTCATGCTTTCTTGCAAGACTGCAGCAAAGGTGTCAGTGAGCACTGAAGTCTCATCTGAAGGCTTGACTGGGAAAGGATCTGCTTCCAAGCTTACGTGGTTTTTGAAAGAACTCATTTCCTTGTGGTTTATTGGACTAAGCTTCATGGTCAGCCTTCAGCCAAAGGCCATTCTCAGTTCCTTGCCACTTGAATCTTTCCTTAGGGCAGCTCACAATATGGCAGCTTCCTTCATCAAAGCCAGCAAGGAAGTGTCTGCTATCAAGGTGGAAGTCAAAATCTTATGTAACATAATCGTCGAAGTGGCATGCTACATTCTGTTGGTTAGAAGCAAGTTATAGGTCCCACTCATGCTCAGGAAGAAGGATTATGGGTGTGAATACCAGGAATCAGGGATCATCATGGCTCATCATAGAATCTGTCTACCACAACTTTCTCAGGAAACGTTTCTCCACATGGTGACAGAGTTAACCAACAGCTTCTGTTTTGCATCATCCTAAGGGTTACAGTTCTAGAGAAAATAGAGCCACTAATCCTCTTTGCATTCATATATGTGCCTGTACCTTACCAGTCAGGATTCTTGGTTGAAAACAGTAGAAGTCAACTCTGGCACACTTAACCACAAAAGGACTTATTGGAAGGATATCAGGTAACTTCTTGAATTGTAGGGAATACTGAAGTACTGGGCTGGCAAAACCTGTGAGAACTAGATGGACACTTGTTGCCACTGGCCACTCTTCATTGGATTCTCATCAGAGAGTCCCAAGATTAGATACCAGGTGGATCTCATTGGCCAAGTATAGGTGCCATGCCTGTGCTCTAGTTGTCAGGAAGGGAGATGAGTGAATATCTGCCCTCCTTTGGCCTCCATTGGAGGTGGGACTGTGTTTCTTTGACTCTGACATTATTCTGAGATGAGCCTATGTGGGTTACTTTTGCCTACAGGTGTTCAGCCTATCAAGTTGCATTGCATAGACAGGTTCCATTCCAGTGGGCAGTTTTCAGAACTGTGTAATGGTGGTTCTGTGCTCTTGTTGAACATTAACCATGTCCTGCAGGCATACTGATAAAGCTTCTACAGAAGCAGTATGCAGAATGTGATGTCAACGGCACACCCACATCTCTGAGTCATATAGTAGATGGGGCATTCATAGTCAGGATTTTTATTCAGACCAGATTTAACCACAAGTAGAATTTGCTTTCTCTGAAATTGTAGGCCAGCTTTATGATCCAGTTTTGTTTCCCTGTCTTTGTGTTGGATCTAGGGATTCAGGGATTTCCTTAACTTTTTCCCGTCATCTTTGGCCATGTGTATATGACTTTTTTGGATGTGTGGATCTGCTAGCTGAATTATCAGGTTTTTATAAGTCCAAAGAACTTGTCAGTCTTTTGAAGTAAGTTCATATGTTTCCTTACATGAATTTTCAAAGCTATAGTTCTCTCTTGCAGCATTACAGTAGAATATATTAAGACCAACTTACCAAGAAGGGAAACACATGTCCCTTCCATAGGGTAATTTGTAGGGTGAAGAGTCTTACCTACACTCAGAATGTTTTTCTTATTGGCCTAATAAGACAGCTGAAATCTCACCATTAGAATTTGAACTTTGGCTTAAGATCAACAGTCCTCAACCTCAACACATTAAAATCACCTGGAGAATTAAAAACAATGAAACCAAAAAATAACCCAACAAATGAGAACAATGTCAGGGTCCCACTCTTGAGCAATTTTTCTGAATTTCTGAGAGTAGAGTCCAAGGAGCTGTGACTTCTAAAACCTCTTTAAGAGATTCAGCCAGGGTTGAGAACCAGTGGCTCAAGACTACCAGCTGGCAAGGGCAGCCTATTCATTCATGTTATGGTGTGTACAAGGAAGTGTAGAAGTCATTTCCACAGCTCACAGTTGAGACCATTTCCTGCCATCCTTTCTTCCTTGTGTATCCCTCTGATGAACTCCCATTAGTGGAGGTCCCTAAGCCAATCTCTTCCTGCAACCTTAGAGAGCCCAGCTACCATAGGGCCATGGGATTTCCAGTTATGACACTGCTTCTGAAAATACCTCCAAAAGGCTGAGTTCACAGGAACATCTATTTGCTTCATAACAGTAGCACATGTTAAAATCAGGCTATAAACAATCCAACTTCTCTTTCATTTTATATTTACTTTCTGGAGGTGATGTGCAAATAATTGTTCATGTGGTATCCAGAAATATTTTCGTCTATAGTAATAGCAGATGGCAGAGCATTTTTCACGTGCCAAGTTGCATTTATTCTTCCACAGTGCTATGTGGAAGTGATCATGGCCTCTTTCAAATACTCTAACTTCCCATGTGCATTTCAGTTGTGGTGGGAAGTTTTCTTGCATATCAGTTCAATATGCTATAGATTTACTTGGAATCTGTGGAATTTGTGCATAGTGTGGTCACATGAGAAGTACATTGGAAAGAAATATTTTTGAGGCCTAATGATTAAAGGTCATCAATTCAACAAACATTGAATAGGCATTTGCTGTGCGCTAAGCCAGTGGTTTTCCATTGGGATTGGTGGCTTGGTCCCCAGGAAGGATTTTGGAAATTCACAGAGTTGTTTTTAGTTATAATGATTAGTGAGGATGCTACTGGCATTTGGTGTGCAGAGGGACCAGAGGCACTAGCTGCCATGCACCACGCAGGACAGTCCCCTACGACAAGAATGGTCTTGTGCACACAACCCCACATCTGTTGAAAGGGCATTTATGCAGGTGCAAAAGTTGTTTATGATTATCTGAGCCTAAAACCTAACTGTACTTTTCATATAAAAACAAGATTTTTTTTTTTTGGCGTGGATTTAATATACACTGACTTTTCCAGGAAAACTGTAAATTGAATTGTAAACGTAACTTAAGGGAAAATTGTATTTTCCTTCAAGTCAACTTTATTTATTCTCACATAAAACTGTGTCACCGATGGAGCCTGCCTGTGGTGTTTGAGTCACAAAAAGCCCATCTGTATCTGCCTGCGTTGTTGTTCCTGCATTCATGTGGATTCCGTACATAAGTGCACGTATGTCTTCTGGCAGTGTTGTGCCTGAGCATTTATTCATTCATATTATTTTATTATGTTACTCTCTTTATTTTTTCTTGTTTTTACAGCTAGGACGTTATGTTGAGTTGTGATTATGTGTACATGTGCCTGTGTTTTTAAAAGTATGTGTGTAGGTGTGTTATTTGTAAATTCCATTTCAAGTAAATAGAGGGAGCATTATAAAATATTTGGGTTAGAAGGGGGCTATTGGGTGTGAAAGAGTTGAGAGCCACTAGACTAAGCAGCACGCTGGTGGCAGACAAATCAGCGGACAAGGAAACTTCTGAATGCTAGCGGAACTTGGAGGATACTGAGGGGCCAAGGAGCAGCCTCTACCCTGTCCTAAGGGGAGGCACTGGCCGAGTGTGATCAGGAAGCCTGTTTTGCTAGGGCTCAGCTGGGTGAAGTGGAGGGCAAAGAGAATAGTGCATTCTAAGTCAGGAACAGTGGAAGCATGGCTTTTGTAAATGGCTCAAGGTTGGGATGGGGTAGGTCTGGGGGCTGGCAGTAGAGAGAGAAGGCTAAGAGGCAGGCAGATGAATGAAGGATTTAACAAGCCTTGCTTGTATTTCATTCTGGAAACACTGGGGAGCAACCAAGGGGCTTATGGCTTCGAATCAGGCTTGCAAGGTTGACTAAACCAGGGAGAGGCCTGAGCTATGGCCATGGCACTGGGAAGGCCCAGTGAAGGTTCACATTGATTTGGAAGGTGTCAGACCTGAGATGCAGTCCTGGGGGCTCTAACTCTAGTCCCTGTGCTCTTAACCACTTTCCTAGATCATCCTAGGGGCTGGGGTGGACATAGGGTGGTGCAGAGCAGACGGAGAGACTTTTGGCCAGTGGAATCTACTCAACACTGAATATGGAAGCTATAGGAAAGGGAACTTGAGGATGTGTCTGGTTACGTGAAGTGTCTGATGAGGAAAAGAACACAGGCCTCCCTTAGAGAATTGCACTGACTCTCTAGCATCTGTGCCCCAGTTAAGTGTGTGTGGGGAGACTGTTGTTCATTTATTGTGTGCGTAATTTCACTTACCTGTTGCTTTCATTTAATTTGGCACAACCTTTCATTTTGTTTTGAAAGAGATTTGAATAACAACACAGATTCTAAAGAAACTTAGCAAGACTACAAAGCTAGTGATTATGATTTTCATCTGGAGTGCTATTAAAACCACTCTCATGTGCCAAATGGGAGAAGCATTCTTAACAATTTACCCCAACAATAACAAAAATATTTGGATTTATCCATCACATTGATGAGAGAAATACTGTTCTTTAAAGGAGAGACTTGCTCAGTTTCTGTTCCCTTTTTATTTTTTGAAAAGTAATGAAATTACTAAAACACTATATTATAAGAAGTTTGGAAAATAGAAAGGGGAATATTACCCCCCATATTATCTGCTACTGGCTTTTTTATGTATTTCCTTTAAATCTTATTTTTAGATATGTGCATGTATATTTGTGTGTGTATAATATGTTATATATATAAAGATATTATAGTCTTATTGTGTAGGAATATTCTAGGAGTCAAATAAAATGAAATATGGGAGCAATATTTTGAATCCTTCTTCCTCTCAATTTCCACCGTGGTGTCTAGCTACCTCCTGAGTACTGTACTAGATCTCTCTGTTTAATTGTCCTTCAGGCATCTCAAAGTACGCACATCAAAACTGAGCTCTTGAGTTCTCCCTCACACTGTTTTCCCCATCTTCCACATCTCAGTAAATGGTTCCATTGTCCATCTCGTTGCACAAGCCAGAAGCCTAGATTTCTCCCTTTCCCTCACTTCCACACTGAATCCATCAGCAATACGTTTATCTCTACCACCAAAATAGACCTCAGACCATCTACATCTCTCCACCCGGACTGCCAGCATCCTCTTTCAAGCTGCCATCATTTTTCACCTGGACAACCTTAGCCTCCTTACTGGTCTTCTGCTTACACTGGGCATTCTTGCCTCTCTAGAGTCTGTTCTCCCAGCAGACAGGATAGATCACTCTTAAATATTCTCCTGTTTAAAATTTTCCAGTGGCTTCCCAATGTACTTAGAAAACAACCCGATTCCTTCCCATGGCACCTGAGGCCTCTAGGATCTGACTTTTCCCTGTCTTTCTGAATTCGTCTCATGCCAAACCCCATGTCCTTACCCCTTGCTTGCTATGTTCCAGCCACCTAATAAACATCTTGATATTTTTGAAACACCGAGTTCTTCCCTGCCTCACAGCTCATACATGTGTGCTCTTCCCTCCCATCCTCACCTCTGGGCATGCTGGCTCCAAATCCGGTGCGTGTCACTTTAATGCCACTTAAGAAGCCATCCTAAACCACTCTAGGGAGAAAGTAGCTTTGCTTTCTTACACTTACCACCATTTGCAACTAGTGTATGTGTGTGTTTCCCCCACTGGATGGTAAGCTCCGTGAGGCAGTGACTTTGTTTGTCTTGTTTACGTAGTAGTCAGTCAGTAAATATTTGATGAATAAATGAATGAATGTTACCTCCTTGAACCAGCTCGTGGAATTACCTTGCTGCCAGGCTGAGGGACATGGAATTGAAAGCCAAGGAATTACTAGTCATCATCTATGATCTTCGAAGCTCTTTTGTAGAAGAGGCTTCTCCTTTCTTTGCAGTACCCTGTTTTTGCCCAGATAATGTTTGGCTGGGACTCAAGTAAATGGTCAGCTCCCAGCCTTCTGTCTGAGGTTGGTGCATTGTTTAATAAACTGACCTAGACAGTAAGGGTTGCATTGCCAATAGAGCTACTTTTAGGGGGATATAATGTTGGAAGGTGGCTAGTTTTCACTTCTGCTGCCAAAGGTGACAGGAGAGGGGCACCAGAGAGGAATGGTAAAGAGAGAGAACACAGTGACCAAATTTCCCTCCCAAATTGCCATTGCCAAGGACACATGCGGGTATAGTGGTTGAAAAAAGCATCAAGGACAGAAACCAGACAACTTAAGAACAGTTTATTTTGGGAAGAAGCAGTCCAATCAAGATCTTTCCTAGTGGCATTAAGGTTCAAAAACATGAAAAATTCTCGCCATATCTTGTTGCTGTAATGCCAGTTTGGGACCATTTATTAAGATCCCCAAACCCCAGAACTTCTGATCAGCTCAATGCCTACCTGGTGTTAACTGCTTTTACGGGAGGAAATTATGGAACATACAATACAATAGGCCACTTCTAGCTGACTGCCTCTTACCTCACCTTGTTCTCTTTCCTTGTCTGACACTGTCTCCATCAAGTTACATCCTTAATGAGGTCATTTGCTCTGCATACACCGTGAGATTATATCTTAGAGTAATACATTTTCTACTTTCTGAGCTATGCCTGAGAGGGCAGCCTCTTCAACTGTGGAGAGAATTTGCCATTTAAGAGAGGAGGACCTTTATAGCTTGTCACAGCTTTCAATCATAGCTTCAGTTTTTGATTCTTTAACAGTGGCACTTGGGAGCAAGAACATTATGCAGAACCACTTAGCTCGGCCTTACAAATAGCCTCTTAAAGGAACGAGGATCAGTTTATGCTGGCATGGTAGGAAAGGACACTGAGTGTTGGTGTTAATATCTGCGTATAGTTTGCATAACTGATATCTACAATAATATCTTTTATTTTCCAGCTTTATTGAGATATAATAGAAGATAACCCACAATAATATCTTAATCTTAGTTTTGCTCCAAAATTACCTTTCCACCACCACTATCCCTTATATGTAATTTGTAGCAACACTGATTTGATTTTAACTTTCTTTTTTTGCATTTTTAATTTTTTTTTTTAGTTTTTTTCTATAAACAAGTAATGAGCCCCCATTGTGTGTCAGGAAATATGCAAGTGCTGCATATCTGGAGCTCCACAGGACAAAAAAATAATGGCCGAAGATTTTTCAAAATTGTCGAAAGACATAAGACCACAGATTGAAAAAGCCCAGCAAATCTCAACGAGGATGAAGAAAACAAATCTACAAGAGCCAGCCCAGTGATGAGGGGTTAAGTTCCCTTGTTCTGCTTTGGCGGCTGGGGGTTCCCGGTTGCAGACCTACACACTGCTTGTCAAGCCATGCTGTGGCAGGCATCCCACATATAAAGTAGAGGAAGATGGGCATGGATGTTAGCTCAGGGCCAGTCTTCCTCAGCAAAAAAGAGGAGGATTGGTGGCAGATGTTAGCTCAGGGCTACTCTTCCTCAAAAGCAAAAAAAGCAAACCTACAACTGGAATGATTGTGGTATAATGGCAGTATATTCCAAAAGAAAGAGAAAATCTTAAAAGCTGAGAGAAAAGGCAGATTACCTACAGAAGAATGACTGTCCAATTGACAGCATATTTCTCAGCAGCAATGGTAGATCCTACACCTATCATCGAAGTAGGATGCTGAAATAAAGACCTTTTTGGAAATACAAAGACTAGCAGAATTTTTTACCTTCAGACTTTAACTGAAAGAATGACTAGAAGTTGGACTGTAGCAAGAAGGAAGTTGAACCCAGAAATAGGTCACACCATTACAGAGCAATGGCAAACCCAGAAACTGGACATGTTACTTAACTGCAGTAGTGTAAATAAACGGCTGCCTCTGTGTTAGGATTTGAGTGCAAACAAAATGTTTTGCCACTTGAGTATTTAACTGCTTAGACTTGGTGTTGATGTCTGAAATTCTTCGGTTTGTGATGGATTATTTTCACTTCAGGCACAGGTTTTTAAGGAGAAGTCCATGGATGGAATTCAAGCCACCCATGAACTTCTGAAAATCATAGGTGACACATTTTGTGTATGTGTAGTTTTTCCGCAGACACGATTCATGGCTTTCGTCAGACATTTAAATGGATTTAGAACCTGAACAAGTTTAAGAACTACCGGATTAGGGTATTGTCCCCTATTAAAATAAAATTACATCGATACTTCACTCGCTCTGAAGTTGAGATACGGTGACCTGAATTTGAATGTTAGATCTGTTGCTTACTTGAGGGAACTATTGAGACCCTGGACAAATTATTTTTCTTCTTGCCTGTGCAGTGCACAACCTGTGTGGCTACGCAAAGCAGCGATCTATCTGGCCCCTGCGACTGTATCTCACCATCAAAGTCAGTATTTGATTATAGCTGTTAGAATTTTCTAAAGAGAGTCGCTATTGAGCTATCAGAAGAAATAAAGCTTCTAAGTGACCAATTTTAGGGTATAATAATAGGTTTAGTGCTGTTGTTTTGTTAATCGAGCATATGTTTTGCATAATACATTGTCCAAGTGTGCTTGTGTGTGGGGGGCTGTGTTCAATTGTTCTCTCTCCCAGTGAAATTTGGTACTAAAACAACTATTAACTGGTGACCCTGTGTAACTTGTGTTTTTATAATACAGTTGTAATGTATGTTAGATATGTGCATTTTATATGTAATTTTAATTCCACTTGTTCACTCTTTCAGTAGGTGTTTGTTGAGTGCTAGTGTCAGGCCATTTACAGCACTAGATGTGGTCATCGATTTAGAGTTGAATATGGCTGTCCTGTGTCCGAGGAATTACTTTGAATTAGGAAAATGGTGGAGGGTCGTAACCAAATCCTTAGTCCTAGCCTAAGACCTAGTCAGGTCAAGAGGAAGCTGTTCCTGGAAGCAGATATTTGGGGTGTCAGCCTCCATGTGTAACTAAGAACAGAGTAGAGCGTGCATCTTTGAAGGAGGGCTGCTGTGAAGCCATGGGCTTCCTCACATACCACCAAGGTCAAAATGTCTGCTTGGCCTGTGTAATTATGATCATAATCACACAGTCTGTTTTGAAAGCTGCTACATTGGAAGGTGAGTCCCAGCCACCGGTTAGAGCACTCAGATGAATCTTCTTCTCCCAAAGCCCAGACCTCCTTGTGGCTCCCGAGCACCCCCTAATCCCTAATTAGAATCCCTAATCCCAGTCCTGCTGGGGAGAAGACAGTCCCCAGTTCCATTTCCATTCGCTCTCTGTGGGTCCATTTCCTCTCTCAGGACAGAGTATCTCTTAGAGGGCGAAGGGAGGTGGTTTTTCAAATGGTTACGAACAGCATGGACACAGTTAATATACCTCTTAAAATGAGGGTATGTTTCCCTTTTCATTGGTAGAATCCTACCCTTTCTTGTGTAACATTGAGAGATTCTCAGTTTTAACTGAATAAGATCATAATCTCTTCTTATTTTTATTCAAAAGAAGGAACACCTTTGTAGAGCTTAAATGAAATGAAAAGGACAGCTAGAATTTTGAGATGGGACTTTTGTGGAAAATGCTGAATGTCGGAGGATAATGCAATACGGTCTCTGGTCTGCCACCCTCCCTTCTCTAGTTATTTGCAATTACATTAGGACAATTAGATTATAACTGAGACTTCTGCAAACCCGTTTAGAAAGATAAGGAATTCATTTAACTGTATTGTACTCTAAATTGTGAGATTCAAGATTGATTAAAAGGTTGGGGTTTTAAATTGAAATTTTCTCCCATGTTATTTTATATCTATATGATTCACCATAAAGATTGGTTTTAAAAGTTTCAAAGCTATTGATGTTATTTTATCCTTTTCAGTTAAATTGAGGTTACTATTTTTAAAAAATTGATTCTGGCCTCTTTTTGTATCCCTCAAACTACCACTTTCTCAGCCATTCCTAGAACTAGTTGGAGAGTTTTCCTTGGCCTAAAAATAGAATAAAATAAGCAAAATTAAATATTTTTTTAAGGAAAAGCTAGAGAAAAGCATAGTACATGCTGTTTTTCCCTGTAAATGGGAAACCAAGTGTCTGATCCTGTATTTTATCGGTTTACACATACCGTGAGGTAGATATACTTGATGAAAATAATCACTGTCCTGAAGGAATGATTGTGTGTGTGTGTGTGTGTGTGTGTGTGTGTGTGAGATCTTCAGTGTGTGTGGACGTATGCAGGGGCTTGTTTGGGCAGGAGTGTGACTGAATTGGCTAATGGGAACAGGCAACAGTACCACACTGTCTACAGTAGGCTTCTTCTCGTCTTTTTCTCTGAAGTGTTCCATTGCGTCTTCTTTTCCTGAGAGCCAACAAGTCTTTCACCAGCTCTGAGACAGTGAACATTACTTGGAGCTGTCTTGCCTGAGGTATTCTAGGCCTTTCACTTGTCGGTGGCTGCTGTGGGAGGTGAGTGTATTGGTTTTGACTCTGGCTCTCGAGTGGGTGACTAAATGTCAGCTCCTCAGCTTCCTCCCCGCCAGGGCTCAGCACACCCTCTAAGTTGAATGTGTAGCGATTTTAACTTGCCTCCTGGTGCTCTTGATGAAACTATCCTGGGCCGCTCGAGTCATTCATTCAACACGTATTTGAGTGTCCGTCTTAGGCTATGCACAGCTCTAGGTCTGTGTAATATACATGTGAAAACCACAAAAGTCACTGTGCTCTTGGAGTTTACACCCAGCTTCTGGTTAACTTTCAGTTGACTCCCTTCTGGAGTGAGGGGTCGCTTCCCTAAGCCATGAAGTGTATTCATATACTTGGCCTTTTTGGTTTTTTTGGATTTTTATGGAGGAAGATTCGCCCTGAGCTAACGTCTGCTGCCAATGATCCTCTTTTTTTTTTTTTTTTTTTTTGGCTTGAGGAAGATTTGCCCTGAGCTAACGTCTGTGCCAGTCTTCTTCTACTTTTTATATGTGGGACACCACCACAGCATGGCTGGTGAATGGAGTAGGTCCATGCCTGGGATCTGAACCTGCAAACCCAGGCTGCCAAAGCAGAGCACGCAAAACTTCAACCATTCGGCCATGGGGCCAGGCCCCTGTTTGGTTTTTTTTTTAGCTTCTAATTGTCCATAGCAGATGAATAAGACACCATTGCTGCCCTCAGGGAGTTTGTGAGAGAGAGAGAGAGACAGGCAAACTTGTAAACCTTTGCTGCCCAGCAGGCTGGATACATGATATAATAAAGGCAGAAGCAACAGCCCTGAGGAAAGGCAGTGGAAGTAAAGAGTGACTCTTCAACTGGGGCATGGTTTTTATGATAGAGCTGCTGTTGAGCTTAGCCTTGTGGTCATCTGTGAGTCCTGAGGGGCCTGGAAGTGGGGTGTAGGGATGGGTTTAACAGGCGATGAGGATTGAGGGAAGGGATGGGCAAGGCCAAGTGTTGGAAGACTTTGACTGCACACTAGAGGTTCTGGAAACAGAGGAGTCAGTGGGTTTCACAGGATGACAGTGACATGACTGACCCTCTGTTTTAGGAGCATAACTGATGGCAGTGTGTGGGATGCATTGAAAGCAAGAGCTGGGAGACCCGCTGGGTGGTTATCTTACATTTATTCTTTTACTCATTCAACATTTACTTAGCTGGGGCTTGCCTTGTGTTTATATTTATAAGTGATTGCCAATCTTAGATGCCATTTTAAGCAGAGTGGAACCAATTTAATGTTCTAAGTCATCTTTCAAGCTTGAGGTTTACATTTTTGTTTCTTTTTTGCTGAGCGACTGAAAGATACATATGAAGATGACTTTAGCGGGACATCTCAGTCTTTATGCTGAGTTTCTCTTGCTCTCTGCTTCACTTGTCAGTGGTGTATAAAAATGCAGCAATCTGCTCTGCTTTGAGCACAGATCTGTCCCTCACAATGGCTGGTTAACTCAAGATTTAATTCAGAGAAAACTGATTTCCTTTATATTTTGCGATAAGAGCTACAGAGAAAAACTGGAAGAAATATAATGGGTTGTCTTGACAAAATGCTTCTGCTGCTCTCTAGGAGCCAGTCCACCTCTCTTGGTCCAGAAGAGATATTGCATTTTAAACATGTGGTGGTGGTTATTCATTGTACTTTTTTTTTAAGGTAGGAAATGTTCTTTGGACTGAGTTAAATGCTGCTCAGCATAAAAGACGTGATGTGGAACAAAGCGTGCAGACTGTGACTAATTGACGTGCCCTGGGCTAACGAGAAGACAGAATGTATCTAATCAGCAGCAGAACAAACACTCACAGAGGGTCTCCTTCTCTCCTAGGACTTCCTTCGCCGGGCATCTGGCCGGGATTCTTGTTGGACTAATGTACACGCACGGGCCTCTGAAGAAAATCATGGAAACGTGTGCAGGTACAGAACAAAACGCCTTTGGCGTGACAACGAGTTGGAAGTTCATCTTAATTTTAATGGGAACAGAAGCAACCCCCAGTTTCCCTGTGGTGCAGCTTAGGAATTCCCTAACAGGCTCTTTTTAAACCAAGAGGTAAAACAGCTGGTCCAGTTCTTCATACTGCTCCAAAGAAGAGGCTGAAAACCCAAATTTTAAACCTGAGGCTTTTTTAGGGGACAAATAGTAGTATATATTTACACCACCCTTAGCATTAATGCTACTCACAGAAAAACACAATTTCCTTGAAAATGCAGAGAACTAAAGTGGGTTTAAGATGATGCATTCTTCTATAATATTTCATGAATTAATTAATATATATGCAAGGCAGAGTTAAAAAAGAAAAACAAATCTGTACTGAAGTGCAAGGCCAGTATTTTAAAGAATTCGGAATGACCACTTGGCGGGCAAGACGTATTCATGCATAGCCAAACCGAGTCTGTTACGGCGTGCAGCTTGGCTCCTGCTTTAATAATTTTTTCTTTCTTTTTTTGCTTTCTTCCCCTTCAAATTGATGCTCAATGAAAATACTTTATTTTATTTAGTAATATATGAATTTTTTAGACCTCTTAATTTAAAATGCTATACTGGTGTTGACTTATAAGGAGACTATATTGCAAACACTTGTTTTATAGACCATATGAGTTCCCATATTTCATCTTTTATTCATGGAAAATCTTCTGAGACTATTTTGCCTTTTCTTGAACCATAAATAATTTGTTTTTGCAGTTTGTGCCACTGACTGCTATTCGTGAGCACCATATAATATTCATGATATCAGGAAGCTTTCCAGGCGCTGCACTGTCACCTTTATGAGCAGGTTGCGTTCACTTTCAGATGATTTTTACAGACCGTGTTGAATCTAAGCAGATTCCCATTTTCTTACATTTGCTTAATACTGTGTTTCCAGCGTGTGTGTGTGGAGGAGGCAGCAGGAGCTTCATTTATTGAAAATGTCCAGTTTTATTATATTTTTGATATAACTTAATTATGGAAATCTAGTAATGAGTTCTGTTGCCCAAATGCGCTCAGTACTGATAAAGGAAAAGAAATGCTTCTCGGGAGTTTAATGTTTTGTTTCATTTTTCCATGTGTGTCTGAAGATTAAGTGGTGAGTAAAGCTTTCTGCAGCCATCTTGCAAAATTTAGGCAAGTATTTTGTTTTTGAGGAGGATTTTCCCTACAATTAGAACATTTAAACTCTTTAGTTTTCCTTCTTAAAATCTTGCCTATTTTTATGGAGACTTATTTTTACATCCTTCTATCTTCAGAGTAATACAGTAGAAAATTACATACTAAAAGTTGAAACAAACATTCAGTGCTATTTACAAATAGCCTGAAATCTCTCTGCCTTTTTTCCCATGAAGCCAGAGAGGGATCTAGAATAATCTGAGAATTGCAGTGACACAGGAACCCTGTGGAAAATAACCAGGCACGTGAAAGCTACTGTCTGGTAACTCCTGGAAGAGGAGGATCACACTGAAGGTGTGCCCTGTCACTGTTCCCTCTCTCCCTTCCTTCAGCAGTGCTGAATTGACTGCCCTACTGCCTTTTTAGGGACAAGAAAGGGGAAGGTCCCTTAGGAAGGGTAAGGAGTGTGGCTCTCCTAACACCCTTGTTGGAAGCATGTTCTATAGCCAGAGCATCTCTACTTGTACAGAGACATCAAAGCCCGAGCTTGGTACCTTAGGAGGCAAAGTATCTTATGTCAAGCAAGAGAGCTTTAAAGAGCTTCAGAGAAGGGCCAGCCCTTTCGTGCAGCGGTTAAGTGCGCACATTCCGCTTTGGTGGCCCAGGGTTCACTGGTTCGGATCCTGGGTGCAGACATGGCACTGCTTGGCAAGCCATGCTGTGGTAGGCATCCCACATATAATAAAGTTGAGGAGGTGGGCACGGATCTTAGCTCAGGGCCAGCCTTCCTCAGCAAAAAGAGGAGGATTGGCAGCAGTTAGCTCAGGGCTAATCTCCCCCCTCCCCCCCCCCCAAAAAAGCTTCAGAGAGTATAAATTAGGATTTAAGTGTCCCACACACATTCTGTTCCCTATAGAGCTAGACTCAAACAAGAGGAAAATCATTTATTTGTTTTTTTTGCTGAGGAATATTTGCCCTAAGCTAACATCTGTTGTCAATCTTCCTCCTTTTTTTTTCTTTTTTATGTGAACCACCACAACAGCATGGCCACTGACAGACAAGTGGTGTGGTTCTGTGCCCAGGAACTGAACCTGGGCCACCAAAGCAGAGTATGCTGAACTTTAACCACTAGGCCATCAGGGCTGGCCCAATGGAATTTATTTTAACAATTGTTTAGAAATCATTTGAAATGACCTTGAGCTTTGTTATAAAGAATCTCCTAATTATTGGAATGATTAGAAGTTAAAGCCTTATGGTTATTCTGTCCCATTGGTCCGTGTGTCTGTTTTTATGCCAGTACCATACTGTTTTGATTACTATAGCTTTGTAATATAGTTTGAAATCAGGAAGTGTTAGGAGGGCTGTTGTCAAAAAGATGAGAGATAACAAGTGTTGGTGAGGATGTGGATAAAAGGGAACCCTGGTACCCTGTTGTTGGGAATGTAAATTGGTATAGTCATTATGGAAAACAGTATGGAGGTTCCTCAAGAAATTAAAAGTAGAACTACCATGTAATCCAACAGTTCCACCTCTCAGTATATATCCAAAGGAAGTGAAGTCAGTTTCTCAAAGAGATTTCTGCACTCCCATGTTCATTACAGCGTTATTCACATTAGCCAAGATATGGAAACAACCCAAGTGTCTCTCAGCAGATGAATGGATAAAGAAAATGTGGTGTACACAAGTACAATGGACTATTATTCAGCCATAGAAAGAAGGAAATCCTGCCATTTGTGACAAAAATGGATGAACCTGGAGGACATTATGCTAAATGAAATAAGCCAGACAGAGAAAGACAAATACTGTATGATCTCACTTATATGTGGAATCTAAAAATGTTTAACTCATGAAACCAGAGACTAGAATAGTGGTTGCCAGGGGCTGTGGGGAGAGGGAAATGGGGAGATATTGGTCAAAGGATACAAACTTCCAGTTATAAGATGAATAAATTCTGGTGATCTATTGTACAGCATCATGACTATAGTTAATAATACTGTATTGTATACTTGAAATTTACTGAGAGTAGATCTTGAGTTCTCACACACACGAAAGTAGTACCTATGCGAGATGATGGGTGTGTTAATGGACTTGATTGTGGTAATCATTTCATAATGCATACATATATGAAATCATCACATTGTACAGCTTTTAAAAAATGACACTGTGTAAGCTAAATATATACAATTTTTTTTTTTTGTCAAGCATACCTCAATAAAGCTGGCTGGGGGAGCCTGATGGCAACAATTAAAATGTTTGTTTCCTTCCTCTTTAGGCATGTTTTCCTCCAATATTGCTTATCCAGAACAGCGATACTACTTTAATAGTTCAGGTAAGCACTTTATTTCATTTAATAAATTTTAACTTATTTTTAAAAATTATAGCGTTTGCTGCTATAGAGCCACTTTAAAGTAGTACTGATCTATGCTCTTGTAGAGCAGTTCACATGTCATGTAATTGTGCCTCTAACATCCTTGCAACCTAGTTGGAGGAGTAGCCCTGGGAACATGTTTGGGTGCGTTGGTAGGGAAGGCCAGGGAAGGAGGTAACTCGGGCATGAAATTATTGTGTGATTGGCGTGAGGTCTCTCAGACAGGATGGATTCATACTAGACCCAGACTCCTCTATGCTCAGCCTAAGAGACTGTCCTCCTGGCTAAGTGTGAGAAGTTAGTTTCAGGTAAGCAAGTCCCCCTAGTCCACCCCATCTACATATTCAGGAAGAATCATGCTTACCCTAAGAGGCTAGATAGGCATTCCTCTAGGAAGTTAATAAGTTAATACCTTGGGACTTTCTAGATGTCTATGTAAGTAGGTAGAAAGGACTTCCTGCTAAAGCATGTGCCCTGTTTTAGGCTAAGGCCCTTACATCCCATCCTGGGAAGCCTGCGCTGTATTATCCCAGACCTGTACCAGCACACAGGTGGTAAAGAAGCCGTAGGCTACGGCAGCAAGCACGGGGTCTCTTTATAGTCATGCCAGTTGAGAACCGGCAACCTTTTCTATAAAGGCCAGATAGCTGATGTTTTAGACTCTGAGGGCTTTGTTGGCCCTATGGTCTCTGTCACAACTAGTCAACCTGTCGTTGTAGCATGAAAATAGCCATAGGCAATTCATAACTTAATGGGGGTAGCTGTTTTCCAATAAAACCTTATTTACAAAAATTGGCAGCAGGTTGGATTTGAACCACAATTTGTAGCTTTTTGACCTCTGCTTCAAATAATATAGGCACAAAGAATTATTGATGTATGTATATATAGTGCTTTTGCTTTCTTTTCCTATAGAATGTTCTTAGCGCCAGTCTGGTTTACCCAGGAGAGCTTGGTGAGTGGCCATGTTGTGCAGAGTGCCAGACCTGCCACTGTGTGAGAAGGGGAAAGAGCTACAGTCCCTGTCTCAAAGAGTTTATAACCAGGAGTTATATGTATGGTTAGTTATACTAAAACGTCTCCTTTAGTCAATCTCCCTCTCTCTTCATGGGCAACCACTGTTCTGACTTCATTTCCCTCACCATAGGTTAATCTTGAAAGTCATATAAATGCCATCATTTACTAAGTACTCCTTTGTATCTGACTTCTTTCATTCAACCTAATTTTTTATGATCCATATATGTTGTTGTATGTATCAATATATTTTTTATTGCTGAATGGTATTATTTCAATATACTACTGGTTTTCTAGATATCCTTTTGTTAGTGATTTTTAATTTAATTCTCTTGTTGTTAGGGAACACACTCTGTGTAGTTTCAATCCTTTTAATTTAATGAGACTTTCTTTTGGCCCAGCATGTGTTCTGTCCTGGTGAATGTACCATGTGCTCTTGAAAAGAATATGTATTCTGCCATTGATGAGTATAGTGCTCTATACATATCAATTAGGTCAGGGTGGTTTATAGTCTTATTTATATCTTCTATGTCTTTACTGATTTTCTGTCAATGCTAAGGGGGAGTTTAAAATCTCTAACTATTATTGTGAAGTTATCTTTATCTCCCTTTAATTCTGTCAGTTTCTGCTTCATGTATTTTGCCTTTCAAATTTGGAAGGGTTTCAGATACTATTTCTGTAAATATTTATTCTCCACTAATCTCTTTCTCCTGTCCTTCAGAAATTTTAATGACGTGAATTTTAGACATTTTGATAGCGTCCCTCAAGCCCTTCAGGCTCTATTTATGTTTTTCAACTTTTTCCCTCTGTGTTCTTTATATAGGATAATTTCTCTTGATCTATCTTCAAGTTCAGTGATCTTTGCTCTGTCATCTCCAGTCTGCTATTGACTCTATTAAACCTATCCAGTGAATTTTTTTTAATATTTTATTTTTTAGTTCTAAAATTTCCATTTGGTTCTGTTTTTGTAGTTTCTTTGTCTCTGCTGAAAACTCTGCCTCTCCATTCATTTCAAGAGTGTTCATCTTTATCTCATGGAGCATGGTTATTATACCTTCTTTAAAATCTGCCTGATAATTCCAACATCTGGGTCCTCTCATTTGCCTGGCATCTGTTGATTATCTTTTTCTCCAGAGAATTGGTCACATTCTTCCATTTTGTTTTGGTTTCGCATATCCAGTAATTTTGTCTTGTATCTGAACATTTAAATTATTATATTGTGAGATTCCAGATCCTGTTAAAATCCTTTGCAGCATGTTGGTTTTGGGGGAGTTTTTTGTTTGTTTTCACAGACAGTCACCCTGGTTAGGCTTAGACCACAAATTCTGTCTCTCCTTCTGTGGGTGGTGGATTCCAATGTCAGTTCAGTTTTCAGATCCTTTACTGTGCTATTTGGGCCTATCACATGCATGTTACACTCACAGGTTAATCTGATACTTGCGTGGTGGGTTATATGGTAGTTTAGTTTTCAAAGCCTTTGCTTTTTTTATTCCCCCTTGGGTCTGTTCATCACATGCATAGCTCAGGTTGGGCGCACAGCTTGTGTCAGTTGAACCACAGAAATAAGGATCCCTTTTTTATAGATCCAAATTTCCATGTGGTATCATTTTTCTTTTGCCTCAAGAATTTTCTTAAACATTTCCTCTAGTGCAGATTTCTTGGTAATCAATCCTTCCAGCTTTTGTTTTATTAAAGAACTAAAGAATATCCCCCCTTTTTATGATTTCCAGTTATGCCAATGTTAGACTGCTTCACGTTGGCCCGCAAGTCCCTGAGGCTCTGTTTATTTTACTTGATGTATATGGGCTTCAGTTTGGATAGTTTCTATTGCTGTGTGTTCAAGATCACTGATCTTTCTTCCACAATGTCGAATCTGCTGTGCGTCCCATCTAATGAATTTTTCATCTCAGATGCTGTCTTTTTCAGCTCTAGAAGTTTCATTTAGTTCTCTTTTATATCTTCCATTTCTCTCCTCATTATATTCATGTTTTTATTTATAACTGTGCTCATGATTTAAATAAAAACATGAATATAATGAGATGAGCACAGTTCTAATAGCTGTCTTAAAGTCTCTGACTGCTAATTTTGTCTCCTCTATATATTTTTTGCATCTGCTTCACTAGATTGATTTCTCTCCTTGTTGTGGGTCACAATTTTTGCTTATTTAGTAAGTTTTGATTGGATGCTAGACATTGTGTATTTTGTGGCATTGAGTGCTAGAGTTTATCTTCTTTAAAAGAAAACTGGGCTTTGTTCTGGCACACAGTTAAGTTTCTTGATGATTAGTTTGATCTTTCTGGTTTTTTTTTAAATTCTCTGGGTGGGTCTAAAGTAACTTTCATTCTAGAGTTAATTCTGCACTACTACTGAGGTGTTTCTTTCTTGGGATTTTTCCTGAATGTCGTTTGTTCCATAAGAACGCTCTACCCTGGCTGGTTGAAACAAAGTCTGCCAGCCCTGAGTGAGCTGTGGGAACTGTTCAGCTTATAGTTCTCAGTCATTCTTTGTCTCGTCTCGTGGCATTTCACGTACACACACATGACACATATTCAGCAATATCTTCAGGGAGATCTCTGGAGGTTTTTCTGTACACATAGTTTTCTCCTTTGCTGTGCTCTGCCCTGCAAATTCCAGCTCAACTCAGGGACCCTGCTGTGCCTGCTTGTGTTCCCCCTCCCTGCACCACAGTCTGGAAAGTACCTCTATGCTCATTTCCTTTATTTCCTTTCTCCCAAGGTCCAAAATCCTGCCCTGCCTATTATACAATGTCTGGAAACATTTGTTTCATATATTTTTCTCCTGGCTTCTACTTGGTTATGGCGGGAGGGCTAATCCAGTTGCAGTTACTCCTTCCTGGCAGAGGTAGAAGTCCAATCCAGCAATATTAATGTAGTGCATTCAGTGCTCAGCCTGGGAGGAAGGAGTAGGGTTGCAGTTACTGGAGGTTATCCAGAGGAAGTGGAGTGCTGAGTCTTGATCAGTCAGTAGAAGGAAAGCAATGGGAGGAAAGGACTTTTCAGGCCTTTACGAAAAGGGCTGTTTGGGATTATCCAGAATGTGCTGGAGTGCCTCTGAAGGATTTAATCATTAGAGTGATACTATTGGAGTTACATTCAAGCTATGTTTTTGACGTGGTTCTAAAGGCTTGGGTCATGATTGTCGATCCTGGCTGTGTATATGAACCACCTGAGGGACTTTACAACCTATCCAAGCCTTGAATTCACCCCAGACCAATTAAATCAGAATGAGGACAGAGATAGGGACTTGGACTTCTTTTTAAGCTTCCTAGGTAATTCTAACGGGATCGGGAACAGAAATTATAGGTTTAGATTGAGGTTCTCTAGGTTTGGGGACCACAAAGGGGAATACTGTTGCTGCTCCGAGAAGAGGTTTCACTTCTGAGGCTTTTACTTCTCCTGATTTGGATGCTTAAAATCCTAGAAACGGTGTGTTAGTGCAGACGAGGAACAGTTGCTGGACGAGGAAGGCCAGCTCACCTGCTACTGTGTGTGGACTCATCTGAAGAGAGGCGGTATGATGGTTAGTTATTGACAAAGCTGATAAGCTGGAAGAGCATTGGGTCCTTTTGGTTGTTGGTTATGGAGACCAGTTCACAATGACGTAAGTATAAGAAGAACTTTATTGGTCTATGTGACGAGAAAGAGGTGGCTTGGACAGGAAGATCGTTTTAGTTCTAAGTCCCACTGTGATTTCTCTCTTCCTGTTGACTGTTCTCTCCACCAGGCAGGGGACCTCGCCCCTAACACCTTGAAGTTGCTAGAGGAAAAAGGGCTTCTCTCCTGGTTCATTTTTTAAATCCTCAAAAGAAACAGGAATGTTCCTCTTGACAAAGAGAATAGTACTAACATACTTGTGCAGAGACATGGCTTAAATTATCATAGATTTCCTAGGACTAAATATTGTGTGACAGCTGGCAAATAGAGACTTAGGTATGTTAAGTAACTTGGCCAAAATCATACAGGTAGTCAGTGATCAACTAGGACTAAAAGTGCAAGTCACTGATTCCTAGTCCCTGCTTCTTCTGTTATACAGAGCTCTAAAGTGAACATTCTGCTGATTTAACCTTACAAAATAGGGCAGTTCCCCTTACTTTCTTTTCTTTCTTTTTGTTTGTTCGTTTTTGCATTTATTAAAAAAAAAGAAAAAAGGGAAACCTGCTCCTTTCTTCCTTCATATGGAAGAGACATAAGCACAGCAGACACACAGACCAGAGGATTGAAGGCAAAACTAAAAGCTTCTTTTACTTTTCTTTCTTATCCCCTTTAAGATTACCATATTTATATTCTTTCCTCTGAAGTGATTGGATTTCTTCAAAGGCAGAGCTACATAAGGCCAGGTGGCCATGTTAATGGTTATCTAGGGAACTTTTATGAGAGCATATGTATCTCTTACAAGTAATGATTTATTCTTAATATGGCCGTCCTTAGCTGGAAAAGTCTTTATAGGTCAAAGAACCTCATGAATGTTTCAAAAGCTGTTACCAATTTTTCTAATCTTGGTAGTGTTTCTTGATCTCTTTTGCCATGAAATCCTGGTATGTGTATAAGGAACAGATGGAGTAGTTAATAGAATAATGATAACCAGAATTTCTTTTACTATAGAGCCGAAGTATATAGTGACAAAAGAATATTAAACTAGTCTTCATCGTGGGATATAATTTAAACTTATTTATCTTAAGTGTTTGATTGTTAGGTTTTTCCAGCCATGTTTATTATGAAGATTTAAAAATATCTGATTGGGCCAATGGAACAGCTGTAGAAAATTTTCGGTCCTAGGAGACCTGTTCTCATTATAATAGATATTGATGGGTTTTTTGTTCTTGTTGATGATTTATGACTGATGATATAGAACTTTTAACTACACTAGTCTTTTTGACTTAAAGCACTAAACTTTCCCTTTCTCCCTCCTCTTGTTTTGTCTGACAAGTACCAAATTAGATTTTATAATATTCAGATGTTTAGAGTTGTAGACTACATTTCATTAAGACACTGCTGGGTTCTTTTTTAAATAAGAAATAACATGAAGAAAAATCTTTTTCTGTATCAAGAAAATGTTGCCTCACATCGTAGCAAATTTACCTGACAATTAAAGCTCTTTAGATGTTATGTTCTATTTTTGGTATCCATATAGATGGGTATTCAAAGCTTTTGGGTTATTCTGGATTTTGAATTAGCTGAACATTTTTGAGGGTAGATAGGTAGAAATGCTGCTTAGACCTTCTGTAACAGAATGACTTTCCACGGGGGGTTGAAAGTGGTAATGAGCCGTATGGGAAAGTGCCCAATATGCTTTTTCTGTTGCAATAAAATAACTGGCACTCTGAGGTACTTGGGTAGTCGCTCTATTCAGGGATTGCTGAAGTATCCTGTGCTATTCAGCAACTTAGCCATAAATATTCTATGATGTTTTGGACTTGTTGCCCCTTTCTTTGTTCTTCGTGAAATATATTGGTTGTGTTTTGACCATTTGCCCTTATATGAAAGGTTTTTGTTTTTTGTGTTTTTTGGTGAGAAGTATAGAAAGCAAGATTTGTAGAAGTACCACAGTCTTCTTTACTCTCAGGATATGAAGCTTGCTGGTGGGTATTCCCCAACACAGCATTGGGAGTTGAATTTTTCTGATGGTTCTGTTGAGTAGAGACCAATTTGAGGAAGGGTGTCCATGTTTAAAATTGTATCCAGATTGCACTTCAATCCTAAACCATTGTGAGGATTTGGGAAATTTACTCATATCCTTCTCCTGTTTTAAATATCATAATGTTAATATTCTGACATGGGAAACATGAGAGAGAATATGGAAGGTGACTTATTGGAGGTATTTAGTAAATCTCCACTAATTTTTACTCCATTAGGAGTGAGGCTTGTCAAAATTAGCCTCCAAAATCTTGAACAATTTTATTTCGTGCTTATTTAAATCATTCATTTTTGTGATTTTCAAGAACATTCAGTAAAATAGTACCAAGATAGAAGAACATTATAATAATCAGTAAGAGTGGACAAAAGCTCTGAACAGACGTTTCTACAAAGGAAATATACAAATGGCCGGTAAGCACATGAAAAGTTGTTTGACATCATTAGTCATCAAAACGATAGTGATATTCCACTGCACACCCACTAGGATGGCTATAATTAAAAAGACAGATAATAATGAGTATTGGTGAGGATCTGGAGAAATCTGAATCCATATGCACTGCTTGTGCCAATTTAAAATGGTGTAACCACTTTGGAAAATATTTTCAGAGTTACAAATGGTTAAACATAGAATTAAACATACCACATGGCCCTGAAATTCCACTCCGAGGTATGTACCCAAGAAAAGTGAAAACATGTGTCCACATAAAAACTCATACGTGAATGTTTATAGCAGCATTATTCACAATAGTCAAAAGGTGGAAATAACCCAAATGTCTGTCAATGATAAATGAATAAACGGAATATGATATATCTGTACAATGGAATATTATTTGGCTTCAAAAAGGAATGAAGTACTGATTCATGCTACAACATGGGTGAACCTTGAAAACATTGTGATAAATAAAATAAGCCAGACACAAAACACCACATATTATATGATCCCTTTTATGTAGTTATCCAAAATAGTCATAGCTATAGAGATAGAAAGTAGATTAGTGGTTACTTAAGGCTGGGAGGGATGGGGGGTGATAGCTAAAGGGTTCAGGTTTCTTCTTTGGGGTGATGAAAATGTTCTAAAATTGATTGTGGTGATGATGGCACAACTCTATGAATATATGAAAAGCCATTGAGTTATACACTTTAAATTGGTGAATTATATAGGATGTCAACTATATCTCTTTAAAGCTGCTATAAAAACATAACCAATAGACACAAATACTTTACATGACATTTATATAAACAAGTATAATTACATAAGTTTATCAACTGAAACTAGTGTGTTTTATTTGCATTTCATCTTTTATATGAAAATAAAGACTTTTAGAGTGCCTGAAAATTCTTATGGGAATAGTTAAAGTTTCCCTTTTAATCCTGTATGTTAGGAAAGCATTTTCTTCATAACCAACACAAAAGTAAATTTTAAAATAGCCGCAGGATCAATTATCAAAAATTCTAAATATGAAATTTAAATTAACCAGGTTCTGCCCTACAGTGTTCCTCTTTTTGGCTTGATTGTATTTTTTTCTATAGCCTTATTAAAGCAATAATAAGCTTAAACTGAGGCATGTGCTATGTCGGGTACTACGACGACATAGGACACAAGAGTCACAGTGAAGGGAAGGAATTTTCATCAGCAGCAAAAAGCACATTAAGTAAACATTTGAAACATCATCTTCAAAGGGTATGATAATGGAAGGAAAGAAGAGAAAAAATTAGACTGTTACTTCTCTCTCATTCTACCAGAATTAGATTGGTAATCTCCTATAAGAAAAAAAATCTCTTCCAAACAAATTCCTTGAAAGTGGGTGATTAAAGAAAATGTAAGGAGTAAACTCAAGCTGACTTGAAAAGATTGATGGAAATACCTTGCAAAAGTGAACTTTGCTCTGTAATTGACCTTTTTTAATGAGGTATCTGTTTAATACTTAAAGTATTTTTTAACGACAAGGTTGTCTTTCATTTTATCTAGCAACCATTTTCTTAAAAGTGCTGTTAATAGAAACTATGATCCCTGACACAGAGTTATAATTATGGAGACACTGGCTTGTGTATCTCAACGTAGTTATTACCATCTGAAGTATCATACCCAGCAGAGAAATCCTATAGTATATGTATTAAATGTTAGTTTGCCTCTCATTGTCTGCAGCCACCAGACAGTAAGGCTTTACCCACTGTCATTTCAGCCATTCCCTTGACTCCAGTCAGGACTTCATTGAAAATACTCCAAGTATTAACTAACTCTAAAACTGTAAGAGTCTGCTGCTCCGTATGTCAATAGCCTATTCCAGGCTTCTCTCTAGTACTGCTCATACCTTCTAAATTAATATCTTCTTCCTTTTCAGCACATAAGGACTTACGCATGTTCAGTCTTATGTTGGGCACTGTGGATACAACAGTGACAAGACAATCATTGCCCACCCCAAATGGCATTCTCCATTTGTCATCTTTTCTTATTTTGAGGATTATTACTATATGCAGAATAATGACATAAATCATGTTATTGTCTTTGCTTATAAAATAGGAAGTATGAAAAGAACAGTCCATGGCAGTGTTCTGTAACCTTCTCCTTGTGCCTGTAGGCTACTCTGGATATCAGGATTCTTACCCATATGGCAGGCCAGGTCACTATGCAGAAGTACCCAGGAACTATGATGTGTACACAGCAGGACTTAGTGAAGAGGAGCAGCTGGAGAGAGCATTAAGAGCCAGCCTTTGGGACCGAGGTAGGAATTTTGCACCCTTCACTTATTTTAAAGCATACCTCACATGGTGAGATGGTCTGGGAAAGGACTGTTTGGAGCAAATTAAACTTTAGTTTATAAAAAGGATATGTAGATGAAAAAATGTGTGCAGATTGTGATTACAAGGAATGGGGTGTGATGCCATATGCCCAGCAACCTCAGCTAATAAGGTGCGAGACTATGTATGTATTGTTAAAGTGGTTCTTTTTATAGGCCTGCTGCATTCGATGCTTTGACATTAAAGTCAAAAAACTAAAAAAAATTCAGGGGCATGAAAAAAGGAGTTTGCTTTGGAATCCATATCTGTAAAGCAGGCTCTATGTCACTTTGTATCAAAGTGTTGCCCACACACCTTCCTCAAAATCTCATGGACAGCTTGATAAGAATTCAAACTCAGAGTTCCATTCCAGACCTACTGAACCAATCTCTCTGGGGGCAGAACCTTGGAATGTGTATTTTTAACCAGCTTTCCAGAAGATTCTTTTACAAACTCACACATGAAAACCACTGTATTTCTCTTGCCATCTTTGTTCTGGGATTGGCTTATGGGTTTGGGTATTACTGTTTTATTGTTTTAGTAGTGACTAAAACTCATCTATTCATCCAATAAGCATTTGTTAAGGTTTTATTATGTTTCATGTACTGTGTTAGGTACAATAAGGAATTCAGAGAGGTAAAAGACGGAATCTGTCCTCAAAAAGTTCAGTCTCAGGGCCGGCTCCATGGTATAGTGGTTAAGTTTGGTGTACTACGCTTTAGCGGCCCAGGTTCACGAGTTTGGTTCCCGGGCACATTCCTACACCACTCGTTGGCAGCCACAGTGTGGCAGCAACCTGCATATAAAGTGGAGGATGATTGGCACAGATGTTAGCTCAGGGCTGATCTTTCTCAAGCCAAAAAAGAAAAAAATAGTTCACAGTCTCTGGGAGTGGAGACGCCGTAACACACCAGTAACCATAATATCAGGTACCTAAGAGAGTTTAGGCTAAGTTCTAGAGGCAATGAGAGGGGGCAAGCTTCTTCTTAACTAGAGCCCTCAGAATTTCATGGAGGAGGTAGCATTTGAGTTGGACCTTCAAGAATGTGTAGAGTTTGCAGAGATGTGGAAGGGCCTTCCAGGCAGGAGTCAGTATCCGCACAGACACAGAAGTAAGGGTCATGGTTAGCCAGCCTGCACTTTTGAACAGTGCACTGAGAGAGGAAGGGAAGAAAGAGTGGGAAGTTAAGCTGAGGCCTGATCCCAGAGGCCTTAAAATTAAATGGGCCAAGTGGAAAATGGATCTGGTATATGATGTACATGCCAGTAAGTTCTGCTTGGGGGAGTGATGTGATCAGAGCTGTGTTTTATGAATCTGTCAGCAGTCATTCCACAGACAAGGATTGAGCACCTGTAGGGGGTACCAGGCATTATGCTAGACGATGGGAATACATAAATTATGACAACTTCATTTCACACTTTAAGGAATACAGTCTTAGCAGCTGCAGTGCACATGGAGGTGGGCAATTACAGCAAGAGGGGAGATAACTCAGAGGACTTGCAGTAGTCTGAACAAGTAATGAAAGCCTAAATTATGAGGGCGGCAGGGGAAATGCAGAGGAAGAGCTAGATCAGTATTTATTAGGTGGAGAGTATCAAAACTGTGGTGTACTGGTCGTCTATTGCTGTGTAACAAGTCACCCAAAACACATGGCTTAAAACAATAGACATTTCTTTTTGTTCTTGAGTGTATGCGTCAGCTGGGCCAGACTATGTGATCTTGCCTGATGTGCTAGAGTGTCTGCAGTGGTCAGCTGGGGCTGGCTGCTCTAAGATGACCTCATTTACATGCCAGCCTACTTTTGTCTGAGGTAATGGGGGAGATTGAGCCGCACATCGCTCCTCATCCAGCAGGCTAGCCCAGGCTCCTTCATAAGGCCTCAGTGCAAGGGTTCCAAGAGAGAGTGTGGAAATAAGCAAGGTTTGTGCTGGTACGTCATCAGCTCCACTGTATTTTATTGCTGAAGCAAGTCACAACACTAGCCCAGAATCATAGAATAGGGAAACAGACTCCGCCTCTTCATGGGAGTAGCTGCAGAGTCATGGTACAAAGATCATGAGTGGAAGGAGGGGTGGGGAATTGGGGCCATTCTTGTAATCACTGTATCACATGTAGTCAATGGACTACCAGATCGCAGTCACTAGAAGCCTGCCTTAGCCAAGGAATCCTAAATTCAGGGGATAGGGCCCCAGAGCCCGTATTTTAACAAATTCTCATGGTTATTCCTATACACACAGGAGTTTAATCACTACTAGGCAAGATTTTAAATATTATGGGATAGGTAGGTCAGGGTAAAGCTGCTCAGCAGAAGGCTTTATTTAGGATCACAAAGGGACAGCACAACAGAATATTTTGGAGTGATAGAACTATTCTGTATCTTGATTGTTGTGATGGAAACACAACTCTTTGCATTTGTCAAAACTCTCATGACTGTACATCACGAAGAGTAAATTTTCCTATAAAGAAATTTTAAAGAAGTAAATAAAAATAAGAAACCCAATGGAATGACTGATAGTCTTGCAAATATCAAAGACTACAAAAACCATTAGTTAGAAGGTTGTTGAGAAACAGGACATTCACACAGTGATAAACTATCAGTTCATAGAGGACATGCTAATAGCAAAGTGAAAAATATAGCTTTGCAATGGAGAGATTTCCATAGTCACCACCTGAAGCCAGTGGTCAAACTCAGCAGCATCATTAGGGATGGCCTGACAGCGTGTCCTGATATGATGCACTATGAAGAACACAGCATCATCTATGACATATTCTTGCTAAAAATGTTTAACCTGACTCTAAGTCTTCAAATGTAAGTGTCAAGATACAGGAAATACATGGAATAGAGGAACAAGTTGAATAACACCATGGAGAAATAATCAGACAAAACAGGGAATTGCTACAATTCAATGAGACTGGTCTCCTGAAAAAAAAAACAAAAATAAAATCAATATCATAAAAAAAAGCAGGATGTGGTTTTTATATTAAAAGAGAATAACCAAGCGTAACATAAGAACCTTGAAAAACTGGTTGTAAAAGACATTTTTTGAGAAAACAGGAATTTTGTATTGGAACTAGCTATTAGATGTTATTAGGGAAATAATCTTTCTTTGATGTGACAGTGGTATTGTAGATAAGTAGGAGAATGACCCTTATTCTTGGGAGATACATACTAAAGTATTTGGAAGCAAAATAATATGTCTGCAACCTACTTTCTGAGGTCAGCCAGAGCAACCCTCTCCTGTCTCTGCTTTCCCCTCTCTCTCCCTGCTTGCCTCCCTCTCTGCCCCTAAACCTCCACAAGTTCTACATTCAGATAAGTTTGGGAAACACTACAAACTATACCCTCTTGAAGATCCAGAATGACACTGGTATGCTGATGATTCTAATGAATCCTGCAATTAAGAAACCAATTTATTAAATTAATGCTTTCCAAATTTGTTTGACCACAGAAGTTTACTTTCAATGAATGATTTTAAGAGCATATGGAACTAGTTCCAAGGAAACTGATCTAAAGAGACTTCTTGAAGTGCGTTATACAGTAACGGGTGACAGCAAGGGAAGTGGCTTTACAAATTGTTTATATTCATTTCATTTTCCTTAAAACACTTTGTGATTGTCTTATAAAGAGTGAGAAACCAAGGAGACATCTTTTTTTAAAGCCGTGTATTATTTTTTAGCTTTGTTTCTATGGAAAAATATTTGGTTTAGTTTATTTTATAAAATTATGACCATACAGTGCATACTATTTTGCACCTTACTTTTTTCCCTTCAATATTATGTTGTAATCATATTTTCACATCACTAAACTTTTTGAACATATAAATCCTCCATATATTTTCTTAGATTTATATCTAAGTATTTCTCTCTTTTTTTTTTTGGAGGGGGAGTATAATATTAATACTATATTAAAAAGTATAAATAGTACTTTTTAGGAAATTTCTAGGGGCCGGCCCCGTGACCGAGTGGTTAAGTTTGCATGCCCGGCTTTGGCAGCCTGGGGTTTCGCTGGTTTGGATCCTGGGTGCCGACATGGCACGACTCATCAGGTCACAGTGAGGTGGCGTCCCACATGCCACAACCAGAAGGACCCACAACTAAAATATACAACTATATACTGGGGGGATCTGGGGAGTAAAAAAAACAGAAAAAAAAATTCTATGTCTGTTGAGATTATTAATACTTTTTTTCCTTAGTCTATTGACATACTAAATTCTTTTCATTTTCAAAGTTGAAGCAGGCTTGCGTTCCCAGGATAAATTTCACTTGGTTGTGATATTTTATGGTCTATCCTGGTGAAAATGCCATGTGCACCTGAAAGTAATGTGTATTCTGCTCTAGTCGGGTAAGTGTTCTACAAATGTTAATTCGATTAACTCGGTTGATACTATTGCTCAGGCCTTCTGTGTCCCTCCTGATTGCTTGTTCCATTGAATACTGTATTTTTTTTTTTTTGAAGATTGGCACCTGAGCTAACATCTGTTGCCAATCCTTTTTTTTTTTTTTCTGTTCTTCTTCTCCCCAAGTCCCCCAGTACATAGTTATATATTCTAGTTGTGGGTCCTTCTGGTTGTGCCATGTGGGATGCCGCCTCAGCATGGCTTGATGAGCAGTGTCATGTCTGAACCCAGGATCTGAACTGGCAAAACCCTGGGCTGCTGAAGTGGAGCGCACAAACTTAACCACTCGGCCACGGGGGCCAGCCCCTGAATACTGTATTTTTAATTACACAGTTACTGTGAGTAATATTGAATACATGTTGTTCTCTGGTTGCCCTCGGTACACCAAGGCTTCAGATTCCTCTAGCGTTACCTGGTTTTTAGGTTGGGGGCCAGTTTGCCAGGTTGCTTTTCTCGGTGTCTGCTTGAATTTCCATTCCAGGGCTTTCCTTCGTGCTGGAACTGCGAAGGTCCCCCCTTCCCTCCCTTGTCCCTCTCGCAGGGCTGCACTGCTGTTTCTGGCTGCTCTGTGCTTTTCAGTCTGGTGGTGGGAGGCCAGTTGGGGTGTGCTCTGATGTAATGGTAGTCTTAGGCAGTAGCTGTGTCAGTCTGTTTGGAGGTGTGGCCTTCACAGTGTTCCTGCCCCTCCCCCAGCTGCAGTGGTGGGTTTTTCCCTCTTCCCTTCTCTAAACTACGTAGGTTTTTTCCATTTCCCTAAGGGAACCAGTGGTTTTTGCCTTTCTCCCTAAATAGCATTTAGGGCTTTTGTTCCATAGAGATGATAGGGAGAAGGGTCTAGCAGCCTTTCACACAAACCTTTCCTGCAGTGGCTGCTCTTTCCCCCAGAGCTGTACCAGGAATGACCCTAAAGGATGCTTTCTCTGGACTCTCACCTCTCTCTTTGGTGAGGACCGCGTGAGGCCCTGAGAAGATCCTGAAAGTGGGTGTGAATTCCTTTCTATTGCAGCCGCGCATATATTCTGTGCGTATGTTTTGTGGTCTCTTCCTGGCTCACACTCAGCCTTTACCAGTTTGTTAACAGTTCCAGCTGAACTCTTTTTATTCGCATCCAGCAGTCTGTCCTAGGTAACCAAGTGCTTCTGTACCATTTTAGACTTCTGTTTAGTTGGTTGCCCTACTGCCTCAGCTCTCTGATGGGTTCAGAAAAAGTTATTAATTTGCAGATTGTCCAGCATTTATGTTTATTGTAAGTGTGGGCGTGATGCTTTTTCCAGCTTTCTACCTCCCAAGTAGAAGCTGGGAGCATTCCTTATTCTTCGTTGGGGTTTGAATCTAGCATTCCTAGTACATTTACTTATTAGCTTTTTTTTTATTATTATTAAAGAAGATATTTTCCTCATGAAGTAGGTAGAATCTGTAATCCCTTCTAAAAAGGCTGTTACGGTAAATGCTTAATTCTTTCTCTTTGATTCCCAGTTTTCAGAGTAAGAAGTTACTCTAATAGTCACCAAAAATACTGAGTTTTGAAAGGGCCAATGAATGGAAATTCATTTGGTAGAATGCCAGTCCAGCAAGAAACATCCAGCACCAATTAGTTTCAAGCTGTTCTTTAGTTAAATATATTGGAGAAGTAAATTAAAGAATCAAGATAGCAACTTTTTAACCTCATAATTTACTATTGTTATATTTCTTAGCAGTACCTGGCCGTAATTCCAAGTCCTAAAGCTCATGCTGGGAATAATAATACCACAATAGGCTTTGTAGAAGAAATATCGAAATCCCCATTATTTCAAGAAGCTTACACATTTACTACTATTAATAGAAATCTTGTCTTGTTCTGTTGGCAGTCTCAGCTTTTATAAATGAGTCCAAGAGGCAGCTGATACCACCATAATAGAAAAATTTTGGAAAAGAGCCATCTCTTTCTTTGAGTCAAAAGGCAGATGCCAACTAGGAGCATTAGCTCATTGCATTTTCCTCTCTCCCATCCCCCACATCCTTCCATGTATAATTTGTGCCTTTTTTTTTTTTTTAATAGCCTGCCGCCAAGTTCAGCTGGCGGCTGGGTACAAAGCTGTGTCCTTTTCAACTTCTATCTGCCAGTCTGGAGCATGTGTCCAGGTTAAAGCTGGAAATCCTTACTGACATGTGGAGTAACTGGTGCTTCTTTTCTTAGACTCCTCTGAATGGCAAATGGCCGCAATCACACTTTGGCTGTCTTGTGACAATCAGGCAGAGTTGTCAGCTCGCTCCCCACACTGTACAGATGGGGTTGCTGGTTAGCCATATGTGAAACCGGGGTGGCATGTACCACAGAGGTCTTGGCTTCGGAATGAACCTGGTTGCTGCTTTGTCTCTCGGTCTTCAGATGTAAAATTACCAGGGAAGCCATATTGGGAAAAAGTCTTTAGGTTCCAAACTAATATCTAGTGCTTTGTTGTTAAAAAATCATTTGATATCTTTGAATCTTTTTTATAAGCATCATGTGTTCATAGGGACCAAAGGAGATACATTTTAAGTAAAAAAACAAAACAAAGAAAATTTATTTTAAGTTGTCCGTTTTTCTGTTACTGAAGCTACATCAAGGTATATAAAAGCAGCATGTCTTGATCTTTATTATTGTATGGAAATTTTTGAGAAAACTGTAATAAAATATGTCTTTTTAATCTTTCATGATGTGGTACAAAGAGAAAAGGATGGGAATGTCAGTAGCCTGAGTTTCAGACCCGGTATATCAATGAACTAACTTTACTTGAAGTGTGAGTCACTGAATCGAATCTGATCACACCTTTATTATTATTTTTTATAATAAAAAAGTTGAATTTGGGTACTCTTCGAAGTCTGTTCCTTTTCCATTATTCTGTCGTAATGGACTTTGTAGGAGAGGTGTGGCAAGACATAGATGGCAATGTTGGAAATGTCAGGAATATTTGGTGAGTGTTTGACACTTAGGTCTCAGGGCTTACAGATGAAAGATCCTTTCTGGAAGATAAATTCACACAACTGTTTAAGGCAGATTTAAATTGATAAATACATGCATTCAATGGTAGTACCTTCTTCAATTGCATGATTATATGATGTAGACTTCATTGTTCCAGTTCAGGCATAGTACAGTTGGGAATTTTTAACATGTGCAAATGTTCACTGCTGGCCAGCTTAGCTTCGCAGGAGCATTGCAGGCCAGGACAGGGATGTACAGCTAATTCTGTGTGACCACTTAACTGTTTTGTTTTGTTTTGTTTTGTTTAAGTAATTAGTGTGTTTTTCCTCCAGGGAAACTTTCTATGTAATAAAAAAGTACCATCTGCCAGATTGTGTAAAAGCAATTTTATTGCAGAACACTTCCTTTGGATTACTGGTTCTTACTTGCTCCTCTCTATATTGGGGATATTCGTGTCAGAGAGTAAAGTTTGATATTCGAGACTGAATCTAGATGTGAAATTGTGCATATAAAGAAATATAAGTACATACTTTTTCAAATCTGTGAAACAGTGTGTGAATACCCCAAGCAAGGAGGTAAATAATAAAATGAGTGGACCAGAATTCTGTTTAGATCTCCATTGGGAAGGAGCAAGAATCTGTTTAGGTTCCATATTTAAAAATACTAACTGTATCCCAGCCCTTATAAATGTATATAAATAAAAATATGCATGAAATTTAAAGATACTTGGGAAATTGACATTAATAGTTATGTGTGAATTAATTTATAATATTTCCTCTGCCACATACCCTCACAATCACCATTTATTGAATGGCATAATTCAGATGCTAATGAGTAGATTTACCAATAAAAGTATAAACAAAACTCTAATGAATTAATTCCAACCACCCGTCCCCTGCCTCCTCCCTCCCACATGGAGATCCCTTTTGGACTACCAAATCGTAACAATTTCAGAAATTACCTTACATACTCATCCCGTTGCTCAGAATCATTATTTACCTGTAACTCATAAATCCCTATTTGAGCCCCTTGTATGTGTCAGATACTGTTAAACATTGCAGGCTACAGAAATGAATAAATCTTATTCTTTACTATCAAAGCAAAAATATTCTTTTTGCTGAATGACAGGAGATTTAAGTGACTTACTTCAGCTCTAAGCAATATATTAGATTTAGGAAAGAGAGTAGCTTTTGGAATGAGTTGATCACTTTACTTACCCATCTCTGAAATTCTGTACCTCAGCAACCCTGATTCCCTAAGTTATATAAGAATTTTATAGGATATCAGGTTTACTAATATGATGATTTGGATACTCAAATTATCTATATAATTTTTAATCTCAGAAGTTATTGAAATGTATGTTTAATGTTTCATAAGATCAAATTTAATTGGAGAAAGCTATTTATGTATAGGTCTGATTAAGAAACTTGTCATTTCTATAAAATGTATTAATTTGGAAGATAGATAGCAAATAGTGCTTTAAAACTGCAATGAATCTTACATTCTTATTGATCAAACAATTGAGGATGTGGAGAAGTTTTGAATCATATGTGCTTACACTAAAATATGAAACAAAACAGTATCCTTTTTTTTTGGAACTGAAGGCCCAGACTTTGTTTCATAGACTCAGTAGTTATTTTCAATGGATAAAATTTTATTTTCTTCTTATTTGAGCCTTTCTAATTTCTTGCTAAACATTGTTAAGTACACATCAAAAGTGTATATACCATTTTGTATGGCTGTGTCTTAACATTTTATCTTCAGCAACGAGTTTTGGTCTCTTTTGGTGTCCATAAAGAGCCACATTGTTGAGCATATGAAGCACATAAGTGCAGTTTAAAGCTTGGGGAGGGACCTATTACTGTGATCCTCTGCTTAATTTAAGTTATTTTTAGAGTAGATGATGGAGAACAAGACAAGGCAGCACCATTTTCAAATAGAACTGTGATGCTGACACTGAGAGTGATCTTAGAGGTCATGATGTCTAACACCTTGATTATACGCAATAAGGAAACAGACTCGGAGAAGTCAAGACACTTAACAGTCCATCACAGTCTCTATGTCTCTTAATGACGGCATTACTGTTGACAGTATCCTGCCCTGCGGGTGCAGTTTTGAAGTAGATTGGGCCTCCCAGGTGTGAGGAGCCTGGGAGTCAGGACCTCCTTGGAAGATGCTAGATTGGACCCACATTTCCTAGAGCTCCTGTGAGTTCACCCAAGAGCAGAGCTGAACCCCTGAGTGAGCTTCTGCATCAGGCGTCTGGGCTTGACTGCACATGGCCTCTCAGCTCTCTCCACCTCCAAGAGCAGAGTTCACCTGGCCTTCGGAGGTAAGGGTGACAGGTGATGAAGTGTGAGAGAACAGCTCTGATGTGTGTGTGCTAACACCTGTTAGATGCAAGCTATGCTTGCTGTGCAGTTCTGCTTTTGTTTTGCCATAGGAATGGCGAGTACTCAGCTCCTTTTCTGGAAGCCCTACCTGAATTCCAGATATGCTGAGGTGGACCATGCTGAGTGCCTAACACAGGTGATGATGGTTACCTGAGTTCACCTCTCATGGTCTTTTAGAATTTGGGCAGTATTTTTCCCTGTTTATAAATGCAATACATATTCACCATGGAAAATACAAATCAGCAGAAGGAAGACAGAAAATAATCCATAAACCCACCACCCAGAGAAAAACCACCTAACATTTGAGGTGTATCCTTGCAGCTCCCCATATTATAGGCACCTGGAAGAAACCACTGTAAACGTTTTCGGTGAAATTCTCTCCAGGTCCGTGAGCATTAAGTGCCTCTTCCTTGGTGGTTACTGTGTCAGGAAGGTTCACATACCCACACAGGGCCCTATGAAATAAGCATTTGTAATTATATTCATTATTTTAGATTGTGAAACACTGGCACAGCGGAATTCAATGAGTTGCCCAGGGTCACATTCTAAGTGGTCAACACCAGACAAGAAGGCCAGACTTCTCTATGTCTAGTCAGGACACACTTTACATTGTACAACATGGCCTCTTGAGAAAAAGTATATCTAGGCTGCCACAGAATTGTCAGGTGGGGACTGGCATGATTCTAAGACCGTGAGTCCGCATAACTGAGCTGGAGTTAGTTTGTGTTCTTGGAGGTGGCTTAGCTCTGTGATCAGCCTGAATTCAGAAAACTGAAAACTCTGAGGTGGATGTGGTACTACGAAAAGACTGTGTGACTTATAGAATAGCAATGACATTTCTCTTCCTGTTGTCTTCATCTGTCCATATATGATTGGCTGAGTTCTTTTGTTTGGTTGCTTTTTGTTTTTTTTTTAAACAAAAATTCCTGACAGGAATAAAACATTGTGAAATAAATAGTTTGTATAGGGAAAGAGTGCCCTTGTTACACAAGAAGGCTGCATCTCGGGTAGCTCATAGGACACACACCAAAAAAAAGCTTACTGCAGACAGTTATAAGTAATCTGGGCTGTCATTGGTTTCTGCCAAAAATTATGGCATGCGTTCAGAAATACCTTTTTAATATGGATACGTTAGTGACATTTGAATTAAGGATATTTGCATTGTTAATTTAAACGACTCAATTTTTCTTGAATAATTTCCTTTTAGAAAAGAAATGATTCATAACAAAAAAGAATAAATGTATTCACATTGTGTGCCTTAAGACATCAGAATTTTATGTTGAGCTAAAATGTTACACATTACTCCAGCTACTTGTTAGTGGGACTTATTCACGGGGAGTTTTCAACGTCATGTGCGCTGCCTCTTGAACAGTCTCACCCATAGCTGCACACGTTCTTCCATCCGTTTTGTTGTGTTGTGTTGCTGCTATGAAAAAGCAAGAGTCATGTTGGTTTCCATTTATTATAGAATCACAAATAGCTTTCACAGTGGTCTAGTTTCATCCCATGGCAGTTCTCCAAGGATTCAGAACTATTTATAATTCTGGTGTACTTAGTTATGGAGAGCCAGATGTGAGAGTCATGCAGAATATGTATTTATATATCTTCGTGAATCTCAATTAGGGACCAGAGATCCTTCTGTGTCACATCTGTGTTATTTACATCTACTTTTGTTGTAGGACAGGCCCAAAATTGCACAATGTTGTTAAGATTACTATAAATAGTAAGCTGATTAAAATTCGGTTGTAATCATTTGCTTTGGAAAAATCATAAATGGCCTAATCGTTCTATGGTAGGAATCAGGGTAAATAAATCATGATATAGAATAATACTCAGCCATTAAAAAGACAGAAAACTAAGTGCACAGTATATCAAAGAAGCAGCAGGATACAAGCAGTATTCTTAGTAGAAACTCATTTATTTTTGTAAGATGTAGTATGAATTTACTATAGAAAAGATTGGAATAATATTTAACAAAAGGCCAGTCATCCTTATTTGTCAGGAATAAGATTATGGTGACTTTTATTTTTTTGTTTTGGTTTAACTCCATTTTCCAAAACTTCTGCAAAAAGGGTTCTCCTTTATAAAGAAAAAAATATTATTAAAATAAACTATGCTTTGTTAAAAGTTTTTAATAATAGCCTTGCTTTTCTCTGATCTTCTCCACAGTCCCATCCCACTGAAGGCATCAGGTTGTTTTTTTGTAGAGAAATGCAGAGAAAACCATAACTCATGCATTCACCTCCAGCCTCTGCAGCTACTTAGGGATGGTCAGAGTGATGAAGGCGGTTGAGCGGAGCCGAGCATCTGAACTAGAATCTCTCCAGATCCTGTCTCCCCTTTTCCTTTATTGCTTATCCCCTTCTTTCCCTTCTCATCTTTACTCCAAACCTTCTGGGCTAAAGTTATCTACATGCTCTGGGAAAGAAGGCCAACTACTCCTGTTATTAGTAGCTAGCTCTCCCTGGCCACTACAGTGATTTTTTTCTTAAGGGTTCCAGGACAAACAGGATTCTGTCTTAGTTTGAGTCTGCTTTGGCACACCACTTAGGTTTGAATCTGCCTTAGCACCCCGTTTAGGAACCATGGCACCAGGCAGTTCCATTTTACTTTACAGAATACAAAACTTAAAGCTTTGTACATTTTATCGACTACAGTCCTTTCATATCTGTTCCACTTCATCTCAACTTGAAATGTTGCAAGAGGTGGTTGGAACTCAGAGGTTTGGGTCATCAAGGAAAGGAGGAGTCTGGCACACTTTCTATGGAAAAGCATTTTTGTGTCGCAAAATACACTTTTGTGTTACTAGGAAACAGTATGCCTTGACTCTTGAATCATTGGGTTCAAGATTCTTTACAAATCGACAGAAACAACCCAAAGCCCAGTAGTTTTTAATTTTCAGCTCAGTGAGACTAAAAGGAAACAGTTTGCTTTTGGCTGGAGTGATGCTGAAATAAAAGAAAATGTAGCTAGCTCATCGACATTAAGGGAGATAAAGTGTTTAATAAGCGTCTTGTTGAAGAAGTGACATCTGTGTAGAACACCTGCTGTCTTCATTATAACTTTAAGTAAGCTGCATCTCTAGGGGTGAGCAGGACCCTTCTTTTGGCACACTGGGCTGTGAAGAAGATAAATTTTAAACTCCCAAATAAATTTACTCTTGTGTAGAGAGTGCTTTTTGGTGAGACATGTAGGGAGGACGGGGGGACTTAGATAACTCAGGCCCAGCGAGGCCCATTTTGAGCGTCACTTTGACTCTATGATACTTGTCAGGTTGTGACAACATTTCCTACCCCTTGGTAGCCCTAATTATTTGCTAATTATTATCATTTTAGTGTTTTATATATCACAGAAGCACGTAGACCTTGCTTCCTGGTCTGTGAGCAGAGCTGTTTTCATGGAATTCTGAACTTCTTTGTCTGCTTCAAGGAAGGGGTCTGAGTGGTCACTGAGCAGTGCCTGTATCGATGGCTTGTTTCTCTTAGCTTTTGGCTGATTACCATCCTGCATGTAGGGACAGGGTGGGTGGAAGTGAGAGAGCATCAAGGACTGCCTTTCTTGGGCTGCCTTTCAAATCACTTGCCATTCGGGCAGATTACAGTCTATGAAGAACGATTTCCATAAGCGATGTCTGTGAAAAACCTTGTGTCCCAGAAAATATTTAATCAGCAATGTGGTTCATCTTCTTGGCCCGAGGAGAGAATAACTCACCACCAAATTCTACTGTATGATAGATAGGATTTTTTGAACCCCAAATCAGAACATCTGCTGTTTTTATCTTTGTGAACCTAATGCTTTCTCCCCCTGAAGCCCCAGCAGTTGTCCAGCTGCTGCGCACCCTGGTCTCTTAGACCTTGACACCAGACAAGAGGGACCTCTTCAGAGTTAATGAGCAATTAGGACATTCTTTCCTGTCCATTAACTGGCAGAATAATGAGATCAAATGCACACTGTCCTTAAGAACACCCAGACTTGTATTTTTTTTTAAAAAGCATGTCTTTCTCTGCTGTTTGCAGTTACAGGGATAGACAAACAACTACTTCATGTGAAAATAAATTAAAAATCACACCTATAGCAAAGAGAAGAGGGAAGTGTAAAGACAAGATACCATTTACTCTAAATTCACAATTTAGGGATTTTCCTCCTTAGTGGCTGCAGTGACATCATAACATCTGCTATCACCTTAATTGTCTTAAAGATTGGCAAACTATTTAAGTCATGAGCATCTTTTCTCATATGAATGAATGTATGATATCTAAGTTTGAGGCAGTCTGAGTATTAATCCTAAATTTGAATTAGTGGGTTCCAGATCATGGCCCATCTATGGATTTTAGTTTTCCCCTGAATGTGATGAGAAGCTAGTGAGGGATTTGAAGAGAGGAGTGAGGAGGGGCAGAGGAAGTGGTTAAAGGCCCTGAGGTGGGAGGATGGCCTGTTGGAGGAACTAGGTTGGCGGTGGCTGCAATATGTTTTTCAGTGTGGGGGGCCAGGGTGGCAAGTTATCAGGGTAGCAAGGTAGGTGGGAATCAGGTTGTAAAGGGTCGTCTTTAAGGGTTTTGTACATGACCCTGGAGACGCTGGAAGCTATTGAGAGTTTTAAAAGTAGGGGAGCAATCACATAAAATCTGGATTTTAAGATCACTCTGCTGTATGTAGGGACTGAGTTTCAGGGGGAGAGATGGAATTTAAGTGAGTTATAGCATACCGGGACCACTGGAAGTGACCTCTGTATGCATATGTGTCCGTGCACATGTGTTCGCATATGTGTCCGTACGTGACTGTGTGTGTGCATGTGAGTTCACTTAATCCAACCACCGCCAGTGGAATGAGCTCTACTCTTTACTCGTCTCAGAGAAGAGGAGACTAAGCCACAAGGCAGCTAAACGAAGTCCATAGCTAGTAAGCGGTAGAGCTGAGATTTGAGTCCAGGCTGTCTTGGTTCCAGAGTCTATGTACTTGACCATTACCTTATTTTGCCTTTAATATTGTGTTGATAGGGTCATCATCATCATCATATTTTAATTAATAATTATATAATTAATAGTATAATTAATAATACTATTATAAGTATTCTAAGGCTACAAGTACTTTACTAGTTTAGTGAACTTTTGAAATTCATTCCTATTGGAATGAAATTAGAAATTTTAGCAAATCAGACTTTTTTGTGAAATACTTAGCAATAAGTTTCAAATTCAGTTTCTCAAGTACAGATTATTGTCTTCTTGGTCAGCTTTAAGGTTCCTGTGGGGATTTCTACTGCAGATTTTATGGTGGAGTGTTTTCAGGGCCTTCAGGACACCTGTGAAAGTCCAGGGAGTATGAAATCCCAAAATGTTTTCCTACCCACAGGTAATACTCATCTAACTATAGATACAATCTTCCAATTCAGTGGAAAAATAGAAAAGACGATAGTAAGAATAAATAATGGCAACTAGAGTTTTAGTGGCGGACACGATGTAGTCTATACAGAAGTTGAAATATAATTATGTACACCTGAAGTTTATATAGTGTTATAAGTTGAGGTTACCTGAATAACTAAAAAGAGTAAATAAAGGAGAGGGGACTTTGATGAAATATACTGCTCACTGACATCAAGGAGATCTAAATATATTTGTAATTGCAATGACCTCACTTGATTTCTCAAAAAAAGAGAATGACCATTGTCATCCAGTGTGTTTCAGTAAATGAATGGTAACTATAGGTGTGTCCACGGACTATAATTCAAAAAAGACCAACCATATCGTTGACTAATATTTGTTAAATAACTAGAGAAGATGTTTCAGAGATTTTGGTATTCTTAGCCCTGCCTGCATGTTAGAATCACCTGAGGGAGCTTTCGAAAATTACCGATGCCCTGGCTACCAAATAAATTGGAATCCACGGCCGATGGGGTTGGGGTGAGGGAGTATGCAGAGATGCCAGCAGAGCGTGGACCCAGGCACTGGGGTTGCTTTATAAACTCCCCAGGTGAATCTAGCAGGTCTTTCCTTCAGGCAAGAGTTCCTTGAGGACCAAGGTGAGAGGCTCCCATTTGTCTATGCATTGCTCTTAAGAAGCTTGAGGAAAAGGCAGTGAGTACCTTTTTTTTTTTTTAAGTTGAAGTTACAGATAGTACCACCCATTTCAATACTTACCTGGATTTCCTAAATTATTTATATATAATTTAAAAAATATGTGGAAAACCCATATTGTGCCAGATATGAGCAAGGTAGCCACCCCCATACCCCAATATGAAGATAAACAAAGACCAAATTTTCTGCATTCAGAGAACCTAGTCCAGTGGAAGAAAGAGCAAGGGAGGGTAGAGGGAGGGAACTAGTAAGGCATCACCAAAAAAAGCTATTATTTGGGTAAAAATAATGTTAATCAAAGAAAAGGGTGGCTGATGATTGGGAATACGTAGGAATAGGATGGGTGGATTGATGGGTGGATGGGTGAGTGGGTGCATCGGTGGGTAGAAGGAAGGGAAGGTAGATGGTTTCTTAATCTGTCTCTGTGACGAGAAAAGAAACCATGAAGACCAACTTACATCACATACAAATTCTTATTGGAAATCAGTGTTTTGTTTATTCTGTTCTCTAGGCTTATTACTGATAAGGGATGTTAGCATAAAGCATTGAATTTTAATGATTATTGCTTGTAGTGGTGCTTTTTAAAAATATTTGCTTTTTAACACGTTTCTCATTAGAGAGGAATGAAATGCTTTTTCAGGCCTTTTTGGTGGTTGAGAAAGTTGCAATTCACGAGGGCACCAATTAGAGACGATTATAACCTGACTGCACACGGCTGTGCCATTTAAGGAGCGCTCAGCTGACACTTTCAGAAAGTGTGCAAAAATGTTAGTCTAAGAGCCCTGTGGTGGCAGTTTGGCCTTGTAAGAATTACACAATTCTTGTTAACGTAGTTATTCCTAAGATTGTAACTCTGTAAGAGCCTTAGAAATGCCCTGGTCCCGACCACCTTGGCACACTGCACCCTAGAGAGAGAGGTTGTTGTTGGCTAGAGCCACATGGCCTGTCCATCCTTGAGGTTGTCCTGGAATCCACATCATTACAATCCCATTTAGAGCTGTTTCTACTTTATCACCTGAGTTCATTTTTAAGCATAATATGCCATCAAGAAATTAACAGAGTTCTTTGAAGAGCAGTAACGTGCATTCTGATCATTACTAAAGGTTCCCCCACTATCTCAGAAGACTGTCAGTAGGATCCTTTGGCAGCTCCACTTGCTTTGAAAAGCATCCAGTGAGCGTCAGGGTGGGGCAAATCCCCTTTCTTCCCTTCTTGTGGCTGGACTAGTAATAAAATTGACACAAGACCAGATCGACAGGAGAAAAATGCAGTTTAATATGCACGTATTGGAGATCATAAAGAATAGATGCTCAGACAGTGAACACAGCAGGCAGTATCTATATCTTTTACACAAAGAAACAATAAATTCCTGAGGAATGACAGGACAAAGAAACTTAGATTTGAGATACGTAACTAGTGAGGAATTTAAGCAGAGTCTACGCTTGAGACTGTAAATTAACAAGGTTTGTCTGTACGGGCTTCTGGGTCCTGAATCCCCGGGCTCTGGTGATAAGGACACCAGGAGAACCCCTTTCACAAGGGAGATTTATTTCCTGCTTTCAGGGGAAACAGAAACAGGAAGGTCAGAAGGCCCTTTTTGCTTCTCGAGTAACTGAATTCAAAATAATCAATATGCTATTGTGGGATATTTTGGAGTAGCCTGCCCTGGGCCCCAGCGTGAGCAACTAGAGTAGAGGTGGGGAGATATATCCTTTAAAACAACTTTTAGCAGGCTCCTAGGATCAGCTGAACCAGCGTGCTTTCTAACATGTCGTTAGGACTCCAGGGGATTTTCTCATACCTTGTATTTATCTGAGCATTCTCGTGAAAGGATCCAAAACATCCTCCAACTAGATTTTCTTTTCACTTATTGATTATTTTGATGCTATAAAGTTTTGGCCAGATTGATTTTTGAGGTATTATATTATTTTTTAGACAAAATTAGGGGTTATCAAGTTATCATACTTTATTAGTTGTCTAGTTTTATATTTATACAGAAATGAATTTTCAGTGGAAATCAACTCTAATATTGACATCTTGCTATGTTTAGAAATATAAGATGTTTGAATTGGGAGGGACCTTAGCAGATGTTCTCTTCATTTGTTCCCTGCATGCTCCCTACAGCATCCATGAGATGGGCCATCTTCATACTGTCGGAAATACGAGTTCTGGAAGGACCTCGTAAAGCAAAACACAGAACGAGACTAATTCTGTCTTTTGTGGCCTGTTGCCAAGTTTGGACTTAGGGGGATTAAAATTGAAATGACTTGATTAACTGACTTTAATTTACAATTGTTTTATGGTATTATTTTATGGTTGCTATCAGATGAAGTTTAGCCAGCCAGCCAGAACAAGCTCTGCCTGTTAAGAATTTGATTGCTGTGCTTTTAAATATATGTAAAGGGAAGAAAGGGGAAAAGTAAGAGCCTGGAATCTGTGTGCCCCTCAGTCTGTGCCGAAGGCCTGTGCAGCCTTACTTTCACACCTCAACGTGGTGCGGGCTGTGCAGTCAGTCAGGCCCCAGTTGGAATCCCAGCTGTCTCTCCTTCACCAGTGAACAAGGTAATCAGATGATTTAGGGGGATTCTGTGGCCAGGGAGTTAGACCTCCTCACGGGGCTGTGCGGATGGCCACCTGAGACGAGAGATGAAGGCAACCTGGCGCGGAGAAGACCCTTGATATGGTTCCTCCCCTCGCCTATCTCTCTTTCCCCTCTTGCCTGTTTTCTCTTTCCACTTATCTTAGGTCACTTACAGAATTTTTCTGTTGGCATCCATTTCAGTCAATTTTGGAGATTTCTCCAAATAAATAATAATGGTAATGAATACTTAAGCACTAATATTTTAGCAAGCCCTTTTTATGTACCAGGCATAGCAAGTGTATTACATGAAATTTTTTTCATTTATTTTTCACAAGAATTCATGAGGTAGGGTGTAGCTGAAGCTTAGAAGAGACTCAATGAGTGACAGAGTTGAGATGTGAATCCAGGCCTTTCTGACTCCAAAGCTCCTTCTCACGCTGCATGTTGCTCCGAAGATCTCATTCTAGGAATGCTCAGTTCTGCTTCTGTCCCCGTCCCAAATGATGATAATTATTAGGAAAACAGCAGCTAGTATGCATCTTGTGCTGGGCGCTGGTCTAAGCCCTTTACATGTAGTAAGTCATTTGGGGCTCCCTCCAACCCTTTACAAATTCTGTCGCTCTCCCCATTTTTCAGATGAGGAAACCAAGGCACAGAGAGGCTAAATAACTTGTCTACTTACCCAGCGTCACAGAGTTAAAACTGGTGTTCAAACTCTGGTTCTTAATCCCACAGACATCTTTCCCCTATCATGTAAGCAGTTCTTAAAACTTATTTTAAAATGGATCTCAGACTAGTCACTGCTCACCTTAACCATCCTGGCTACTCTTTCCAGTTTTCTGTTAACTTGCGGAATTCTTTCCTTATTCTTGCTACAGTCCTTCTAAAGTAGTGATATATTGGATATTTCATCCAAAGGCTAAACCGAGACTAATGCCTACGCAAGGAAGAACAAATAGCAAATTCATTAACTAGGAATCTATTTACAGGCAATTCCCAAGGCTCATTGTGCAGTCAGTGCTTCTACATCATTTAGAGTTGCTAATAAATGAAAGTCTTTGCATCTTTCCAAGTGTCTCGATATTTACAAGTCTCATATTTTACCATAGGAAGCAGCTTCCACAAGCATATTCATGTGTTGACAGTTCTAATTAATACAAGTAATTAGTCCTGACAGTAGAACTGTGAAAGAAGACCCATTCATAAATTTGCTAATTATGTTACTCTGCTCAGAATTTAATCGCAGTCTAGTCTTTAATCATTTCTGTGTATGGGCAAAAGGCCGTCTTACTAAATTCTTCAGACTTTCACATTTACTTCTGGTAAAGGAATTTTGTCAAAATTAATTTATCATTAGAACTTAATTCTCTAGGTCAGGAATTGGGGAAGAACAGAGATCTTTCTGGAGAGAAATAGACAAGAGAATGGGAAAAGCGAGGCAAGGAAGGAGGAAGAAGTTACCAAGCATGTCCGTGCTTTCTTACATATCTAATCTTGTACCTTTTTGTGTACTTATCTTGATGCCTTTTCTGAAAACTAAGGCAGTTTGATTTAGGTTGTTGGTGTGTTTATGGTACAGAAAATTTAGACAGTTTGTTACTTTGATCCAAAGTTGAGCCTTCTCCTCTTTGCTGGAAATAGCCTACTTTTTCAAGCGTGTTGGTTCTGGAGCGGGGTTTCTCAACCTTAGCACTGTTGACATTTGGAGCTGGATAATTCCTTGTTGGGGTGGGGAGGGGCTGTCCTGTGCATTGTAGGATGTTGAGTAGCAGCTGGCCTCTACCCACTGGATGCCAGTGCACCCTTCCCCCAGTTGTGACAGTCAAAAATATATCTAGACATTGCAGTTGTCCCCTGGGGGAGCAGAACCACCCCCAGTTGAGAACCACTGTGCTAGAGAGTAACTTTATCATTATAATGCTAAGAAGGTAGTTCTGGATCAGAGATGGGTGTAGTATGCCCAGGGGGGCATTTGGAAATGTGTCTATGGGAGAGCTTTTTGGTTTCACAATGACAGGGGCGGGGGTGGCGAGGTTGGAATCATCATTCAGTACCTCAGACCTAGGAATGTTCCATGCCCTGCGTGTGCAGGACTGTCCTGTAGAAGGAGTAGAAACACAGTAACCTGTTGGTAGGTGATAGAAATATCTCCTTGGTGAGCTCCCCTCTTAAGCTATGACTCTCCTTTGCTAGTCATAGTTCCCCATGAGCATTTTGTGTTAGGTTTACTTATTTCACTGGAGGATGAAGCACCTCTGTCCTGCTCTTGCATAACATAACTTAATTCTTCTAGTGAATATTTATTCGTATGTAAGACTAAGTGCTGTGTGGTCTACAGAGATATCTGAGACGTGAGCCTGCCTACAGCAAAGTTGCGGTACCAGCAATAAGCTAGAAATGACTTAAGAATTATATAAACGATAGGAAAACACAGGGGAGCATCACCTGATGAACCAGAGAAACAGAACCAGTAGGAGATCCATATTAAGAGATTCATTGCAAGGAGTTGGCCTGTGCAGTTGTGGGGGCTGAACTGGCAAGTCTGAAATCTGTAGGGCAGGCCTTCAGGAAGGGTGGGCTGGGCCTCTCAGACATGTGCCGAAGCTGCTGTCCACAAGTGGAATTTCTTCTTTTTCAAGGAAGCCTCAGCTCCCTTAAGGCTAATCAGGCCCACCCAGGTTATCTAGGATAATCTCCCTTAAAGTCAGTTTGTTTTTGTTTTTATTTTTGTTTTGAGGAAGATTAGCCCTGAGGTAACAGCTGCCAATCCTCTTTTTGCTAAGGAAGACTGGCCCTGAGCTAACATCCGTGCCCATCTTCCTCTGCTTTATATGTGGGATGCCTGCCACAGCATGGCTTGCCACGAGGTGCTGTGTCCGCACCCGGGATCTGAACCGGCAAACCCCAGGCCGCCAAAGCAGAATGTGTGCACTTAACTGCTGCACTACCGGGCCGGCCCTGGTTGTGGTTTTTAATCACATCTACCAAATGCCTTCACAGCACTTCGATTAGTGTTTGATTGAATAATTGGAGACTGTAGCCTAGACCAGCTGACAGATGAAAAACACCAGTGTGCTTGGAGATTGAGTGTCTAAGGATCATATCATAAAGATGTGGTATTTGTTCTGGTCCTTGAAGAATGAGAGATTCTAGTAAGGAGGGATAAAGGAAATAAGCATTCTCCGGAGTGTGACTGTTAAAAATCAGTTGAACCAAACAATAACAGATGCCAAGACAGGTAAGTACAATTGGTGTTTACAGAGTGGCTGGTTGTTGCTATAGGACCTTTCTCTGAACCTCAGCAATCAGTTTCCTCATCTAAAAAATGGGTTGAATGCTTGTCATGACTGTACCCCCGGAATGGAATGAGATGATGTTTGAGGGTGTGTCTGGAATTAGTAAGCCCTCTGAATCCTAAGGTGTTTTACAGTGTTGGTGGTGGTGGTTGTGTTCGTGTGTGAAGTTCGTGTGGTGAAGAAACAACAAAAAAAAACGTTGGGCAGGTAAAACAGAGCCTGATTATCTTGGGCTTTGTCTAAAACTTGCATCTTTACTTTGGAAACAGAAAAAACATGGTATTTTCTTGAAGTTAGTTCCATGTGGATTAAAAGGAAATGAAAATGCAGCCATACCCGATTATCACAAAGATGTGGTAGCCATTTACTCTGGTCTTAAGGCAGCTCACCATGTTTTATAGAAGTAGACCTCCTTTTTTTTTTTTTGAGGAAAGTTGGCCCTGAGCTAACATCTGTGCCTATCTTCCTCTGCTTTATATGTGGGACACCTGCCACAGCATGGCTTGATAAGTGGCACACAGGTCCATGCCTGGGCTCTGAACTGGCAAACCCCAGGCCACTGAAGCAGAGCGTGTGAACTTAACCACAGTGCCACCAGGCCAACCCCATAAACCCTCTATTTTTGATGCTTGAGATATTGGGAGTGAAGGAAAGTCCTTTATTATAAATTTATTGAATACTTTGCCTAAATAGGGAAAGAGAGTTAAACCATTTCCAAGAAAATTGTTTCAAGTTTCTTAGGCAATGGCCGTTGTAGCCAATTGACTGTTACCAAAGAAAGTACAGAAAAGAGGCACTAAAGTGAGTACAGTTTGACAAACTTTTTTTCCCTCTGAGCTCTGCTCTACGAACCAAGTTAATTTTGCTGGCAAGTTTCCCCCTAATTTTTAAAGTCATATGCATTTTGAAGGAAATTTAATCCATATGTTCCTGAGTTACTTATGCCCAAACCATTAAGATGTTATTTTGTAAATGTGATTTCATGTTTGAAGTCATTGTATTTTTAGGAGATTTTCCTTCTTCATAATGCTAAATTTTTCTTGGTTTGTTTTCTTGTTTTATTTAAACACACTGTATGTCATCTTAACACACATCCTGCGGTGAGACACAAAGGGGATCATGAAGCCAGAAGGAGGGGCTTGTCTGACACCTTTGAAGGAGCCAGTTTCTATTGGCAGAAGTTTACAAATGTTATCCCCCTTCCATTTTTTATGTTGTGTCCTGGGCTGCTTTAACCCTGGTCATATCCCACCCGAGCCCTCTCCTACCCCACTCCCCAAAAGGGTGCCCATGAAGACCAATAAGGAAAAGAGAAAAAGGGCAGATAATAGAACCAAATTGCCTCCTAGGATCTATTTCAATACTGCGCTATGTGATCCTTTTTTTCCAAAACTGAGTTCATTTTCCCCTTTTACCTACTGGCCTTGCCAGCTGGGAGGATTAAGGTGTTTCATAAAACGTCTACAAAAGCTGGAAGTAAAATTGAGTTTAGGAGCAGTCTACAGCTTCTCATTAGATGATGGTGTCTGCTCAGGGCTGAAGCTAATTGAAAAATGGTTTCATTTTTTGACTAAAATAAGCTTTTTTTAAAAAAAACTTCTGCCTCTTTCAAATCTCCTGATATGGACCAAGTTGTATCCATACATGAAGCATCCTGGTTTGTGTGTGTCTGTCCAGAAACATCTTTTGGCTGCAGAAGGGCACCACAGCAGCCTTATTTTTAGGGGGTGGTTGAGATTTGCTTTGTTCTGAGCCCGGGTTCCTGCATAGACAGCACGTGTAGTATTGAACTGAACATGCTCAGAGACATTTACCACCTGGAGGAACAAAGATTTAAGCAGTTAAAACTTTTACTTCTCATCTCTTTGAGCTTATGAAATGCTTTCCCATTTTTTTTTTTTTTTTTAATTTGTCCTCAAAAGTACCCTGAAGGCCAGGGTTTCTGGTTTTTGGTTGGTTGTTTTTTCATGAGGAAATTGAGGCTCGGAGAGGTTACTTTCTTAGATATTTTACAAGGTGATTGAGGCTGTTGGTGTGGGCCTCCAACCCCTCTAGACTGTAAACTCCATGAGGGCGGATGTCCCATCCATCATGGGGGGACATTTGAGGACTTTTGTGGGCTTTTACTTTTGGAAGCTCCACCCCATGTCATTTCAAATATATTAAAACATATGCAATTTCATCATAGTATATAAATATATATTTAAGTAAATGAATGTGCATATGATATATATGAGTTGAGTTAAATGGTTGATATGGTACATTTCATAAGCATTTAAACGTTTATTATGTTTCAATTTTATAGTTTCTTATTCACTTAGGAGCCAATCAATTATTTTGAGGTCTCAAACATTTTCACAGGCCTTTGGAAAACTTATAATTCCTGAGCACTGTTCCTCCAGTGGATGAAGTTACCCCCGGCTCTTTATTCACTCGTGTATCCCTCACACCTATCACAGAGCCCAGGGAAGTGCTTAATAAATATTTGTTGGATGAGTGACTGAGCAACAGAAGGAGTAAAGGAATTAACAAATGAGTGAACACCTAGTAGGTGGTAAAGTCTGATGTTAAAGCGCATGTAAATGCCTTAGTGGCTTAAGGTAGTCCTCCCTTACCTGTGGTTTCAGTTACCCTTTGCCAACCGTGTCCAAAAATGTTAAATAGAAAATTCCAGAAAAAATTCAGAAGTTTTAAATTGCGCACCATTCTGAGTAGCATGATGAAATCCCTTGCTGTCCCTCCCTGGACAAGAATCATCCCATTGTCCAGCATGTCCAAGCTGTATTCACTACCTGCCCATTAGTCACTTAGTGGCCGTCTCAGTTATCAGATCGACTGTCAGATTGACTGTCGCGGTGTTGCAGTGCTTGTGGTTCAAGTGACCCTTACTTTCCTTAGTCATGGCCCCAAAGCGCAAGAGTAGTGATGCTGGCAATTCGGATATGCTAAAGAGAAGCAGTGAAGTTCTTCCTTTAAGTGAAGAGGTGAAAGTCTTCGACTTCATAAGAAAAAAAAATCGTATGCTGAAGTTTCTAAGGTCTACACTAACTTTATTATAGTATATTCTTACAATTATTTTATTTTATTATTAGTTATTGTTAATCTCTTACTGTGCCTAATTTATAAATTAAGCTGTATCATAGGTATGTATGTATAGGAGAAATCATAGTATATACAGGGTTCGGTACTATCCTCAGTTTCAGGCATCCAGTGGGAGTCTTGGAACGTATCCTCTGTAAATCAGGAGGGTCTACCATATTTCTTTTACATTGCCATCATGGTAGACCCGAAAGGACATCCCCCAAATTATTTAAAATATGTCCTTTGTAATTTCTCTCATGTTCTTTTCCAAGTCAGTTTTCTCCTCTATTACAACTAAGGCACAAGAAAGAATAGACTACAGGTGACTTGACTTCTCGTAGCTCTTATGAAGCAGTAGCCGCTTTAGGGTCATAATTAATTTTTTTCTCTCTATTGAATCGCTATAGTTTATTTGCTTTGCCTTATGAGTATGAGAGAAGCATGGCTATTATTAATATTCAGATGTTTCTTGACAAAATCAAAGAGGTGTTTTTTGCCTGTCTGGTTTCTTTTGGTTTATTTATTTAGAATTCTAAGTGTTTGATCTTAGGTATTTGTCATGCAATATCTGTGTTTTCATGAGATGTGACTTTTTTTAATCCAAAGGTGAATCTTTGTGGTCTTTCTACAAAGCTCTAGGATTTGGTAGCAAGTGCCCTGTTGAACATGATGGAAAGATAGAGAGAGAACTGCCTCCTTATGAAAGAAAGAAATGCAGAGAGACTAAATCAGAGGAAAGGGGAGAGAGAGATGAGGATTACCTAAGGGAAAGAACCATCCTTTTCTTCCTCAGCCCTGATTGTACCCCTAGAAATGTGAATCTACACTTTCCTTATGTAAATGGACACTGGGAGTGTTTGCTCCTCTTGGTTCATCTGGCTCCCAGGGCCTATACATGAGGCCCGTGATGGACCTCACTGGATGGCTCCAGGGTAGACTTGGGCTAAACTCAGAAATCTTCACTGTCCCTTGATGGGCTGAATTTCTGGGTCAAAGCAGGAGTTGGAAATGGTAGAACGTGCCCTCCATCCATGAAAATTCTTTGGGATTCCATCATTCAACAAATACTCATTGGCCACCTGCACTAGGAACTCCACAGTCACCAGGACATACTTGTCCCTGGAGTCCAGAGGTTGGTCTGTTCACATTCGAATCAAGCTCTCACTCCTTGGGGTGCCTTTCTTGAAGTATATTTGAAATGGCTTTGGTTTTTATTTCTCATGTTTTGGTGAGATTATATGTGTGTGCACAACTGACCTTTTGTATTCAAAACACAGATCCTTCTGTTTATAAACTGAAGACAGGGGAAGGAAACCTGTAGCATAAAAATGGGGCGTATAAAACTGCATTTTCTCTGCTATATTATTTTTCTGAATTTCGTTTTACATCTCTTGGTAGACCTGGACTTCAAAATAGAGAGAGGCAGAACTGGAGTCTGTGTTGTCACCTCTGGCACGATCCATCCTCCCTGGATGTCCAACCTAGGGACTCATGTTTACTTTCAGTATTTCCTTTTTGCAGTGTATATATTATTTTTTTGGTTGTCCTTAAATGATCTTTTTCTAAATTCATAGACCATTTAATTTGTGGCAGGAATCCCAAAGTATATTCCCCCTAGAGAAAGAACATGATTTGTCTGGCATCAATTTAAGGAAATAATTACTCAAGAAAATTGTGTGAGATGTTTTCTTGTGCTAGAGATGTTGGTGACCACAAAGTTGGTGCCAGAGGAGAGACCTCTGACCTCGTTGTCTAAAGAAGTTGGGAAGGTAGTATTTTCATTTTCCCTTTTCCACTCTGCTTCCTTATCCTTTGCCATTTACTGTTCGAAGATTGGTATTTATTTACTTAGAGCCAAGCTTCATTGCCCTAGGAGTGTTTCCAAGAGCAGCTCCTGGATGTAACCTCTCATATTTACTCTTTCTTCCCTGCCCAATCCCCTTGAGCAGGAATTTTTCTAAGATTTTGTATTTGAGTTGTTTTCTTTTTATAGAAGAAGATAAATTAGACCAACAGTAAACAAGTCTGAAAGTTCTACACATTGTCATCCTTGGAAATGCCAGGTCTTCATTATCATTGTTGTTATTATTTTAAGGAGTGATAACCAAATGAGAGGAACTTTGACCTGCTTCATTCACTGACAGAATTGCGCTTGCTGATATCTCCCTCACAGCAGTTCTGTGAGCCCCAGAACAAGTCTAGGGCCAATAAATAAGAGTGTTCCATCCTAAAATTGTAGTTCTGACTGTTGGTCCTCCTAACTGCCCGCTTCTGAGAGTCCCCTTTTTGTTCCTGTGGACTAGTTGGTAGCAGAATGGCTACCTCTCTTCTGATGGACTCGAGGGTTTGGGGGAGGAGGCCCAGACTGCCTCCCACCCTTTCCACACTCTTGTGTTTCACAGGCCTTGACAGATGTCTTGTCTATTTCTCATCCAGGATTCCTTGTACACAGCACTGGGCGTAACAATTTAAGTAAATAGTTAGGATAGTGATCCTTCTTTGCCAAACACTCAAAGTTCTAAGAATACTTTGCTGTCAAATATAGGTCTGAAATTTGGTTTGGGCCACTTGCTCACTGTTGAACCAGGTGGGAGGAGAAGTCAGTTGAGGAACACAGAATTCTTTGATGTAAGGTTAACTGCCTACCAACTGCACGTTTGAGTATTTGTGGCCTGACTTCAAAGAGAAGCCACTGTTCTGACAGAGTCGGGTTATGTGTTACATGAGTAAGACTGACAATGCCTGGTGGCCAGCTGAGCCGCTGGAGTGACCCCTTTACTTGAAACCTTGTTGGAGCACGTATATTGTTCAATGCACTGAATTGTAGGCACGTCACTGTAGTCAGTGAGAATGAGGAGAGCTGGGTTCTGAAGTTATCACAGCCAGCTGAGGGACCTTGGGTAAATTTCTTAACTTTTCTCAACTCTGTTTCAGCATCTGTAAGACAAGGGGATGTCTAGGTAATCTCCGAGGTCTAGCTAGCTTTAGAAATTCTGTATAGCATTAATAGTGGTTTTATTGCACAGGTTTCATGGATGTGAATATATGTACTCATTTAAACCCTACATTTATGTTCATCTTAGGCTTAAATAAGCTTCTCAAGAGAAGAAACTGTACCTTACTCATCCTTATATCCCCTCGGTCTAGACAAGAGCCTGACACACACAAAAAGTGTTTTCAATTATAATGTTGGTTATGTTAATTAAGAAAAGGGGAGAGATGCTAAAATTAAAGATAGTCTCAGGGGCCGGCCCGGTGGCTCAGCGGTTAAGTGCACACGTTCCGCTTCGGCAGCCTGGGGTTCGCCGGTTCGGCTCCTAGCTGAGGACATGGCACCACTTGGCAAGCCATGCTGTGGTTGGCGTCCCACATATAAAGTAGTGGAAGATGGGCATGGATGTTAGCTGAGGGCCTGTCCTCCTCAGCAAAAAGAGGAGGATTGACAACAGTTAGCTCAGGGCTAATCTTCCTCAAAATAAAGAAAGAAAGAAAGAATAAAGATAGTCTCAGAAAACTTGGTGGAATTAGAAATTACAAGTACTAAACCAAACTAAAGGAGAGGTTGGAGAGATGAAAGTGAGAACATCAGCTGTGCTCTCCCCAGGGCTGTTACTGATAAGGCAAACTCCCTTTCGTCCATATTTGTTAGAAAATTGCTTCAGATGCTGCACGTCCAGTGCCTAACGCCACATCTGACACTTAGTAAACACACAGTATGTTAGCTGTTACTAGGAGGAAGAAGGTGAGTTTTCCAGTTAACAGAGGATTGTCAAACCAGGTGGATCATCACTGAAAAGAACTGAAATTTGAGAACGTACATACTTTCCATCAAATTTTCACAACTTAACATTTGACTCAGAGGATCATGCCACACACAGGTGGTTGTCCACCCACGGACACCTGTTCTCTGGCCACAGTGGTATGGTTAGGCTGAGCAAGGACTTTGACTCCCCAGTTGTGTGAGTGTTGCTTTTTTGAGTCCTAAGTATCCAGGTGGTAACTTCTGTAAGGTTTCTTGTTCATTAAATGAAGATGTACGGAAGAGACATCTGATTATGTGATTCTTCCAGTTCGGATGAAAAATAAATAGGAGTTTACCCCTGAAAGTGATTTGCATAGGGGTTTCCAGTACACTCTGTAGGGTCTGGTCCCCATCACTAAGGACAAGTGGATACCTGTCTGCCTGTCTACAGCATGAGAGGTGATGATCCATTGGGAGCTGAGGGCGTCCTTGCGTGATTGGAGATCACTCCAGTTAAGGTACTTAGCTGTGCTAGCCTCAGGCACATCCTGGGTGTCGCAGTGCTCCCTGTACCATTTTTAGGCCGTGCATCTCTTCTAGACTGTGCTCCGTGGCACAGATGAGGCCCAGCTCCACTGCACTAGTGGGCCTATATGGACCAGCAGCAGTGCCAGGTGCCCCACCTTACTCACTGCAGTGACAAAGTGGAGGGCATCGGGAGGATCAGGACTCTTGGTGGTGGCAATTGTGTTTTTCAAGCCACCAGCTATTCCTTCCCTTTAGTCAGCAGTTCCATTTCTAACATGAAATCTTTCAGATCTGAGCTCTGATAGAGTCTCCCAAGGTTGAACGTGGTGGCAGGATAATAAAAGAGAATAAAGAGAAACCCTTTTTGACAGGACCATGTAGAAAACTGTGGAGTAGATGCCCTTAAACCCCCAACTCAAGGACATTTTGCTGGCGTTCCTTAGAGTAGTCATCCCAGTGAGGAAGGACCCCTCCTCCTAGAGGGAGCCACTGCTGGATTTTCCTGGTCCTTTCTCATTTCCCCTTGGGTGGCTCGGAAGCCACACCAGTCCTACCTGCTCTACAGAAAATGTTGTCGGTCCTCTTCATGAAAGGGGGCAGTTTGGTGTGGAACAGGGAAGTCTGTTTGGATGCAAAGACCCTGCTCAAACTGTTGTCCAATGCAGAGGGCATAGAAACGCATTTACTTCGACGTAAAGAAGAAACCCTTGAAAATCTATTGGGCTTAGGATTTTCAACAGTCATCTTTACATGAATTCCTTAAGTATTGCCCTGTATAACTGGCATATTAAAAGTTATGGTGATGCTTATAGAAACTGCATGTTATTTAGAAAAGAGTTGAAAAGAGAGAGTACACATAAGCAAGCTTCCGTCATTGCTCATAGGAAGCAAGAACTGACAGTGTCCCCCTTTGGGCTCAGTGAGTGCATCTGGCTGCGGGAGTATGCTGAATGGGGCCTGGGTGTTTTATTCTGTATCTAGGTATTTTCTAGAGAAAATACAAGGGAGCAGTCCCACTCGTGGTCCCAGTTTAAAATAGCCAGTCCTCCTGTCCCCATTGGCAGAACAGTACCCATCTGGTCATAAGTCCCTATGCTTTTGTTTGCAGACTAAGTGCAGTGTGGATTGGAGCAGGGATGAAGTCCCCCAAGTCTTTGGCACCAGGGACACTGTGAACATGTGACAGCACAGGCTGCTCTCCCCGCAAACATAGCTCCCAGGCAGGGCCTGCAGGGACAGCACGGGTGTGGAGCTACTGTCCATCGTCACTTGGGTCCTCTGGCTGCACCGGATCATAGCCCCCAACCCCCAGCAACTGAAACACCACTAGACAAAGAGGCAACAAAAAAGCCAGTGACTTCCTAAGTCTGAAGCAGACAGACTGACGCTGCTTTAACATGCAGCAGCATCAGGGGCAACGTTCCCAAACAGTGATGATTTGTTGTAAATTACCCCCCACAACCTCTCCCCTACTCTCTCCCTTTGAGCTTTGCATCATCGCTGTGTCAAAAACTTGCTTCCACACACTAATGCAGAATGTGCTCAGTTAGGCTGAGTACTGCTCCCACCTTTAGCTCCTCTAGAACAGTCATTTCCCTGAGAGCAAGTGAAAAGAAACCAGTCTGAATTCACATATCCAGTTAACTGTCTCATTATGGGGGGGGCAGGGGGACGGGGAGAGGGTGGGAGTACATCACCTGGTGCCTAGGTGTTGTTCACACACCCTGCAGGCACAAAGGACTGTGGTGGGCCTACTGCGGCCTGTCTGCAGTAGGACCCCATCCTGGGGCACGGAGGTGACGATAAGCTGCATTGACCACAACGCTGTTCCCGTGACTTTTTTTCCACTTGGTGGTATCACACATATAAAGTAGCAACTTCATTTATTCTGCAACCTGCCCTTTAAAGAGGTGTTATCTTTTTCTAAGAGGCCCCAAACCGACAGAGTGATGGGGAGAGGCCTCATGTTTGGTCCAAGACACAGGCTCCAAGTGCGGTGATAAAGCTGGCCTGACAAATCGGGCTCAGAAAACAAGCCACTGCTCTCCTGAGGCTCCTGATTCATGGAAAAGGGACCTTTGTGGTCACTTAGTTCTGCGCCTTTCTTTTCAAAATGAGGAACTTGAGGCGCAGAGAGGTGAAGGACCGTCACTAGACCTTGCGTCTCTAGTTTCTCAGTTTGGATTCTTGTGTGCCCTTCAGCTTACCACCCCCTTTCTGTTTTGTTTTGCATTCAGTATGGTCTTGCCTTCATGACTGCCTCCTCTTTTTCTCTGTAAACATTAATATGAAATATATTTGCTTTGCTTTTCGGCCTTGCCTGCCCCCTGTGTGTTCAAAATAGCTGGCTGGAATTCATGAGAATGTTATGTCTTCAGATGTTTATAATCCAAAAGAATCCCTTATGGTTTTTTATAATAAAACGACTTGGATGTCGGTGTTTTATGTTGGGAAGGTGAGCCAAGTTCACAATGCGGCAATTACAATGCAATGCATTATGTATAATTTGTAGCGCACCCCAGGAGCGATGGTAAACCGTGAAATGCCGGCCGGCCCCACAGCATAATTAGCAGGATCAAACGCTGCCCAGAGAGAAGCACAGTAATTGTCGTCCGAGGTCAGTAAAAGTAAGAGAAAGTTCTGATAAAAGCAGTACACCCCAAATTATATAAAAAGCAGCCCCTATATCAGGCTGCAGAGTTGTCAAGAGCCTTCATTGCTAATTGAAGAAACCTTTTGAGGTTTAACAGCTCATAAATTCACACTGGGAATGCCCATTGTTCTGAGGTTATAAGTCTTGTCTTTGAAATTGAACAGTTGTACTTTTATATTGCATTCCTCCAAGAGTACCATTGTAAACATGAAGGGTTTGCACTTTAACTTAAATTTGAACATTGTGGTTTTGAAAGAGTTCACCACATCAAAGGGAGGCCATTTGGACATGTTTTGTAAATTCTTTTTTCTATAGTATTTAAAGCTACAAATGACTCAGAGAAGTATGTTCTATTTAGATCAGTCGTGTTGGTATAGTGTCCTCGCTGGGGCTTTTACTGCCCTTATTTTTTTTTACCTTAAGAGAAGTGTTTGGAAACAGGTCCAAGCCTCTTACGAAATTAGTTGCCCTTAATCTGCTATTGTCAGATCCATAGAAACAATGCTGGAAATGTTGTTACACTTGGTCCAAACAGCTGCAAATTTTGTGCCTTTTCATGGTCATCTTTTTTTTTTTTTCTTAACTCAAAATATCCACTGTATCAACTTGCAATTTCTTCTTTATCCATGTAACAATTATGGCCCCTCCCCTACCCTCATAGCCTCTCATTTGAAAAAAGCCACTGGTATTTTGCTGAGCTGCTGGTTAAAGTGAAGAAAGGTTGATGGTGAGGGGAGAGCTGTGGGTGCTGGTTTTCAAAGCAATGTGGTGGAGTATAAAGAACACAGCTTCAGTCCAGCCCCTGGGTGTCCAGGTGTATGAGACCTCAGGAAATCACACACCTTCCTTGAACCTTACTTTGTCTATCGGTAAAATGAGGGCAGTAGTCACTACTCTGCACTTCGCTCCCTCCCTCCCATTCCTGCTTCATTCATTTATTTATTCATCCCTGGGGAGAGAAGGTGAACACAAACCATCACTGTTCTTGCCCCTACAGAGCTCACCACGTAATGAGGATGCACATTACTGAAATAGAGTCAGGATAATTACTAACTGTGGCGTCATACGCTTTGAAGCAAGGGGACATGATCCTGTGAGAGCTTAGGGCAAAGGGGGGATGAAGTCACTTTCCTGAGGGTATGGTGTTTGAGCTGAGAGCTGGAGGAGGGATAACTGGTGAGTTGGAGTTGAGAGAGGACAGGCTTACTGGGCAGGGTATAAATTTTGGTCATTGTTCTTAAATAAAAGGAGACCCCTGGAAGGGTTTAGACAGAGGATAAAGTTGATGAGAGGTGTGATTTTGAAAAGCTCTTGTGCTACTGTGTGGAAAATGGCTGGTAGGAAGACCAGAGAAAATGCCAGGAGTTCATGGAGAGCACTGGTCCAGGCTCACGAAACAGGTGGCTCAGGCAGGTTGGTGACAGGGCAGATGGAAAGGAATGGATGAGTTTAGGAAATGTTCGGGTTAAAATGACAGAGTTTGGTGATAGGTTGGAGGGAGGGTGAGGAAGATGACTAGGGTGACTCTAGGGTCTGGGCGTGTGTGACTGTCATCCGGGAATAAGGCAGCCTGGAAGGGGGGTTGTTAGTGTATTCATGGGTGCCACTTACCCTTGATTACTTTGGGCCAGGCATTTGATAACTCTGGATGTATCCAATGAAAATTATATATGCTAGTGATTTGATGCCCCCATCATCCATTTAAAAACCCATGTAGAAGTTCTGTATGTGTACAAGTTTAACAATTGGAAACTTTATAGTATTCCTTTATCTTTAGAGTTTCTTTCTTAAAGCTATAGATGGGCCTTTCAGTACTAGCTTTTAAACTGGGCACAGCACACACTTAGATCTTTCCAAAGATGCTCAGAAAGCAACATATTCCTCCCCGTTATCTAAATCATCAGTTGTCTGAGAAAGTCTAATTCTAGTTTCCTCACTTGGAATTTAATGTTCAGAAGTTTAATTCTGAGGTCTCCTTTCTGTTCAGAAAGTAAGTTTTATTTTACTAGAAATTAACAGACATAAGAATAAGTCATTTTTCTTGTTATTGAATATCTCTCCATAGCATGGACCATTTTCAAATCATTTCTGAGCAGTTCTAGGTCAGTTTGAGGCAGGTGGGGACAGGCTGTTTCAAGGGGTTGAAACAGTCTGAGAAAGCCCACAGGTCTTCCTGAGGGTGGGAGGGCTTGTTTATTAGAGATGTTTCAGTCACAGGGCTGTGTGTGTGTAAGTTAACATGCGTACTTGTGCCCAGGCACTAGCATGCACACACACACATAAATACACATACTCTCTCTCTCTAATGGATTAGAACTGGATGTGGATGGGGGTGAGTTAATCAGACCTAAAAGAACATACAAAAAGGAGCAGTTAGGCTCCGGGTTAGGTTGAATACCATCAAACACAGAAACAGACATGTCTTTAAAATGACCATCATGCTTCTAGGATAGTTTATCACGTCACAGAAATTCACCACCCTCACAATTCTGAGCTAACTCTGACCCACATAAGGAATTTCTCGGCTCTGAGGTGCAAAGAGCAAGGCTCCTGCTTGTTTGTGTATTTCTCCAGATGGCCTCTCACTGCCCCTTATCTCCCGAGCTTATCCACTCTGAGGGATAGAAGGCTGGGTCGCCCTAACCTTCCAAGTTATCAGGGCCTTTGTGGAGGGGCCCACCCCAGTTCCTTAAACCACCAGATGCTGCCATTCGAAATTCACGGCTTTCACACTTTGGACAAGTGTGTCATTCTTTTTCCACTTTTTTCCACCTCCTCCTTCTCTTGCCTGTTTTTTTTTTTTTTTTTAACCCAGCAAGTGCACATCTGGCCGCAGTCCTTGTGTTGCTTTATTTTCTTGTGGTGGGATTGGGCTGGTGCTTCTCGAGATGCCCTCAGCCTGCCCCTGCTGATTCGAGCACCTCAAGACTAGCCGTGACGCACTCGCCTTGCAGGTTTTTCTCAGAACAGTTTATCTTCCTCTCATTGCATCTGCGCAAGAAGGACGCCAAGCTGCTTTCAGTTTTCACCAGACCTTTGAGCCATGATGTTCTCCTTGGCCACTAAAATCTCAGGGACAGTTTCCTGGGTCAGGGATTGTTTTTGTAATTATGTGTTGACATCCCTATCTCTAGACTTGTAGTTACGCACTAAGCAGGCTTACGATATTTGAAAAGTAGAAATAATTTGAATTTTTAAATCTGTAAGACAGTATTCAGCTTACATATACATACTACATCTCATATCTCAGCCTGTTTCTAGCTATTGAAAATTCTCTAAAGTATCCGGAAGCCCAGAGCCCAGGCAAACTTCATGAATTTCAGAAAGAAAACAAATAGGCTGAATTGTATCCTAAAGCCTGTGGATTTGTCACCTCCCCTTACCTGTTCCTCACTCATTTATGGCTCAGGATTTGGGAGCTGGTTAGTGGCCGTGGTCAGGAATCAAGATTCCTGGGCTTTGAAATTCCTTCCCTGCCACTATTTATCTACATTTCTCTCGTCTAGCCCCACCGTCGTGGCCTGGTCCTCCGGTCCCCCTCTCTGCCCAGCCCTGATGGCATGTTATTTGGATCTTTGTTTATTCATCAAAAATTTATGATGCAGCCACCATGTACAGGCACCTGGGATCCAGAGGTGAATCACTTTGTTGCTAGGACAAGGTGAGCCACACGGGGCCCGTTTCATCTCCTCTAATGTTGTGACTAATAGAATCTCCAGGGCGATACCATCGCTGTATTTGTTTTGCCCTTCAGAGAGCTGGGTTGCATTGATATTTTGCTTTTAAAATCCACATCACCCAGGATTGAGCATAGCACAACCTGGGAAACCACCAGAGTCTCTGGCTCATGGAAAATGTGACAAAAGACTTACTTGTCCAAAACCAAATGCTGTGCTGGTGCTGATGGTTGACACCAAGCAGAATCCCAGAATATAACATGGTCATCCTCGGATCCAGGGTTCTCAGGGTGGGGGCGGCAGTGTCAGACTCCCTCTAGGGGCTTGTGAAACATGCAGATTCCTAGGTCCCACCACATTCCTCGATCTGGGATCTCCCAAGTTAGAACCTAGAATCTGCCTGTCACCAAGCTCCCTCATGTGAGAGTTTGGGAATCGCTGTTCTAGATCAAGTATCTGGTCTTTAGTGCTTTGACATATCATGTTTTTTGCAGAACTGTGACATCGAAGCATTGGGTAGTGTGGGGCCTGATAATGTAACTCATGTTATTTGCTGCTAGTCAGTCCAGCCACTAGGGGCCAGCCGTCCTACTACAGACCCCACAGCCTCATTTGTCCTGACACATGGTGACCTGCAAGGTTGTCCGCTGTGACTGGGACTTGACCCCTGAGTGGTCGCTCTCCACAGAAGTTTCCAATCTAAGTTTCTTTATCCCTTTCCAGAGTTCTGCTACTGACTTTCCATCTTTTTTTCCCTTATTCCTTGATTTCTTGGGATGTTTACTTATATATTTTTTCATACCCAAAGGTTAAAAGGTATTTTCAGAAGGTTGAGGTTTCTGAGGGAAATATTGGCTAATTCCAAATGGTCTGTAATTTCAAAGGTCAATGAAAACATTATCTTGGGCCTTTGTTTAAAAGAGCTGGAAATCAGGCTGTCTCTGATTTGAAACTCAAGTCAAAGGGAGTGAGCAAAAAATGAAACAGGTCTAAATGTCCTCAAAAATGCTTCTCCATGCCTCTGTCAGAACAGGGGATTTGAGAGCCTGGGAAAAAGGCAGTGGAGTTGAGGATTTTGATATTTCTGAGTGGAGGACCTACCTGCCTGCATGAAAGAGGGTGGACTATGCAACTGGCATTTTATCCCTTGGAGGGAGGGAGCTGCGGTCCCAGGCAGTTATGAGCCCACTGCTTTGGGCAGGGCCTCACCCACCAGGAAGCACATCCGTGCATCCCTCAGGTCTCTGGGGGTCTGCCCAGCAGCAGAGACAGCCAGAACCTGCTGAACCACCAGTTACCAAGCTGCCGACTTCAGACACTTTCATGGTCTCTCTGAGCCTGGACCGACCAGGACAGCAGCAACTAAGACTCTGGGGTCAGATGCTAAGAAATTAAAAACGTTCTCCAGGGAGGAACCACTGGTGCTGGAGACCTTTGCAGATTTCCAGGACTCGGAATACTCCATTTATAAGTCCTGGTCCTGCACATTAGCCCGTTGCGGGGCTAGAGAAGTCCCTGAGTCAAACCGTGATCTGACTGTCCTTAGACAGCTGTCCACTGTGAGCCACTGCATCAGGCACAGACAAAATGAGCACGGGATGGCTCTCCTTTGTCCCACTTCCGCCCTCCTGACATTCTGCTGGGGTGGTACAAGAAGGGGCAGAAGGAAGGAGGATTGAGGGGAAGTATAAGTGGGGGTTTGGGTGAAAATGTGATCCAGTAAGCAGAACACTTTGATTAGGTTTAAAAAAAAACATTTTTAATATTACTGCATCCATGATGGTCTTATTCCCACAGATTGTGTCTGTATCTCTTCTAATTTGGAGTTAGAGTGATACAGATCATTCCGGTAAAAGCACTCAGCTATGCAAAGCAGTATGCACAATAGCAAGAATAAATTCTGAGTTAGAACTGGTTAAAATATCTGCATCCACATCCATATCCCTAACCACATCTCTATCTCTCTCCCAGTGCCTTGTCAGTCTCCTCTGTTCTGGAAGAAATCTGATATTACTTAGAAACTGCTAGATGCCAGCAAATAATCCCCGGGTTTCAGACCATCTAGACAATAAACAACTCCATAATATTCAGTGCAGCAGCTTCTGTAGAGCCCATCTGTTTCAAAATAACCCTAATTCTGCTTACAATGCGGAATGCTTTGTTGACTGGAATTTGTCCTCGTTTTCTTCAGTAGATTCAGTGTCATAGGCCTCTGGTTCCACCTGCTGGCAAGTGTAAAAGCTAGACTGAAACCCAGGGTTGGTATTTTCAGTTGAAAGAAAAATCTGAACTGTAGCTTAGTGGTTCTCAAAAGCTAGTGTACATTGGAATCACCTGGGAGCTCATTAAAAATACAGTGGCCTAGGCTCCACGCCAAGCCTGCTGAATCGGAGCCTCTCTCAGACAGCTCTCCTGGTGATTCATACACTCACAGCAGTGTTAGAGAACCACTTCACCTGGAATTCAGGCACCTGGAGCCCAGAGGAAGGATGGGATGGCCCCTCTGTAGCCCACTCATTCTCAGACAGAGGAAGTGACAAAGGCTGCTTGAGGTCCCACTCCTACCTCTTCTAGTTTATCCTGGTAACTCTTGGTGGTGAGGGTCAAAGCTTTCTTCCCTTGGAACTCATCAAGAGAGTTTAAAAGTGGACGAGGAGCCTGGCAAACACTACGTGAGTGAGTGTTCAGGGTTACATCCCCAGTGATCAGTTTTGCTGATGGCATGAACCAAGCCCTGATGTGTTGTGATGATGTGATGATGTGATATGCTAGAAGGGCACTTCACCTCTGTGGTCTTCTTCCCCAAAACGCATGGCCTCAGTCTAATCAAGAAAAACATCAGATGAACCAAAGTGAGGGACATTCCGTAGGCTATGTGGCTTGTACCCCTCAAGACAGTCAAGGTCACGGGAAACAAGAAAAGACTGAGAAACTGCCACAGACCAGAGGAGACTAAATGTACTGCTGGATCCTGGCACAGAAAAAGGAAATGAGTGGAAGAACTGGTGAAATCCAAATGAAGTCTAGAATTTACTAATAGTAATAGTAATGTACCCATCACTGTAGATGGTTTCTTAGTTTGACAAATATACCTTGATAGTGTAAGATGTTAGCATCAGGGGAATTGAATTGTCTGTTTTAGCTGACAACTTTTCTGTAAATCTAACATTATTCCAAAAGAAAAAGCTGATTAAATGTGGGGATGGGGTGGGGTGGGCAGTGAATTAGACTGAATGAGTTGGAGGATACTGCCAAGGAGCACAGAGTGGCCACTTCTCTGCTCAGTGGCCAGAAGTCAGGGCCAGGCTGGCTGACAGGGCAGGCATTGTTCTCCGGAGTAGCCGCCAGGCCGCAGACATAGAGGCAGCAGGTTGCTGGTGCGGCCCATTTGCACTCTCTCATGTGTAGGCCAGCCAACCCTGATGTCTCACTGGGAACCAAACAGTTGTGGGATCTTGCGCCTCTGTGCAGAGGTCTGAAATGTCTACTCCAGCCCCCTTGTTGCACAGATGAGGTGCCTGAGGCCCAGGGATGAGAAGCGACTTGTCCAGGGTCCTGGTGGAGCCAGGATGTGAAGTGTGTTCACATCTGGTGAAGTGTGTTCTTTTTCCACAATGTTTCTCAGTGACTTGATGCTTCATTTGCAGCAGAGTCAGCTGAGTGCTCATTACAATGCAGTTTCCTGGGCTCTAGCACCATTTAATGCATAAGAATCTCTGGCAGTGAGATCTGGTAATCTGCATTTTTAACAAGTTCTCCATCATTATGCACACTACAGTTTGAGGACTGCTGCAGCAAATTGGGCAACTGTCCAGTTCGTGTATCTCCAAGACTATCTGGCTTTGCCCAGACCTCTTGCATTTGAGCTACTGAAGGGCTGGGACCTCAGCTCTGACTCCTGCCTTCACTGACCAGTTGCTTGCTGTTCTGTGGAAACCGTGCTCATGGGGCTGGGGCTGCTAAAAGCCAGGAAGGGGAGAATTTGGCCACAGCGACTCTTTCAGGATGAATGCGATAGCAAGTGGCAAGCAGCAGGGCCAGAACCGACATGTCTCAGAGGAGGCAATTTTCTGTCTTTTTGAGGTCAACTTATTATAGTTTAAATACCCTCTTACCCACCACTCTCAACTTTTTCTAAATAATGAAATTAAAACTTACTCAAAGACAACCCAAGATCACGAAGCAAGAGGAAGTTGGCAATGGGACTTGTATCCAGGCTCTGAGGAGACCACTAGAAATTCCTTCCTGCCGGTCCTTCCCCAGCATGGCCCCACCTTAACATCGCAGTGGTGAGCTGCCTCCGCCCAAGAGATGAAGGCCAGAGGGTGGAGCTAACAAAGGGCCTGAGGAGTCCAGAGACTAGAGCAGGTAGCCATTTGGACATAGGCAATCCTTTAAGGCCTGAGGGTCTGCAGAGTGGAGTCCAGAAAAGATGCAGGCTGGGTGGGCAGCACAGAGCAGCTGCCCTCACAGTGCGGGTCCTGCCAAGGCCTGTCTGCAGGTGGGTTTGGAATCTCAATCAGAAACACTAGGAGGGGGAGGGCAAAAGGGTGATTAAGCTCACAGGTGAGGGGATGGACTGTAATTAGTTTCCGGGTGGTGAACATGATGTAATCTACACAGAATTCAAAATATATTATGATGTACATCCAAAAATAAATAAATGGGAAAAAAATTAAAAATAAATAAATAAATTTTACAAAAGAAAAGAAACACCAGGAGAGACCAGGGACTGCAGCTGCCCCTCCTCAATGAGTCAGACATGTTGGCCCTGGAGCTTCTAAGAGGAATGTGGGATTTTAATATTCCGAAGGGCTTTCATCCTTTTTCTAGCATTGTCCATACTCCCGTATGTATGATTTTGATCAGAACTCCCTTCCTCCCCACAATAACTTCCTTCTTCTGCCTTCACTTCTCTTTTTTCTAATAGGAAGTATGTTCTCAAATCTGTGCCTCAGGACAAGGCCCACGTCCGGTTTCTGTCTGTCGTCCCAGCCAAGCCCGTCAGGCCCCTCACACGTATGAAGCAATGAGAATACACAAGCGAACGGCATCCTCTGCCCTCAGGGAGCCCTGTGTCTAGTTTTCCAGGAGTTTTCATAAATTTGTTCGGTGAATAAACATAAATACAGTCCCAAGCATATGGAACAGGGAAGGATATTCTTGGAGATAGTCGACCTCTTTCAACTTCCAGAATCAGCTGATATGATGGGTAAACTGAGGCACCTCCAGATTGCTGACCCAAGGACACTCTGTTTTAGATCAAGGAAAATATTAAACACCCTAAGGCATCATTAAAGTATGTAAAAGATATTTGAAAATCATTCCTAGTGTCATTAAAATCCCTCTTGGTAAAATGCTAAGGTGGTGACAGAATTCTCAAAGGATTTAAGATGGGTTGACTTAACAAATAGAAAAAGTTCTTAAGTATTAAAATCCACGTCCATTTGTTTAAAAAAAAAAAAAGCTTCATGTTACAGTGATTTCTCTGTACGGACACTCTGCTCCTCAGCCTCTTTCCTTCCTTGCTGCCCCTCCAGCACAGTGAGGTAGAAGGCACATTGAGAACTATTTCTGTCAAAGTTATAGACTGTTCTGTTTAAAAAATACTTGATAGTTAACTACCAATGCTGACTTTTGCAGCTGAGTCTTTGGCTAAAACATATACCTTGTCAAGGGAGATCTTAATCCTAGATACTTTCAGTTATCAAAAAAATCTTAGTATTTGCAGTGCGCTGTATCGAAGGCAGAGCATGAATGGTTCGGGCTGCTTTTTAAAACAGATCCTGTCTCCAAATCACAATTAAGGCAATAATACTGTTCAGCTTTACTGATTCTGGCTCAGGATTAAGGCAGACGACTAATACACCTCATGTCTGAAGCAGAGTAGAAAGGGATCCAGGATTGAATCTTGATTCAGCCACTGACCAGTTGGGTAGCCATGGCAAGTTACTTGAAACCTTTAAGCCTCAATTCCTTGTCTGTAAAATAGACAAGGAAATTCTACTTGGAAGAATTGGTAGAATAAAAACCACATATAAGAGTATGGATGAATCTCACAAACGTAATGTAAAATGAAGCCACTCACAAAGGGTACATATTGTATGAATCGATTTATGGACAGAAATAGACAAAACGAATCTACACTGTTAGAAGTCAGGAAGTGGGTACTCTTGAGTGTAGGGGTAGTGACTGGAAGAGGGCACTTGGGAGCTTATGAGTGCTGGAAATATTCTGTATTTTGATCTGGATGTTGGCCCCACACGTTCAGTTCATGAAAATTAATCAAGTTGTACACTTTTTAAAAAGGAGAGGAGAGTGAGTAGGGTGAGCATATAACAACGGCCCAGCCAACGTTCACTGTCTCGCTCTCGACTTTCTCTTTCTGTTCTAGAGGTCAGTTCATACATTGTCTATATTGCAAGGAACGCTGGACCTGACATAGTAGACCCAATATTCTAGGTTACTCGAATTACTAACGGGATTATAGCCTGTTGATTTTAAATCAGTCATGGCCATTCAAGGTCCCCAAAATTAACCAACCAGAATAAGGAGAAAAGTACAATGGGTAAAGTAGCAGCTGGATTGAGCTCCGTTTCAAAGCTTCCCATTTTCAGATGCCAGATATTGTTTCAGAACTAAGAAATCCCCACTGTCACTGACTTGATTGGTTGAGGAGTAGAAATGTGAATTTTTCTCTCTCAAGTTACATCTAAATGTTACCTTTCTTGTAAACCATAATGAAACTTACATAGCTGTGAAACTTAGGACGTTGTAGGTGAATTTCAAACTATTTTTAAAGAGATAGATAGGTAGATCATTATAATTAGTGATTCAAAAAGTAAAGTGGTCTTATTGTCCTTAAGCACCTTCCCTTTTCAAAGACGGTCTTGCTTAATTGTTAGACTTGGGGTTTCTTCCCGGCCTTTTGGTCTCTGTCAGTAAATGACTTAGCAGCCATCCTTTCCAAAGGCATTTTGGAAGCTTTATAATTCATGGAATTCTAGTAAAGTAACATTTTTGAAAGAGAGAATGTGGGTCCCATGCTGCTGCCCTCATTTGACAATAGAAATCCCAGAGAACACTGGTGATTTATTTAGAGGTTTCCTGGTTTAAAAAAAAAATTTTTAAGTGATTGCCTCTTTAGCCCCCTAATTTAAGGGAAAGATCTGCCCTCCTGCGACTTCACTTGAGTATAATTTCACTGACTGGTATAAAGTGCTCATCAGATCGTGGGCAGGATCCATGAATACCGGCAAATTCAACATCTCTATTTACGGGGATGGTGAGCAGTGAGGAAAATGGCCATCAACTCATGGCATTCTTTTTAGCAATTCTGATCTGGATGAAATTGCTTCTCTTCCCTTAGATGTAAAAAGCGGTGGTGCTGCATTATACATAAGGATAGAGAACTGAAAATTTTTCCATCAAGAACCACGAATAAATAAATCTTATCATCTCACTACTGGTGCCATAATTGAGCTAAATCGTCTTAAACTGGGCACTGTTCCTGAGGTTCTTTGAAGCACGCTCACTGTTTCTTTGAGTAAAATTGAGGGCTGACCCCCATTTACAGAAACACAGAGGCAAGGCTCATAAATACTAATATTCTGTACCAGATTCATCAGAGCAGGGCCATTTCACTGAGACCTGTAGACGTCCAGTGCATGATTTAACTCAGCGGAGAAAAGAAGGTCTTGGCTGGGTTCTCCAGCTTTCCCAATGACTGGAAGGCTCCTCCATTTGACAAAAGCGTGCTGCCAACTGGAGGTTGTTAATTACCTTCTTTGTATCTAGTTCTTAGAAGACAAATAGTTAGTAAGCAGCAACGCCACATGTTGTACAAAACACTGCCAAATGGTCTTCAAACAGAATTGGACTCTATCTTTTAAGAAGTTACTGCTTTTGTCATTTTATTTTCTATCTATCTATACAGAGTTGGTTAGTGATACTAACAAGTAGACATTTAACACATGATTCATGATGATGTTAGAGATTAAAAATCATGACATCCAGTTCTCGTCAGGCATTTACTGCGCACGTGGCACTCAGCTAAGCATGTCATATGCATCGTCTCTTCTTATCTTCTCAACAGTCCAGCAAAGGAGCTATTCTTACCATTCCCATTTTATAGATGAGGAAACTAAGACCAAGTGAAGGTACCCAGCTTGCTCAAGGATGTGTAGCTGAAAAGTGGCGAAGTCAGGATTTAATCCCAGGTCATCAAATTCAGGTGTCGTGGAAAGAACCCTGGCAGTCACCATCGTCAGTAGCCTCCCCTCACAAGTGAACCAGCTCAGGCCTGCGGAAATGAAGGCTCGCCTGGGCCAGGTGCTCCCTCTGGTTCCAGGCAGAGCTGGGAAGCCATCTCCTGGGTCCCTACCAACATATTTCTGTTACAGCCCTGGGGACCTCGTCTCTTTTTACCACCCAGCTGAGGCCTGTCCAGATCTTTCCTTTTGAAAACACATTTCTAAGACCCTTTGAGAAATGTCTGTGGAGGATCCTGGAGGCTGTGGGGAGAAGTAATAGGTCATGTGACACAAGTGGAAAATATAGAAGCAGTTTAAAAAATAAATGAAAAGGTGGAGAACTGGAAGACAGAGCTGAGCTGAAACTGAGGAGAGCAGCCAGCAGGCCTTGTCCACAATGTGGCACTTACCCAAAGCTCACATGTGACAAACAGTCTGGATAGGTGGCTGACAGCAAATGTGTAGTTGTCTTTGAAATATTAAAGATTAATTTACATTTGGAAACTTGCCCCCAAAATTAACTATGGGGATTAAAACCAGTACAGTGTTTAAGCCTGAAATGAAGCAATTAAGTCATTCTTCAGACAGGGTGGCTTTGATATTATCAGAAACACTGAATTTGAAGAATTCAAAATACCCATAAAATCAGGCCCGTTTACAAATTGAGCATTGTTGTTATAGTTGTCATGTTGTTATATCCAGGGTCTTTCTGGTGGTCCTAGAAAGCTGAACCACTCTAGTGGGCAGTGGGATATAAGGGGACCCAATGTGGGAACTGTGTAGTCATGTCTGTGCCAACAGCAGAGTTCCATGGAGCTGAGGGCTTAGGCTAGATCTTCTGCTTTTTCTGTTTTCAAATAGCAGTGAGCTTCCCACATATCCACGAAGAAAAGGGACACTGCATTTGGCAGGAGGGTAGGGATGGTGAAAGAGTCTGATGCTTAACACTCTTTAGAGAAGTGGCAGGGCAGGGTTGTGGAAAGAACCAGAACTGCAGTCAGAAGACCTAGGGTCAAGTTTTCCTTCCCCTCATGCTAGCTTTGTGACCTTTGGTGTGTCCCTAACACTCTCTGAGCCTCAGTTCCCTTATCTGTAAAATTGGGATCATAAAATTGGGAGTAAAAGCTAATAGACATAGGGGCACCTTAGCAAGGCTCTGTCAGCAAAAGAGTGATTATTGTACCTTTCTTGATATGACATTTCTACTTCAACATGTGGCATTTTTCAGTTGGCCAAGCCCTGGTTCTCTTCCAATGCCCTGTGAATGAGAGAGCTTTTGTGCTGGCTGCTCATTTGGAGGGCTGGGCCCCAGGAACCTTCACAGTCTGCCTCTTCTAATTCCTCCCTGCCTTTTGTGGAAACGTTCATTCTCAGCCTTTTTCTTTTGGACGCTGTGATTCCCTTTGGGAGTCTGAGCACTCTTTCAGCATCCATGGGCTTGTGTCCTGTGGCCTGGCGTCAACATGCCACGTTGAGCTCGCTTCTGACTCTGCCCACAGCTTGTCCCAACAGTTCACTGCCCAGCTGGAACAGAGTGTCACATACTGGCCTGTGCTCCTAAGTGCAATTAAGAATAGTCTTGTTGTTAAAAACAACTGTGAAAGGAAAAGCAGGATTTGGATCTCATCATATAAAACAATTTTAAGCAACAAACTATTGGTAATTGGATTCATGAGTTTCTCTGTAATTTCAAAGCATTTACCACTTTGAACAAAGAGACATTCCTTTACAAGTATATATGACAAAAGCCATATCCAATAAAACTTTTAATCTTATAGTGTTCATAAAAGCTCTATGGTGAAAGTCGTATAAGGCTATAATATGTTTGAACATCATCTTTAATGAAAGTTGATAAATTGACATATATTTCACAGTATCATAAAAACCTTGAAGTAGAGTTTACCCAGCAGGAGTGAGTGTGGGGCTGGCCTTCCCAGTTCACGTTAGAGTGTACTAGTCAGGAAAGGTTACAGGGCATTCATGAAGGGTCATTTTCCCATGGTCTCAAAAGGAAAGGAAAACCAGATATGAATAAGCATTGGGCCCTCCATCACACTGGGGAAACAAAAACATTAAAAGGGTTTACCTTTTGACTGCCTTTTTTTAATTTCTCATTGTCTAACAACTGAAATTCTGGTTGTGGGTTGAGCGGACTGACTCTTAGTTTCACACTGCTTTCTCTAACATCCTTTCATTACAGTCTTAACAACTGTCATGTCGATATATCCCCTGTAAACATCTTTGACAAGGTACCACATTTGGAGAGCTAGCAGGAAGGATCAGCTGTTCACCTGTTTTCCCTCCTGGCTCAAAACCCCTTGCCCACCCACCCTTCCCAGCTTGGCCCCTGCTTCCAGAGTATTTGACTCCCCAAATCAATTGTGTCAGAACCTCAATGGGCAATGTTGACTGTAGTTGTCTGGCTGTAATGTGTACCTTTGGAAGTGATATGCAGGTGCCACTGAGTCAAGCTCATATGTTTCTTGAATAGCTACTGTGTGTCCAGTACTGTACCAGATACTGGGGAGCAGAGAGAAGTGTCAGAGTGGTTCCCTGCCATTTTAGAGCTTATGATCTTGGTCGGAGAGAGAAGAGGTATGAACAAATGGTTGCCCTGTCTTTCAGGATGTGGTGACTATTGCATAAGAACTACCAAGAAGAAGGTGCTAGAAACTGAAGAGCTTGACTTGGGAGAGAGTTCTTCCATCAGGGGTGGCCAGAAGGCAGTGCAATTTGATGGGGGCATTGGAACATGAGTAAGACTCGGTTAACGTAGGTGTTGGGAGAGGGCCTTTCAGGGCAAGATAACAGGGTTAGCAGAGACACAGAAGTGGAAAGGTACCATCTTTTTTGGTCCACCTGCTTAAAAGTAAACCTGCTGCATGCCTGTACCTGTCAGTGATGCCCTGCATGGCTTCCTCCTGGAGGATATTCAACCTCTTTCATTAGATTTAGGTTGCTGGTTCCTTGAGGTCGAGGACGGTCTTTTTTTATTTGTTTTTTATACCCCACAATGCCTGAAAGAGTGTTTTTTATGTAGTGATTAAAAGGCTATATCATTGTAAACTATATTTTTGGTATGTTTGCAGCCCCAAGAAATCCTTTTCAGTAAAGATTTCCATGGTCGTTCATATGACCTTCAAAACTTATGTCTGCATTTTTGACTGCCTGGCCGGATATTGTTCATTATGGTGATGCAGCCCCTCCCTTGTGGTCCATGATGCCCAATGGGTGCTTGTACGTTTCAAGCAGGTGTGATTCCCACTGGCCAGGAGGTGTGGGAGGCAGCAGGTTAGAGGAAAGAAAAGGGAGCAGGACCCGAAGGCTGATCCAGAGAAACCAACCAACATGCTCTGTGGGGAGGTTAGAGATAGAAGTTATTTCTGGGCATGAAAAAATAAACGAAGCTCTTGAGACATTATAGAAGTTAAATGATGCAAATTATGGAGCATGGTGGAAAAAAAATTAAAATAGGAGGATTGTCAAGAAGCTTCAGAATGAGTCAAATTAGATTTGTGGACTGGACCATACTAAAAATATTTACTTGATGTTGAAATTTAGTATTGACAGCTAAAGTTGAAATATGTTTGTTATGTTTCTGTTTCGTGTTAAAATAAAGATGACACCCAAGTCATTGGGTTGTTTTCCCCCACTTGGAATCCTAGGATACAATGCCCTGTAAATGTCAGAACGACAGATAGGCAGCGCTTGATTCTCCCTTGTGCTTTCTCACTGCAGGAAATAGCAGAAGTAGCCCCTCGCCCTATGGGTTCCGTCTCTCACCAGAAGAAGAAATGAGGAGACAACGGCTTCACAGATTTGACGGCCAGTGAGGTGGCACAGCATCTCAGGCAAATAAGACCCAGTCGTGTGATTATTGCCCGATTGGTTTATTCCCCAAGCCCCTACTTGGTCTTAAACAAAAGCAGAGTGCACTATTATCGTCCCAGATTGCTCACATCTGCCTTGGCTGCTGTGAATCTAGATTCACAAGCACATTGACTTATCTTGAAACCAGACTTGTTGAGTGTAGCTCACAGCTTTCTGGGAGCGGCCCTTCTCCTGGCCTCTTCTCTCTCACAAACAGGTCAGTTGCTCCACGTAGGGACCAGTTTCCATGCTCTAGTCTCTCCCTGCCAACTCAGCGGTGCCTCTGCCTTGTTTTGGTTTGAAAGACTGTGACCTTCAGCAGGAGGTTCGTTTTCACCAGCCCGGAAGATCAAGCCCTCATTCTGCCCGGCGTGCCCAATGTTTGACTTGGCAGGAAGTGCCATCCCTCATCCTCCTGGCACGTTGCCATGGTGACTTTCCAGGAATGGGTTGTGGCCACCATAGCAGTATGCTGTTTGAGTCTCCCGTTGGCCCCTGCGTCTGGGTGGTGTTGACAGCGTACCAGCTTTGCTCCTATATTGCTCTTCCTTTAAAAAAGCTCGAGCAAGACCTCAGGTGGGAAAGCCACCTACACGCGCCATTAGATGTCAGGTGGCACCAACAATTTGGGCTCACAGCAGCCCTTCCAGGGGCAATATACGTTCTCGGGGATGTGACTTGTGTTAATCAGGAAAGCAGCAGCAGGTGCCACATGCAGAGTGGAGCAGTGGCGTGCAGTGGGTTGGTCACTGAGAAATGCTTCTTGAGGGAGTATTTTTTTCCTCATAAAAGTGCCTTTTAAATGGCCACTGTGACAGCCACTTGTCCTGCCCAAGTGTCCAGGACACTCCCCTGACTCCTGCTGTGTTATAACCCACAGACCGTCCAGGTCACTTAAGGTGCCTCGTGGTGCTTGTGTTTCGTGAATAAAATGACCAAGTCAGATATCACTGATGTCTTATTGTCACTGAGATATTTATTTTTAAAGAGACTTGGAAGCAGAAAAGGATCTTCCTATTTTGATTTATCTAGCATTTATATTTAGTTTTCTGATTATGAAAGTACTATATGTGCCTTATACGTGCACACAGCTAACATCTGGAAGGAAATATACCCATATGTTAATGGCAGTTATTTTGGGAGTAGAGAACATAGGATTTTGCTTGCTGTCTTTTTACAATTTTATACTGCAGTCTTTTAAAAATATGTGTATGTGTATGTACTTGTATTACTTCCGCAATCAGGAAAACTGATTTATATAATAATAAATCAAGAAATCTATAATCAGGAAAATGGACTTAATAAGTACTGTCTCCATTGGGAAAATTCACAATATAAACAGAAATACAAATAAATACGTGTAAAATTTTAAAATCACTTCTATTCCCACCACTTACAGGTGCCCAGGGTTAACATTTTGGGGCATTGCTTTCTCAGGTTTCTTTGTATACATTTGACAAATTTGGAGCATACAAACTATGCAGTTTTGTATCCAGTTCCTAACCTGAACTGACCTGGGAGAAGCGTTGACACCTGCATATAAATGAGCTAAGAAACCACTTGCGTCCTGGGAACGCTTTGACCTGCCGGCTGGCACCATGATACCTGAGCTCCTTGGGTTAATTTATAATTGATGTAAAGCTACAGCTTGTTTCTCATATGAATCGTATCTGTGAGTCTGGTAACTTTAAACGTGTTTAAATTAATATGTTCAAGCTAAATGTCATTCCTCTCTCCCCCAAACTCTACAAATTTGACCCCAATCCTCCCCATTAGAAGTAACCTCATTCTTACACGCCATCTTCTCCAAGTATTGAAAAGGTAATTCTTTGGTGACACTTATATCTTGCCCTTATTATTATTTGTGCACAGCTACACAAAGACGTGCCTTCTACACTGGAGTGTGGCTTATGCATGGCCCTGGGATGAGGCCTGTGTCTTATCTTTCTACGCTTTCCTCCTCTCCCCCTTCACCAACCCAAAGGCTGGCCCTGGGTGCTGGGAGGGACTCATTAAATGTTTTTCCAACCATTGTTTTTTCAATTGCATTAAAAGTTCAACCACTATATATGGGAGTATTTTTTCTTTTCATTGCTACTGCGTCCAATAATAGAAGCTCCTTGCTCTATTTGACATGTCAGATACAAAGACATCAGAATTGGATTTTGGATGGTATAACTAGAATATATACACCTTCTTTATGGAATGGAACATGACTAAACTTTTAGAGATGTGGGAAAGACCACTTTAGTTATAAATATAAACCAGTTATCTTAGCACAACAGTAAAGATGTTCTGGAAATTATTATAATTACTTTGTTCAGTTAATAGGCTTGCCTGTAACCAGTGCTTATTATTTTCCATGTCTGTCTTGGTTTTTTCCTACAATAAGGAATCTCCAAAGTTATGCCGACAAACTGGAATTGGATTGAGAAAGACCAGCAAAAGCAAGGATATTCGACTGATTATCTCTAAGAGTGAATAAGCATCTAGAGCTGGTTTTTAAATTTGGTTTCTTTGCTGAATAGTAATTTCCTGATTATTTGTTAAGCATCCAGTTCCCACAGTTTGGTTGTGGTCAGTCAACTTAAGAGACCTCTTCTTTCAGAATCTTTCCTTGGTTCTCAAGACAAGGGAGTGGTTAAAATTGCTTCCTCTTAATGACCTTGAATGTGATCCCAAAGTTGTACGTGATTGTTCAAGCCTCCTCCATCCTTTTAAGTTGTCTGCCGCTGAGGCTCAAGCAGTAAATGTCTGGTTTCCGTAGGATCGGGGATAGTCTGCACATCTGGCCCATGTTCTGCCACTGGGGAGGGAGTAAGCTAAAGGGATGAGATGCACCACCCAAAACAGACTATAAGAGAGAGAGGCTGATGCAGACCCAGCCTCCTCGTTCCTAGTTAGTTATCTTTAAAAAAAACCATATCATTTCTTCCTTTCCCTTCCCGTGGATTATTGCAGTCATTTCCTAATTTTTAGCCCCTGCCCTCTCATTTTAGAATCACAGTCTCTCTGCTTAGAAGGATCTTAAAATTTCTCAATTCATTGCTCTGCTCAGTACTTAAAATACCTCTTCAGTCAGTTCTACAGAGCTCTGCCAGTTAATCTTCCAAAATCTATTCTTGATACTACTCATCATCTCAGTACCTTTTATCGTCTATCTGTTGCCAAAGGATAAAGGTCAGACTCCTTAGCCTCAACCATGGGGCTCCAGCCAGCCTTTCGACCTCATCTTCACGTATCCATAACAGAGTCTGCGCTTCTGCTAACTTGTCTCACTGCCCAAGCTGTGAGCCTTCCTGACCCTGTGACTTAATCATGATGTTTTCACATGGGACAGCCTTTTCTTCTTTCTCGCCCCATCCAGATCCTCCCTGTTCTGACCCCAGACACTGCAGCCTAGAAGGATCCACCCCATTAGATCTGCTGCTCTGCTTGGGTGTTCGTCTCAGTAACGCACCTTACATTTTATATCTCGTAGTTGTATCTCTTTTAATCCTCAGAACAACCCTGTGAAGCATGTGGTCTCATTCTCCTTCAACAAATGGGACAACTGAGGCCCCGAGGGTCTGAGCCCCAGCCCACTCCCCACACAGCTCACTGGTGGCTGATGCAGACCCTCTGGCCTGAGGCCTGGTTTCATGTCCGTCCCCCACCCCATCATTAGCAGGACAATGCTTCTCAGAGCCTCAGAATCCCATCCTTTCCCCAGTAAAGGGGATCACTCTCTGTACTCTGCCCTCACTCTTCCCATCTGCAGTTCACACTTCTACCGTGTAACCTGTTTTCCCCACTAAGCCAGCTGCAAGGTGAGTCATCTTAGAGGCAGGTAGAAAAGTAAACTTGGCTTGAACGAAAAGAAATGCACCAGATAAAACCCAGTTGTTTTTGGAGGTCATAACAGAATTTTATGTATAATAAACGATATTATAAATTGTAATGCAACAAAGGTTTAAGTGTCAATAGCAGACCAGGCATCTTGCAAATGTTACATGTTGAAAGTCTTTAACTTTACAACCGTAGGTTAGAGAAAGGGATGCAATTTATTGGATATGTTTCACATTTTTTTCCTATGAATCATTAAATATTTAAGCACCATAAAATTCAAGCATTTCACATGGATGTGGCAGCCAGCCTTGGTGGTTTAAAATGCATTATGCAGAGTCTCTGGCAGATAATAACAGTGACAATTGCAGAGTACTGATTTTTAACGTCAATTGTTTTGTTCCCTGCAGAACTTCCTGATAATGTCCCTGCAGGAAATTGTGATTTTTCACGTGAGGTACAGTAACTTTGAGAATTGAAATAAAATAGCATTCCCAAAGACATTAAGAATTGGCCAGGTATAAATAACTCTAATCAGTAATTTATATGCCCTGTGAGAATCATAATATAATTCCACCATGGAAAAAAACCCAGGAAATATTTTTCATATTAAATGGTTTGTTTTAAATAGAAGATGTGACCATAATAAATACACGATGACTGCTATGTGCTAGGCACAGAATCTAACTTAATTTTCAGTGCAAGTGTAGGTGTTATGTCCCATTGTGTAAATGAGGAAAATGGGGCCCTGGGAGTTGGTGTAACTCGCCCAGGGAAACACAGCTGGAAGATGAAAGAGGTGGATTCAAACCTGGGCTCAACAAACTCTGAAGTCCACATCTTTCTACTCTTCTTGCAGCCGTGACAAAAAACCCAGAAAAACACAATTATCAGATTAGTTTGCTGAGCTGATAGAAACACAAATCTAATGGAATTTCCTGGAACACATAGGATGATTTGCTTTATTATAATCTATAAGAGGCTCAAAATAAAATCTTTGATAAAATCCGGTTTTAGTGGACCATTGCATTGACTATTTTCCTAAGCACCGATAACACGTGTACAGACTTTGTAGACGCGATCTTGTACCAGGAATCCCTTCTCTCATGAGGGAATACAGGTTACAGCATGAGTTAAGTCATGTCACGCTTCAGTGAAGAGTCTTCTCTCAGCCAGACCTCTCCAATCTTATCCCTGAAATTTCAGTTTATGGAAAAGGAAGCTATTTTTCAGGAGGAGGTGATGGTTAAAGCTTATCAATTGGCTTTCTGTTGATAAGTGTAAGAGAAGATTGTGGGTGGGCCGATAGATTGTCACATTCTAATATCTTGCAATAAGAAATGGTTCATACTTGTTACCATTTTGTCAATAAGAACCCTACAGGCAGAGGTGAACATCTAATGCCTAATGACACTTATGGAGTTGTCATTGAAAAAAGAATCGTGTCAATAATGTGCTCAGTTCTGCATAGGCACTGGGCGTATAAGTGAGTAAAGCATGATCCCTGCCCTCGTGGGGCTTACAGTTTAGTAAGAGAGTGAAGGAAGTGGGATGAGCCACTACAGGAGCAATGGGGGAACAAAGACAGCGGACGGGCCCATTATTTGTACTGGGAGCAGCAGAAGGCAGTCCAGGTCTTCCTTGGGAAATTCCCAGACACACACCCCAACTGATGTAGTCTTTAAAGATAAGTAGTTGCCTGCCAGGTAAAATTACCTGAGACGGGACATCACTGGTAGAAAGAGCAGGAGCGAAGTCAGAGATAGGAACGTGGCTCTGCAGTGAGCATAGAGCTGAGTGATGACAGATCCTGCAGGCCCATTCACCCTGGGCCTGTCATTTGGACTTCATAGGCAGGGCAGTCATTGAAGGATTTTAAGGCAAAGAAGAACAAAATCAGACTGGGATTTGAAACTGGAGGCATCAGCTGGGAGATGCCTACGACAAGAGCATGGGTGAAAGACAAAGGCTGTGTCAGGATGGGTGCAGTGAGGCCGGCAGGAAGGCAGCAATCCACAGGAAGAGGTGACTGCAGTTTAGGTCTGGGGACCACGAGAGGAGAAGGACCAGGCCACCATTTGCAGCATGGAGGCCTGGATACCTAGATGGATGGGGCTCCACTCACTGAGAATAAGAACCCAGAAGAAGACGCCCTGTCCCCCAGCAGTGACCCAAAGCAATTCCCAGTGGGCAGTCTAGAGACATTGCAGCCAACAACATGAGGGGAGTTCTTAGGAAGGAGCTTTTGATAAGGATAATAGCCATCCGTGACGGCTTAGGAGAGCAACTTTAAAGCTTTGTTCATCCTTCACAGAGAAAGGATATTTCAAAGTGCATTGATATATAACCAAGTAAGGAAAAGCATCATTTAAAATAACATAGTCTTCTTTTCCAAGAAGTTATTTTTTCCATTGTTTTGCCCTTTAGATCATTCAAAATCAGAAGGCAGCATTTATGCTGCGTTTAGAGAGGCCTCTTGCAATATTCATATTTTGAACAGTCTCATACGCCATCCCAGGCTCACCATGGAGTAAACTGTCCGCTTAATTCAGCCTGTTTTATTGAAAAATTTGTTTGACACGCTATTAGGATAATATTCTAATACCAAAGTTAAAATGTTTAAAATAATTTAGCAAGCATGATATGTTTCATAAGTTCCATTGGTCACCCCCAGCTCTTCCCAGAAAATGTCCTCAAACCAAGTTCATGAATGAACAAGGTGAAATTTTAGAAGGCTTGGCTTTTGGTAGCATGCAATAAAGCTTTTGGAAACAGAAAAGTGTAATTACAAATAAGGTTGAAATTGGCTTAAATTTCAGGTGCACAAAAATTTCAGCATGCCATAGAACGGTTAAAAAAATCAATAAACGGGTCGAATGAACTAGGAAATATTCTGCTACATCAAGAAAATATTTCACCTTAAAATGTACATTTTTCTGTTTACCAGAAACTATTATTCTTAAATTGCCATCCCGGGGGCAACCCATAGCAAATCTCACTTGAAATATTTTCTTGATATAAGCGTTCATTCCTAATCACTGTTTGGCAAAGAAAACATTTCTCATGAACAAAGTTTTAATTGAGTTTTTCTTCTCGCTGTTATTTTTGAGTGCATTGAAATTAAGCACTAAAATAAGTGTTATTCTCTCATAAGAAATTTCTTTAGTTTCCTCTAAAATGACATTTTTTTTAAATGAGGAAGTCAAGTTTCCAGAAGCTCTTTTCCAACAAACTTTCATTTTTAGGATTAGACCACTGAATTCCTAGCAAAATAGAAAACGTATCCTTTGCTATTCAGAAAACTACTCATTATAAATTAACACACCTAAACTTTTATAGAGAATACGAATGCCAAATGTCAAACTGCTACCTTGGTGTAAAACTGATGCAACAGATAAAAATGTTTTGAAAATTGGGAAAACAGGATGATTCTCCTATAAAAACCAATCATATAAAATTCAAATGGTAAGCTGTCTTTGTTTCATTTAAAATACTGCTGTGTCTTCCTGGTGGGGTGACCGTGAGTTAAATGAATCTTCTTACCTAAGTTTAATTAAGTCAGCCCTTCATTTTCTCCCAAGTGCATAATGATAGCTCTGTCACTTCTCTGTCTCAGATGCCATTATGTGTATAGAGGGAAAGTGTCCACTGCGGGCTGCGAGGCAGCTCTGCAGGCATTCCCAAGTTGGGGAGCGAGAGGCTTTGTGTGAGCCGTGTGCCGCCTGAGTAAGCCCCATGTGGCTTCAGTCCCGTTAGCACGCATACACCAAAGACGAGCTGGACCCCGACTGGGGAAAAGCCTTCTGTTTGGAAGTTCACTGCAATGGGGAGTCAATTTTTGCGAATCACTGCTTTAATATTCATTAATAGCTTTTAGGCTCTTAATCCCTTATTGAATATATTTTTTCCATAATTGCTACTTTTCAAAAGGGCTGCCAAAGTAGGCATTTCTATTCTCTGAAAAATGCAGAAGAGAATATGATGTTTTATGCTCATCTGTGATGTGTTTATGCTAATGTTGCATCTCTGGAATACGGCGACTGTGGTCCTTCCTGGCATAATGATTCACTCTGCTTTGAAATGAACTGTTAACGCCGGCCGTGTGGATTTTTTTTTTTTTAATCTCCTTGGGTCATGGTTTTACAATTATTTAAAGTGCATGGAAAAATAGATTACAGAGGAAATCATTTTGAAATGTTGGAAATCTCTACTTTCTTGTTTCATTTGTTGTCCTATTTATTTTTTCCTGTAAAATCCATGCAGAAGCCCTCTCTATTATAGAGTAATTGACTTCACTTGTTTGAGGTGCTATTAACCAATGAATGAAGTTTTCAGTAATGTAATTTGTAATCTGGCCTTTATCATTTATTTGCCTTGCTGTGAATTAGCATATTTTTAAATAAAGCCAGCTCTTCCACCATGCTTAATAAAATACAAATATCTGGGTTTCATTTAGATTGGTAAGTCCAAGCAAATCCATACGTGTAGCATTTGCTTAATCCATCCTGAACAGAGGAAGGAATTACAGTACTGTGGAAATAACCACATTGAAACAGAAGGAACAGCTGAGGCTGGAGTCTGAAATGAGCACCATTAAATCTCTTAGCACAGCCTAGGAAGGCTTAGCCCCCTAGGAAGGTGTCTGTTGGCGACATGATGGCGAATTGTGGGTTCTCTAGCCATACTTCAGACAGACCTGGCACCTGCTGATTTTCTGGCGCTGGGCCTGGCTTTCTTTTAAGGTGTCTGGTGATGGTGCCGAGAACTCCAAGTCGGGTTTCACTGTTGTCAGCCAGAAGCTATACTCATTTGCAAAAAAGTGGCAAGTGCCCTGCCGGCCTTGGCATTCAAGGAATGGTGCCGCTCTGAAGTCCTCCAGGCAGCTGCCAGGTGACATGAGGGCCTGCCCTCCTCCTTGGTCCCCAGCTCCTGTGTGCTACCCGGACGACAAGAGAGAATTAGGGCTCAGACACACGCGGACAACCCCAGACCCAATCGGTGACGTGCTGAGGTCTGGGCCTGACTTCACATTTGCCCTGAAATTATTCCAGGAAGAACAAACTACAATCTGCTGAGGGAAGGAGAAGTAGTGGACGTGTTGGGTGTGCACACAAAATTAAACCACTCTTACTGAGGGCTGAAGCAAATTCATCTTCTAAAGCCTACTGAAGTGATAAAACAATTCATTGACCATAAGAAAAAAGGAATGGCCCTGCATCTCAACAGGTGGCCTTTATGACCGCACATCCTACTGCTGTCCATCTGTCTGTACAGAGTTCTCAGAATTACTGTCCAATCCAGATGGAAGGGGCAGGAGAGGGGTGTTACAGCATGGTGGGTATGCAGGGGCTCACCATCAGGAATGAGTACCCGATCCAAAGGCTCTTCCAGGTCCGCGGACACGCGGGGATGGACTGGTCCTGGCTGTGCACCGCCACCGCCTGAGCCGGGGCCTCACACACAGCACAGCGGCTGATGTAGGGGCGGATCTCCTCTTCCGAGAGTGGCATCATGGGCAGGGGTGCAGCACTGGCCAGCCAATAGGATCTGTCATTTCTCTGGGCATAGTGGCACACTTGGTGGATGTTGCAGTAGGCAAAGGGCAGTGTACTAAACACAGGAAGGCAAGATCCCGCCAGGCCTTGGGAGGGAAGAAGGGACAGTGTGGTATATGAGCAGCCTGCCCTGGTGGGCCCAGTGACCCTTCCTATGCGTGCCATTTGCAGGCACACATTCTGGTGTATGGAGGCCATTGCCAAAGCCTATTCTGTGGTAGTGAAAGCAGGTTATGTACCTGACCATTTCTGCCACGTCCCTGGTCCCATGAGCCAGCCCTCATTCACCATCCACTCATCACTCATGAGCCAAGTAAGGGACCAGCTGCTGGAAATAGAGCAGTAAGCCCACCTGTCTTCACAAAGCTCATAGCCTGGCCTGGCGGGGGAGATGGATGAGCCAACAGGCAATGAAAATACAGCATGATAAGCCCTATGAATGAGAAGTGTGGGGCACCGGGACTTATGGGATGGATAATGGGAAGAAGTGATTTTAAGCTAGGACCTAAAATATGAAAAGGATTTGGCCAGGTTTGGAGATGGTGTTGACCATCTAAAGAAGAGGAGACAACAGTACATAGGGCCAGAGGTAATAAAGGAGCATGGAGCTCAAAGAACTCAAAGAAGTTCAGTACGGAGAAGGTGGGGAGAGGATGTCTGTGTGTCTGTCTGTCTCAAGGGTGTGCAGAGAGAAATCAGACCAAAGGATGTGGGCTTTGTCAATCTTGATAAGAAGTTTACATTTTATTCCAAGAGCTCTACAGAGCATTTCGATGTACACTCTGGCTAGACCAGGGCAGGAGAAACCAGACTAGTGGGATAGAGACTAGGCAGGAAAGAGACTGATGGCAGAAGGGAGAGGAGGAAAGAAGTCAATAGAGTTAAGATATGAAATGTTACTTCTTCCCTTCCCCCAGGCCCCTCTGATGGCGAAGGCCTTGGCTGAACCCAAAGGAGAAATGGAGAGGGATGTGTAAGTAGCCGCCATCCCTAGGCCTGCATCTTTGACCACCCCAGCTAATAGTGAGGCTCGTGGCCAGCGAGAGCAGTGACAAGACTCCCCTCACCATCACCTGTCCCTGTTGGCATATCCTTCCTGCACCCGCCACCCCAACCACCATTATCTTGGAAAAATAGTGTTTGCCATCACTCAGGTACTTAACCCCTTGGCTTGAAATCAGTCCCTGCAGCTTACAACTCTACTCTTGAAAACTGACAAGTCCCAAGGGATGACGCTCAAATTAAAGTCCTGGAATTTAGAAACAAATTGGAGTAGGGCGGGGAGTTGGTGCTGGCCAGTGCCACCCCCTACAATGGTCAGGGTGCTGTCGCTGCACCATTTCACTCAGAAACTCAGGAACTGACCACATCCTGATTCAATAAGTTACATTTGGAAGTAAAAATTGCATTTTATGTCAGAGTTACATTTACCTTACTGAGGAGGAATCACTTTTTTAAAATTAGTAAGTAGCCAGATAATAATAATGGCCACCAGAATGAGCTTCTTCGGCACCTCATGGGATCAGAGCTTTAATAGAATTTGTTGAAAATTGGCACGTTAGTTGAAAAAGAAAAAATTCCATAGAAGATGAGTGATCATTGAAGATGCTGACGAATCTATAAAATTTACCTTGAAGTTTTCCTTTAAGTGTGGACATGGGTGGCCAGGCGCTATATACATACCGAGGTCTTGATTGTGGGCTTTCTCCTGCCCTTCCAGGTATAACAGACTGTAGCCCGTCCAGAGCTTGGGCATGCCCACGGGGCAGGTGGGCTCTCCATCTGTCTGACTGTGGAGAACCAGGAGGAAGCCACTGAGGTATCCAGGGCCAAGCCCTTTGGGCCCAGGATCCCCAGTGGGCCCAGGAGGGCCTGGAGGAATAAGAAAAAACAATGAAGGCAGTTTAGGGGGTTCAGGTTAACAAACATTTCTGAGCACCTCTATTCTGGTGCTGTGCATGCCTCGGCCACTCCCAGGCATGCCCCCTCATATAACTGTAATATCTACAGAGAACTCATTCAGCAAGGATTTGTTCTGAGCAACCTCTAGTGCTTGGGCTACATTAGCATAAAAACAGACAATAATCCCATCCTTCCCAGAGCTGACATTCTACTTGAAGAGAAATGACAATCAATAAGCATAATAAAAAGGTAAATTATGAAATACGTTGGAAAGTAACGAATACTGAGAAGAAAAGACCTAGAAGAGAATAATGGCACTCTCCATGTGTGATCTCCCAGCCTTCTCAGACTGGACCAGGCCCGCTCGTATGAAAAGTGATTCTCAAAGTCCGTCCTTCTTACCCCTCCTAGATGTTTCTTACGGTCCCGCCCATTAACAGTTCTATTCTAAGAAGGACAAGGACTTGAGGTCCACATGTACAACTTGGATCTCTTCTTTTATGAAGGAGGATGGTGGAAGGAAGGCCTGGTTCTAGAGTTCTTGTTGGAAGGCCTGGTTCTAGAATTCTTGTTGGTAGATGGGAAATGAGCAGTTTGACAGCAGCGAGCAGAGTCTGTCTCTTTGGCATCTCTAAGGGGCTGGCTTATTGAAGAAGGCCAATGGCTATTTCTAATTGCCAAGAGCGAATAGTGAAGTTTGACTTTGAAACCAAAAGTTGTTTTTTTTTTTAACTTGTTTCTGGAAGACTCGCAGTCTCTCCCCATCTACACTGTAAACCAGAGGCTAGGAAGTGGTAGCGTGTGGACTGAATCAGGCCTGCTCATCCATTTCGTGTGACCTGTCAAGATCTCACAGGTTGAGGTTTTGGATTTGAAAAGCAGAGTGTAGGGAACGTGGGCCCGCATTTCTACAGGGCAACAGTTGGCTTTAGCTGGGCTGCAGCTTTCAGACTGCACGGTCCATTTTGCCCTAGGCCCCACCCAGCCCTCTTGGCTCTTTCTCATGACTAACCTGGTATTGCCAGATACTCTCCAAAAATGAGACTGTCTCTTGGAGTCTTTGGGATTCTGTGGCCTAACAGGTTGCCTGGTGCATTAGATTTCAAATCTCTATTCTGAAGAGTCATCTCTCCCCTCACCTAGTGCCCATGCCCACATTATTTTCTTCAGAAATAGCCTTTATTCTATATAAATTTATCCATGGCTCTACAATAAGATGGAGTGAATTCAGAGCACCAGAGGCCAAGCAATTCAGCCAGTTGCAGAGGGTGAGACCACCCCCCACCCCCCACTCCCCGTCCCCAGGATCTTCAGCATAGCCTGTCAACGGTGATCACACAACAAATGACGGGCTGACCTTGGAAAAGTGAACAGCTGAAATGGCTGAGCCTTTTATGATCATGTATGGTGGTTTGGGCAAATACTAAACTGGAGACAGGGTCTTGACTTGTTTTTATGATAGGCGAGAATCAACTGGAACGTGGTGGATACACTCTGTTCTGTTCTTGTTGCTTCTGTCTCCTTAATACCTGATGAGTTGGTATCTAAGACTATTAATAGGATCAGTTTGGAAAGCTGCTTGAGAGGCCACAGATCTTATATACAGTTCTCACATCTACTGTGTCAGGGAAAAGAAGAGAAACAAACTCCTTACCTGGTGCTCCAGGGCAGCCAGCTTCTCCCATGTCACCTTTGTGTCCTGGAGGCCCGGGAGACCCAGGGATGCCATCCTCGCCCCTCCTGCCATCCAGCCCAGGCTTTCCTTTGCACCCTGCACAAAATTGCATGATGGCAGTGGTGAAAACAATATGACACCCGCTAGCATTTACTGCAGGTACACCATGTGCCAGCCCTGGGCGTCCCATTTTCACTTGACTGTATTAGCTCATTTCATCCTCCCAGGTACGTGAACTTGGGACTAGACTATCTCCACTTGGCAATGGGGTCACTGAGGCTCTGAGAGGTCAAGTACCTTGCTTAATTAAGGTCAATGAGCCAGGAACAGGCAGAGCCAGGATTTGAAGCCAAACCAGGGAGGTGTTGAGAAAGAGGTTTTTACACGTCCTTCATATTCTTGTATATTTGAGGGTTTTTTACATTGAACATGTATAGCTTTTATAATTAAATATTTTCCTTAATAGTAATTTTTTAGAAGCCTGAATAGAAGAATGAATGAAATTTAATAGGATTCAGCTCGGGGGCAAGTTAAATTTAGAGCAAGCTAAGGGCAGTGATTTTTAAAAACAACTTTTTAAGTCTTTACAAGGTGTGAGGTACCACACTAATCCCTCTATATGGATTACCCAATCCCGTCTTCCCAGGACCCATATGTGTAGGTGCTCTCCTATGCCAGACTACACTAGGGAGACCGAGGCTCAGAAAGGTCACAGCGCCGATCACTTGTGGAGAGGAGCCAGGCCCAGGCAGGCTGTGTGCAGACTGCCATCACTCTCCAGCCCCTGCCTGGTGACAGCTGCAGGGCTCAGGTGCCCTCCTTGGAGGACATAAGCTGGGGGACTTGGCAGCAGACGCACTGATTCTTGAAGTGTTGGGTTCTTTAAGTGCTGGGTTGCTTTGGGCCAAGACATCAATTCATTAGCCACAATCTCCTTTGGTCAGAGTAACTGATATGGTCCTTGTCTATGAGGGGTTTTATTGCCATTAGCCCTAATTCCCGAATTACTAGCCCTCTCAAGTTTTCCAGTCTCCACCTATTATTCTTTCTCCCTCTCTCCCTTCCTGTCTCTCTCTGTCTCTGTTTTCTCTCTCTCTCTGCCACAAATTAGCCTAAAACTGACCGTTAAGTCCAAGAGGGCTCACTTGAGAAGCTTTCACTCTTTTTCATTCTTGGATTTGTTCTTCAAGGGAATGGGGAGCCACCTGAGGGTTCAGAGCAGAGGCTTGCTGTTCTCAGGTGACAGGTGGACATCTCTCTGGACTTCTCTCTCACACAGGCCCCCTCTTACAGCCAGCTGAAAGGCATGCCTCACCAAACCTCACTGCTTTTAAATTTTTGTTCTAATATCACCTGCCCAAGAGTGTCCCCACAACCAGCTAGTCCTCCCCTCCACATCCTTCATCGGTCCAACTACGTTCAGTGTAGTCCTTGCAGGCGTTCCTGGCTTTGGGGATGCTGTCGTCTCGCTTTCTCACCCCAATTAGAAACGAATTCTCTTGGAATGTCGTGCAGTGCCTGGACTGCCTTCTCTACATGGTTCTCATTCCATAAGTGAGAAAGGAAACCTCTCCTTCTCCCCATCTGCATGAGAGACATCCTCTCCTTTCTAGTAACTGGGCAGAAACCTCCTCTTCCTGGATGGCGCTGCTGTATGCGAATTGGCGCATCTCTTTCCTCCAGCTTCAAAGAGAATACCCATTATTTGGGAAGGAACACAAGGACCCAACTGTGAGCTCAGAGCATTCTTTTATCTCACCCACCCGACAAGATGATTCCAATATGTGGCCACTGTGCTGTTCTACAAAGGGCTGCCCAAGTGCTGACAAGCCAGTGAATGGACTTATCATTCAAAAGGCAGTAGGCTTCCTCCTGAAGTGTCAACATGTGGCGAGTTCACTGTCAATCTGGGAAAAGAGTTCCCTTGTCAGATGTTCTAATATAGGCTTTGCTCCCTTTAGGGGAAGACAGAGAAATTGTCAGGTGGATGCTTTTTCTGAGAGACAGGAAGGAAGGCTTTTGTTAGCCTACGTTGCACGCCCAGAGCTTTCCACTACGAGGACTTGCTCTCTACTTGGAACTTGTTTGATAGGACGGAACTGCATCTCAGAGCCCTCCAATGTTCCATGGATGACTTCCTGGGAGAGGGTCACGTGTTGACTTGAAGATAAACACATGCTCACAGGATGTGGGTACTTCCATTAGGAAGTAACAGTTCAAACCAAAATGGAGACCACCTTTGTGTTCCTCACAGGAAGCCAGCCTCTGAGGCCCACCCGGGAAGGGGAAGTGGTCTCCCACATTGTGGGAGTAGAAAAGAGTTAGACCTTCCATGGTGGAGGACTCTTAACAGACGCAAGTTATACTTAGTAGTGGCCGTTACCCACCCAGACTGGGCAGGAAAGAGCCAGAAGTTTGTTTTTTTCTATGTAGATCTCAGCCGCAGCACTTGGTTACAAAATCAGCTTAGCAATGAAAGAGGTTTTGAAGGGAAAACAGGAAGAAACCAACAATGGCATTTTAAGTGGAGGTGGTACTTCCTAGTGGCAGCTGATCATTCACAACCGACCTCGGGGGTGGTATATACAGTCCCTCACATCCTGCCGGAAGAACTGCCTTCAGAAAAGGACACATGGCAAGCAACAGGCCCTGCAGATGACTCAAGTCAGCCAGGGCGGGGCCACTCCAGAGCCTTAAAATAGACTCCTCATTGTTTAGTAACGGGAAAGAATGGCCAGTGCATCCAGGGTGGCCAGCAGGAACAGACATGGAGAGGGAACCAAGGAATATATTGCTGACAAAGAGGAGTGCTTTATAACAATGGCTGGGAGCCCACATCAGAGAAGAGGGGGCCCAGAAGAAAGCAGCAACTTAGGATAGGTCTTCAGGGAAGCTGGGCCACGGAGCAGGACAGCCCACACCGGGAGACCATGGGGAAGAATGGGTCAAGCTTTGCAGGAAGGGCTGTGCACTTTTTTTTTAATGTAACAGTCACATTGCTTGGCACAAGGGTGGCCTCAGGGTGTCCCTAGTGCCAGCAGGCAGGGTCCGTGACATCAATAAGGAGAGGGCACAGGAAGCCACAGACGACCCTCCTCTGGCCACCTGCGGCTGGATGAGCCCATCCGACCCCAAGTCAGGAGGAATTAGACATGGCAGGCAGTCACACCTGGGCCCACATAGACTGTTGGCTTTTTTCAGAAGCTGAAAATCTATGGAGAAAGAATCTCATATGTGCCCAAGATAACTATTAAGTTAAACTGTACAAAATTTGCCCATTTGATTTTTTTTCTTCTCCATTACTTTCTTTAGTTATTTTCCAAAGCCACCACAATGGGAGAATCCAACCATCCTCTGGTCTCAGTTTGATGTTGGGATGAAGCAGTGGGTCTCAACCTTGGCTGCATGCTACAGTTGTCTGGGGAGCTTTGTCAAAACACTGATGCTCAGGCTCGCCTCCCTCTGCGGTCTCCTGGTCTGGAATGAGGCCCGGGCATCAGGATTTCTTCAAGGTCCTCCAGATGACTTTAACCTACAGCTGAAATTGAGTCACTGGGGAAGGTGTCACTCTTAGCCGACTCTTTTAGGGATGGCATTCATATAATATAGTTAGGGTTTCTCAAACTTGAACATATATACAAATATTCTGGGAATCTTGTTAAAACGCAGATTCTAATTCGGTAGGTCAGAGGCGTGGCCTGAGTTGCTACTGGTTGTCAGACCACACGTTGGGTAGCCAGGCTGTAGCTCACTCTTAGTTACCAGGTCATTGGCCAACCCGCCCCTTCTGTGCTCCTGCTCTCTGCCTGTTGGACAGTTCTGGACCGTCAAACGCAATCTTTCCTTGAAGCTTCTGCTCAAATGCCAGCTCTTGCTGGGGTCTCAGCAGTCCTGTAATCCTCCACACTGGAATTCACCTCTCCCCGTCCCATTCTCCAGATGCCTTTTGCCTGAATTCCTTTAAAACACAAATTATAATCTCCCTTTATTTAGAGTGATTTATGTTCTGCCGGCTATTTCTACTATGAGGTTGTGAGACCCTGGAGGGGGGGAAAACACGTCTTACTCACATTTGTATTGACCACAACACCTAGTACTCTACTTTACAAAGAGTAGGGGGCACCTGGAAGTGTTTACTGAGTTGAATTTGCAGAACTCCATGTTAGGCCACATCTTTCACTGGAAAGTTATTTTTCCAAAGGTGGGGGGACCCGGCCCTCAATATTCCAAATATATACACAACAAGGGAGCTTAGTTTTAAAATAAGGCTGAGCGACAAGTTATACTGACTGACTGAGAGATTTATCCATGCAATGAGTGCCAAAGAAAAGAGAAGTTAAGTAACTACTCTCAATTTCCAGTGTTTGTGAACTGTTAAAGGAAGTTGCTCCAGTCAACACCCAATTAACTTAGTGCACAAACACAGATGCAGTGCAGCAAATGCAAACAACAAAAACCCATACTCATGTGAGGAAGCCTCCAGAGCTGTTCTGGACACTACCCAAGAACTACCCAGACTCCAACGCAGAGGGGCATCTCTTGGGCCCTTAGCTACTTGGGTTTGGGGAAACACAAGAAAAACAGGTGATGCAAAATTCAATTCTATTTCCTATTCCTTTGGCCCTGAACCAAAAAGAGCCAAATCCACAGCTTGGTGGTGGGAAAAATGGAAAAAGGAATGGGCTCATACCTCTTAGGATAATTTACACACAGGTTACCTAGAATCATGGGCACTGCCAATGGGTCTGAAGAGATCGGTGACCTCTAGATGACCAGCCCCGGACTCCTCTCTGTAAATTACCCAATGCAGTGGAGATATGTGAAGAGAAAATAAACCATATGGAGGACACGTTTTAAAGGAATGGTTTGGTTTAAATGCTTAAATAAGGATCCTGCCACCTTGACAACGACTGAGCAGTGCTCACATCAATTAAATGAACATGGCCGTCATTTAGAGCAACCTTCCGCCTTTTCCCTCTTCCCCCTCCACGTGATAAACCTCCTTCTCCCTTCTTCTTGGCTGTTTCTGCTCCACTGAGCCCCAACTCAATTGTTTTTAATTCAAAATCAAGTCAACAGCTATTAGTGACGATTAATAGAGCATCTACCCCATTGTGCTAAGAGGTTTCAAAACCTCATATCCAAAAGCTGCCTGGGTATAAAAGATTTAAGTAGGAATTCAACATAAAAATAGAAGGGATGTGTCAATTCAGTTAGTACATGATTAAGCCTTCGGAAAAATGTAGAGAAAATGTATAAGGGGAAGGAGATTCTCATTGCTTCATCCTCACAGTTTTTTAGGCTCCATACAAAAAGTTACGTAGCAAAACACCTAGATTTTCAATGAAGCGATATATGATGCAAATAAAGAACCATCAGCTTGAGGCTCATACCTGGTCCTGGGGGGCCCCTCATTCCAGGGGGCCCCATCTCTCCTTCTGGGCCTCTTGGGCCTGGTACCCCAGGAAGCCCCGGGATTCGGGGGCAGGAATCCACATCTGCAGGTGGCCCAGGTTCACCTGAAATTGGAATCACCACTTGTGTGATGGAGTCAAACACTTCCGAACAAATTCTTGCATTCTCAAGTTAGACAGGCTTCCAACACTACACTGAAATGTCATCCAGAATGATCAACAACCCAATATAAGCTCCATGAAGGCAGGACTTGTTCACTGCAGGGTGCGTGAAAAACTTCCAAGTATTTTGTTGAATAAATGAATGAATGAATGAATGAATGAGTGAGTGAATGGGATCTCAGAGGAGGCAAAAGAAGTAAGCCATAGTGAAGGTTGGTTGAGGTAGAAATAATTTGATGACCTTCACAGGATTTCCCATCTTTGGGCCACTTTTTACTGGGGTGCCAGCCACAGGTGGCACTGGGAGAGGTGCCATTGGGTTGCTAACGCTCAGCTTAAGGTCCCTCTAATTCATGACTCCACATTGCAGTTCCCATAGTGTCCATTGCTCAACGAGATAGAATTTCAGGATCGCTAGGGGTGCTAAAGCAATGACTTTTAACTCTGAGCGCACCTTAGAATTATCCAGGGGAATTATAAAAATATACTGACGCCTGGGTCTAGCCCCAGAAATATTGGTTTAATTGGAATAGGACATGGCCTGTGCAGTGCCCTTAACCCAGCTGGGGAGCTTTTGAAAAGCACTGATGCCAGATGGGGCTCTAGACTTATTAAATAGGAATTTCTGAGGGTGAGACCCAGGCATCAGTAATTTTTTAAAACTCTCCAGATGATTCCAGTGTGAGCCAGGGCTGAGAAGCACCGCTGTAAAGCTGTAGCACATCAGAATCATCTGGCCAGCTTGTTAGAGCCCACGGTTTCTGGAGTCAGCATGTCTGGGCTGGGGCCCAACATTTGCACATTGAACATGTTCCCAGGTGAGGCTGATGGTGCTGATCTGGGGATCCCACGTGGAGAACCAATGCTCTCAAAGTTCGGAATTTTTTCTTCTTGGTTACTTTCACAACTTTAAGACATTTTTTTCTAAAGCTTCATTCACTCACCCTGCAAACATTCCACAAGGGAAAAGAAAGAATCATAACGCTAACCAATAATGATAACAGCTAGCACTCACTGAATGCTTTATCATTTATCAGGTCCTAATTGCTTTATGATTAAACGCTCCAACAAGCTTGTGTGTATGGGCTGCTGTCATTAGAATGTGATGGGTAAGAAAACTCAGGCTCAGGTAAATAAGTGACATATCTGAGGGCACACAGCTAACACATGGCAGAGTCTAGATTAAAAATCCAAGATGTCCTGGCTCCAAACCTGTGCTCCTAACCACCACACCCTACTGCCTTAAGAACCCTTAACCTCTGCATCGTGAATTCTAAGAAATGCAACATACTTTAAAATGTAAGATTTATTGGTTGTGGTTTTCTTAAAATTCATACAAATGTGCAAAATAATTTTAAGAACAGCAATGATAAAGAAGCAAGAAAATCCTAGGAAATGTGGCCGTAACAACGACATAGTCTCCATCGTAGTTCATGTCTCTGTGCAAAACGGACTTTAACCTCTTGTAAAATATTGTATGAAACCACAAGCAGCACTGATTTGGATGTATTTTCACAGTACATACGGTTTCGTGTAAAACTTGGCTTTCCCACTCTGGGTGACTTGAGAGAGATGCATGTGAATATTTCCTGTTTTCCCTGAATAATCGGGTGAATTCTGGTGGTAATTCACCCATGGTGGTGGATGAAGGAAGCAGGTAAGGAAAAGAGGGGTGGGCATTTGGCTGATGTTTCATATTTAAGATTCTGATGTTATCTTCAAATGAGTTTATATATACAGTCACTGATTTTTGACTTGTAAAGTCTATGAATGGTGGAAATCAGTGTCTAATGGTTGGAAAATATCCGAGATATATGAGAAACACTAAAAGGATTGAAGTGAAAATTCATTAAATATACCACTTTAATTTTTAAATATAAACATTTGAAATAGCAGGATTTTTAAAAATTCTGTTTTTGCTTTTCTTGACTTTTTAATAAACCAGAAGCTGAAACAAAGGAGCCAAGGAGACTCTTCTAAGGGCATTAAAAATAATATATGTTGTCTGTATTTAGGGCAACTTTCATTAGGGTTAATAACAGATGCCTGGAAAGAATAAATGCATGCATTCACAATTTTTCTTTTCTTCTTTTGAGAAACTCTTGTTATGCTCTTTGAAAATGCCAGACACAAAATAATACGTTGCTTTTGCCTCGTGGAGGATTAAGTGAACACTTAGTTGGAAAGAATAACGGCATTTTCATTTTAACACACAAAGAAATTTGCTCCTTGAAAATGGACTTCGGGTGGGACAGGAAAAGCTTGTCACAGCCCCTTACTGGGTATTGAAGACCCATCTTTTCATGTTGTCGATACTGTTTATTTTACTGATGTTCCCTGTATTTATATTGTAGAATTTACAAAAGAAACTTACACTGGTATGTACTATCGCATTTGACAGAGAAAGTACTCATATTCTGAGCCTGAGTTGAAATTACATAAACCGAGGATCTACACAGCCTTGACAACCTATAATGAGGCTTGGCATTGGGACACTAATATGGGGTTACTATATCTGTAACGAGGAAGCGAAGGCATGAAAACCCAATATAATCACAGAATCCCATCTATAAAAATGTAACAAAGTTTAACTCGCAAATACAGGGAGAAAGCCAAGAACAGAAATGACTGGGAACCAGATTTAGAGGAAATTATGAGTTTTATAGTAACGCTTACCTCTGGAACCTGGAGACACCCAAAGTCGAAAAACGAGGCCACACAACAATTTTCATAGGGTGGAAAGAGATTTGAAATTTGTGAATTAGGACAAAAGTGAAAGAGATTGCCGGAGAACATAAATAATAATTTGAGGACAGCATCTATGACAAGCAGAATGAAGGCATCTTATTGAATAAAAGTCCACATCAGTGTTACTGACAACAATGACTATGATTTAGGAATGGAGTTTTCATATCTAGAAAGACCTGAAATGAAACTCTCTTGCACAATATAAAATTCAAGTTGATTCCGCACAGCGAATATGTCCTAATTTAACATATAGAGAAATTCTGCCCATTTGAAGGCTTCTGAAAATTCCATATTAATTTGCCAAGTGTTATAGGTTATGCACAGAAAGGAAAGATAAGATGAATCTTTGTCCTGTTGGACTAGGATCCATTCTAAAGTTTACTCTTTGGACTAGGGAGTGCTAATTTAGGAGATTGACAAATATTCTGAACTGACACCACATTACCATGATATTGATTTAGGATCCTGAAAGATATCACTTCTGCCAATCTCAAATGCACACGTCTGTTTGCCCTCCCAATTCTTCCCTGGCTTACTTTGACCCTCTGATGAAAATGTGTTGTCCATTGACCTTAAATTGAGCCTTTCATCTTGATAGGAACGAATGGACTTTACAGAAAAAGTTAAATAAAACATCTAGAAAAATCAATGGGAATTCAGGGACAGGAACTGAATACACCGTCCTCACACACAATAATCAAATCAGTCTTTGCCTCTTGTTTGAGGAAATACAGATTTATTTACCTTAGAAATATTATATGTAAAATCAACTCCTAGATTTTCAAACTTACTCATTCCGAGAATATTAGTTTACCAAACCTGAGACTTTGTGGTGCGGCCTGAAGTAAATATAATCTTTATCAGAAATGTAATCTGTCCATCTTTACATCTTCATAAGAATTTGCTGGTAATTTCAGAGTCATTGCTTCCTGAAAGATCATCTCACTGTAAATGTTTAAACTCAGCGCCGTGGGTAGGCTGCTGTGTGAGATGATTAAGCGTCAAAAGCTTACCCGGAGGGCCAGAGGGCCCCTGTCTGCCTGGAGGTCCCAGCAAACCCTTCTCTCCAGGTGGCCCAGGAAGTCCAGGTGGCCCCGGCGGCCCCGGGAATCCCATGGGTCCTACGAGGAAACAGATAAAAACGAGGGCACTGGAACGAAGCAATATAATGACAATGACAGTTTGATAGACTGACTTCAGAGATTCACGCCAACAAAATGCAGAGCAAAGTCAGCCTTAGAGTCCAGATGGGTCTCCCACTTTTTTCTGTGAGGCTGAGAAGAGTTGCCTCTGTCTGAAGGAAACACAATAATCTGTCAAAGGGACTAAGGAAAATGGTTCCGTGATCAAGACAAAACTAAATTAGAACGAAAAGCCCTGGAATGCTGAACTTTCCGTGGAGATGCTCAAAAGACTGGAACTGAAGGGACGAAAAGGAAAGAGGCCTTGCTGTCTGAGGGTGACGTGCTCTGGCCCTGAGTTCCCCCCGCTGCCTTCCTCACTCTGTTTCAGCCACACCAGCCACTCAGTGCCTCGCATATGCTGTTCCTTCTTTTCCTCCTGGTCCATGAAGTCCTCCTCATTCTGTAGAGTGCAGATGGAGCCTCACTTCCTCTGGGAAGCCCTCCCTTGAACCCCACCCCAAGTCCCATGGCTTTTTGATGAGCTCTCATAGAAGTGTGTCCCTTTGCTCAGGGTACTCATCTCAGTTGATAGCAGTGGATCCTTTGGTGAGAATGTCTGTCTTCCCCCAGGAAACTGTGTGCTTAATAAGAGGGGAATCTGTTTAAATATGTTCTCTGCTATATTCCTGTAGGTGCCTAATAAATGCTTATGGAATAGATAAAATTTTCCCCACTGTGTAAGTCTAAAAAGGTAAACTGAGGAAGCCCCTCATCTTTTTCAGTTAGGCACTCTTTGGCCCTTATGCCCATTGCAATGGGAGTTAAGAAGGATGGTTGGTGGTTCCACCAATATTTCTCTTTATATATCATTTGTAGGTCACTGTTACTTATATGCCATGCTATTTTCCCAATCCTGAAGTTTATTTCCAGGTCAAAGTTCATTCTCTAGAGTAACAACTGAGGGGGAAGGTCTTATTTGAGAGAGGGACAAGATTGTATAGCCAGTCCCCTCCTCCTTCCTCTTGGTGTCCAGTTCTGAGGTTCAATAACTGGAAGTCCGTATACCTTCAGATACAAGCCACATTTTCTGAAAATTGATTTTATTGCTAATAAAGGTGAAGAGGGTTGCTGTGTACTATTGTAAAGGTCGTGCACTGCACAATTCCAGAGATGCCATTTGCATTGTAGTCATGGAAGCCTCACTGTGATTTTGATCTCCCCTCTTCCCTAATGTTTTGCCTTCTTTCATATTTGGTTCAGAAGTCAGGCAGAGTTCTAGTTATTGGACTCCTGCAAACGTCAACATTCACTTCTGTGGTATACAGCTTCCTTAGTTATAACATAAGGGAGTTAAAATGGAGACTCATTATTGGACCCTTTTCAACATAAAGGTCTATGGACCTAATAATTCTCTGAAATCCTGGTGACCAAAAACTAAAGTCCCTAAATATGTGCAGTTTGGTAAAAATGAATTAAAATAAATATTTTAGCCTTAAATAGTGGGGAAATTCAGACATGGGGACTCTGTCATGAATATAAAAGAGCAAAGTCAACAGTCTAAAATTGAGCTGTCCAATAACGATGCCACTGACCACTTGTGGCTATTGAACACTTGAAATTGACAAGTGCAAAGTGTGTCGCGCTTTAAGTGTAAACGGCACACGGATTTGAAAGGTGGAAAGGAGGACTGTCTCATCTGAGGGAAGATCTAGGTTTGTACAGCCAGCCACCGTCATCCCATTGATGATCTGTGTTCATTATATGTTCACATAATAACATCTGAATATATTACGTTAAATGAAATAAATTGTGAAAGTTAATTTCACTCATTTCTTTTTACTTTTTAAAATGTGGCTACTACATCTTTTAATTACATATGTCGCTTGCATTATATTTCTCTTGTTCAGTCCTGGTCTAGAAGATTAACAAGTATGTTATTTGGGGATAATAATGAATTTGCGTTTCTTCTTTGCACTTGTCCATCATTTACCCAAACTTTAGGACTCTTGGAAAGTCAGGACATTTTGGAAATGTAGTCACTGTTTCCATGGGAAATAGGAATTAACTCATGGTGGTGCAGTACCCCAGACCCTTACAGGCAAAATAAGGAAAATCTTCATGTTAAGGAACAGCTTGCATCCATACCTTTCTGGCCATCTTTTCCATCACATCCGGGGAAGCCTTTGTGTCCTGGAGGGCCTGGTGGGCCCGGGGGACCTGGTGGCCCCGGACGACCACAGTCACCTGGTTCCCCTCTCAGAAGGTCGACACTCCCAGGGGGGCCGGGAGGCCCAGGTGTTCCTGACCATAAAGAGGAGGCAAAAAGATTCCTTCAGTCAAAGCTAAACGTATGTGCTGGCTCCCCAAGAGCTTCTTAAGGAAGGTAATTGAATGATTTGTAAGCGAGAGATGGAGCAAATTAGAAGAATAAGAAAGTCAATAGGATCGGAAATGAAAGCGAGGATATCTCATGCAGCCCAAGTTGAGATATGGTGTAAATAGTCTGTTAATAACTATTAGATGAAATGAGCACAAGCAAAGCCTTCTTCCCCTCAGAATCATTCCTTTTGGAAGAATCAGTTTATGAGTTTTCTTTGCACTGCCATCCCACTGCTTCAATACAGTGGATGGATGGGTGGGTGGATGGATGGACGGATGGACAGATAGATAATAGGCTTTGAGAAAATCTGGCTGATAGGAAAGGAATGTTCACTCAATGAAATTTATAGTCCTATTTGAAAACAAGTGTCTACACATAGGAATTGAGCCTAAATTCTGTTCTGACTTAGTTTCTATAACACATTTGTAGGCACTTTCATTGTTCTCAGTGTAAAATAGAATTATATAATATTTTATCCCACCCTTACTAAAATTCTAAAGATGTAAAGGCAATGGGCTTGTGTCTCTCTAGAGGAGTTCTATGAATTAGTAGGAATGTGGTTAATTTACAGAACACTGTACTGAGCCACGCTCTTTTTCCAACTCCCCAGCCAGCTCTAGTCCAACCCTACTTTGTGAAACACCGCCTTGCTAGAGTTTGTCCCTGCGAAGTGATGAGAGGAATGAAATGTACTGTTGGCAGCACATGAAGAGACTCTGTTTCCGTGCATATGCCAGACCTGGGTCCTGTCACTCTGGGCCAGGGGCAGTGGTTTATGTGGTAGGTGCAAGAGACCAACAAATAGGATGCGATTCCTCCAGCTAGCCACTTCTGAACCCTCATGGTCAGCCTCAAGCTGGCGATGGGAAAGGCTTGCTTGCAGTCACAGTTGGTACCCATAGAGAGTCGGTCTGATAGAGTTGAAATAGAAGAGTGAGGGGCCTAAGCTCTGGTCCTGACAGCCCATCACTGCCCACATTCCCACCTTTTCCATCTGCCAAAGTGATGGGGCTGCTAAGCTGCTTCTACTCTGCTGTTCCCTGCTCCTACATCCCTAGGGAGAGGCAGCATCTAAGGAAAGGAGCATCAGCCTTCTGCCATGATTGTCTCATACCTCTCAGACCATCGGGGCCAGGAGGTCCCTGATCTCCAGGTGGACCCGAGTCAGGAATGTCACCCGTAGGAGCTCTTCCTGTGGCACCTGCAGGGCCAGGTGGTCCAGGTCTCCCTGAGGAGGGACATGTCCAGATGTTAGTCTCATTACATTTGGAAGGTTTTGATTTCGTTATTGAGAGAGGGGGAAAGCATGCTGCTTCTTACCTGGGGGCCCTGGAGGACCTTTTTCTCCAAAAAGCCCTGGAGGAGAAATTCCTGGGCTCCCGGGGTCTCCTGTCTCCCCTTTCAGCCCAGGTATTCCCATTGGGCCGCGTGGACCCACTTCATGCAAACCTTAATGAGGAAACCAGCGTTAGCACGCGTCTTCTCCCTGTTTGTCCCTGTTGGGGTGCCTGGAAAGGAACTGCTTCCAAATTGGGGTGTGTCAGGGAGGTGGTTGGTTCTGTAGAGACCAACCACTGGGTGCAACGGAGATCTAAATGGCTGCAGTGGCCATTTACTCTCTTACAACCCATCACACTGGTCCACCATAGGCTTGATTTACTTCATGGTTAATTCCCAGATTTAAAAAAAAAAAAACCCACAGCTTAGTGACAACACCAACCCTCAAGCCCCAAATGAGATCCAACTATAAGTAATTATGAATAAACTGGTTTGAAATTGAAGGTGGAAACTGGCATGTAAATAGAACTATTGCGGAGTTTCTCATTGAAAGGGAGAATATCCTTGGCTTCTTAGAGGGGGCACACATTTTATCAACTATTTGGAAGAGCCACTAAATGAATCCTAAGTGACCGAAATTACGTCTTGAACTTCCAAACTGTATGAAGATTTTCTCTCTCCAACAACAGATTCAAACCTAGCAGTGCAACGACTTAACTTTTCCCACAACCCCTCAAATCTGCATGTCTGGTTGCAGTTACCTTGTCTGGTAATGAGCTATTTTTCTGAGAAAGTAATGCAACAAATGTGCGTTATACTAAAACAAGAGGACAAGCTAAAATGCAGTTGAAGAATAACCTCTTTGTGATATCAAAAATAACAGCAATTTGTTCAGGTAATTTGTTTCAGCCACAGCTATTGAGGGATGCTGACTAATTAGAGCCACGTGGTCGTATTTGGCATTACTACACTTAAAACAAAACAATATCCCAAAAAACCCCAGCTATTTATTTGTTATGCATAACATTTTGAAATCGAGCTCCACTTAAGCAACTATTCAGTGTATTTTTAGTAGATAGTCCCAAGCAATATCAACAAGGGCACTGTTAACCAACCATTCCTTCTGAAATAGTTTCCTCAAACGTCCTTTTTATATAAGTCCTCTGCAGCACTGAAAATAGTTCCGATATTGTGTCTCTAAGTTAAGCCAGTTTCTTAGTTTTGTACCCCAAATCTTGCGATATGAGAAACACCAGAGGTATCTTACGGTTGCAGTTCAGTCTCTCACAAATGATTTTCTCTTACCTGAAGCGCCTTCGCTTCCTTTCTGACCCTTTAAACCATGCAAGCCATTCAGGCCGGGTGACCCTGGGGGACCTGAAACACATCACAAGCCTGTGACCCACAGAGCAAGACCAGCTGTTAATGTTCACTGGACACCACCCAGCGGAGGGTGTGCTCATGGAGACAGACATTCTCCAGACCGGAACCACGCGATCGCACCATTATCAGGGCTGAGTCCATGCCAGTGATTATTATTTAACACGTTCATTTGATGGAGGTTTTCTGCCAAGACAGCTTAGCACATGCATTTCTTTGGTTTTAAAGTACTGCTGTTGGTTTATGACATATCAAAAGCATCTCTCTCTCTCTGACCAGATACAGTCCAGAATTACTGAATCTTGGTGTAGGAAGTGACCTTCCATTTTATGACAATAAAGTCATCCCAGATGAGGAAAGAGATTGGACAGGAGCAAACCCAAGCTTCCTTCCTCCCTTGCTAGGATCTTCCCACTCAGCCACAGCCTGCAGATTCTAATTTCTTCAGGATCTAGTCAGGCAAATGTAGTAATACAATAAGGACAGGTGGGTCTGTGGTGCACATACTGGGGAATACATGCCCTACCTAATTATATTTTTTGAGCATGGTGCTACTCACAAAGAACAGGCTTGCCAGTCAAGTTTGGCTGCAGCTATTTCTTTGCATCTAGTTCTTTCAAAGGGAACCATTCTGATGCCTCTTTACAGAAACTAAATCTATTTCCTGATGATCACTGAAAATGCCATTCTCCATAGTTAGATATGATCTCCTTGATGTCTGATCTGCTCTCAGAACCTTCCATCAGACATCAGTATAGTTCTCTAAGGAGACATCTATCAACCTGAATTTACTTAAACTGTCACTAACACTGAACACCTATAAACCGATATAAGTATATAGATATATAGAGATATTTATAACATATCATATGTAGATTTCTAGGGAGGGAGTAGAGAGAAGAAAAAGGAGGGAAGGAGGGGAAGAGGAAGGGAAGAAGGCGGTTAACTAACATGTACAGAACATCCCATGTGCTGAGTCCTCTGCCAGGTGCTTCACACACGTCTTGTCCTGCTGATTGATGCGAGGGAACGAATCTTCTCCTCAGCCCCTGGCCCACCCTGGTAACCTGCCTATTTCACTAATGGATCTTCCCTCCAGCAGCTGTTCTTTCTCATCCAAGGCTGAGAGCACCTCAGTGCACAGCCATTCACTCAGTTTAGGGTCACAGCCTTCGAATTTGCCATAATAACACCCTCAGTTTCTATGACTAACACACACAAAGTGCCCCTCACCTACCCCCAAGGTACCTACATAGAGCTCCCTCTACGTTCTTATGCTGCTGCCTGTCCCACATTGTACAACAATCGCGTCTTTGGGGGACTGGTTTATTTGGGGTAAATTGATTGAGTGCAAGACCAAGTTCTATGTCTTTCTATCCCCCCACTCAGCATATCTCCTGACACATAGTAGGTGTTCAATAGATGTTTGTTGAATGAGTGAGTGAGTGAGAGTGAGAATGAACGAGTGAGTGAGAAAATGTGGAACAGGGAGGGTGAGGAACTGAAGGGGTGGAGAGAAAGCTATAAAAACGAATGGACTACAATTTCTGTTTGCATGTCACATCTTCCTTTGATAGATTTACAGGATGCATAAGATTTAGGGAAGTTGGAGGTGTCCATTTGTAGATAAATAATTCAAGTGCTAATTATCATTTATTCATTAAAGCAAGTCCTCTCTGGGCTTCTTCTTAGAAGATGGAACAGTCGGTTGGTTCTCTTCTATTTATTTTCAGTACTTGAACAGACAGTTATTCTATTTTTAAAATCTAGACTTTGGATTGGTGCAAATGAGCCATATTTCCTTGCAACAACAACAACAAAAAATGGGAATGCGCCCTTATTTTCCCTAAAGCTCTTATTTCCTAACCACTTTTAACAGTTCTGGCTGAGTTTATTTTCCAATCCTTTTTCCTATTTATGAGCGAACGTTTCAAGTTTGCACCAAAGGAACACACGGACCTTCATCTGCCAAATCTGGATATTTATTGCAATCTATCTCAAATGATAATAAATTTTTTGAGAACACTTTGCTATTTCAATGTGTTTTGATCTCCAGCTTAAGCCACCAAGATTGATGGTTTGGGGACTTGGCTGGGGGTGGAATGTCTCAACTTCTGCCAACTCTCCATTGTCACATCAACACGTCCAGATCCTGGGTTGTCACAGTCTCAGCCCCTGCCATTGTTGAACTGGCCGACCCTTATCTGACCCAATGTTATCTTTCTAAATTGAATGCAGCTACATCTGGGTAGGGTTTTAAGGGCAATTTTTCCTTTTTACTGAAAGCTTTTTATCAATCCCATCTCTAAATCAGAAAGCTGTTCATGCATAAAATATATACAGTGCAGACGAGAGGCAATTAGGCTAACAAAGCACATTCCTTGGTAATGAGGAATTTTTATTCACCTCTCTGGTCCTCCTGCTTAACAACCATCGTTTAAGGCTGCATCACACTGCACTCACAGGCCGGAGCGCTCTCCCTCCAGTCAGAGAATCTAATCTCCCACTCCAGCCATAATCTTAATCAAGCTTCCATCTGTGTCAACCAGGCAGCCGACTCCGTGACTGGATTCCCACTCTGAGCTTTCCTTTTGTTCTACAGCCTGAAAACGCTGCTCCAGCCCCAGGGGTCATTGTATGGATTTATACTTTAGTAGGATGACCAACTGTCTGTGTTTGTTGGGGCCTTTCGCAGTTCTAGCACTGAAAGTTCCGTGTCCTGAGATAGCCCCTTCAGTGCCAGGCAAACTGGGAGACCTGGTCACCCTAACGTTAAAGCTGATGGGAAAGAGAGACCCATGTGACTTTGGGTCATGGCTGAACAAAGTTGAAAACTTATCAAAACAGATTATGAAATAAGATTAAAAAACTTTTTTTTTTTAATTCAGAAAATATATGTGTGCCTACTGAGGGAATGCACAGAGCATAGGACGTGGTCTCCTAAACCACGGAGCTTCAGTCCCCAAATGTACCTAGTGACAGGCACTGACGAGACTGCGGGGAGCAAGAGAGAAACAATCCCTGACTTGACAGAATAAACAGGCAATTACATCAAGAATGGTAAGCACTATGGGGGTGGGGCAGGAGGGGAACATTCTAGTTGTGAGAAGGGAGGAAGAGCATTTCTATGATTTTCATAGCTCCAAGGGGCACGGCATTTCTTTTCTGATGAAGACATTTCAAGGTGCTTTTTTCTTATGAAACGTTTTACTTACCACCAGCCAATATAACCCAATCCACATTTTTTACAGTTGTCACACTACAGATAATTGTCTTTAAGTTTCCGTTATTCCAATCTTATATGAATGCCCAATTAAGAATTGAGTGACTTCCTTTTAGGGGGAACATGTACTTGCAAACGTAAATCTAGGAATCAAGCCATTTTTAGCATATGTTTAAGTTTAAATCTGATTGAACACAAGCAGGACTCCGAATCCATATGGCTTGTTCTAGCAAAGCAAACAACCTTGAGTTCAGCAGCTGGTTTGTTCAAACAAGATAATCAGTCCCCTTGACTTATTTAGAACATACTTCAAATATTTAGTTTCTCAGTTCAAAGTGTTTCTGCCGGAATGTGGTTCATTTTTATATCAGCATGATAAACTGCAACAATGGATTTATAACGTAGATGCTTTAATTTTTAGGAATGTATTTCACTGTTTTGTTTTGTTTTTAGAGACCAGGCAATCGTTCGTTGGGCTGTTTGCAGCGAAACAGTGTCACTGCATGGTCAGGACGCACCACTGCAACGTCCGTCTGTACACTGGTGTGAATATTTGGGTTGAGATACTCATTTCTTCACCTTCTTTTCTTAACAAACTCATTATTTCAAAGCAGAGAATTTGATGTGATTGGAGATTATTTTTCCCATAATTTTGTTATTCAGTCAAATTCATTAGCTGTTAGTTTTTTAATGACATATCATCCTGAAGTTATGCGATAAATGCAAACTAATTCAAGGGAAGAAAGAATAACAATAGTAAAATGAGCCTGGTCCTTTGATACAAACGGGGTGTATATTGTTATGGCACCAAGACACTTGGAAAGCTTACCATTTTACTAAACTAGGGGCATAGGAGGAAGTGGAAATTCCCTAGGAGTGGTTAATAATGGGAAATGTTTTCTTTTGGTTCTTTACCAATGTCGTCTTCTAGACCCTCAAAAAAAGTGTCAAAGAGTACCCCACCAGGGCTGTAGGGACTGCCAGGCACAGGACACAGCCAGAATCACTCGGGAAACTGAAAATAACGAAATTGTCATTTTGCTGGAATCTCTAAATTTGTCACAAATCACTGGACTTCACATTACTAAAAAAGCCAATGAAGGGGCTGGCCCCGTGGCCGAGTGGTTAAGTTCGCGTGCTCCGCTGCAGACAGCCCAGTCTTTTGTCGGTTCGAATCCTGGGCACGGACATGGCGCTGCTCATCAAGCCATGCTGAGGCAGCGTCCCACATGCCACAACTAGAAGGACCCACAACGAAGAATATACAACTATGTACCGGGGGGCTTTGGGGAGAAAAAGGAAAACAATAAAATCTTTAAAAAAAAAAAAAGCCAATGAAGAGGGATAAGAAGAGTGCAAAGATATCTTGTGTAGTGATGGGAATTATAAGCCAAATAATATTTAGCTGCACAGAAATCCATACGTGTACCAACTTTCCAAAATAAATGGCTTCCCTCTCTGTGGAATTGCACCAGGTAACACACACCACACTACTACTCGCTGGAAAACTGGAATGATTTGAAAGCTACCTGATGAGTGAAGAGATGAGAGTGTGGAAAAACATTATTTGGATTCTAAAACAATAAAATGATTAAGCCCAAAAGGAGGGGTTTGCAACTCTTCTGACAGGAGGTACTTTCGATCTTACCAAAATTTAGTACGCATATGAGTCAACAAGCAGCAGGTTAGTGGAGGACAAGGGAGGGAGGAACAGACAAAGGGGGCTTGGTTACAGAAATCCACCCAGGAAGGCTCAAACCTTCAAGTGTTGGTTGAGGTGAAGACCCTCAACTGAGTTGTTCCTTCTTCCCTTTGCCGATCCCTTCATTTATTAACTTATTTGTAAATTTAAAAATACTTAGAATAACCAATCAGCAGGCTTATTGGGTATCTACTGGGTGCCAAGGATGTAAAAATGGTTCTTGCTTTCTAAAAAATCATATTCTACTTGGTGAGAGAGACCTCTAAACAAACAAATATGATACAACATAAGTGTTACGCTAGAGGTATACCCAAAGTATTCATGGAAAAAATATTTTTTCTAAAATGCAAGAAATGGACTGAAAGGGAATAAGCCCCATGGATGAATGGAGGGTATTAAGATTTATTAAAAACAAATTTATATTATATTATGTTATATTATATCATTACAACCAGTCTACTATCATATGTAAAGGCCAAAAGATTCGACCAGGAAAAAATGTTTCTTTATCTAACAAAGATAATGAACACTAGTTACTCTTTCTCCAAAGCATCTTATTCTTTCCTCCTCCTTCCACGAATCATAATTGGTAATTATATATTTATTTACATATATATTTTTAATATCTGTCTCTTCTACTAAACTATGAGCTCCATGAAGGCAGGAACCATGTTTATTTTCTTCAGAATTGTGTACTGAGTGTCTAACAAAGAATCAAGATGTAATAGGACCTTAACTATTGGGAGGAGAATAAATGCATAGGCTTGAACATGATGGAAAACACTGGGGGAAATGCCCTCAAAAATGAGAGGGCAGCACCATCACTTTGGTAGAAGGCAGGTCAAGAGACTGGATGAGCGTTGCCTGAAGCCTTGAGCGAGAAAGACTAGGAAAGTGCGAATGGGCATCTGTGGGAAAAAGCCACGAGCAGGTGCAATGTCAGTGGGTGCAGGAAAGATGCTATGAATTTGCCTTTATTGGGCTGCAGCTTTCTGATGGGTCAGGCTTCCTTTTGACTCACCTTTTATTCCCGGAAGACCTGGTGTCCCTGGATCCCCCATGAGGCCTCTTGGCCCAGGATCCCCCATCTCTCCTGGATGTCCTTCCAGCCCAGGCACCCCTTGATTACCTGAGGATGACAGAGGAGGTTCTGCAGGCACCCAGATGATATATGAGTCACATTAACTGGGAAGGTCATCTATCTTCTTAATATGCGGGTAACCGGGAACATTGTCTTACTACTTTTTTCCCTAGATCTCCTAACTAGAGGGAGAAAAATACACTTAACCTCAGGAGGAGAAAATACACTTTTGAGTGATTAAAGTTGCCAATTACAATTTTAAGCTCTCACTTTATTCTGAATCGGCAGGAGGCGGAGGAGCTGTTAAAATGCTGTGTGTATGTGTGGTATTTACCTTAAGTCTAATGGAGAAAAGAAAACCAGCATCCTGAATGGCAGGTGAATTAGGGAGGGCTGCAAAGCAGCTTTTGTCTGTCAAACCGTCACTTCATGCCTGGCAACCTGCTAAGTGCTTATCAGGTGTTGTCTTAGTTTACCCCCAGACCAACCCAGTGAGCTAGGACTAGCTCCAACTACAGGGGACGGATAGGTAAGTTTAAATGACTTTTCCAAAGTCACAGGTCTGGAAAATGGCAGAGCCAGATCTGAGCCCAGGTCTAAGTGGAAGCTGGCTCTTTCCTATACACCAAGAGACAGATAAGCACCCAGGGAGTTTCCAGGCTCCTTTCAATGTACCTGGACATCCTGGTGGTCCAGAGGAGCCAGGCAGTCCTGGTCTTCCAGGTGGTCCCCTGGATCCTTGAACACCAGGCAAGCCCTGCTCTCCAGGAGCTCCAAAATGTCCTAAAGGAAGAAATATCAAACATCTGAGTGGGTGTAGTTACTCTTTGAGGCAGCGAATCTATAAAACCTCCAACTCCAGCCCTTGCCATTCTTTTCTATCCTTAGTTTTTTATATTTTAAAAATTTTCTATTGAAAAGATAATATGAAGGAAAAATTGAAAACAGAGCACCTATAATTCCACCACCTTGACATAGTTTTTCATATGCAAACAATGTGTAATACTCACAATTTTACATTCTGATTTTTAAATTAGCATTGTATCATAAATAATTTTCCAAGTTTGTCATTGTTTTCCCAATTATCATTTTTAAGTGACTGGCTGATAGCTTACTGAGTTAATATTAATTAAATTAATTAATCTAATTTTCTCCTACTATTGGCCATTCCATTTATTTCTAACTCTTTGCTGTTATGCATAATGATCTCTGTCCATCTTTAATCACTTTTTCGCCTATTAAATTCTTTCCTTAGGAAAAAATCCTAGGAGTAGAATTTCTAGGTAAAATAGTGTATTTTGGTTCTTTTTAAATGCATCTTAAAATGCTGAAGTATTTTAAAGTAAACCACAGATAGCATGGAATTCCATCCCTAAATACTTCAGGAAGTATGTCTGAAAAATAAGAGCATACTCCTATGTGGCCGAAATAACATTACCACAGCCAAGAAAATTAATAACAATCCTTAATATCATCTAAGATTCATTCCGTACTTGAGTTCTCCCAACCCCAACCCCTTAATGTCCTCTACAGCTGGCTTGTCCACCTTGTGTTCCATTCCAGAACAACACATGGCATCCAGTTGATACAGCCCTTAAGTTGAAAGAAAATCTACTACAGTTCCTTTCTCGGGACAGTCACTTGCTGAAGAGAGCAGTTCCGTTGTTCCCTAGTCTTCTAGAATCCACCATTCAGCATGTGGTTCTTGATAGAGGTTGCCAAATGGTTTGGATAAATGCTGCACCAGCTCACACCACTACTACGTGTAACCCACTCGCAGCTCCATGATCATGCCACGTGCTCACCGAGGACTTTTTGGTTTGTTGGCTTGTTTTCTTGCTAATTTAATAAGGATGAAATGATATTTCACGCTTACTTTAATTACATTTCTTTGATTACTGAAGAAGATGACTATTTCCCATGTGTTTATTTACAATGTACGACTTTAATACAATTCATAGTTACAGGATAAGCCAATAGTCTGTGCTGAAAAGGACCAGTTATATCTACAAAAAAGTATATATAGCTCTGCATTTACAGACCCATGAGGGAGTTAGTCATTATTTATTATAGCACATATGAAACAAGCCTGTGTTAGTCTATACCTGTTCCCTGATTGAATTTAAGATCTATGCGCCTCACTGTGTGTTATTTTATTTATCCTGAAAACATTCCTGCAGTAAAGGGGAGATAGCTTTATTTCATCTCCAAATGAAAAATCTGAAGCATTAAAAAGCTTGCCTCCCCAGTCGCGGTTGTATTAAGAACAGACCGTCTGCGTTAATCTGTACTGTATTTTCTCTCTGAATTGAAGAGGCAAGGAAGAACTGAACCCAGTACACTCATATATAATCCCCTGAGACAGGCAGCAGATCTGTGCCTTCTCCTTAGGCAACTTCAAAGTCAATGCAGCTTTTTCCAGTCAATGGAAATTGTGCTGGTGAATAACATAGGATGTAATTTAAAATTTTTAAGCTAAAGCTATGGCATATGGGAAAAAGAACAATTTAAATGGTGATAACCACAGGACACCAGGGAAATTACACCAAGGTGAATTTTCTTGAAAAAGTTAGCTTAAGTATAAAATAACTCAGATTTATGATTTTTTAACGTAAAATGTTAGGTAATATCAAAGGCCTCCATTTTTGACTACTTTCAGCTTGTAAATTCTCACTGTCTTCAGGGTTTACATAAAAATACCAGTAAGTGTGGAAGAATCTCAGTGTTTTGCTAGCTGATGATAATGATGACAATGACAATGACACTTTACATTTGTGTAGAACTGAACCCAATGCACTCATGTAATCCCCTTTATAAAGTGTAAATTTTCACTTTATAAATTGCTTTGAGGGAATCTCATTTGATTCTCAGAACAGTACTGTAATATGCAGAGGGCCCATTTATAGATTAGGAAACTAAGCTCAGAGATGAAAAGCAACTTGCCCAAGACCATATACACAGTAATAATAATGGAGGTTGACTTTGAGCCACTGATTTTCCTTTCTGAGACTTCTCTTTCTGGTATTATTATGAACCTCCATAATGCTAACCTCAAAACCATTTTCCCCTCCAAATGTACACCTATACATTTTAGTATTCTATTATCTAAATTTATTGACCATGTCAGAGGTAAAAGACCCATATGAAAGAGAGTGGGAAAGAAAGTTTTTACCACTGTAATAGCTTGTTTTTCTGTTAGACTTCTATTTTAGCAATGATAGGGTTTAAAAACAAAGAAATAAAACGCCCCTAGCAGTTCTGCTCAGATGTTCTTTCTGTTGTATGGAACGAAGCATGGCTATTGCCAGAGAGAATGTTAAGATAATGCACAAAACTATTACTATGAGATGTTTTCATTTACAAGGGACTCGTTTAAACATGAACCTGGTTTCTAACCTTCCCCTATCAGTTGAATGACTCTGGACATAACTTCTGAAGCAATCATCTGTGGATGGACATATGTTCTCTCCATGCAGTGGATATCCCTGTGCATGTATCTCTGCACGCTTGTCTGATTACTGACTCAAGCTAAATTCCTATGAGTTGGCTTACTAAGTTCAAGGGTATGCATATTTCGTCAGCTGTGGGTCATCTACCGTAGCCAGCTGCAGCCTTGACTGGAGAGCAAGAATTCACTGGTAGGTCCCAATCCCTTCTGAGTGATTCCGTGTCAATTGTTAAAGTACCGTTTTGAACAACTTAGATTTACTGTTGGTGTTGAGGTTTTACATTTGTTTGGTTTGGGTTTTAGTAGACTAGATATTGAGTTAATGAGATATTCAACAATATTTCAATAATGGCACTCCTCCCTGGCATTCACATGTGCTTTTCTGAGTGGGAGAGAAAAGGGCTGGGATGACAACCTGCAGGTGCATTCAGTGTGAGTGGTTACTGCTAACGTCGAATTTTTAATTATGGAGATTGCAAAATAGCCGGAAATTCATTTTCAACTGTGTCAAAATCTGGGCATGCCCAGGGCAGTGTATTGTTATGTCAACATCATTGGTCATGGGAGAGCCATGGTGGAAAAAAGATTGCGAGTCCCTGGTGTATAATCCTAGTGTCTTTCTAGGCCAGGGATGTGATGGCAATGTTTACACATAATCCTTCTGATTTGTATCTTAATGGGCTAAGGGGAAAGAAACTATTGATACAATCATCACCAGCTAGGAGGATAAAGTAAGTACTCTCAACCCAAACTTATTCTTTTTTGTTTTAATAAGAAAAATGTGTAGCTATACCTGGACATCCAGGGCTACCTGGCTCACCCTTTGGACCAGGGGGGCCAAACTGACTTGCAAGGTCACCTTTGTTTCCTGTAAATGATAAAATGCACACAATATTATTTAAGAGAATTTAATTTTGCCTCATACAAGTGACTTAATAACTTTCATGGTATTTGTCTTTATAGTCTATCTTCAAATATTCCAGCAGATTTTTGAAAAAATGCTTTTTTTCCTACATCAGAACAAATGGAAACATAGATGCAAGATGTGGTTTAAACACACATACACACACATGTACAATTTTATAGTTCATAACAATCATAGGAAATTATAGATCTTAATAAGTTTGAATTTTTAAATTCCACAAAATAGTTTCAAACTTAGGTATCTATTAAGAAATTACTTGGCATTGAGCGACTATATCGTTATATTGTGTTTTAGAAACAAAAAGCAGAACTTGTCACTGTTTCAGCTGCTGCAATCACATTTGAAGTTCTCTGCAAGGAAGCTCAACTCAAAATCACAAAGGCACACTTCATTGATGACTTCATAAGAGACGGCACATTCACAGGTCATTATAGGCAAAGACTCCCACAGGCCCACGGAGCTGTTCCACACGACTGCTGCATCCTCTTTGGACACAAGGACTTACATTATAGCTGGGAGCCAGTTATAAATAAAGGACTCAAAATGATGTGGTGGGGAAGGGCAAGACAATAGATGGCATTGTGAGTGAACAAGAGAGCTAATCAGGCATGTTTTATAGTAGCTGCACACCAACATTCCTTCTTAAGGGGTCCCACCCGGACCTTGTGGAAGGTTCTCTTCCACCTGACCCTACTCATAATTGTGGCTGATTGTTTGAGGGGTAGGAATCTGGTCCATCCCAGGTCAGCCAGTCTTTCCTTGAGAAGTTGGAATAAAAAGTTAGAATTTGAGGTCCTTGGGTATTGAGGCAGAAACCAACAGGATTATCATGGTGTAGATCATCATGATGCCCTGATTCAGAGCATGTTGATAAGCCATCCAAACAGATCCATACAGATCCAGAAAGGACACTGATAGAGGGTTATGAAGCCAGTTGGTAGGCAGGTAAGTAAAAAGCAGACCATGGAGAAAAGTAGAAATGTTTCAAGAGAGAAACCACGGGTTGCCTAGGGGCTGAGTGCCATGAACTTTATGGTCTGGTGGAATTACAGCTTCTATCTGTGGACCCCAGAAGACAGTTTTTACTCCAGGTACCTTGAGTGCATTTCAGTTCCTTGCAAACATGGCCTCATCCAAGTGTAAAGGAAATGAGAAGAGGTAGGTTTGTTCTTTGAGAGAGGCAAAGGGACCATAATAAATTGATAGGTAAGTAGAAGAGGAGCGAGTTCTGAACCTTGAAGCTATAAAATATCAAAATCAAATATGAAAACTTCCCTATTTGTAACCATTTCTGAGGAAGAGACCTAGATTAGTCTTTTGGAATAAATAAGTATGTGTAGTTCATTTTTTCTTACAGCAATTATCATATTATCTATGGAGTGTCTCTCAAAGTGTAAAGCATGTTTCATTGGTGGGAAGGGAGAAGATTTTTAGGTGGTTCATTAATTACTGCTTTATATTTTAAAGTTATTTATTTTAATCTGCATTAGAATAAAATATAACTGCATTTCAAGTCTGTGGATTCACAGATAGTGAGGTTAAGGCTATGTTAAAAAGGTGAATCATTTTAAAGTAGATTTAAAGAAAAATATTAACCCAATGGTATATAAAGATAATGAAAATATTAAAGGTTTTATGCAAACATTGAAATTTAAGATATCCTGATTTTGTTTGTTTGTCTGGATAAAGGATTAATGAGAGCTGCCTTTCTCTAAGGACATTTTTGACCTTGAGTTAACCTTCTACTTCTCTTTCGCTGGAAACCTGATGAGATAGAATGTCAATTGTGTTACAAGGCAACACTGTTTTTGGCACAAGGTAACTAAAACTAAGACATGCAGCCTGTTTTGTAAATAAAGTTTTATTGGCACATAGCCATGCACCTGTGTTTGTGTATTGTCTATGGCTGCTTTCATGCTATAAGTGCTTTCATGCACAATCAAGAATTTGTGACAGAGACCACATAGCTGAAAATATTTCTGATCTGGCCCTTTGCAAAAAACACATGTGCTGAGTCTTGTCTTATGGTAAAAAGAACCCAATTGTAAGTTACATGTGGCCCAGAAATTCTTAAGTGGACTATCAACATCTGGTGAGAAGTCATGGCTTTAGCCTTCTCTGTATACTGTGACTCTTGTAACTGGGACACTAAAAGCTATACCTATGGAGTCCTTAGAAGAGATCCTGGCTCCTGTGGGGCATAGGGCTTCTAAGACAAGGTGGACACTGCCTACTGATGTGGATCTGGTCTCCTTGCTCCTGAGCTGTCACTTATGAAGCTTCAGTCACTACAAGGACTGCTGCAAGGACTCCCCCTGAGGAGGAGGACCTGCTGTGCCCTGCAGGCATGCTGTTTTCTCTCTGGTACGCTTGGATCTGAATGGCAAATGTGGATGATTTGGGTCTTGAGGGTTTGATGATCTGGTAGAGTCTAAAAAGTTGTTCTTTTGATATACTTTACTGTTCATGCCAAAGGTGCTTGCTTACAACATTACAAACGCCCAGGACTATGAGCTTGATGGATGGCTGCTGTATTTCGAAACCATACCTTTAGGTCCTCTCCTTCCATCAACTCCTGAAAGTCCAGGGGGCCCTGGAGAACCCGGCTGACCCTGAGAGTTTAATGAAACAGAAGTAAGACCTTAATTGGGTTTCAAATACAAATGACACATGCATGGTATGATCCAATTATAATTTTCCATAACCCATTCTTTTTATAATTTGCAGTGGTAAAGAAAATTGGAAATGTATTGCAAGCATACTACTATGTGTCTACTTTTTAAAAGTTGATAAAACTCTTAAGGAATTAGAGATACCAATAGGTAGGATCCAATTCTCTATATCTGACTGCAAAAGAGTAATGGCATCACATAACTTTAAGTTGTGAATGAAAAAGTTGATACTAAATAAAATAGTATTAGAAGTCATTTCATACCCAAAACTTTAAAAATCTATTTTATTCCAAAACATGGGTAGCAAATTATATTATGCATTTTCCAGAAGTTGTGATATATATCACTATATTTATTGTGTCTCTTGGCTTCTCAAGGGGTATTTTATTCATGATTGTGAAGACCAAATGTATTTACAGCAAAATCTGTGATATCTGCAGTCAGATAGGAAGGCTGAGAAATCAGAATTTGGGTCATTTTTCAGATGACGCCATATTCTGGAAAACCAGCAGTCTTGAGGCAAGTGTCTATGGAGCTGTTTAGACCAGGCTGGGTCATTCTATACCACGGGAACCAGGCATGAGCGCTGGTCAGAACTTAAAGTTACATCATGGCCTTCTAGAAGGCTCCATTCTTCCCTCAGCATACCGCTTACATTCTAAAAGCCAGAAAAAAGACAATGATATACACTGGCAAATAATGACTCCTTATGGGCACCCCTAGAGCAGAAAAGTTTTATTATTTCTTTCCTCTCCAAACAACAGCCACTTACCTGGTCACCTGGAAATCCTGGAAAACCAATGATCCCTCTCAGCCCCGGGGAGCCTGGAGGGCCTGGGGGTCCAGGAAGCCCCGGCTGCCCATTTCTACCAGGCTCTCCTCTGTGAAATCCAGGTGGTCCGTGTCTTCCCGGCTCTCCTCTGCTCCCTTGCATCCCAGGATTGCCTTTATCACCTGATAGGGTTGGAAGTGTTACAAACCTCTTTGTGGAAATCTTGGGCTGGGCACTAGTTAGGATGAGAGACTTGGTCCTACTTTTAGGAGATGAAGCCAAAGGTACTGGGAATCCTAATTCCTGCCCAAGCCACATCACTATGATTTTTGGCTTCATTGACCTCACTGTAAAAGAGGCTGCCCGAGAACAGACCCAGGGCTATCTGAGGTAGGAGCGAGCATGCAGGATCACATGCCTTAATATGCTCATCTCACAAATGAGGAAGAACTTACTCACAGAAGTTAAAACATTTGTCCCCTAACAACGAGTTAAGGAGAGAGCCAGGACAAGAACGCAGGTCTCATGCAGATTAAGTCTGAACTTGGGAAACAGAACACAAACGTGAGGGTCAAAATCCTTGCTGTGCAGTGTTTCTGAGGACCAATAGCACAGGCATGAGGGTGCTTGTTGGTAAGGCAGAGTCTCGCCTACCCCAGACCTGATTCAGAATCTGCATTTTAACAAGAGCCTCAGGGGACCCATAGGCACATTGAACTTTGAGGAGAACGGGTCAAAATGACTTGAATAGTCATTATGCTATTCATTTTAACACCAGTCACCAAAAACAGGGGTACTTTAAATCTGGAACCAGTATTGTATGTGTATCTCGGGATTGCTCCTACTTTGGAATATCCAAATCTATAAACACATATGAACTTCAGCTAAGTTCTCACATGGAAAAGCACAGAAAAAATATACAATGAGATTCATTAGTGTATATTTATATTCAAAAACTGACCTTTCCTAGACCTTTCCTAGTCTCAGTGTTGCTGGGAAAGTTGCCTAATACACATGCTTGTTTGAATGATCTGTATAGAAATCAACTTATTCGATATAGTTAAAAAAACATAAGTGTTTACCTCCTTCTCCTGGGAATCCACCATCTCCAGGAGGTCCAGGATCCCCGGTTTCCCCCGTTCTGGGAATTATAACCACTTCTCCTTCATCTCCTGGGGGTCCTCTCGATCCTTTAGATGTTAATTATGCAAGAGGAAAATTAACAGAGGCATCATATATGTGATTCTTCTGTTACGACACTTCACATCCAGTTTGCGAAGCCCCATTTAATCTACTAAACTATTGATGTTTATAGATCACACAGTATCGATCCTGTTGATCGATTTCCTAAAGGAAGGGCTTTTAGATTCCTCTCTGAGCTTGTCCAGGAATGGAGTCTGGTGTGCAGTGAGTGCTCAGCGACTGTTTGCTACATTCAACCAAACTGGTCTCAGAGTCTTCAGTGAAAAAACACAGGCTGGGAAAGTTCCAGGTCTAAAATATGTCTCTTTATCCTGTAAAATTTGAATTTCCCATCTCATATTTTCCAGCTCCCCATCTTTTCCTTCCTAGCCACCCTTAATTATTTTCCTTAGATTGAAAGAAGAGACACTTATCTCAACTTGGTTCTCCACATAGAGAATTCCAAAAAGGAGACAAGGTATACAATATGTATCTGCCTGATTTTTGTGAACACTGTCCAGTTGCAGAACTGTGCTGGAGGGGGCTCGCAACAACTCGGTAAGAACTGATTATTAACAATTCAAATATTCAGCAAGCCAGTTATTAAACCATTGTCAGCTTTAAATCAGTCACGGTGGGGGTATTTATGCCATGGCGGGAGTATTTACACCACGGCAATCAGCAATCACTACGAGTCAAGACGTTTTTTAAAAATTGTATTTTGGAGAGCCAGCACATCACTGGAATTAACCTAATTTTTAATTTTTTTAGTGGGATAATTGTATAGTAGCATAATAGCACAGCAAACAGCACTTATCTAAGCTAGTCAAGAATGACTCTTTGATTCCTTGATTCTACATAAATAATTTACAGGCTAGGAAAACAAAAAACAATAGCAGAATCAATCAACTGAGAAGTAAAAGTAATTTGAATTAAATATGAGGCAATTTGCACAAAGGGCTTTAAGGACGAAAACCTTGTTTCTAAAAATTGACAAGCATTCATTCTCAACAGTGCAAATGAAATGTTACCTTCATTCACTCCAGCATCATGGCTAATATTTAACAGGCATAGGCCCTGAACATTTAAACCAGGGGTCTCGAAACTTCTATTTTTTGTTGTAATGACAACTTTCTTTAAATGAATCTCGGGGGAGACTCAACTCAAGGCCCAGATGAGAGAGGACTCATTCTAGTTCAGAGGTCGGCAAACTGCAGCCCGCAGGCCGGTTTTTGTACACAATCCATGAGCTATGAATGGTTTTTACTCTTTTAAATCATTGGAGGGAAAACTCAAAACAAGAATAATATTTTATGGCATGGGAAAATTAAATGAAGTTCAAATTTTAGTGTCCATAAATAAAATTTTCTTGGAACTCAGCTCTGTTCATTTGCGTGTTATCTCTGGCTGCCTTCATGCTACAAAAGCCAAGTTGAGTAGTTAGAACAGAGACCATATGGCCTGCAAACCCTAAAATATTTACTCTCTGGCCCTTTACAGAAAAAAGTTTGGCTTTTTTGTAAAAAAAGAAAAACTGAAACAGAATCTGGGGGCTGGAATTTCTGCCTGCACCACCTTCCCAATAGCTGAGAAGATTCTCTGAAACCCAATAGCTATAAACAAAAGTACTGGTTGGTTTTTTTCTATTAAAAGAGCAATTCATTTGCCATAGTTATATGTCATAAGATGAGAGGTAAGAAAAATGAATTTTGTTTAAAATTCTAAATCAAACACCACAGAACCAAAAGACAGAGGAATCCACAGTGCAGGATAGCCCCATGTTATTTTCCATAGATCATATCCATAGGTTCTGATCAAACACCGAAACAAACCTAGGTTGCATCACTGTGCTGATGACTCCATTTACCTTTGGCTCCTCTCAGTCCCGGGTCTCCCAGGAAGCCAGGCCAACCCTTCTCTCCAATTTCTCCCTTTCGGCCAGGTTGTCCCTCTGGACCAGGCTTTCCTCTCTCTCCTGGAAACCCTGGGAAGCCAGGCAGCCCCTGGAGTCCTGAGGAAATGAGAATGTGAATTTTTAGGGAAACATTTCAAAGGCTAGTGTGGTTCCTAGATCTGTGTTCCGTGTTGTCCACATAGAGATGCACATTCCCACCTAACTCTGAGTTTGTTTTGAAGGTGAACAACTGCTCTCAACCTCATCGCATGTAAGAGCTGGGCTCTCCCATCCAGTCCTCCGTTTTCCACCCCACAGCTCTGAAGTGTAGGCCCTTATGTTTCTGAGTCCTGATCCCATAATGCGCTAAGAGAAATTGGTGTCGGAGAGGTGGGGTGGAGGGTGGGGGCCCATCCAAAGTAGAAGTACCTTAGCCCTGAACCTACCCTTTATCGGATCTACCCAGTTCATCAAGTAGAAGTGTTTATGGGTTCTGTGAACCTAACACCCCCACTCCTTTTCCCCACCAAACATTCTGCCACTAGAAATAGCAATACAGAGGACAGAAAAAGGGACATGTCACTCAGGGAACAGCAAAATCAGGCTAATACAACAGTGCATTCTATAGTATGGTCTAACAGCAGTTTTCACTGCGCAGTGGATTTCATGTTTATAAAATGGAAGGAAATAATGGAAAAGCACTACCTACCCTTTGGGCCTGGAAGGCCAGGTAGTCCATCATCCCCAAAGGGGCCTGGGACTCCTGGTGGTCCCAGGGGTCCGTCTGCCCCAGGCCGTCCCGGGACTCCAGGGAGGCCCTTCATTCCAGCTGGTCCAGGAGGCCCCACATCCCCTCGCTGTCCTTTCCAACCTGGGGCACCTGAGATAAACCACAGTGACAACAACATATGAAGACTGAAAACTGGCTTCACACACAGGCAGGGAAAAAAATACTCATAGAAGCTTAAATTGTTTATCTATGGCCAATTAAACAATATTTATCAGCTAAAATAACAGTCATAACTCTTCATCAGTCTAAGGATATATTTTTCTGGCTGCTCTTTAAAAGAAGGCAGATTACTTGAATAAATATTTCCCAGTAGAGATGCATGAATATTATAAAGAGGGGGTTTTTTTTTTAAATGGAAAATAGATAAGAGTGAAGAACAAAAATATTATTTGTATTTATTCTTGGGGGGGAAAATACTAATAGAAGAAAACTTTCCAGGTGTTTCCTAAAGCTCCGGCCAAGTGAATTTTGCTTAGGCTGCTCACTGTGATGAGAGAGTCACAGAGATCAGAGCAACGTCATTTAGTACTATTGGTGCTAAAAATAAAGCTGTAGTGGCAGAGTTTGCCCCATTCTCATGCCGATCCTGCGAAGAGGGCACATTCCTGAATTTGGACGAATGGAACAGGATTTAAATAACAGTGACAATCTGAACGGTGAAATGAAGATCTTATTGGAAAGAAACCCCTAGCACCTAGCACCATATGTTGAGGGACATCCCTTCACGGGTCTCTTAAGCCCCTACACGTCTTGCTGGGTGTGCCAAGAATACAAGGTCCTGACTGCTCCTTACCTGGGCTGTTTTTCAAGGTTGTGCATGCAGCAATCAACCTTGGCCGATGAGACAGCGCCTCCCCCAGTACAAAAAGCAGACTGCCTGGCACCATAAAATGGAGGTTCCCAGCATCAGAGCTCCTCCCAGATACCACTACCCATTGTGTGCGTGGCATCCATCTAGCCCCTCATGTCACCCCCGTGACTTGGGTGCCATGGGGAAATGACAGAAACCAATATGAAGCTCATGCTACTTTCTGTGCCATGAATAGTAAAGTCTTTTGTCTGTGCCCCAGGAGTCTTGCTTCTGCCAGCATCAGTAGAAGAGCAACAAGTGAGCTTATTCCTTTGTAAGTGGGGTAAGCCCCAGACCCTTCACAGTTCTTGACACCTACTGACACTTACCTGGACTGCCTGGAGCCCCAGGGAGGCCCGGTTGCCCTGGGATCCCTGGAGCGCCTCTTTCACAGGAATGGCCAGGTGGACCTGGGATACCTGGAAACCCGGCACTTCCCTCTCTGCCTTTGGGACCTTTGAGACCCGGGAATCCGGGCATGCCAGCTGGCCCTGAAATGATACACTGCATCTGTGACACTCATGGCAGAAAACTATATGGATGCCCACAACAAAGGTTTCATGCTTATCAATTCAGGAATTAAACATTTTGATCCTGACTCAGTGCTCAAATGAGTTAAGTCTCTGAATGGATTTTCTTATCACAGATGATAGTAAGCTCCAAATGAATGGGAAAACCAGGCATTGCTGACAGTTGCTTGACAAGGTTATGTAGACAACAAAGAAGTTGCTTATGCAAATTAAAAACCATGTGGATCTTCCTGATTTTAATTAACCTCTAACATTGCATTGCGGCAGGTTTTACACCAAATCTCCACCATACTTACAAACCCGTTCGCACTGTATGAATTTGCATTTTGTAAGATATTTCATCACTTGAGCTCTTAAATTTCTATTTATTGGAAAAGCAGTGTCATAATCTTCAGAAAGAAAAATAAATCCCCCATAATTCCATACCCTAACCTAAAAATCTATTTTATTTTTCCATGTGTTCACTGTACATTGGTTCATAGTTTTACATTTTTAAAGTAGTAACCACAGAACACATTCAATTGTTGGATTATTTCACATAGCACATTAATCTGCAAATGTTTTCCATTTTGTTGTAATCTTTACAAATATAATTTTCAATGCTAATAGCTGAACAGTATTCCTTTGAGTGTGTGTGTTGTGTATTACTTAACTCTCCATATTGTTTCCAATTGTTCCTCCATTGTGGATAGTACTACAAGAGTATTTTCATATTATAACCTTCATCTTCTACTGAACAGTTCTCTTAAATACATTTTCACAAGTGAGACAGTAGGATTACTGGGTTAAAACGATTTTCATTGACTCACATAATGTATTATCTTGATACTTTCCAGTTAGTTGGGGTTTTGTACATGAATATTTTGACTTGAAAACTACCCAGTTTACAAGGGTGAGGCTTACTTCCTCACCCTCCGTGTGCCCTGTACGTGGATACAATACCTGTGTACTGTCATGGATACCTAATAAATGCTGGCCCTTCCACTGACAGAAAGAACCAGAACAGTGTTTCTAAAAGTCTGGTCTTGGGGTCCACTTCTAGTCACATTCACCCAAGAGGCTAAAGTTCAGACTGGGCTGCTGGGTCCCACCCAATCCTAATGTAAGGAATCACACTTCCTGAGACTGGGGCCCAGAAGACCACGATGTTAATGATGCCCCACCCCGGTGATTTTTAAGTACATTAAAATCTGAAAACCTCCGCTGGGGATCCTGAAGAATCCTTAGTGATTTCAGAAAGGATGTGAGTCAGTGCCAGGGCCATCTTTCCATCTTGAGTTTCACTGCCCTTCCTGCTACCCCTGCTGGAATGAAAGTCCCTCCACCTTGTCACCTGTCCAAATAATACAGCTTGTCTGCCAGGGCTCAGCTCATGCCCAGCGCTCCCACTGAGCTTTCCCTGAACGCCAGCCCACACTGTTCCCTGGCTCTGAGCTGCTCTTCTCTTACAATCTGTCTTGTCCTCCTTCAACCTGGCAGCGACAGTGGGCAGGTTACACGGTCCCTGCTCCTTGGTGTTAACATACTGTCCTGACTTCAGTGACCTGTTCCAGAGCTGAGCCAGCTTTGGGGACCACAGGGACAGCACAGCCCTCATACCTGCAGCTCCTGGACGTCCTGGATCACCTCTGAGTCCTTTCAACCCTGGCATCCCTGAAGGACCCCTCCTTCCCGGGGGTCCTGGGTGGCCATAAGCAGGGTCTCCGGGAATTCCTTTCTGACCATTCACCCCAGGTGACCCTGGAGAGCCCGGGGGCCCCACAAGGGAGGACCCCTTTTCCCCTCCAGGACCTGGATCGCCTATGTCACCACGAAAGCCTAGTGAACAAAAAAAATTGTTTCAATTGTTAAATGTAGAAATATAGAACCAATACATATATAAAACAACTACTTTCATAAAGCCACTCTTTTTTTAAAATACAGAGGTACTTACTAAAATTAAGAGTAACTTAATAGGCAATGTTGTTTTTGCCACCTTTGGCAGGAAAGTAAATTATGACTTTGTATTTCCTCTAAGCCAATGATGTTTCCCTGATTGCTTTCATTCACTGGCAAACAGTCTGTCTGGAATGAGCAGTTTCTACAATATCATAGACCAAGGATAGCTTACAATTCATGCTTCAGGTGGAAGAAGCTCTGAGAACTTATAAAATTATCATAACCTAAAAGTTACCGAAACACAGCTAAGAGCTTAATGTATCAAGAAAAATGATTCCCCCATTATCTAGGGATCCCTGGGACATTGCTTAATAAGGTCATCCAGTCTTAGCGGTGTATACACATTCCTAAACGAAAAACACTTATTTACCAGGTGGACCAGGTATTTCTGATAGTCCTGGTTGGCCACGCTGACCTTTAACCCCATCCAAACACCTCAGCCCAGGAGCGCCCCGAGGACCTGGAAATCCCTTTGGACCTAAACAATGACAACAATACACAGACTCAATAAAACACAAATCAAGTGAGAACAAGACAAGGTGATTTTTTAAAAACCTATGTTAAGTCTTTTTTAGAGTATTTGTACTTTATGGAAGTAAAGGTGTGCCCTAGCCTGGTTTTCATAATCATTTTATGAGTTGTGTGCTCCAAATAAGCGTTTCATGGAGAGTGATTTTGTTAAGGTGCTTTCTCAAAAGCCATCCTGCAAAGGAGTCTTCCTAAAAGCCTTGGGGATGCACAGCACCATTCAGATGAATCTTTTGGGACCTTCCCATGCTCTGTCCCAAACATGAATGTGCAAGCGTAGCCCGTCCTTCTAGGAGGAAAGAGATGGTGGCCAGCGTGTGGGCTGATAAGAAAGCACCAGAATAAAGACCAAAATCTGTTTCCTTGCATCTTACTGCATTTGCCCTTAAGTGAGGTACGGCAAAAAGCATCTACAAAAGGAATTGAGATTTTTTTTTAAACATTCTGTGATTTCCTACTAGGAGTTCTTAGCTAAAACAACTTCAAAGAAAGTACAACTGCCAACTTAAAGTTTGTCTTCACTTCCCTTGAGCTGCTGAAAGTGATCACAAACTTTTTTGATCCATCCATGACAACACTCAACGTGAAAAGGAACATTCAATCAGTCAACCAGCAATTCTTCACTCCACATTGCCCTGTGGTGGATGGAATATACTTCCCACATTTTGCTCTGGACTTGGTCATGTGACTTGCATTGGCCAATGGGATATTAACAAGCATGAAGCAACGAGAGGTGTGAACTGTGCCTGTGAAGCTGGGCCTGCCCTCTTGCATTTCTGCAATCACACGAGCAGAGCACCACCCCGGCCCCGCAATGAGATGCGTGGTGCAGACCTGAACTTGACCTTGAGTCAGGGACCAAACCAATAGAGACCATCTTAGATCGGCTGAACCCCAGCCAACCTGCAGACCCATAAAAGAGAAAAATATTTGTGGTTGTAGCCCACCGAGATTTTGAGGTTGTTATACAACATTATTGTGATGAAAGCTAACGGTTATAGAGGGCAAAGGAAAGTCATCCATCATTCAACCTTTAAACACTTTCTGTAGCTGTGTGGGACAAGAAAGGTCACCATTAATAGCCATGCTAGTATTTAATGGGTCAATTTAAGCGAACTCTGAATAAATAAAAAAGAATTAGACAAAATCCCTTCTACAATTTTGGGGTCTAAGTCACCTATAAACAAGTCATTCGAATGAAGCTGTTGCATAAAAGTGCAATCAAGGATGTAGATATGTGGGCATTTTTCAGACTATTTCTGTAAATATGTGAAGTTTGGATCTCTTGAAAAGTAGAACGGAGTAAAACTTACAATCAGTAAACAAATGATCATTTTTCACTCTTGGGGCACAGGAAAAGAAAGAAGATATGGTTTTAAAATTCTCAAAGGGCAGATGTTTTTACTGATATGTGAAGAAATCAAGATAAATTTTATCACAAAGAGATAGGAAAAACCTATTCAGAATGTGCCCAAACCAGTAGACTAGAGACCCAATGGGAATTACTACAAATGCTGTTTTCCCATAGTCCCTCAAAACACTCATAATTTAACTAGTTCCCTGAGGGTTTGCTATTGACTTATCTGTCTTGCTGGTTCTTTTACTCTGGGGAATGTTTAAGACAGTATCTTCTCCTTATCATACCTGGAGGTCCATCAAAGCCTGGAGGGCCTGGCCTCCCCGGGTAGGTTACGTTACAAGGAATTGTATCACCTGGAATGAAAAAAAATAGTGGCATTCACATAATTGATAGCCCAGTGTAATGGGACTCACAATGACAACTCAGTCAAGATACTTTTTCATATTGTGTGTGGAATTCAAAGGAAAAGAAGACTGCCCAAGTATCATTAGATCACTTGCACCACTTTTATTCTGGATTCCTAGAAGATCTGTCCTCAAATCTGAACTCCAATCATCAGAACAGTTATAAACATAAGGGGAATAAGAAAATACGGATTCCAAGAAGTATCAGTTTCAATAACCTAGAAAACATAATGTGTTTATAGGTCCGTGGATATCTAATACAATGGAATCCAAAGCTTTGATAAATCATGAAACAGCAGCAAGCTTCCAACAGTGAGTTCAGAAGATTTGGCTGCTATTTTGGATGTGGGGAATTGTGCAAATAAAGAGACCAGGAGAGATATTAACAACAGCTACCATTATTGAGGGCCTGCCATGGGTCAGGTGTTTCAAATATATTATATTATATATTATATTATATTATTATGTAATCTTTTTCCAACCTTTTAAAAGTTTTCAATTTTAATACTGCAAGTCACTATTGTTTGAAATTCATATAACTGTCAAATATATTTGAAATCTCTTCTTTTTTTCTCCCTAGAATGCTTACAAATGGGTTTTCATGGACAATGATGTATTTCTGAAATGAAATACTAGTGTTTTTTATTAAAATACACTGCATTATTTCAAAAGATTATAAAAAATAGACATTTCGAATATCTATACGTAATTTTAATAAGTCAGATTGTATATGTTGATACTGAGAAATGAATGAAAGGCAATTTTGATATCCCAGACAAACAAAGCAACAAAGATATCTTAGCATTTTAAGGATTTGTTTTAAATATTGATTATGCTGAAATGCTTTCCTTGTCTGACAACGTTCAAGGTTGGAACAGCAGCTTGATGGAATTTTCTTTAGCAGTTCTGCCAGAACTGTAATAACTTTGCCCGGAAGAGAGTCTCCCTCACTTCAGCTTCCATGATTTCACTTGACATTCTGCCACACAAAACATTCAAAATTACCTTTCTGACCCTTCAAGCCCTCAGGGCCCCTGCTGCCCGGGCGGCCTGGAGCTCCTGGTGGCCCTCTCTGTCCCGGTAGACCAGGAAATCCCAGTCCTGGAGGCCCCCTAGGCCCTGCTCTGCCAGGTGGGCCCGGCGGTCCAGGAAACCCTCGATCACCTGGGGCTGCAGCTTCATGATCCCCCTGGGAAGGTGTGCATCATGAGTCAATTACCAAACTTTGAATGTCATGAACTCAAAGCAGTCATTGTCATAGCTATTGAAGCACATGTAGGAAGCTCATAATTCCAGGAGACAGTTACTCAACAGCAAACGTAATTTAAAATGATTAACTTAGATCCTTCTTAACATTTTACATACATATTTAGATACACATATATGCTATGGGGGGATGTGTGTTATGCCTCAAATACAGAAAGTTATGTGTATGTTATGTCTTAAATACAGAATGAGAAATTTTATGTAGAACCACCCTCTACTATCAAATATAATAAAATATAAAAACAGGTACATTAAGGGAGGCGGTAGGCTTACAAATTGAGTAAGTTCTTATGTATTTGAAATCGTTTTCCTGCACCCTTATAAGCAGATACAGGGATAGACTCCATCGCCCTCCATGTCTGTGGGCAAAATGCTGACAAATCCTTTCTCCTCCCGCATAAGAATTTGACCTTTGGTTAACTGTCTAGTTCTGTTCCTCTGGAAACGCCATAAAAACTGGATGCCAACTACATTATGAGGCAATATTGCTTCTGCTAAAATCAATCCCTGGCTGCACATTTGTTCTTGGTTTGGAAGAACTAAAAAGATCTGTGTGGAGCCCTTGTTGGGGATTCCTGGAGAGGTGGCTCCTGTAACTGGAAAGTTCCTTCTGCGGTTCCCTGCTAGCTGTGCTGTGGAGATAACAGCTCCTGGGGAGAATGAGGCTCTCAAGTCAGGGGGACTCACACTTCTGCCATATGCAGATCTCATTTCCTTGCACCCCAACCATATGAACAGCTGCAAGGACTCTCACATACAAGGAATGCCTGACGCTGCCCTGCTGGCACGCTGAGGGTCACGTCTTCTATCCCTCTGGTAGTCTGGTCCCAAATGTGGTCCCACATAGTCTTGTGAGTCTGGATTGTTTTAACAAATCTAGAAAGAACCCCCCCTCACCCCCATCAGTGGGTGTTATAGAAATTCCTCTCCCAATTTGATCTGTACATATGCTTTGATTTTTCACAATTAGGTTAGTACGTGATGATAATTACCACTCAGTGAGGTTGGTTTCTAAATAGTTTCTTAAGTGAAAGAATGAATCAACAGGGATTATCAAGTCTAAAGCAGACTTCATTCACAATACTTGATATCAGCCGAAAGACCAGAAAGCTATAAACACCATCTAACCTGATTTCCTAGCTTCTCTCTCTTATTCACGTGGACTCTGTCTGATGGAGTTCTCATAAAATCAGAACGTGGTCCTTCCCTATTAAAATACTCAGTAGCAGGCAGCAGAGTCCGCTGGAAGCGGCACGTGCTTTGGAATAAGGCAGACTAGGTTTTCACTCCTGTTTAGTCTACTTGGTAGCTAGACGACCTTGAGTAACATACTCTAAGCTTCCATTTCCTGACTGTAAAATTGGAAAGATAATTGCTCTTCAGGAGACTGCTCTTATGAGTAAACATCTAGCTTAGTTTCTGTAACATTCAAAACTTTCATATACCCAAGATATTTCACGTTCCTAAACACTGGATCACATCTCATAGTCTTTTTCTTATGACTTCCATTACTACACCTGGACTCCATTCAACACATGTTTGAAAAATGCAGAAATATGATTGTTGGTGGGATTTTCCATCAGCCAATATGTCGATTCAGTGGATTTGTTTCCATCAGCCAATATGTCAATTTCAGTGGACAGTTCACCCTTTCTTGCTGCCACTTTTCTTCATGCCCTTCTTCACCAGGGAACAGAACTGAAGATAATTATCAGGACCTGTGCTCTATCCTCCACCCTACAGAGTCAACTGAACAGACCTCAAATCAGTGGGGGCTTCGTAGATATAAGGGCCCCAGAAAGAAAGAAATACCACGAGAATGATACAAATGGGGACAGAAAGTCTTGCTATGACTGAACTACCACTTAGGATTTTAAACCATCTGCAATTACGCCTCACATTTTATAACAATCGTCTTTTTGTAGCAGTGAATTAAGCGTGACTCTGATTTACAGCATGTTGATACTTAATGCGTTACAGTTCAGTAAATTGAGAAGAGGAAAGTAGATACTTGTGTGACCCTATAAGAAAGTGAAATTCTATAGTAAGAGAAGAATTATACTTACTGGGGGTCCTGGATCCCCTTTTTCTCCAGCGCGACCATCCCGACCATGTTGTCCTTGCTGTCCTGGAAATCCTGGGGGCCCATCAGGACCTCTTTCTCCTTTGCGCCCTGAGAACAAAAGCCAAAAAATATTTAAGCCCTTTTCAGCAGTGGGTGAAGTAGGAGGAAACAAAGGACTAAAAATAAAGGCAATGACCTTGACTCTGTGTAGGCTGGTACAGATTCCTCTGAGTGTCTCAGTTGACTAAACTCACACAAAGACAACCATGCAAAAGTTAGAGGGGAGAATGACAATTTCCCAACCTAGTGAATCTCTTTATTTGGGAAATGTTCCTTTTCTGATTCCAACAAGGAGGCTGTGAGTTGAGGTGCCAATCACAACAGCATCTTCCCTTTCTTGTGTGATGCCAAAGATGGTACTCCATCCCCTGGTCAAAGTGAATGGGGGAACAGTCTATGGTTGAGCACTTGCCCCAGGCTAGTTCAAGCCTTCTTAAAATTTCTTTTTCTAAATGGAACTGACAAAGTAGAGGTGACTTCCATATTTGTTTGTACAACCTTGGAGCTGCCTGTGGCATGTACTCACAGCCAGAGAAAGCCAGTGTTGGGGAGAAAATGCAGATGGCACAATGAAAAATACACGATGTAGAGGAACCTTCTGATGCAGTTGTCCCAGTGCAAACTCTACATCTAAGCTTTAAATTTTTACGTCAGTCAGTAAGTTACTTTTTTTTCTTAAACTACTTCAAGTTGGATTTGTCACAAGCAAAATGTTCTTGATTAATGCCAGATATTATAATTCAGGGAATAAACGTTAGGTAAGTTAAAGGAGGTTTTGGGTCAAACTCAAGTTCACAACAATGAGGATTTGAATATATGACTAAAGAAGCCTTTAGGAGACAGAAGATTTGAGGCTCAACATTCACACAACTCTAAAGAGCCGAGAGCATTTTTTAAAGCAATCTTAATAATCCTAAGTCTTCTTATAGAATTGATCTGTGGTCACAGGGGAAATTAATGCAAGAAGATGGTTCATATGTCATTCACAAAATCGCAGGGAGCCATGACTGATTAGGCTCACCTTTAACTCTTGATACAACCATGTCACCCTTTTCTCCTTTGCTGCCAGGTGGTCCTGAGGCACCAGGTTTTCCCTTGGTGAAAAATAAGAGGAACAAATCAGTTTAATTGTGATCAGTGAAAAATTATTCATGTACATCTAATCTCTTCTTTCCTTATAAATCACCTGTTCTAGATTCTTCTAGTTTGGCAATCTTGGTCTCATCTTCCCTGCCTTCCAAGATGGGTCTCACCTTGGAAAACTGAGGTTCTTGAATTGCATATAAAGCTGGTGGCATCTGAATAAGGTCTGTGCCTGAGTCGATAGAAATGTATCAATGTCAATTTCCTGGTTTGGGCAGTGTACTACGGTCAGATAAGATATCACTGGGGGAAGCTGGGGGAAGCTGGGGGAAGGATACATGGGAACCCTTTGTATGATTGTGTGACTTCTTGTGAGTTGTAAAATAAACATGTATCTCCAAATAAAAATTTATAATTAAAAGAAATTTTTTTAACTATCTTGGGCATAGTGACATAGAATCTGGAGGAAAGAGGGGGATAGGTCAACCACAAGAGCTGCCACTACAGCTGAAGGTAGAGGTTTAGGGATGAGTGTGTGATGAAAAACACTGTGATACTGAGAGAAGCTGATGAGCCAGAGAAGAGAAAATAAGAACCTATGCTGTAGTCAATACATTTCTTCTGTATCACAAGTAAACAACTAATTGTGGCTAATGGGCTCACCATGTTTTGACCTCAACATTGCTCTGAGACTGGAGTATTTGGGTCATGGTTTTGTAAGTGTTACATGTTATTGACATTAAGCCATGTTAAAAATCTGGAAACCTACTGTTAGTGTATTAAAGAGGCCAAGCAGTCTAGTAAATGCAGTTCTAGAAACACCATACATAGCTTTAGGTTACTTATCTGGTGACCTCAATAATTAAGAAAGTCAGACAAGAATTTGGAAGGAGGTAAAAATGGCTGACAAGAACATTTGCTCACACAGACGCTACCTTGCCTTATTTTCATACAATCAAACCACATGTTCAAGCAAGTTTAATTATCTTTTTAACTAGCCTCTACTAGTTTATAAGCAGTGAACTATAAAGAGGAGAAAATATTAAGCAGGAAGACTGAAGAAGAAACCAAAAATGTACACAACAGTCATGAAAATTCTAATGGGCAAAACGGTTGGGAGCCATTTAACGTAGAGAAAATATAGCTACATGCACACCACTCAGTACTCCCAAGAAGATCACTCCAGGACAGCATCCTGTGTGTAAGGATGTCTGTGAGGCATCAAAAAGGTGGGTGGAACAAATTTCTTAGTAGAAATAGCCAAATTAGACAAGAAAAGAACTTTACAAATAATAAAGTAGTAAAATGGGTTGAGTACTGTTTTAATTCTTATTTTTACTGTATATGCCAAGTCATAAGTGACAACAAGACGGGTAAAATTGTATGGCGTACATTGTGTGGCATACAATAGCCAGTCTAAGAGATGGATAATGAAAATGTCCTTCTGATGGATAAATTATCAAGATGGAAAACTATTCACATAGCATATGAACCACTTTCTCTCCAGAAAGAGAATACCACTGGTATGCTTAATAAGGAAGACCTTGGTACCCTGGATGAACAAATACACCCTGGGAATCTGAGCGGTTTATTAGTCTGCACATTAGAGACTTAAAGTGTACTATGAATTGCTCTAATGCTCTGCAGATGTAGAAATTTAAGGACTAGAGTCAGATCACAGACTTAGTTGAGCTGGCAAGAAAAAGAATTACCTGCACTGCCTTTGGATTTCACAAGAGACATTTACTGAGAACCTACGAAGTGCCAGGTGTTTTCTGAGTACTGAGGCCACAGCAGTTAAGGAGACCATCTTGCCTTCATGGCACTTAGACTCTGGTGAAACAAATGTTGAACCTAAGAAATTCCTGGGGCAAAAGTTCCCAACCACTTTGGGATCGAGAGCTATTTTTCACAATTCTAAGACGGGACATCACTAAACCCGGGTGTTAATACAACAACAAATCTCAGCAGCAACAAAAAAGTCCTCTGTCAGGCATGCACTAGTCGTTTATACACAGTCTGGATCAGGGACTTTCACCACAGATGCCCACAGGGGCCATGTCCTTTGGAGGGAAGCAGGCGGTGGGCATGGTGGAGACGGGAGCACCCGGACCTCCTCCCATGGACACGACCACCTCTCGGCCTCTGGCTGTAGTGGGAATGCATTGACCCAGTGGTAATGAACTTCCCATTACTCAAGGGCAGCCATAAATCTCATATTAACAATACAAAAACGAACATCCTGAGGCAAAACCAAATATGCCAACAGGTCAGATTTAGCCCACGTCAGTTCATGATGTTTGGTTTGCTCTGCAACTCCTCAGGGGTGGTGACTCTGGCCATCTGGTTCACTGGTGTGTACCTTACAGCCTTCCAAATACATTGCTGAATTAAATATAAGACAGGTGTTGGTATATCCAATTTATACATGAGGTGCTGAAGCTCAGGAAGACTGCAGAACTCACCAATGTCAAAGCTGGGATTTGAAGCTGGGTCCGTATGCTCCTAAACCCCCATGTCTTGCACTATAGTGTCCTGGTGGGAAACCCCACTCCAAGGAGTGCTCGTTGGCTAAGACAATGGATACAAAGCCTTGGTCCAACCACAGAAAAAGTTGCAAAGAGCTTAAAACTACTTCTCTGTCTTCCACTTTCCCACCAACTATGGCCACTGGGGCCACAGACAAGCTGATGAGAGGGGACATAGTGATTTTCTGTGGTCCTTTTGTGCTCTCTCCTTCTGTCTATCCCTTCCTCCTTTCCTTCATAGTGCCCCATGGTATGAACCTGGTCCCTAACTGTGACCACAAGGTGATGAATTAAATGCAGAGAAGTCATATGAACAGAAGCATACACAGAAAAAAGGCATCAGATATACGGCCAGTCTAAAGACAAGTCCTGGAGCAGCTGAATTACATAAGCCTTAGCCAGGATAACACTGGATGAACCAGCAATCCACACTCCAAGATGCTAGCCCTGAGAAGCAACTCAATAGGAGCCACATAAGTATCTTAGAGCCAATAAAATCTTCATTAAGAAGATTAAGTAGCAACAACAACAAAAATTATTATGATAAAATGTTGAATTAAAAAAGCAATGATAAAATGTAAACTGCTTAATAATTGCAACCATATTCATTCAACATACATGCATTAAGGACCCAGCTCCCTGTTGAGCAGAATTTGCAAGTATGACAAGGGTGGCACAGGGAGAGCTTAATCATCGCCCTCAACATCTCCCCTTGCTTTTCTAATAGGTGCCTCAAGCTTTAAATGTTCCCAACAACACTGCTTCCCCTCCCCACCCCACAGCTGCTCCTCAAGTTGTCTGTCCCATCTTGGCTCCATCCTTTACTTCTCTTCTTCTCATATCCCATGTCCAGTCTAATGGCTCTGTTGGCTCTATCTTCAAAATATATCTAGAATCTGACCACTTCCCACCACACCCAGCACTAAAATGTTAATCTATCCACCATCATATTTCACCAGGATTACTGCAGCAAGCTCCCAGCTAATCTCCCTGCTTCTTCCCTTGTCCCCTGTGGTCTGCTCCTAACAGAGCTCCCAGAATGATCCATTTAAAACTAATGTCAGAGTATCTGTCTTTCTTCTTAAAACCCTCCACTGGCTGTTCCATGTCATCCAGAGGAAAAACTCAAATTCAACCCATCTACAAAGCCCCACTCTCTGCAACTCCTCCTAACCTCCACCCAGTTCTTTGACTTCATCTCCTCCTGCTCCACCCCTTACCCTCTCCACTCAAACCACACTAGATGGTGATGGCTTTTACTGCCATCTGCCATACTGTATATTTACTTGTCTATCTGTTATATGGTGTGTGTCTTCCCCACAAAGTGGAGGACCCAGGAGGGCAGAGATTGTGTTCTGGTCCCTGTTGTATCCTCAGCACCTAGAACCTAGTATAGCAGGTACTCAATAAATATTAGTTGAATGAATGAATACAGATTTTTTTTGTGGCCATTAATATATTTATAGGTCCAAAACATTAAATATATATCGCACTATACATTAGAATGTGGTACAATTGAATTCTATCTCTGTTTCTTTGAACTAGAAAGATTGTTATTGGTAAGAGTTACTCACTGGTGGCCCTGGAGATCCTTCTGCACCAGGAGGGCCTGGGTAACCTTTTTCTCCAAGCCACCCAGGGAGGCCCAAGTCTCCCTTACTACCCTGCCTCCCAGGAAGTCCTGGAGGGCCTGGTGGGCCCATGGGACCGGGCTGGCAGGCACAGAGCCCCATGCTTCCTAGACAGAGGATAAAAGGTAGCTTTGTCATATTTCCTGAATGAAATCCCAATAAAGACTTTACTATACAAAACCAATAGTTAAAATAAGAACAAAAAGGGTCTGATATGCACAATTCTTATTGCAGACAATCGATAATGTGTGATGTGGGGCCATGGGGCATGGGTGCAGGAGTACCTAGGCATGGCCTATGTGGGGTGGATGAATCATTTCTAGACAAATGGGATGTTCTGTGTCTTAATAAACTCATCCTGACAAATTGTAGGAAAAAAGCTAATGTCCAATTCTACTGAAGAAACTTTAAAAATAAAAAAGCTCCTTATTTTTAAAAGTTTAAAAGTCTCTTGCTTGGTTACTACTAAAAAAGTCTCTTAATTGGTTCCTGCTGAAGAAACAACAAAAAAAAAATTGGTTAGACTACAAACTCCGAACTTTAAAGAATCAACATAATATGCGAAGAGGAATTACTGACTGCACTGCATATTACAATTGTTAATTCACTATAATGCATTTTCTAATCATCAAGAGTTTTAGTCTAAAACAAGGTCTATAGGATAGTCAAACCTCTCAGCTCTCACACCCGCCTGACTCAGTTGGTCAAAAAGGCACCAAACAATTTAGGGTGGAGAAGCATAGAGCCATAGGCATTTGATGAGTCTGGGAAATATGGGACCCACACAGAGAAACTGAAAGAAAAGATCACTACTGTCCTAGCTCTGCTTCTTTCATGGAACCAAGAGGATCTTGTGAAAAATGTCACCACCTTGAGGCAAATTCCATGCCCAGTAAGTGTCTTCTTTGTACTTGAGATGCAAGGATTTGACTTTGTGGTAAGTTCTAATCGCATCATAAGCACATAATGAGGTGGAGAACTCACAGTGGGTAACTAAGGTGAGTAATATCTACATTAACTGCTACCTTGTATGTTTCACAAATGCCCCCCAATCTTCCATATGTTGTCTTCTAGAACTTCTACCTTTGATGCATACTTGCCTTTTTCACCTTTTGAGCCTCTTCTTCCTGGAGGACCCACTTTGCCTTTCATTCCTTGTGGTCCAGGGTGCCCAGCACTACAATATATAGCTTTACAGTGGGGAAAGGGATGGGCAGAGAGAATCACACAATTTTTGTGAGTGTCTTCTATAGAACAAGTAGAAGTGCCTCTCCCACTCACATCTCCCCCTCAACCCCACTCTTTCTTCCATTCTTTTCCTATGATTCTTTCTCTCTGATAGAAGAATATATACAAAAACAGACCACACAATTGTCACAGCACGCTTCTGTCACCACAACCTTGATAAAGACATCCCTAATCTCAGCCCTAATTTAGTGGGTTAAAGAGCAAGGTAGTATGCAACAAAACACAGAACAAAACAAATAAACAAAAAAATTAAGAGTAGGTGTACAGCAAAGATCCTTTTTCCCCTTCAATTGTAATTACCTAATGAAGAAGGCATAGAGCAGAGCTTGTAAAAGAAAAAAATCAGAGACATCTGGTTGAAGATGACAGATAAAATACAAACAATAAGTTCCTTGTTTTCCCCAAATAACAGACAGTAAAAGAGTATCACAAAAAGGCATAAGACTGCAGGACAAAGAAAAAGGAAAAGAAACAACAGCAAAAAAATGTAAAAGGACTCAGCAGACCCTAAAAAGCTGAAATTCTAAGCAGGCAGTGGGGAAAGCAGAGAAAGAACACAATTTACATAAGAAATCTCTCCAAAAGTTCAGGAATTTGTACCTCTGAAGTAGAATGAGAGTAAGACCCAAAACAAGATGGTTAGTTAAAGAAAGAGTTAAACCATAAGATCCCCTTCTCAAGAATTGCAGCAGGAAAACACAATAACCCCTCATAATTGGAGGAAACAGACAATGTAGTAAGAAGAAAACTTTAAAAGAAACTATATAATTAAAAAAGCAGATGAGGGAAGGCATCTCATCCCTGAGACATGAACAGGCTGCTGCAAAAGGAAACATTAAAAGAAAACAAAGGCAACAATAAAATCTTTGGAAATCAAAAAAAAATTGATTACAAAAGCAGAAATTTAAAAATTCAGGAGCAGAGTTGGAAGATGGAGTTGAGGAAGTCTACCAGAAAGTGTTACAGAAAAGTAAAGGTGAAGAATAATAAAGATTAGAAAAAGAGACATGTAGGACTGATTCTCTAATAGACAAATATATAGAGAGACAAATATATAGAGTCCAGAAAGAGAAAACAGGGAGAAAAAATGAAGGAAAGAATATTTTCAAAGAAATACTTCAAGAAGTTTTTCCAGAAGTGAAAGATTTGTGTTAAATGAAAGTGCTCATTGAGTGCCTGCAAATAAATGCAAATGTACCCACACAGAGGTAAATCATTGTGAAATTTAAAGATAGTGAAAACAGAAAACTTCCTATAAGCTTTCAGAGAAAAAAACAGACTTTGAACAAAGGATCAAATATCTAAATGTTATTGGACTTCTCAGTAACAATACTAGAAAACAATGAGAAATGCCTTCAAAAACCTGAAGGAAACATATTTCCAACCTAGAATTTTATACTCAGCCAAACTATCGATCAAATTTCACAGTAGAATAAAGGCATTTTCAGACTGTTAAGATCTCCAAAATTTACACACTTTCTCAGGAAGTATAATGAAGGAGTAAATCATTGAAAGAAATATATGAGTTGTGGGAAACAAAGGAACCCAGATAGAGACAAAGACAGAGACAGAGAGAGAAAGAGAGAGAGAATTCCGGTGATAATGGTCAAGAAAGATCTCAAAAGAGTGTCTCAGCAGCAGCTTAAAAATCACAAGTTGACCTAATTTGAATGGATCAAAAGCTCCAGGAGAAATTTATCCACAGAGATAATACTGACAGTACACTTAATAAGTTAGAATGCATGATTAGGATATTTACACAATTCCAGGTGGTCTGAGGTTGAATTAGCAATAAATATATTGAACACCAAGCAAATACACAAACAAGAAAATCAGATAATTATTAACAAAATGTTGTGCTGAAAAGTAGTAATATATATTATCATGTGGCTGAACTGATGAATAACATTTATACAGCACTTCAGTGTAAACACTGAGTCTTTATTTAACTAAGATTATGATAATAACTGTACTGATAGGTTGTGGGAGTGGAAAATGTGCACGTGTGTGGTAAGGGGCAGTGAAAGAGAGCTAAATTCGTCTTCTATAGAGGGAAGTCAAAAGTCAAATGCTCAAACTGAAAAATTAAGAAATGGCAATACAAGTACGTATGTGGAATGGCAATACAAAAGCAAATAACAAAAGATCCAGCTAATTGTATGGGAAATAATTGCCCCTGGGGTGGAAGGACTAGGAGAAGGGGTTGCCTGGGATGGCAGTTCTTCAGAACAGGCTTTGTAGGACTGTTTGATGCTTAAGCCAGGTCCATATGTAACTCTGATAAAAATGAAAACTACATTTAAAAAATAAAAATTGGGGGCTGGCCCAGTGGCATAGAGGTTAAGTTTGCCCACTCCACTTCAGTGGCCCAGGTTCACGGGTCCAGATCCTGGGTGCAGACCAACACACTGCTCATCAAGCCATGCTGTGGTGGCATTCTACATACAAAATAGAGGAAGATTGGCAAAAATGTTCACTCAGCAACAATCTCTCTCAAAAAATAGAAGATTGGCCCTGAGCTAACATCTGTTACCAATCTTCCTCTTCCTTTTTTTCCTCTCACCAAAAAATAAAATAAAATAAAAATTGTATTAATTTACAAAATTCTTTCATCACACTTAAATCTCAACCAAATATTTCCACATACTTCAATAATAGTCCAATATCCCTTTACTTTTTTGTATTATTAAGAACACTAAGTTGGCTCACGAAATATTAGATAAGCTTTTGACAATTTGGAAAGTCACATTTTCTGAATGACACTGCAAATATCAAATGCAACATAAACGTCAATGAAAGTGAATGGGAGCGCATTACCGTCTGATCCTGGAGGTCCCTGCAGCCCTGGTGCTCCAGGCAACCCAGGTGGTCCCGGGTTCCCTGATTTTCCTGGAGCAGAATCAGCTCTCCCAGGAATACCAGCTGCCCCTGGAAATCCTGGATGACCAGGAAACCCTCGTGGCCCAGGGGGTCCCATCATGCCTCCAAGAGAAACCAAGAATGAACACCACATATACTCTCAGATTAAACTTTTCGGTAGAAGAAATCAAATCAGTACTTTCTTCCCTCGGCTGTGGAATTTTTTCAAGGAAAAAAAACGTAGTTAAAAAATAACTGACTATCCCAGCCATCAAAATGCCTCACCTCCTTAGAAACAAGCACACTAGTGGAAATAAACAGGTTTGGGGAAATAGATTTTCTTACCTTTTCCTCATTCTTTAGCGTTAGTGAGAAAGAAATATATATTACTTAATTAAAATTATTTCTTTAATCTACCCACCTTAATAACTTGATAAAATAATCTGAATAAACATATTAGCACATTTAGTGAATAAATATATGAACTCACATAATCGTCTGCCTAGGACATAAAATACCATCACAATCCAGGTGGGAGGGGAGCATCGAGATGCTAAATTTGAACCTGGCCTCTCCCTCTCCAGCCACAGATACTTAAGTAGGTTATTTATCCTGCTTTAATCCTCTATATCTAACGCAGAGTGTTGTTTTGAGGATTAAATAAAATAATCCACGTAAGGAGCTTAGTGCAATATCTAGCAATAGTACGTGCTCAATGAATGATTACACGTTTAGTGTGTTCAGAAGTCAAAGCGAGTAATGCAACAGCAGCTAAATCTTGTTTCCCTTGACATCCTACGCCCTCTCACTGGCGGCTTTGGCTTAAAGACAGCTGGAAGCCTTCGTGTGAGAGAGAACACTTCTAGCTGCTTCTTCCAAGCATGCCTGGTTCCAGAATCTCTCTGTGGAAGACTGTCATTTTCAAAGACAGCCGCCACAGTAGCTCTTGTCTCTCACTCTCTTGTAGAATCTTGACACTCTCATATCAAGAGATGGAGTGTTCCCTTCCCCTTGAATGTGACAGGCTTTTGTGATTGTTTGGACTAATGGAATATGGCGGGAGTGACACTAAATGGTTTCCAAGGCTAGATTATTAAACGTGATTCAGCTTCTGCCTTGCGAGCTGAAATGCTTGGGAATGGAGTCCTGACCCACTGTGGAAGCATTCTCACTGCTCTGAAGCCACCAGGCTGTAAGGAAGCCTGAATTAAGTACAGAGCCACACAGAGAGGTCGTGGGACTACACAAGAGGTACAGGAGAGAGATGCCCAGCCAGTCCACATGGTCCAGTTCCAGCCACTAAAACCATGGCTGCAACCACTTGAAAATCCCTGATCTAGAATTGCAGTTTAGCCCTTTCTGAATTCTTGAACCACAGAAAGAGTAAAGGGTAATATGCTGACTGTTATTGATTTAAGCCACTAGGTTTTGGGTAATTTGTTCAGCAATAGATAACTGAAACCCTGTCAGTAATTAGTAATTGAGCACGCTAGTTAAATTGATGGCTTTCGTTATTGTGTGCATATGTGCTGGGGCTTTACAAATATTTTCAGACATTATCTTTACTCCTGAAACAACCCTGCAAAGTTTGTACCTTGTAGACAAAGCATAGAAAATTTATGCCAAATATGAGTAATAATAAAAATAACTAACATAGTGAGTCTTTACTATACGCCAAGCTGTATTCTAAGTACTGTATACATACAGTACTGCTTTCAACCCTAACAAGAACTCTATTGTGAGATTGAAAAAACTGAGGCACAAAGAGGTTAAATAAATGCCCAAGGTCACACAGTTGGTAAGTACTAGAATCTGGAGTGTCTATAGTACATAGTGAAAACCCATAACTATTTCACTATCCTACACTAAGTGGGAAGGTTGAGATTCAATCATAGGTATCTGAATTCAAAATCCTACTTATCTCCTGGTGAATATTGTATATGACTATAAAATAAAGTATGTATAGTAAAGGCTATACACAGTGATGTACTTAAAACAAAATGGAAGGTGTTCCTGTGGACTTGGCAGCCATCTTGTCTTCATGCCATTCCTAAGACCCGCCTCAGAGTCTCTACACACAGTCATTGGATGGAGCTGGATCTGCCTGCTGTCTTGTTCCAGTGCCAGGGAGAATGCTCAACCCCCTTCCAACAAAGAGAATGAGTTACAGAGCATGGCATGTCGCAGTCTTGACCACCCATTTATAGAGCATGAAACTAATGAAGTTGTGGCCAGCATCAACAATTTGTTTTTTTAAAAAAAGAATGGAATGGAAAGTGGAATATAGAGTACATGATATACCCAAAAGGTACTATTTTATGAAATTTGTTTTTCAATCATATGCATATATGGGTACATATATGTGTGCATAATGTAACATAAATGCAATATAATATAAAACGTATTTCTTACAATAGCTTGTGTTCAAAATATGGGTTAATTCTTTTTTAAAAAGTTTGTGGAATTAAGAGACTGCCTGTTATATTTAGTTTTGAATCTGCTAGAGATGAATGCTACTTACTCCTATTGGGTTTTGATTTCAATCTACTGGAGGCACTATTTTATTATAAATAAGCCCAAAAGGAGAAAGGTAAGACCAGAGTCTAGGGCTTCCTGACCAACAGAGTCCTTGATATGATTTTTATTGTCCTGGGTCAAGTCAGTTGAGCCAAGGCTACCAATCTAAAGATTCAATGAACTAGACACAGCTTTACTACCTTTCTGGTCATCGGATCCTACAAAGTGGAAGCTAGATTCATGGATGGTTACACAAGAATTTTGCAGTTAATGGTTGAACATCTCAAGAAACTTCTCACTAAATATAACAAGAGACACAGACTGGATAAAATTACATTTATTCAAGACTTTTCTCCTTCGTGTTTAATCAGTTCTCCTGGGTTCACAGAATGCAAATATCCTCTAGAATTCTACTCCTAATCTTACTAGGAATATGAACCAGCACAACACTTGAAGGAGTTCAAAGTTCTTATGTCAATAGAATTCTTTCCCAGGCTCTTCATCAAATATTACCATGAGCTATAGGGGTTGGAGTTTTTCTTTTTTTTGGGGGGGGGGGAATGTTGTTTTTTGGGTTTTTGGGGGGAGAGGGTTGTTTTTCTATTGTGTTTTTAACTATCAAAACTTTATTTTTTAATTCATAATTTGTATTTCCACATTTCATGTAGGAGATTTAAGTTGGGGCCTTGGTGAATGAAACAAATTTTAAGAAGTAGATGTCAATAGAGAGAGCCTTCCATAAGGGTAGAAAAACCTAAAGAAACACTCCAACCTTAGCAGTGGTTTCCAAACCTTATCTGCATGTGATAATCTTGTAGGAAGCTTGTTATACATACATGTTCCTCATCACACCCCTGAGATACTGATTGAATATTTCTGAGGGCAGCCCAAGAACCTTTATTTGCTCCAAGGAAGTGATTAGTTGGTTTGAATTCAGTGGTTCTTAACCCTGACTATACATTGGAAATACAGGGTTGCTTTTACAAAAGCAGAGGCCTAGGCCCATCCCCCAGAGAGCCCAATTCTTGATCTGGGGTAGGCACAGCCATCAGTATTTTTGAAATTCTCCTAAGGTGATTTCAATATTAGCTAGAGTTGACAACCGCTGGTGTGGATGAGAATATAGGAAAACTGGCACATAAAAGCCAATGGATTCGTACCTGCACAGGCTTCCCCTGGGCTACCTGAGTGACCAGGGGGACCAGGTGGTCCAATAGCCCCCACTTCTCCACGGCGGCCAGGAAACCCTGGATCCCCTGGAGGGCCTGTTGAAAATAATCACACGTGAATATAATCAACATATATATACATTTTAAAATTCACACACCATTACTCTTTCTGAGGCTTGGTAAAGTACAGCTGGGAGACTGCCTGGCAGTTTCTCACCGCATTGAAAATGCAACATCTTAGATTCGAACCCCTTCAGCTGCCTCTCCTCTGCAGACACATGAACTTTGAGTGGCACTGTCTTTGTCATTGGTTTAGGCCACTCTTTTCTTGGAGGCAGCATCTCAGGAGGTCTTAGTCAAATGGTTTCACACGTTTTTTAGCAATTAAAAAAAACTACTTTGTGCAAGGTGACATACCAAAAACCCTAGCATACAGTTTATATACTAAAATAAAATTCGATGTCTTACACCAATAGAGATTATCCAGGATGCACACCTCTCCCTGCACTTGCATAATTATATATTTACCATAAAGTTCATATATTTAGCATGCCTAGTGTGAAAACTACCAAAATACTGGGCCAGACTCTTCTGTCAGGGCCACTCAAATCTCATTTCTTAATAATTTATGGAGAAAGGGAACAGAACACAAACCTTTGAGTGGAAGAGAGGGAGTTGTCAAAACACCTGGTGGCCCTGGGTCCCCGCGATCTCCAGGATCCCCCTGAAATAATTCATTCATTCACTTTTTGTAGAAAGAGTAATATTCTTCTTATGTTTCCTGCCACTAAATAACTATTAGGATCATGAGTGCATTTGTGCTTATAGGTGGACTAGAGAAATGAATGGCTCAAGGAGTGCTGGGAGGAACAAGGTTATTCAACCTCCCACTTACAAGTGGAAGTAAATAACCAACTGGCAAAGTTCTCAGAACAGAGCAAAAAATTTAAACTCCAAAAAATTATTCCATGCCCGTAAATTAGATACCTTTGAAGGTGTGAAATTTCTTAGATATAATATAAGCATTAATGTCTAACTTGAAACTCTAGGACAAATAGTTTATTTGCCTACAAGATCTGAATCTACATTTATTTTAGCAGCAAATATTTTCATCCTTAATTGTGTCCCCTTAATGCCATCATGGCTTGCCCCAAGCAAGTGCCGAATGTGAGGTCACAGAGGTTACACAGGAATGAAAAAAATGTCTTGGTGGTGAGAGGAGAGAGCTCCTTCTGTTTTCTAATCTTGATACAAGGTGATCCCCATGGAATTTTTGAAACTTTCATTATGATTCACCTTCAGAAGAATCATTTCTCAAATGTAAAATGGAATCATTACCACATGAATTAAAATAATATATTCAAAATTAACCGTCTCTATCAAGTTACATTTTTGAATGATTCTTTGAAATATATTTAAATAAATTAGATAACAAAAGAGATATAGAATTTTATCAGACTGTACTCAAATAGGCTTATTTTTTTACCTTTGGACCAAGAAATCCAAATGGCCCAGGCTCTCCAGACAGTCCTGGTTCCCCCTACAAATAACCACAAACATGCCTTTTTAGAAAAAATGTGATTGGGTGACAAATTATCTCATTCTTGTTTAATTTGAAGGACACGTGCTCATTGAGATTCTTTGCAAAATCTTAACATTGCTTTTGGGCTGCATCAGACAGTTTAGTGTTTTGGTTTTTGCAGCCACAGCTAAATTATCCAATTCATAAAACGAATGTGTTTCTCTTTCCAATTGCTGTGCGCGCGTTTGGATGCAATAATACAACTTTTGAATGATATCGAATTGCATTGACTAATGAAAATGTATTTATTATCTCTATAATAGTGTGCATTTACCTTTAATCCTGGAAAACCTGGAGATCCATAGGAACCAGGGTTACCCTAATAAATTCACAAAAATCAACACAAGCAGATTTAAATCAAAATGCATGAACCAGTTCAATGCATCATCTTTACTAAATGGGATTGCTCCACGGATATTTAATCTTGCCTACAAAGGCAGTTGAATGAAAGGAAATAAACATAAAATAGAGTCCATTTCTTTATAACATTTGCTATTGTAATTGATCTTTAGTCTGATTCCAAAAGTCATGTCCTTACCAGGGTTCAAATTAAGAACATATTTTTGTTGTTCTTTCTTTTTAATTTATTTAACTTAATGCTTGCACTGGGCGAAATATCTTTAAAATCATTGCAGTATAATTTAATTGGAGATTAATAGTTGCTCTATGCATTATCAGTGATAAAATTTACCATGAAAGCCAATGTTGTTCTATTAAGTTCTAAATATGAAGCCAAATAAACTCAGTGCCTGTGCCTGCTGGGGTCTGGCCTCCATAGTGACTCTATGAATGAGGATCCCATTAGCGACACATGTGGTGATGTTTCAGACCTAAAGCTGTGCTTTTTTTCTAGCTACTGCCCTAGATCAGTACCTTCTTTTATCAAATAGGCTTAAAAGAACAATTCCAAGTTGCTATCACACTGACCCTAAGCCAGGCAGGAAATGCTACAGTCCTGTTACTTCCCGCCAATTCTTTCATCTTCTGCTTGCCTGTTCTATGTAAATGATGTCAATGGAAGGGATGTTCCACTGGGACGTTTAGCCATTACACAATTCTTCTTGTCCAAAATATATTGTTCCTATTTGAGATCATCTCCACTTTTGAGTTCTCAGAAATGTTGATTTGGTCTTATTAAAAGTGAGAGAGAGGAATGCGTCCAAACTCAATGAAGAGAAGGACGGCACGAATGATCTTACCCGAGGTCCTGGAAACCCAGGAACACCTTTCTCTCCTTTTTCTCCAGTACCAGGGACTCCCTTAAAGAGATGACAATAATTATATGAAATGTATGCAATATTTCAGCAATATGGAATGCAAAAACAAAATGAGAAATAAAAATTATTGCCAGTAGCTTAAAGAAAACAACTCCTCTAGGACAGATGCCCTAGGGGCTTAGGATAAAATAGTAAAAATTCTAGTAATATAAATTAGCATTTAAAGCAATGATCAACACAAGGCAAAACAATTTTTTTTAATTAAGATAGCACATCATACAAATTTAAAAAGGTACTTAAATAAACTACCTTGGGTCCAGGAGGTCCCGGAGGTCCAATCATTCCAGGCATTCCTTTTATACCCTAAAAATCACGATGGATATAATCTGGCTCATTCTTATTTAACATACTGAATTTCATCTCTTTTAGAAATGATCTCTTTCGACAACCATTTTACTAATTTTTTAGTAAGAGATTATTCTTCAACTGTCACTAATTAGTAACTAAGATCCCAGCGCACTTATTAACCTGACGCTATTCAGGCCAGTTCTGTTTGAGAGGTGTAATCTTGCGGGGCACAGGGGTGGACCACCATGGAACCAGGGCAGCAGATGCAAGCTGGGAAGGCAGCCATTGAGAGGAGTGGCTCATTTTGAGCAAGGTAGTAAAATTCAGTCCAGGAATTGAAAATCGACAACAGAATCTGCACATGGCATGGGTAACATCAGTGCTGGAGGCTGACAAAGGAATTATTATTTGCCAAAAGTATATTACAAGCTCAGTTCTATAGATCTGTTACCTTATCAAAACATCAAACCATGTAACATCTAAAGGACAGCTGGACTTCCAGTGGTCTTTTCAGCCCACAAATCAAAAATAATATTAAAGGGGGCACTATATGCTGGAGGACATGTCACAATCTAGCAGCCTGAGCTAGGTCTGCGACTGAGCAGCTGGGTCAGCTTGAGAACACTGGTAACCTTTCCAAGCCTCATTTTCCAGCTCTATACAATGGGGCTAATAGTACCAACCTGTTAAGGTTGCTTTGGAATTAATGCAGTGATACTGGCACAGATATGTGTTCAGAAAATGTCGGCTATTACTACTTTACCAAGGTCACACACAGACAGGGAATTACCTTTTCTCCTTTATAGAGACTAAAATCAGGTGGCTGTACCAACAGGGTGGGTCCCGGAGAACCTTGCTGGCCAATCTCACCCTTTAAAATAAAATTAAGATGATAAGAATTGTATATTCACTTTATTTTGAAATAAACTTTGAAAGGACGACTTTCACCCATATGTTGTGATGTGATGTTTACAATCCTGTGTATCATGAATTAAAACAAAAATCAAGGTAAATACATCATGTAATTTCAAATATTTACTGTTTTTCATTAGTAATACATATTTATCATTAAAAATAAATTTAAAAAATAAAAGTGATCCATGATCCTATCATCCGGAGGTAATTTTTATTAAAACTTGGGTATAAGGACTGGCCCAGTGGTGCAGTGGTTAAGTTCACACGCTCCACTTCAGCGCCCCGGGGTTCACCAGTTCAGATCCCGGCCTTGGACCAACACACCACTTATCAAGCCATGCTGTAGCAGGTGTTCCACATATAAAGTAGAGGAAGATGGGCACAGATGTTAGCTCAGGGCCAATCTTCCTCAGCAGAAAGAGAAGGAGTGGCAGCAGACATTAGCTCAGGGCTAATCTTCCTCAAAAAAGAAAAAATAACTTCAGTATAGTCCTCTGTGGTGTATGTGTGCTTGTGTTTATGTGTGTGTATATACACACGTGTGTGCTTAAGGTGCACAGGTACATACACATATATGTGATTAAACGGTGTGTTAAACATAATTTAAAATATATTGTAATCAGAATATTATATAATAATATATAAACATACTTTATATTTTCATATTTTATTAAAATTTTAAATCATTTAATATTTTTCTTTTATAACACTACTTTTTGCAAAAAATTCTTCAAAAACCTTATTTTTAATGCCTATACAATAATCTATCATAAGAACATGCTATCATTTATTAAGCCATTCCACTATCGTTGGATTTAGGTTATTTCTAATTCATTTTCAGTAGTATTTTAAACCTCTCTGTATAAAATCAATAGCCAAAAGTTTTCATTTACATCATTGTAGATGTCATTCTCTTAAAGAAGAAAATGTACCTTGAATTGGTTTTGCCGCAGTACAACCATAAATTCTTACCCTTGATTAGAAGATAATTGTTTTGTACTTTTCTGAATATTTCTATTATTCTGCACTTAGAATTCTCTTTGCCTCTTGTGTCGAGCAGATCACCTGTGCTTACAAGCCAGCTCCTTACTGACTGTTCCTTTGGGCAAGTTCCTTAAAATCTCTTTATCCTTAGTTTCTTTAATTCCTGTAAATCTTACTTTCCTCCCGTGTGAAATGAGGATTATAATACTGCCTACCTCAAAGTGTTACTTTACGGAATAGATGATGCACCAGAAATACTACACTGAGTGGAACAAAGTAAATCCTCAAATATATAGTTATTAAAATGATTCATGTTTTTGAGAAATGAGATTTGGGGATGAAAAATACTGTTTCAAGTTTAAATGAAAAAATACAACCAATAATTCAATCCCTACCTAAGCATGGGAAATGACAGAAGAACAAGGAGTTTAGGGCCATTGGTGGTTTTTGTTTCCTTGATGCACCCTAGAACCTAAGACAGTGTTGGTGTGGTAGCGGTTCTCAAGAGATCTGTTGTGTGAGTAAATAACTGAACAAATGCATAAACAATACACGAATAAGTATGAACATGGATTATAAAAGTAACCATGCTTATTCTTGTAGCTAGAGTAAATCTGAACAAAACCTGTAAAGGTTGACAAGCCAGGAGCCTCTTCAACATGTTGGTCATGTTACTATTACTTCATATGGTAAAAGTACCATATATTCATTTTAGTCAAAAGGACAAAGAAGATAAATTATGAAGAGCAAAATTTAAATGATCTATAATCATATCACCTAGGAAAAATTCCTGAAAACCATTTAGGGCAGTGTTTCTTAAAATAGGGTGGGTAAACATGTTCTTGAACATCTGAGAGTTCTGCATCAAAATTTCAAAATTATGTTTTTATTCGCCTGACAATCCAAAAGAATTTTTAAAAAGCGTACTTTGGGTAATTTGAACAGCCGCTTCATAGCGAAATACTTCCGCGTTCCTCCATGGAGTTTGCAAGTGGCTCTGATGGCGTTGGTGCTGAGGTCACTAAGCTGATAATCCATTTCTCACTCTATAAGACAGTGTTTCTCAAACTGGGTACACGGGCTTCCAGGGTTTTGACAAACATTCTCTGGGGCCCATGACTTCCCAAGTTTGAGAAACGTTGTTTTAATATATTTTCTTTCAGTCATTTCTCTAAGTTAGTGATTCTCAAGGAGTGGGGGCAGTTGGACTAGCCCTCTCCCCAGGGACATTTGGCAAGATCCTGATGCATTTTTGGTTGTCACAACTCAGGGGGAAGGGATGTTATTAGCATCTGGTGGGTAGAGGACAAGAATGTTGCTAAACACCCTATGATGCACAGGACAGCCCCCACCCACGACAATGAAATATCAATAGTGTCAAGGTTAAGAAATCCTACTCTACCTGTGTATTTTAATATCTTTTTGTTTGTTGTTGTTTTTACAAAGTTGAGTTTACACTTTTGTAACCTGTACTTTCCACTTAACATTATATCATAGGCATTTCCCCACATCACGAATTCTTCCAATGTATTTTTGGCAATCGTGTCATTCTGTTAAATGGCTATATCATAACTTATCCAACCGAGCTGGAACTCCACGAGAGCAGGGATCAGGTCTGTCCTGCTCAATCCCCACACCCAGCACCCATCCTAGCCTGGCACAGAGTAGAAGCTCAGAGTCTATTTGCCCACAGTTGTTGAAAGAGCTGCTCACCAGCTGTTAGATAGTCAGATAGTTTCCAGATGAGCTTAAAACTTAAAACTCTTTTCTAAAGCTTATCCTTGCTAAGTTTCATGCTTCAGCAGAAAAGACTATGGGTATAAGGGAGGGAGAGGTAGGGACAATGAGGAGGCATATGAGGGAGGGAGAGAAGGGGAGACTGTGGGTTGCTAGATCCACTTATTTACATTTTTATTTATGTGTGGAGTTTAGTATTCTGATGAAATTTGTGAAATTAAGATAAACAAATCAGTAATTAAACAAAATTGTTACTCTAGTTGTAACATTATTAGAAACGTTCAATCTCTTTTTGCTAGGTGAAATACATCATGTAAATTAACTTGAATTAAGTGCTAAATTTTGTCAGAACTGTCATTTTACAGTCAAGATGACAGTGCCATAATAATTCAACACAGAAAAATTCTCAGCCATAAAATTGGTCAGAGACTAGATACGAACACAGCTTAAGTGATCATCAGAACAGCCTCCACACCCGGGCAGCACATACATTTTAACATCTGCTCCTCCACGCAGAAGGGGATTCTTACCGGGTCTCCCATTTGCCCCTTTACTCCCACGCCAGGATTACCCTGGAAAAGAAAAAAAAAAAATCTAATTGTTTTTGAATATTAAAAAAAGTAATTACAAGCAAGTAAGACTTCTGGTGAATTTATTGAAGTTTATTTATTAAATTCTTTGGGAAGTCTAAGAGGAAAGACATAATTCTGACATATATCAGTGGTCACTTATTTCACTGTACAAGAGCTCTCTTTGTGTATCTTACTCGTGGCCGCCTACCTTCAAACCTGGACTCCCAGGATGGCCCGGAGGTCCCTATATCAATGGCAAAAACACACATATCAAATATTAGTAACAGAAATCGGAACGTATCTTCATTGGTTGCCCCAAGTTCCTCCTCAGGAAACCCTTAATTTTAAAACATGCATCATGGACCTTCTATCATGGCTGGGCTGCATGTTACCCGGGGGGACCTCTGCTTCGAGATGGACTCACACTGATAATGGCGGGTGTGCGCTGGTTCATCAGGTGATAATCTGTCAAAGAACCCAAAACTGACCCAAGACTGCAATTGTGCTTGTTTTGCTTTGTTGAAATGTCAGGTCAGGGTTTCTAGGGGACAGAATGAGTGGTGCTGTACTTACTGTTAACCCCGGCGCTCCCGGATATCCCACTGGGCCCACTGGTCCTCTCGAGCCCCTTGATCCCTAAACACGAGAAAAATCGGCACGTTTGTTACCAAAAACCATAATCATGGTTCACTCAGCAAGAGCTGCATGTATTGCCTGGAGGATAAAACCCACTAAAGAAATCCAGTCCTGGACACATGTGCCTGCCTTGCTGGAACATCTGGGACAGCAGCTCTGACACCGCTAAAAGGTCGCAGAGCTAGAAGGCAGCAGAATCTGGTAGGTGTGACAAACTCCTATGTTTTTGTTATACATCAGGGTGCTTTTTAAATATTAATATTAATTATCATTAATTAGTATTAAAATATGAATGTATTTATACGTTTTAATATATTCTTTAAATGTGTCCTATAAGATCAGTGTGAATAGAAATGTTGTCCCCAATTCAAGATCAAGACGATCCAGCCATAAACAGTTTTCTGCCACACGTAAGTCGTGGCATAATTACACAAAACTCACAAGGAAAGGTTATGGCTGGGCATTCCTGGAAGTGTGGAGAGAGGCTCTCTGTTCTTCCACTAACCCTGCCCACGTCAAATGATTTGTGAGTGTGCAACGAAATTGCTGGCTCCCAGAGGATGAATTGGTATTTATTTTAACAGCCACATCAAAGCATCTCATTGATCATGTTTAACTGAACTTCAGGAGTAGTAAGGAAATCAACCTGGGTGAGTAATCCTGTCTACAGCCAGAATTTACCAAGCAAGATTATAGGTTAGCCACTGGACAACAAAATTGCTTTCAACTTTAATCTTGTACACATTGATAAACTGGAAAGACTAACATAATCATTGAATCACAAATTTCAGGGAGATGAAGATGGGGCAGAATATTAAATATAACACACAACAACTCATTCAGCAGGCTAAATGGTATAGAGCAAAATCATTTCCACTTGACATATATCAACGTAGTTGCTAAGTAGACTTATCTTCCTAAATGTTAAGTGACTACATATACCTGAGCAATGCCAAGTGATCATTAAAGGATAGAAAAGGAATGTAGGAAGCCTGCTAAGCTTCAAGAATTGTTCTATGAGCGTGGGACCTGTGCAGTCACACACGGTCTCATGCTGGATTTAATGCTCTGCTGTCATCACCTTGAAATTCTTTATAATTTTTGCATAAGAGATCTACATTTTCATTTTGCACTGGGTGGGCCCTGCAAATTATGCAGCCAGTCTTGCTGGCATACAAACCAGTAGGGACCACAGACTATTTGAGGAGCAAAGAGAAGCGCATGGCCTGCTCAGAAGACTTACTGGTAAGCCAGGAGGTCCTGGGTCCCCTCTGTCACCCTGCAATAATAATGATACATTGTTTTAGCAAAGCTACACCATTAACCTAAAACACACGTGATGTAGAAGTAGAAATACACACAGGGATTATTTGGACTGCCCAACTGTGCAGTCTGTTCAACTTCTCAGTGTTGAAAAGACAACTATGGAAGGGCTCTACGCAAGTAATGTTCTGTATTCACTCTGGGGCTCTGAATTCTGCTTCTGTTCTGCCAAAACTTTCTCTAGATTGCTGGGGTCCTGATGACATGGAACCAAGATGAGATTTCATCTTTCAATTTAAATTGTTCTAAATTCTCAATCTGATGGCTTCATTTCATCAAGTTAACCATCCCTGGTCTAATTGCCAGACCTCGCCTCCCTAATACACACCACTCCTTTTGATCACCCTAGTGTAGATGGAAAGGGAATTCATGTGGAAATTCTCTCACATCCGCCTGTGCGGATCCACCACTTTGAGACTCTGTCCTGAGACTCTATTTACTTTCAAGGATCAAAGGGTGTACTTCTCTTGAAGACAGGCTCTTTGTAAAAAATGTAAAACGTAATATATCATAAAATTTACATAAGGTAAAAATTAACATTTTAATCACTTTTAAGTGTACAGTTCTGCAGCATTAAGTACATTCACATTGTTGTGCAACCATCACCACCATCCATCTCCAGAACTTTTTCATCTTCCCCAACGGAAACTCTGCGCCCATTGAACACTAACTCCCCATCCGCCTCCCCCCAGGCCCTGGAAAGCATGATTTTATTTTCTGTCTCTGTGAATTTGACTCCTCTAGGAACCTCTTATAAGTGGAATCACACATGAGTTGTCCTTTTGTGACTGGCTTATTTCACTTAGCATAATGTCTTCAAGGCTCGTCCATGTTGTAGCCTGTGTCAGAATTCCCTGCCTTTTTTAAGGCTGAATAACATTGTGCTGTATGTGTGTAGCACATTCTGCTTATCCATTCACCTGTCAGTGGAAACTTGGGGTGCTTCCACCTTCTGGCTGTTGTGAATAACGCTACCATGAACATGAGTGTACAAAGATCTGATTGAGTCCCTGCTTTCATTTCTTTGGGGTATATACCTAGAAGTAGAATTTCTGGATCACAGAATAATTCTACATTTAATTTTTTAAGGAATCGCCATACCATTTTCCACAGCAGCTGCACCATTTTACATTCCCAGCAATGCACAAGGGTTCCAATTTCTCCACATAATTGTCAACACATTATTTTCTGTTTGTTTGGGCTTTTTAAATATATAATTACCATCCAAATGGTGTGAAGTGGATACAGGCTTTTAAGAGCATTGTTTCTCAACGATTATTGATCAGCAGACTGACTACTTTATTAGGGATCGTCTGTTTCTCTTTAAGATGAGGAATTTTCTATATCCATCTCCCCTTCTACCTCTCTTGTTCTTTCTTGCTCAATTACAAAAATCTACTCACCATAACTAATACATACAGTACTTTATAGTTTACCACCTGCTGCAGTGTAAATTATTATAACAAATCATCGGCACCGAGAGGAAGGCTGATTAGATGTTGTTTTAATTTTCTTTCACAAATAAGGCGTATGAGGCTCAGAGGGGTTTAGAGAGTTGTTTAAAGTCATAGCAGTAGGTAAAGGTAAGTCCTCTCCTCTGATACAACATACTGGTTCCTAGAATGACTGTGCTTTTGATGCTCTTTATTAATATATCACTTAAGCTATGAGGAAAAGCATCGTTCTTGCTGTTTAACAAGTATAAATAGGCACAGAGACTACAAACAAATACTACAAGCTCAGTAAAGAGATTACCCCTCCAGGGGGCAGGGAACTCAGGGTCTAGTGGAAGCAATCTAGGACTAGTTTCATCTAATTGTTGTGGAATAGTCCTCCTTCAGAGAAATGACCATATCTTGCCAATGTACTACATTTCTTCCCTTGATTTATCATATCTAGTGCTTATCTGTGGCTATTCATATCAGAGAGATGAAGTGGCCCCGCAAAAGTTTATTTCTGAACATGTGTATATCATTTTCTGGTAAAACACAAAAGCATTTAATTTACCAAGGATAGTCCTATCTGGTTTCCATAATTTTCAAGTTCAATAATGATGACTTCTATTATACTGGATGACAAGTATTAATGTTACACTATTTTAACTACAAATAAATGAATGGTTCTCAACTGGGAGTGATTCCCCGCCTCAGGGGACATTTGGTAATGTCTGGAGATATTGTGGGGGCTCGGGGGGTACTAGTGGCATCTAATGGGTAGAAGCCAGAGATACTGTTCAATATCCTACAACGCACAGGTCAGCCCCCACAACAAATGATTATTTGGCCCAAAATGTCAATAGTGCCAAGGTGGAGACACCCTGAAATAAATGTATCCATGGCAACTCGGCAAGACTAGCTGGGAGGGAGTGGAATTCTACAGCCAGAGCAACTAAAGCCAGCCCTTCAGCAAGAAGTATGGTGCCATCCCAGAGGGCCAGGGTGAGGATAAAAACCAGCGTGCTCGGGACACTTCTAGAAAAATCTCAATCTGTGTTTCCTGTGTGGGTTTACCTATGTTTTTAAGTCACCACAATCATAGTACTTACCTGAATACCTTTAATGGCACCAAAAATGAAGACTGAATTTCCTTTTTCTCCATTTGCCCCAGGAAGGCCCTGAAAATAAAATATTCACTTCAGAGGGGAAAAGAAAGCATATTAATATTTCAGTATTTTCTTTTTTTTATAAAATATTACTCACCAACAAAATTACCATTATAATCATATTTCACTAGTGGAGATTTCTTTATTCTCTTCATTATTATCATCCTAAGGTTCTCATATATATTTATTCAATATTCGCTTAACATCTACTAAGGAATCTCCTTAGATAGGATACCTAGTAATCTAATATTATATTATATTGTATTATATTATATTATATCATATTATATTTAAATATATTTATAACTACTAATTATTCATCAGGAAAATTGCATTTTCCCTCACAACATAATGCATATAATACTCATATTATTCTTATAAGTAAACAATTTTTCTCTCGTCAGTTAATATTTTACACCCTAGAGATAGTAAAAAAATTGATTTTGTCCATTTCAGTATTCGTATTCGAAACTGAGCCTATGTATCCTTTCTAAGATTAACTTTTAAAATACGTCACATGTTCCTTTTGGAAAGTTTGAGTGTGTGGATGCAAGTTTGTTTACTTAGAGTATTTTTAAAAAGTGAACGAAATATCCCAATATATTCTTTTGTTCTTCAAAGTTTTCCTACTTGCTATCTGAATCTCCTACTTAATATCTTAATACATCTTAACTTGGTTACCACATAAAAATTCTACCATCTGCAGGGGCTGCCCGTGGCCGAGTGGTTAAGTTCGCACGCTCCACTTCAACGGCCCAGAGTGTCACTGGTTCAGATCCTGGGCGCAGACACGGCACCACTCATCTGGCCATGCTGTGGCAGCGTCCCACACAGAAGAAATAGAATGACTTGCAACTAGGATACAAAACTATGTACTGGGGCTTTGGGGAGAAAAAAAAAGAAAAAGAGGAAGATTGGCAACAGATGTTAACTCAGGGCCAATCTTCCTCACCAAAGAAAAAAATTTAAAAAAATAAATTCTACCGTCTGCAGATATCAAGCTCCTACAAAGGGCATACGAATTTCAAAGTTAACCCTTAGAAGAGTGCCTGACTTTGCTTCCAATGGGAGACACTTAACAGTTTTATGGTAAATTACATCAACAGTTTCCTTGAGAAATCAGATTTGCCTATACTGTATAGGCAATCCCTGCTTCACACAGTTCCAATATGCATGAATTTTGCTTCCACAGTTAAGTTAAATTGCATCAGTCCTCCAACAAACTGGTTCAAACTTCAGTTACCACTGTGTATTAACTGAGTAACTGCATACAATACACACTTCACTGCTAGCTCATCAGTCCACAGATCACTACATAAGTAACAGATTCAAATCAGATCACTAATGGATCATATCACTCCTTTCAAAGTCTGTCATTGACTGGCCACTGCAGATCTGTTAGTTCACACACACACACGGACAGCAAAGTGTGTAGTTGTGGTGCCCCTTATCTTCCAGTGATAAACCCAAATGACACTTCATAAAAACAGATCATTGAAAGAGAGAATTGGCCAAGAAAGATGAAAATGAAGTGAGGAAATGAAAAATGATAAGGTTGGAGATGAAACTCAAATAGAATGTACATGGACTCACAGAAGAAATAGCTAATGGTGAGAATGTTGACACTGCTGTCATTCGAACCAGAGGAGCTAGTGCAGCAAACTTATCAACGTAAAAGGAGGAAGTGGTTGTGACAAAAAGGATGAAGATGTGCCAGAGGAAGTGACGCAGGCAAAAGAACGTCATGTTAAAGGAACTCAGAAATATTTCACAACCCTGCAAGCTGACCCAAACTTAGAAAAGAGTACAATTCACCAAAAAATAAAAAGCATGTTCACTCCATACTCCAAGTTACACGACAAGAAGGCAAGCTGTTCCAACTACCTTGATAAGTTTTTATAAGGCAATCAAACGCTTTAATTCTTAATGTTCCTAATGTATTAAATTATAATGTACTAAATAAATACTATTTTTTAAAATAATTTCCCTATATATTTATAACCAAAAGTAAGAGAGTTTTTAATGTTTTAACAAAACATTTTAAAGGTCATGAGACAATAGCAATGTTTCCCATTGGAGGTTAAGGTTGCTCTGTGTGGTTTCAGCTTGCATGGTCATTCTTGAAGTTTCACACTACTGTGCACAGTGAGGGCTGCCTGTATGTGAAATGGGTCAAAGGAAAGAAAGTTGCTTTGCAAAGAAATCGTTATGACAAGCTTCAGTGTTGTGGTCAGTACTGCATGCTGTGTTACAGCTAAAATTGAGAAGCCCTGCTCTCTTGAACGTTCATGGACACACAGTAGAATGAGGTTTGACCCAATTTGAAGATCTTAACAAATGTGCATTCACCAGATGGCACTCAAGCCTTCAAATGCCTGAGTTTGAGAACAAAGGGTAGTTGAGAAGCTTAACAATGAAAGCTGGTTGTTCTTACTTGATACCACAAAAAAGATGTGAACATGGAAGTTCTTTTTGAGTACTGTATTCAGATCAATTCTACTATGATTTGGAGCAAAACGAAAATTCGTGACAAGAAAGCAGGATGACTACGGTGGAATGCTGGGAAGTGATATTTTTTAGAGAAGTGGAAAGGCTGAAAAATAGTCACAGAAAATCCGTTTTGAAAGGCTAAATCATCTCCAACCTTTAATTAAGTGAGAAAAAGGAAAAGAAACAGAGGGGAAGGAAATATAAGGGGTAGAGAAAAGGGTAGTTCTTGTTGAAGTTATGTTTAAATGAAAGTTCAAATTTCTGGGGAAGAAAATAAGAGCAGTAAACTTTTCTCAAGTGCTGGATATTGTCAACTGTTTCTGGACCTCCACTCCAAATCACTTCCATTTATCTTTTTGTATTATGGAGACTCTAAAGCTAAAAACTACGTTTCCAAGACCCTTTGTGGCTAGATGCAAATTAGGTTCCACCTGGGAGAGGTACTTAGGAAATTTGGAAGGCGGAGGTGAGGAATGCATCCTCTTCCTGCTCCTTTTGTTGTTGCCAAGCAGGAAGGTAGAAACTTGAGGTTTATTTGCTGATGTCTCGACATGAAGATGAGAGGCAGTGATTATGGTGCAGAAACAGCCTCCTGACTTCTGGATCTCAGTTAAGTGTGAGCCCTTGAAATCAGTCGTCTCATGGTGGCCCCTGAGTTCCATTCCTCCAACCATTACAATAAGCGCCAAATTCCCTGTATTAAATTCCTTTCTGTTTGAAATACCTAGAGAGGTTCATATGTGTGCAGTGAATGTTTAATGACAAACAACATAAGTTTTGCTCACAGGCCTCCCTGCTCTCTTCCCCTAGCCACTCTCTGTAGAGCAGCCAGGAACATCTTAAAAGAACATCAATCAGATCATGTCACTTCCTTAAAACTATCCAGTGCCCTCCCATGGCATGCAAAAGAAAATCCAGCTTCCTTCCACAGTCTACAAGGCCCTGCCCAGTTCTATGTCCTGCCCAGCTCTCTGTTCTCATTCTTGGTCACTCTCATGTGTTCACCATGCTCCCACCACATCTGTAACAACTCTGTTGCTTGAACACATCAAGCCTTATTCCCACTGTAGGACCTTTACATTTAAGATTCCCACTAGGATAAACTGTAGGTGTCTTACTGGGGGGCCTCCTGGGCCAGGAGCGCCTCTTTCTCCTGGAAGCCCTGGATCACCTCTTGAGCCATTGTAGCCATTTATGCCAGGTGTGCCTCTGGGTCCAGGAGGGCCTGGGTGCCCCTACAGGAAACAAAATTTTAGGTGAAGAATTTTTGCCCAAAAACTATAACACAAAGGTTATGCAAATATGGGGACCCAAATTATGGCAATTGTGACTCACATGTTGTTTAATTTTGTGAAATGTCCTCTCTACCCACAAGTATCATGTAGAATAGTAAAAATAAATAAATAAATTTTAATGCACCCAATTTAATTTAATTAATTTGGAGTATTCCAGAAGATTTGGAAGAAACCTTCCTTGAAATCCTTAGACAGACTCTAATGAATTGCAAAGCACCCAAAATACCTCTTTCTTCTTTCATTTGATTTTCATATCAGAAATGAGAGTGTTGAGCCCACTTCCACTGTTGGGACTTACCAGCAAATAAAAACTTTCATTATGAGTATACATTTATTTCCAGAACATTGTACTTGACATGTCAAGTATATCTAGCTCCAATTTTTGGTTTTCTCTAATCTGTTTGAAAACCTTGCTCTTCAAGTATAGTGTTTTGGTCTTGGAGTTATTACTATACAAAATTGAAATGCAAGCACCCTTTCACACACTAAAATTAGAAAATAGTGAAAAGTTTGTCCTATATATGTATTTTTTGAACACGCAATTTTAAGGGTTTTGATGAGTGTTTGTCCCTTATTTTAAAAAGATGGCGAAAATTTACAGATACTTACAGGTATGCCGTCTAAACCTGGAAATCCGGGGACACCAGTTGGACCCTAAAATCCCAGAAAATAAAACAAAGACATAAAAGTTACTAAATTATTAGATTAACAAGTTGATTTACTTGAAAACAAGAATAATTAATAACTCTTTTAAAAAACACTTAGCAGTCACTGTCACCTATCTTTACATTAATGAGCTTAAATACTAACCCTTAAGAATCAACCTTTTGTACTTTTCTTTTTGTATTGAGGAAGCCAACTTGGCAGTATCAATTCAAATAAAACATTCAACACCCTATAAGCCAGAAATTCAACTTCTCAGAATCCATCTATCCTAGAGAAACAAACCCCTAAATGTGCACACAGGTAATTTATAGGATTACTTTTGCACATTTGTGCTACACAATGAGGGGTAGGATCTCAAATTCTCAACAGGGAATAAACTATAGTTTTATCCATACTATGGCACAATATGCAGTATTTTTAAAGGAAGAAGTTCAATCTACATAAGTTGATACAGAATGATCTCTAAGCCATATGGTTGAGTAAAAAAAGAAAGACTCAGCATAATATATAATATTTTTAGGTTCTTTAAAAAGCCATAAAATTATACCATAACTGCTTGCTGTGCACACTCGTGTATTTAAGTGCAAAGAAAAGGTCTAGAAAGGCATGCTCCTTTGGAAAGGGGTTAGGGAATGAGGGCTGATTAAGGAAGAGGAGTTGAGACTTGATTTATTACGTGTGATTATAAAAAATGTGGCATAGTGGTGCTGGTGAGTGGTTAATATGAATCTTTTACTTAAGAATAGACTTACCTTGTCTCCTTTGTCACCTGCTGCTCCAGGAGGGCCACTGTCACCTCTCCTCCCTTTCTCTCCTGGAATTCCAATGGGTCCTGGAGGTCCCAGGGGTCCAATAGGGCCCTGCAACCCTGGGAGTCCCGGTTGACCCTAAGAAGAAAGATTTAAAAAGGGGGATTGATTCCTAAGTAGCATCTGCTAACAAAAATATATGGTCACTTGAGCTTAGAGAAGACTGAAATGTTAGAGTTTGAGCAGATTCTAATAATAGAAGCACAAATGATCAATTAATTACAAAAATAAGAAACAGCAACGCTGCCTTTTGCAATCTGAACTTGTCATACGATAAATTTTAATTACTACGTGTGAGTACACACACACACATAAACTGATTAGAGTTCTCTCTAGAGTTTTCATTCTGTCAATGACATTGATAAATCCTGAGCTGTTTAGTGAAGCAAGGAACTTAAAAAAAAAATCAAAGACTTATTACCAGTACATTAGTGATACTAGTGAAGAGTGGGGAAAAATAGATCTTTTATTTACTTCAAATGGCTAACGATTTGTCTGCCCTTTTAGGGGGAAACATTTCTTTTTCAGCTGCTTTTACTTAATTTCTTGTTCATAATTTGGAAGCAAGTTCTCCACGCCACAATCCAACTTTCCATGAATGAAAAGGTCGCCTCTTATTTCAGGTGAAGTTTCACGAGCTCAGATCTCCCCCGAACCCACAGCGGGAATGCTTCTGGCACAAAGATGAGGAACTCCCTTTTGGCCTGTTCTGTGTTGCATTTAGACAGACTGACACTGAATTAATGCTCAGTTCTTGCCTGTGAGAGGCGGCTGCGGGTCTCATAGCTCTTTCCATTCCGGACTAAGGAAGTTTAGCCTCTGAGGAGCACGCTCCCTTGTCCTCCATGATATTGCTCCCTTCTCTCGCTCCACAATCCCTACATGCACGGTTCCCTCCAGGACTGAAATGTTAAATGCCACAGATTCCAATACCCCCACTTCTATGTCTCAGCTCAGCCTTCTCCTCCAGCTTCCAGATGATCATGCCTCACTGCTTTCTTAACATCTCCTTGGGTACAATGGAACCTCCAGCTTAAAAAGAAAAATTCAAGATGGAACTCTTGATTTTGCCCCCAGATCTGATTCTCCATCTACCTTCCCCGTCTACCCATTTAACCCAGCCAGAATCCTGGGAGTCATCCTTAACGTACTTCTTTCTGTCATCTTTACATTTAATACATGATCCATTGGTACCATTTCACTTCCGAAATAGATCTGCAACTCACCCACCTCACTGTCCTGTTGCTGATGGAGTAGGCTCCAGGGAGCCTACTGCCCTGGCCTCCTAAATGGTCTCCAGCTCCCTCTACTCTCCTCCAAGCGTCACTCCACACAACAACCCCAGTGACACTTAAACAGAAGTCAGATCACGGCACTGCCTGCTTTTTCAAACCCTTCCTTGTCTTCTCACTGCTTGGAGAATAAACCTCGTGCTTCTTACCTTCCAGGCCTTCCAGGGTGTGACCCCAGATTCCCTCGCACCCACATGCTGTGCCCACCCCACACTCACGACTTCCCACCACATGGCTCTTCCCATCTTAGGGCCTTGTATATGCTTTCCCTCTGCACTGCTCTTTCCCCACATCTTCACATGTCTTGGATCCCAGCCATACTGCCACCTCCTTAGAGGCCTTCCTTGACCTCCCCCTCCAGTGAAGTAGGCTCTCCAACCATTCCCAACCCCATCAGTCTCGATTACAGCATCCTGTCCATTTCTGTCTTAGCATCTTAGCATTTCCTATTTTTAAATTATGTGTCTGCTCCTCAGTTTATTGTTTGCCTCTCCAATTAGATATGAGCACAATGAGGGCAGGGATATTTGCTCCCCAGTTAAGCCTCCCATCTCCCATAGGCTTTGGCTCAGGAAATTCCTTTCAAATAAATAAGGGATAGATGGACTGGCAGCGGCGATGCTCACAGGCCGAGCCTGACCCCCCATCTGACTGGACACACTCCACCTGGGCCCTGTGTAGTTGGGAAAGTTATTTTTGAACTTTGAGAAAAGTAATTCTATCAAAGGTAACCTTTATGACATATAAATTTATTTTATACATTCAAACTTACTTTTTACAAAATAATCAATGTACAGGAACAAGGATTGAATGAACTCAAAAATCTAAAATCAGGGTTTCTAAATGACACTTCTAGACTCAACATTCAATCTCTGTCTGTAATTTGATGTGGGTAGAGTGTGTCTTTGATTCTGATGGTTTTTTAAGTAACTCACTTTGCAATCTTAGGACAATATTCTACATTAAATAAAGAGAAGCTTCATAACGAGAAGCTTCTAACAAGGCTTTCACCGATGCAAGGTGATTCGGCCACACAACCCCAGGCACTGTGGTGTCTAATGTGTTCAGTTGTGCTGTCTAACACATTTCAGAGTCCATGCTGTATTTCGTTACAGTTTGAAAACGTCCTTGGTATTGATTTGAAGCCAGATGTTCACCTGTAATTTTCTGTGCTTTTTAAAACTTTCCAAAGATTTAAGAAAAATTATTTTATACCCCTTTACCCCCTCAAACAACATAGATAACTGCATTTGATGAGCAAGTAAATCTTGGTATGTGGAGAGAAAAGCTAAATGGATTTCAGGAGATATCTGCTTAGATCAGATCTCTTAAACTTCTGGGCAATTTTGAATAATTAGTGCTGAACTCCAACAGTGCACAGGACCACATACAAGAATATAGGGCTGCCCCTGGAGGTTCAGGTCCCAGGGCAATGTATATTTTGCAGAGCTGCATCTACATAAAAATCTGAGTCATCTGAAATCAGTGCGTCAAGCACCATTCTGGTGACCCAATCTCATGCAATCCCGTGAACAAAATCCAGCACTGGTAAGTGGAAATGTTCTGTTAGCCAGCCATCCCCCCGAAACCAGGGCTCAGCCATGAGGCTCCAGACTAGCCCAGAAGCAAGAAACCCAGAGCTCCTCATGTGGACAGCTCCACATCGGATAAAGGGTCATAGAGCACCAGGAAGAAAAGAAACAGACCCTGGGACCCACCCAGTTCTGGTACACACTTGAGGAGCACCTGACAGGGCTGCTGGCCTTGGTCAGGCCCAGACACAGGAGAGAGACAGGGTGGTGCCCTGCCTGAGGAATGGGGCCCAAAGGCAGGAAGAGCCTGCTTGCCCTGGTTTAAGGACAACGGCACAAGGATATTCACTGCAACATTATTCATAATTTCATGACAAACTGGAAATCCCATAAAAGTCTGCCCAAATGAGACTGATTGAATAAGTTATGGCACCTTCATACAATGGAACACCACACACAGCCTGTCTTAGTCTGGGTGCCCCAGAAGTAAAATGCAGGACGAGGAGTCAATGCACACAGTATGTTTGAAAATCAAAGAGATGGGGGGAGGAAGCAGGGATGCGACACAGAGAAGGGAAGGCAGCCAATGAGAGTCCAGTATCAAGCCAGTTACCACTGTGTAGGCCTGAGGGAAATGTACAGGGCCGGGACATTAAAGAGACTGAGGTAGACCTGTCTGGGCCTACGTACAACATCCTCGTGATGCTCATGAGAAAGAAACAAAGTGACAGTTTCCAGGCTCTGCAGCCAGCCCCCTGCATCTGAAGCCCAGGCCCACACTTACTAGCTGTGTGGCCCTGGACATGTTTCTTAACCTCTCTGTTCCTCAGCTTCTTCATCTGTCAGTGGCTCGTGGACATAAAAAGAATAATGCAGGTAAAGTATTTAGCATAGTTCCTGGCATGATAATGCTAACTATTGTTATTACAGATTATTATTACTTTTAATAGTTCAGTGTTAAATGGAAAAAAGCAAGCCATATGTCATATGATCCCACCTGTAGAGAAACAAAAGGAAATTTTCTCTAAATATGTTTTTATACATGAACATTTTTAGAAGGATATACAAGAAATGGCATACTGTCGTGTCTCAGGAGTGAAAATTCAAGCCTGGGCGACGTTACATACTATTTTGCGAGCATCTTACCATCAGCAAACATGACTTTTATAATAAAGATTAATTACCATTTCTCTTTCACCATTAAGTTATTGACTCAACAAACATTATTGACTCGACTCAACTACAAATCAAAATTGTCCTTTATTTGTACTTTCCCTTTTCTTCATGCTTTTTCATCAATGTCATAATAGCTACTATTTATTGAGTATCCATACAAATACTAAGACCTTAGAATTTTCAAGGAAGCTTAAATGTATAAATATTTGTTACAAAAAAGACAACAATAACATATGAAATATAATTATACGGGCACAAACCATTTGGGGGCATTTTGAGGGTAAATCAATTTACTCTAGATATTGCAAGAATTCTAAAGCACAATCTAAAAGTAAGAATAAATAATGACTTCAGCAGACCTTTTTTACCTACGTTAATTGATCTTACTTACTTAACATAAGTTAAAAACTCCCATTTTTCCTAAATATAAGGCTCAGGAAATAACTGCTTTTTTTATTAAGTTTGGGAATTATCTTTTCATCTTGCATGTAATTTATAGGAAAACTCCTCAAATTATCTTTTGTGAATGCTGTACTTTACAATAATGTATTACTTAGAAATATAACGAAATGCACCTTCAAACATAAAAGGGTAACTGAGAAAGAGACAGCCAATTAACCAGCTATAAATCTCTTTAACGTGTTTCGTTTTAGACACGCAACGCTGAATCCAGTGAGCTAATGGAACTTTGGGGAGGAAAAAAAAGGAGTGGAAATGTTTAACACAGCAGTAAAAATGACAAAACTCCATTCAGTATAGAAATGTGCCCTGATCTGAGAAAGTGCCATCTAAAACACTTTTGAAAAGACATAAAACAAGGACTGGTTATTTGCATTATTTAATGACACCGATCCCCCTTTGGGCCCCATCTGTTTCCTCCTCCTCTGCCCCGGATCTGTCACACCGACTTCCTTGTCATTCCTGAATGAGCTTTGTTCTGTTCTTTCACAGACTTGGGAGTCCTATCAGGAGTGTCCCTCCTATTCACCCCAAGTCATCTCTCAAGATGACCCCCCCGATCTCCTGCCCTCCCCCCAACACCCCCTTCAGATTAGATGCCTCTCCAAGATGCCTCTGTAATAACACTTCCCACCTGTTAAGGTGATCATCTCTTTATCCCTCCAACCCCACACCCACTGGACCATGAGCTCCCACAGGGTAGAATCTAGGTGTCCAAGGTCATGACGGTAAGAAAGGCAGAGAACAATAAACACTTAATAAAATAATACAGTCAGCCCTCCCAACACCATCACCCAAGGAAGACACGTGTAAATGAGAAAAAGGAGCTGCTTTCTTGTCTCTCTGAACTGCCATCACCAGAACTTTGGCGGATGGTAATTATGTGGATTTGGCAATGGTTCCACACCGAGGGGAGCAGAGCACAACCCACACCATGAGCAAGGGTCCTGAACGCAGTGATGCTGGTGTCTTTTTGTCGCTCAGATGTAACACAGACATTACTATGCCTTCATTTCAACCCTACTAAACAGCAAATCCAACCTCTACTTTGCAAGTGGAAAAATTAACATGAAACACTAAATGCCTGCATTTTTTATGGCTGTTGGAAGACTTGGTGGTTTATTTTATATTTAGTGCTGTTTTTACCTATTAACAGGTATTTTACTATATGATAAGTTTTGTAAAGAAATACACTAAACCCTGAATAACAGTACTAAATCTGCTCACGGAAATTTCCCGAATACCGATCTCTGAAACAATCATTATTAGTTCACCCAATTCGAGTAAATAATTCATCCACAGCAATGTAGAGATTAATTCCATTTTCATTAAATTATTTCCTATAAAAGAAGGGGTCAGGACAAAAAGAGTATGTTTACAAGCAAATATTTGAGCTCACTTATTCCTAGGGCTATAATAGAATTAACTTCAGGAGGAAGCGGCATATATAACAAGCCCAGAAAAGCCATCTCTATAACTAGAGAATCATTAAATAATCACAGAAATTTTGCATCTTTAAAAGAAATTTTTTACGAAACGTTTTACTCCTAACCACGCACCCTCCACCCACAAACAATGACATGATATGCAATGAATGACTACATTGGATCCAGACTAGCAAAAAGAAAAATAATGCCCACTGGAATGACTTTCAGACATAGTTTCTCTAATATTTTTTGGCTACTGTGTGCACGGAATTGCCTCTGTGGTTTATGACATTCGTTGAGAGACGGTGAAGTCAGAAAACAGATTCACTGAATCCAGAAATGACAATCGGCTTGACAGCTGAGGGAACTTTGGCATGCCATGGGAAGCCACCAGGTCATCTCTTCCTTTCTACTCAAAGACCAAGTTGACACAGACCCGTTAGATGTCCCTCCCGACTGTGGACTGTGGCTACAGCGGGACTGGGCTCCCGGGCCAGCTGTACAAATAAAGGATGAAGGCGATTAAAGCGGACAGAGTCGCATGCCTGCCCAGCCCTGTGAGGCCGGAGCATTCCTTTAGGATTCTGTCCCTTGTTGAGTGTCCACGACAGGCATGTCTCTTGAGCAGGGCTAAGATCAAATTATTTTTATTTCACAACATCTTGGTAGAAGAGACCAACTGATAAGAGGATACGTTCTTTTTTAAAACCAAAATTTCCAAACCAGCCTTTTGGGCTGCCACTGATCTGCTGGCCCCCAGGGACCAGACCTTTGGGGAATGACAGAAGTCTAAGAAGCCCTTGGTCATTTTAGCAGTGTGAGGGCTGGGAGAAATAACTACAGACAGACGACTACAAATATGTGTACAATCACGCTTCTTCTGCAACTGCTTCCTGCTCTTTCCTGAGATGAATCCGTGCAAAGCAGTATAAATGAATGTCCATTCACTCATTCATTCGTTAATGAATGAATGAACAAATGAATAACAAAGACGTTTCTATTATACTAACTACATATAAATTTCCAAATTGCCCTTGGCCTCTAAGACCATGACACTGATCATCAAAAGTGTCACAGGAAGAGGAAGGAATTTATCTATTTAAGCTTAGTTATGTGTCTACATTTCTCCATAACTTATCTCATCTACTCCAAACAGCAACACTAAGAAATGTGGATTATTATCCCCATAAGGATGAGGAAAGCCTACTCACAGGATATAGCTTACTCAAACTCACATTCCTGGTAAGCTTGAGTTCATACCTGGACCGGTCAGTTTCTCTCCAGAAGCTCTCGTCTTCCCACTACCTCCTCCTGGCACCAAATGGAGGGTCCCTCCATTGTCACACTCACACCACGCCTGCAGGGTCATTTCAATTGCTTCCACCCTCACCTTATTTTTAAACTTTTAAAAATTTATCTCAATGTACTCTATGTTCTTTTATAAAGCTTTTTAAGACAACAATAGAATTCATCAAATTAATTAAAGATCTCCATATTTGTGGTTCTCTCAAATCTAATTTCCCAGTCCCATCCTATATCCTTGTTTTCTAGAAACCTTCTTGAATCTTCTTCCTCTGTTAATTCATACTCATCATGTCAGAAGCTCAGCTCATCCCTCCCAAACTAGTTTCCCAGCCTTCTTCTTCCCTGACGCAGCCGGTGGCAACTTCATTCCTTCCATCGTGTAAGCTCATCAACCAGCTGTCAGCTTGGCTCCCCGTCTTTCCCTCATTCTCCACGTCCACCCCCTGACCAAGTCTATCACATCTTTCTTTGATTAAATCTCACGTGTCTGTCTTACTTTCACCCCACTACGGCAACCTGGGTCATGGTCTCGTCATCTCACATGGGTTACCCAAGCTCAAGCGTCCCTCACTTCCTTAGGCCCCATCTTCTCCCCACACCCACATACCACCATCAACTCATCTCCAGTCTTCCCTTCCCTGTGTCATTGCATCAACACCTGCAGTGGTTACTGTCTACCTCCCATCACCTCAGCCAGCCCTATTCCCTATGATGCCCACGGCTGCACTCTCTGCTCTAATCACACTTGTGTCTTCTGTTTCCCTGAAGTGATAGCAACCTTTCTCCTTCTGTAGTTCAAGTTCTACCTTCCTCCAATCGAAACTAGGATGATGATGCTGATGATGATGATAATAATTATAACTGCGATTATTCACTGAGTACTTACTCTGTTCTAGGCACTGACATGGCGCTGAACATTGTTCTCACGGAATCCTTACCTCCATAAAGAAGAACATCATCCCTGTATCTACTTCCTTATTCCCAAACGAGGCTCAGAGACATGAAGCAAGTGACCCAGAGCCACTCAGCTATCAGCTGGGGAAGCAGAGATTCAAACCCAGCTCCTTGGACTTCAAAGTTGCTGCTTCCCTTTTCATCCTAATCGTTACCAATCTCTCTCCTACAAACTGTCATATCCACCTTAAAACAATTAACACCTAAATAGACTCATCGCCTATTTTTCATTATTGTTTGGCGCATGCTACTTTAGTTAACATCTGCTTGGGGTGATGTCTTCTTGTAAGATCTTTGAGGCCAGAGATCCACATGCATTTTTATCACTGCACCTTGGCCACTGCCTTGCACAGTATAAATTCTAAACATATACTCACAGAATGCTGAGTAGATTAACGCTTCTATAGTTAAAATTAATAAAGAAGCATTCAGCAGCACCCTTCCTACCTTCTTATGCTTGATTGTAATTCAAGTATTAAGCCACTAGGTGACACTATAACATCACTTAAACTCTCCAACAGGCTTCAAGGTGAAGCATAAATCCTTTAGCAAGTGCCTCCAGGGTCCTTTCCTATTAGAGCAGGAAAAACCGTTGGGTATCAGAAAGGGTAATGAAAATAAATAACAAAAAGGTGTTACTCAAAGAGTAGACAGTGCAAGGAGACAGGACTTCGGTGGCAGAATATTTTGTACGTGAAGTTCACCTCACTTGTTAATGAGGGGATAAATTGGTCAATTCAGCCTGGAGTAACACTGACCAGGGATTTTCAGCTGTGTTCTTAAAAGGCAGCACGGTGCAATGGAAAGAATACTGCACTGAGAACCAGAAGACATGGCTTTGCCCATGAACAACAAGGTCATGCCTTGGACCAGGTCATCCAAGAGTGGTTTTCCAATTTTTTTAAAGATGGCGGGCGTAACATCAGCCCAATATCACACACCTGCCATGGGAACTGAACGAGGCAGTGCCGAGAGCTCTTGGTCCAGAATCCAGCTGACTCTCCCTCCTTCTTCCTCGCTCTGTTCTCCTGGAGTCCCTGCTCCTTACCTGCTCCATGTTTTACTCTGACCTCTGTCTTCTGGGCTGGCTCTCCCTCCTCCTGCTGGGACTCTCCTGCAGCTCCTCAGGGCTGCCCTGGTCTCTTCTCACTTCTCACTTTCTCTTGGGCAAACTCGTCCATTTCCATAGGGTTAATCACTGAACAATCCCTCCAATTCCCTCCCGAGCCCACACCTCTCCTCTGAGCTCCGGCCACATTATCCGACTGACCTCAAGCTCCAAAATGGACTCATGATCATGGACTCATGGTCATCCCCCCAGATGTGCTCCTTGGCCATACACCACTGTCCACACAGCTGCTCACCCTCACCTGGGAGTCCCCCTGCATGCCTCTAACAGCCCACCTCCAACTGTCCCACATGGAGTCTCCCTCTCATTCTTGTCAATTCTGCCTCCCGAATAGTCCTGACACCCATCCGCTTCCTCCTCACCTCCATGCTCACCCCCTGGCTAAGCCACCATGACCTCCCACCAGTGGTATCCAAATAGGTTTCCCCTAATGGTCGTCCGCCCACTGTGTTCTCCAAACAACAGCCAGAATAATCTTCTCATGACATAAATTCAACCTGCTTCCACCCTTCTTAAAATCATTCAAAGCCTTCCTTATTAAACAGGAGAACCTGTTCTGCTTTTTCAGCTGCATCTCATGCCAATTGCTCCTCACCTACAATGATCAAACCTTTCTGGCCACATTGCAGTCCCTCGAACATGCCAGCCCGTCTCCTGTCCACTTCAGTGCCTAAGGAGAGGCTGTTCTTTCTGCGCAAATACTTGCAGTGGGTTCAATGATGGCCACAAAAAGATACGTCTATGCCCTAACCCCCAGAACTGTGGCTATCACTTTAGACAGCAAAAGATGTGATAAAGTTAAGGACCTCGAGAGGAGGAGTTTATCCTGGATATCCAGGTGGGTCCTCGATGCCACTACATGTACAGAGGAAGATCTGATACAGACACACAGAGGAAAAAGCAATGTGAAGATGGAGGCAGAAATTGGACCGATGTGGCCACAAGCCAAGGAACGCTAGTGGCCACCAGAAGCTGGAAGAGGCAGGGAACAGATTCTCCCCTATTGCCTATTATAAAGGGAGTATGGCAAGATCCTTGCTTTTGGACTTCTGGCCTCTAGAACATGTGACAAAATAAATTTCTGTTGGTTTAAGCCACCAAGTATGTGATAATTTGTTACAGCAGCCCAAGGAAATAACACGACATGTTTCTTTCAGGCCTGTTTCTCTGTCTGTTCTTTTCCCTAATGCACCCCAAGCAGCTAGGACAGTGCCTGGCGCTCGCCAGGCCCCAGAAATAACGGCCAGAGGGTGAATCTCTGGCTCTCTTGCTGGACTCAGAGCTCTGGGCTGCAGGGACTATCTTCTTTATCACTGAGGCCTCACAGCCTCGTCAGATGCCTGGCATGTGGCAAATGCCCAAAGGCTGTTTGCTGAATGAACGGAGTGAATGAATGGTTATTTGCTGAATGAATGTCAGATGAGATTGTATGACAGAAGAGTGAAAAAATGAGCACCTTGGAGATTCAGCTGTTTCCCTGTGGATTTCTTGGCAACTTACTGAAAAGGGTATTTGGAAGGGGAAATAGATTTTTCTTTCCTAAAAACACTGTAATTTAGCTAATTTAGTCAGATGTTACTCTTGCCCTAGAGAAATGTTCTTAGTCACAAATACAGCTTCCCATTTTCTCATAGGGAACACAACCTGCTTTGGGATGCACCTTATTTCTCACCACCGACAAGGCTGCCTCCACTTCGGTGATGACCTTGATCCTCCCAAGTTCAGCGGAGTCCCACATTTGCTGAGCTCTGCGCCCGCCTGGCCTCGTTCAGGCCGGGTCGCAGAGCTCAGCAGTCATCGTTGCTATGGAACTGAACTCCACACAAGGAGACCAAAGGCTCTCCTGCAAACCACTGGCAATTTAATGACGTGACTGACCAGGGCCGATGTGCCATCTGCAACTGAGATTACCCAGTGAGGTTTCGGGCAGTTGGCCTGTTTGGAAAACAGTACATTCTAGAACATAGTAGGCAAATATAAGCTGGTTTTCTCTCCTTCTTTCTCAACCACGAATGCTAGATTTAAAGACAGAGATTTGTTAGCCTACCGAGACCCATGTTAGCTAACTGGAGTTATTCTTCTATAAGGTATCAGCTACTAATGTTACTTCTACCACTATGATTAGTAATAGGCCAAATAATATGAAATGATAGACACGTGTCCTCCCTCTGCCCCAGGCCCCCAGGGCCTGTTCAGAAATACTTCCTCAACCACCTGCATAAGAAATCCTAGAGCCAGCCCTGATGGCCTAGTGGTTAAAGTTCGGCACTCTCACTACTTGGGCGGCCCAGGTTCGGTTCCTAGTTGTAGAACCACACAACCCATGTGTCAGTCGCCATGCTGTGGTGGCTCACATAGAAGAGCTAGAAGGACTTACAACTAGAATATACAACCATGCCGTGGGGTTTTGGGGAGGGGAAAAAATATCCTACAACTGAAGATTCTTTCTTTTAACTTTCACAAGTTGTCTACTCTTCAATAATCATCATTAATATTCCTGACAGAAGGAGCACTTTAACAAGCTAAGCCAAAGGTGTAAACTGGCAGCTAGTGGGTTGACTTCTACTGGGAAATTTGTTTAATCGTTAGGCACTGTGTTTCTTTAAAATTCTGAATTCTGATGCCTTTACATAACAAATGGATTGTCCAGCTCCCCATGGTCTGTCCCCAAGGCCAGCTGTTCCATCCTGGGGTGCCCCTCCCCTCACTCAGGTTACCTGCAGGCCCATGAGGCACCTGAGTCTGTCCCCTCAGGCAGGGCTTCATTTATCAGAGACTTCTCCAACAGAGACAAAATGAGCTAGGGAGTTAATTCCTGGAGGAGAAAGACATAGCGAGAAAAAGAAGAAAGCAGAACCAAAAATCTAAGGAGTTGGTGACAAACCAAATTTGCCAACTTTTCAGTTGTCATTGGAACTTGTTTACATTACAATATAACTTAATTGACTTTTGTGAACTTTGGGGCATAAAAATGATTGCTCTGAACCAGTTATCAGGCTATAGTTATAGCGTGTGCTAGAACACAGCTGTGTGAATGATGAAGAGATTAACTTCTAGAACTTTGTGTGCAAATAATTTAATGATATGGAAAATGTTAACAATAATTAAAATTTCCCCAGTAAATTCCATTTTTATCATGGAATGAAGGCCATTAGGAGCTTAAAGAGCAAATGAATGAGATTGCATGAAAAATACTTGTACATTTTTTAGTGATTTAAAATTCCCAAAGGAAAGACTCAATTGCCAGTGTGGGATTTTAGTTTTTAAAATCCAAAACCTAAGACAGATCTTGAGTTTTAAGACATTTTTCCTCCTTGTATATAAAACCACCAAACTGCAAAGTTCTATTGACTTAACAGTTGCTAGACTCCCTTAAATGGAAAACAATATAGACATATTTTATTCTAGAAAAAACTATAGAAGGTGTCTTTATTATCATGCTAGTTACTAAAGCAGACTTTATAAAAAGTCCCATCCTAGTCTATAAAGACACATCGTTTTCCCTACAAGGAAACAACCATCAAAAACATGGAACTTCCTCCCTTGAAACTGATTGTGAATAATTTAAAATCTTGCCCAGTGCCACATCCTCAAAGAAGGACTATAATGAAGTTTGGGGAAATGTTAGGGCATAGTCACAAAATATTTTGGAAGCCAATCATACAGCTGTCATATGTGAAGAGCCATGCCCCATATCACAGAAGCACAGGCTGGGAAGGCCAGGACCAGCCCTCTCATACAAACCCTTGTTTCCCAGGTGAGGGCTCTGAACCCAAAAGAGACCAAAGAGGTAAGCCCTGAGACTCCAGCTCTTTCCAGGATGCTACGGAAGGCCTAAGAGGTCCGAATGCAGCAACAGGCATGTTTCTGCTGCTCAAAGCACTTACTTCTGGCCCTACCTGAAATTCACAGGGGAATTTAGGCTGTGTGAGGTTTCTCATTTAATAATAGATCTGAAGGCTGGGAGGCGGGCGTGGGGGTGGAGGTGGGGGGACTGGAGGAGAGACTCCTGCTAATTCTATTCCCCCTTGCCTAGGATTTGGGAAGCATCCCTACATGCATGTTGCAGGCTGGCCTGGCCACCAGCTCAGGCTCCCAAATCCTGTCCAGGCTGCAGTCTGAATTTTAAATTATTGATATATGTGTATTAACTACCTATTAGGTGCCATCTACTGAGATCATCTCAAAGAAGCACCAAAAAATGACCCCAGTTCTTAAAGAGAAGAAACATAAGTAGGTAATTTTTGTTTCTAGAGTGTTCACTCCGGGCTTGGAGACAGCATAAACATTTCACATGTGCCCATACGACCACCTTTCAGAAGCACATGCTTACATCTAATCGAGAGAGTCAGGCACATCCACACTGAAACCCAAACAGAGCTGGAGGCCAGGGAAGAAGTGCCAGGGCAGGGAACCAGGTTCCCACCAGGGGTCATCAATACTGGCTGGGATCAGCAGGAGGCCTGTGAGGGAAGCGGGGGGTGGGGATGGGACATCACCACTGAGCTCGTTTGCGGAAGACAGGAAAGACCAGGCGGAGGGGAAGCGGGAAGGCATTCCAGAAAAGGATGAGAAGTGGGATGTTCAGATGATGTTCAAGGGAGACTGAGGGCACTAACGGATGCTGGTGGAGAGGATCGAAGAGGAAATAATAGCAATGACTGAAGAAAACACTAGTTGAGGCCAGACTGTGGGCCTCTAATGGTACACTGGTGAGGCTGGGCTTCATTCTGTCGGCAATGAAGGAGCCACCCTTTGTTCCCCACCTTAGATATGTCCCAGCTCCACCTCAAACTCTAGCTTCAGTCTCCAGTTGAAACGCTAACCACAGTCGTTCCACGGTGTGGGGCCAGCCTGGCTCCCCAACACTTGCTTTAGAGACAGCAGTTTTAATTTGGAGCTTGAACAAACTACTCACTCAGGCATTAAGCCATAAGACAGTACCTAATCAATTCTTTCTTAGGAATGCCTGGCTATCCTGCTGATGGGCTGTGCCACCTCAGGCAGATGCTCAACCCTCCGGAATTTAGTGTATTCCTATTTTTATAGTGCACCATGAGCTGTCACTGCAGCTCGGGAGATGGGATGTGAGTTGGCTGGCCGATGAGGGCTTGGAAGCTCCAGCCTTCCAAACCACCTCCCAGTTACTCACAAGCCACGCCCCCAAATTCCCAGCTGGACAACGTCAACGCCAACTTGCAGCCTTCATACGGGACCCATTTATCTCAGGAAGGGCAGAGGTTGACCCGTGTTCCGCACACAGCTCTCCCTGACCACCCAGAAACAGGGACACAGACGGCAGAGTGCAGCTCATCCCCGAGAGCCCTCATAACCCCGGGTGCTAGAAGACTGCGTTACAGAATGCAAATTGCACCCTGTAGGCATTCAATTGCCTGTGAATGTCAAACAGCCCAAGGAAACAGAACAGAAAGGACCAATGGTGTAAATAAGAGGAAACCCAGGCTGGAGCAGATTAAAGTGTCCACAGACTTCACAAAGTTATGACTAAAACCTGGTGTTTGAGCCTCAGGGTCACCATCTTCTCATGATCATGGGGTAAATACTGGGATTGAAGCCAGATGCCCAGGTGTGGTTCCTGCCTCTTCCACATACCAGCAAGTTATTTAAAACTCTTGCAAATTTGAGTTTCTTGTATTGATAGATGGAAATAATAATCATACTGGCCTCACAGAGCTGTTGTAGGATTAGAGCAGGGTTTCTGAACCTCGGCACAATTGGTATTTGGGGACTGTCCTGTGCATTGCAGGATGCTGAGTGGCATCCCCGGTTTTTTAACCCACTAGATGCCAGTAGTCCCTCGTTCCCTCAATTGTGACAACCCAAAAATGTCTCTGGACATCACCAAATGTCCCCACTAAAACAACTCTCAGCCTCATTTAAACCAGAGGACCACACCAAGCTGGCTTTATCCGAGAACTTTGTTTTGTGGTGTTTCCATCTCCTTCCTGCCACAGAGCCGATCAATCCATTGTTCTTGGGTCTCAAGCTCAAAGGATCTTAAAATTAAGATGCACTGATATCTTTTCTTTTTTGTTTATACAATCTTGTTATGTTTATATTAACAACTTCACACAAAAGCCAGGCTCTTTTTTTCCTGAATAATGTGTCCATTTACATGGGAAAAGGATAAAGCACGTCTTAGATTGCTAGGTTTTAGTGACTTAATTTTGTTTCCTTGCAGCTTCAGTTTTTAAACTGTATCATGAAAGTGACTGGAAAAAGCTCAAGATAAATTCTGATCACCAAAATTTTTGATGTATTGAAGAAGAAACAAAACAGTTTGTCACAACTGAAGCTCAGTAATATGGATGCTTACAGGAAAACGGCTCAACAAAGGTAGCCCATCCATATTGCACACCTACTGGGTGAACACAAAGTGATGCTGTGAGAGAAACATATGGTCCCTTCTCTCAGGAAGAAAACGATCTGCATCCTTGAAGACTGATCTTAACTGAATTGTGTTTTGTGTTTTTTTTAATTGCTTCTTCTCCCCAAATTCCCCCAGTTCATAGTTGTATATTTTAGTTGTGGGTCGTTCTAGTTGTGGCATGTGGGACGCCACCTCAACATGGCCCAATGAGCGTTGCCATGTCCGCGCCTGGGATCTGAACTGGTGAAACCCTGGGCTGCTGAAGCAGAGCGCAGGAACTTAACCAATCAGCCACGGAGCCGGCCCCTGAATTGTGTTTTATGAGCATCACACACAGCCCTGTTGGATTGATTTGGACACGTTCAAAAGGATGATCTGACTCAAAAATGTCCAAAGCTTCTGAAACATATTCCTTTCTTGTAAGATTGGGGGAGTATTTTTAACCAAAATAATTGTTTGGTCCAATACTCCAGCACAAGTGAGTTAGCAGGCTGCCAGCTGCTGCTACCAGAATATAAGAGAGAGGTTCATAAATGTTCAAGGGACCCGAGACACAGTAACCAAGAGGGCTCTTGCGCACTGCAGGACAGAGAACCTAGTGTTGTCATCAAGAGCACCGTCCTGGGTGGACTTGAGCAGGAGACCAAATTGCTGTGTGCTTCGGTCTCCGGCACTGCAAAGTCGGTACAATAAGATGATAAGACATGTGAGGAATCAGTGAGCTAAAGCATTTTGAGCATGTAGAACAGTGCCTGGCATATAAGAAGCACACAATAAGTGCAGTTGTGGCTTCAATTACAGAACACCATTCCACAGGATTTCAAAAGATGTTATCCAAAGAAGAGTCTTATGGCCAAATGTCTGGAAACACTACTTTAAACAAAGTTAAACAGGCTTTTTTTTTTCTCACTGCAGTACTTCTCAGAGCCTTTAAAATGCTGATATGCAACATGAAAATCAAGAGAGCGACCCAGTATGTACCATCTGGCACTTAGGACCCTTTCTGCAAAAGGCAATTCACAACTAGTGTTATATAAAACATTATATAAAACTGCTTCCCAGATTATCTTCTAAGCTTGACATGTAGTCTACTATAACTGGGATTGCTTATCAGAGTCTATAGAACTTTGATCGTAAAAGATGTAAATATCACTGATTACCAGAACATGCTAAGAATCTGGGACTGCTTAATGTTAAATACAATGGCTCAAAATTCAGTATGCTGTCCATGTTGATTTTTTTTTAAATTTTGTTGTGGTAAGAACACTTAACATGAGATCAACTTGCTCAACAAATTTTTAAGTGAACAATACTTTCTTGTTGACCAGAGGTAGAATGCTGTAGAGCAGAGCTCTAGGGCTCATTCATCTTGCTTAACTGAAACTTCACGCCCGTTGAGTAGCAGCTCCCCATTTTCCCCTCCCTCACTGTCCATGCTGATTTGTACGTCACTTACCCTAGACCCCTTTTCAGGAAAACACCGGCAAGCAGAGCAATCTCTTCCTCCACAAGGACCAATAAACTTCTTTCCGCTCTGGAAGGTGAAAGCACCTATTTAGTACATCGATATTCATCACTTTGCTGGGTACCTGATACGCATCATGACAGGCACTCTGGTTCACCTAACACATGAGAATTATACACAGTATACCTTTACCTCTGAATCTGTGAAAAGAAAAGACTAATATTGATACATAAAAAGGCAAAGAACTTACAATGTGGCTTGACAATAAAAAGGTTGACTATGTGAGCCAAATAAAGGTTTGTGTGAAGTTGGATAAATTATGTGAGCTAGGATTTTTTTAAAAGCCTCCTTCTGAAGCCACTTTGCTTCAACCAGAGGCTTCTGCCATTTCTCTCTCTTGGTAAGACTTCATTTAGTAAGATGTGAACAATCTTAGAGCGTAAACAATATAGTTAGGAAACCCATTAAGTACACAATGGTGTCTAATTTAAATTATAAGTGTGGCTTTTTGTTCAGGAACCTCTTGCTTTACCTTCAAGATCAAGTCCCTTCTGGGTCAATGCTCCAGTCGCAGCCTTGGATTTCAGATTAAAATTGTTCTTCCTACGACTTTCTGATACTCCTGGATGGTTCCTCTAATGGGTCTCTCAATAGAAAGCTCCTGAATTTCAATAATTGGGGCCCTTTCCCCACTTTTACCTAACTTTTCTTCAACACTCCGTTTAAAGAGGTACTCCACACTCACATATTTTCTTAACTTTAATGCTTCCTCCAAACACACACACGCGCACACAAATGCGTGCGTACACACATGCCCCTTTGGGAAGAGTCAGCCCCTTGTTCTCACAAATCCTCATTATCCACATCCGGAGTCATCAGTCACTTCAATACAAAAATATAGTCCCCGAGTAACTGTTTTCATAAGTAGATCCCTTTACGACAACCACCCACCATGATGCACCTGCAGTGACAATGAGCACTGAGTGTTCATTCACAGACAGGGGCTGCCAGTTGGGAGGGACAGGTGGTAAAAGCAGCTCTAGGTGCTAGGAGCTGAGGGCGTGGATAGGAATATGAGAAAAGCATCAGGGATAAACTCTGCCTGGTTCTTGGTCTTGACTCATCCAGCCCTCACTGCAACGTGGAGGTATTAACCACGCATTTCTATAATGCACAGATCTTTGTAATCTCAAGGCAATAAACTTAAACCTTTAGACCAATGTATAATGGGGAAACATAAAGCAGCTGAACCAATATTTCTAGTTCTGATGGAAAACATATAGAGAGAGAGAAAGAAAGAGATTCATACACACACATGTATGCGAATATAAATGAATATGCATATGCATATATGAATATACACACGTGTATACATATACATGCACACAAGAGGGAGAGGGTCTATCCAGTATGTCTTTCTCTTCAATCACAAAATTTAGACCTTTTTTTCCTAGAAAAATAAGGTCAGACACAATCCAAAAGAAAATATCTTTACGTTAAGCATTAATAAAAAAAAGATACCTTTATAAACAAAACTCTTATGGGTCATTGAAAGTATATAAGAATTTGAACCTTGACAAGAGCCAAGCAATTAGATAATTTAAGTTAAAAAATGTATTTGAAGTTTCTGAAACATACGCCTCTTGAGTTTTGAGTAACATTGTTATCTATGAATGTGGAAACATTAAGTTCAAAACCCTGATAAGGTAAAAAAAAAAAAAAAAAAATTAAATGCCCAGGGCCAGGTCGGGACAGCATGAAAGCACTTAAAATAACTAGTCAGTTGGGTTCATTCGAGGTTAGGGCTCACCACTATGTGTTCAGTGAAATATCAAAATAACCAGAGAAAAAAGAAGGTCAGTTGATCAGATGGCTTGATAACAAAGCCAAGCTTGTTATTTCATAGTATTTTTTTTCACTTAATTGTGCCAAGCATCACTGAGGTGTTTGTAGCAAAATTACCTCTCAGGGAAGAATCAATTTAAAATAGATTAGCAGATTCTAATAAAGAAACAAGAATAGTCACATAGAAAGCTTTGACTTGGACCAATAAAAGAAAAAAGCAAGGGGTCATCTTAGTCTCTACAAAGTTCTTCTATCTTAGACCTATCCCAACAAACACCACTTTAAAAGGGGGAGGCAGGGCCGGCCTGGTGGAGCAGCGGTTGGGTGTGCACATTCTGCTTTGACGGCCCGGGATTCGCCGGTTCCGATCCTGGGTACGGACATGGCACCTCTTGTCAAGCCATGCTGTGGCAGGAGTCCCATATATAAGGTAGAGAAAGATGGGCATGGATGTTGGCTCAGGGCCAGTCTTCCTCAACAAAAAGAGGAGGATTGGCAGCAGATGTTAGCTCAGGGCTAACCTTCCTCAAAATAAAAGGGGGGGGGAGGGTAGGCATTTTTAGAGGAAGAAGCTTAAAAACAGATAGTAGAAACCCATTAAAAGAAGATAAAGACAATATCTCACATAAGCCAACATTCAAAGCATAAGCCATATTCATTGGGAATACACCAACATTCTCAAAAATCAACGTTCCTCTTCTTCAAAGGGAAAAAAGGAAAAGTCACTATCTGTTTCATCTCAGATATTTTTAAACAAATACTTGGTGCATGGAAAGTTCAAGAAAAGGAGTTACTAGTTTGTAGGTTAATAATCTGTTCTGAATTTGTACCTCTATTTTCTTTTTTTGAAAAACGTGTTTAGTCAGTCCTTATTGATCGGCAGTCATCTCCTTTCTTTCGTTACTGATCACTACCCTGCAACTAATCTTGTGCATTCATCTTTATGCACAAATCAGTATAAATACGTACGACAAATTCCAAAAAGGGAAATTCCTGTGTCAACAACAGGTATGTTCATTTAAAATCCTGATGGATAATGCCAAATTGCCTTCCATAGATATTGCATCAATTTATATCTCTACCCTCACAACCCAACTACAGCATAGCCACTCTGTGTGAAATCTCTAGAATCTCTGCATAACACAAGCTAGTAGGAGGGTCCATTGTAGAACAATTTTTGGTTTAGGAGTTATGATAGGTCCACTCATAAGGAACATAAGAAACAAAGGAAGTGAAATGTAGGACTCTGTAGACTTTTATAACAGGACAAAAAAGGAATATAATACAAAAATACACTTAGAAAAATCAAGTAAGAGAAATAGAAAAAATCCACACACACATATATTTCAGTGTGTTTCTGTTCATTCATTCAGGTGATGCTCTCAAATGCATGTGAACTAAGTTGGGCAAGTCTTCCCATCCCTGCCTCACTCGGAGAAAACTGAGTCTTAGAGAGCTTCAGGGATGAACCAATGGCAGAGCCAAGAACCAAAGGCTTCTCATTCCTTGATGCGTGTGCTTTCTGCTTCTGACTGGTAGGAAAAGGAGAACGGAAGGCAACTTTCTATTTTGATTTGCTTTGAAAAGACCTATGGTAACTTGAATTACAGAGATTGGATTGGGTGGATCCAAGCTAGAGAGAGTGGACAGCTAGAGACGCGTTCACTAGACTGATTGAACCAGTCCAGCTGTCTCAAGATCAACCTGCGTTATAGGTGGCCCATAGCAAGACTTCCCAGAAACGCCTGAGGTTGGGTTCAATAACTTAGGTTCTTTAGTGAGGAAGCAGAAGGAAGAGGGCTTATTACAGAATGTTCTAGGTTTATCTTTCTCCAGAGTTAAAATGTTCAAATTTAGTCTTATACTTCTTGATTTAATCTTGAAATGGCCAAGCTGCTTCCTGTCTCTCTCTGAAAAAAGTTTTTAAGAAAGGGTTATGTTATAAAACAAAGGAATCTCCAATACCTAGGCAATTTGGTAAGTAATCTTGACTGTAAAATATAAAAGAAACCTTAGAGTTAATCTAGTCTAACACTTCATTTTACAGATGAAAACACTGAGTCCCAGGGAGTAACTTGTTTAAAAGTATAATAAAAATAATGCATTCAATAAAGTGAATTTTCAACATGCAATCAGAGCTAATTAATGTACTTACCCCATACACATGTTGTACAGAAAAGAGAATGAGTATAAGTGACCTAGGAAAAAACAAAAATGCAGATTAATTTAAACTGTTCATTTTCATGCAAAATAGAAAAGAAAAAGAACAAAGGAATTAATTTCAGAAAGCTTCTTTCTATTTTTAATAGGCTGCTGTCACCAGCTGATTGTCATCAGTGACAAGATAAATGTCCTCACTCTGGCTGGCATCATTATCTTTCCTCTTTTTAACTCGTCGAGAAGTACTCACAGCCCGTGAGTGGAGTCCTCGTTGTGCTGGGTACCGTGGGGACACTCACAAGGTGAGAGCTGGATGGATAGAAGGAAGGTGACTCTCAGTAGGAAACGAGAGGAGGAGGGAAGGAAGTGGTTGTGTTCAGGGACAGTGCAAAGACCAGTGTGTGCTGGATGCCAGTAAGTGGAACCAACTGGAAGGAGGGAAAATGGGAGAAAACATAACTGGACTGGGGATATGGCTTGGAGGAGAAGGGAAATAATATGAAATAGCGAGGGAAGAGTTAAGTAGTTCAGGGTCTTATAAGTGAGGCAGAAATCCAACCGGGGTGATATGATTATAAAGAAATTTTAACAGGAGAGATGAAATCAAAATAGACGACTTTTAAGGACTGAATGTTTACACTTCCCTCCCACCCCAAAATTCAAATGTTGACATCCTAACCCTCGCGTAATGTTATTAGGGGCCGGGGCCTTTGGGAGTTGATTAGGTCATGATGGTGGAGTGAGATTAGTGCCCTTATAAAAGGGACCACAGAGAGCGCTCCCATGCTCTTTCCACCCTGTGAAGACACACGGAGAAGTCGGCAGTCTGCAACCTGGAAAAGGGCTCTTACCAGAACAGACGGTGCTGGTACCCTGATCTCAGATGTCCAGCCTCTAGAACTGTGAGAAATAAATCTCTATTGCTTATAAGCCACTCCGTCTGTGGTCTTCGTCACAGCAGCCCGATCTAAGACAACCACCAAACAGTCGCATATGTCTGACCAGAGCTTACATTTGTCAAAGAGCTTCCACATCCATCATCTCGTTTGATCCTTGAAACAGCTAGGATGGAGTTGGAGCTCCTGGTCACATAATCCCCATGGATGGGAGGAGAACTGGGCCGTGATTTCTCTGCCATCCTTGTCTCCTTTGTTGTGCATAGAGCCTTCTCCTCTCAGAAACCTCACGTCCTAAGAGAGCCTGCTTTCTCCACCCTCTACCTTCCTCTTGTGCTCAGATACTGGCAAACACAACAGGAATCTACAGAGCCACGCCTCTGGGTGAGCCCCTGACTAGGAGGTGAGAGACGGGGACGGGAGTCTAGCCCACACAGACTGGATGCCACTCTGAGGTCCCCATTCTCCCTGACACTTCTATTGGAATTCATGACAATTGCAATCAATTTCAATTCAATTGAATTGAAAAAATTCAGTTCAATTCCAGGTTGGCATTACAGAGTAGTAACTAAGTAAATGAAGAGAATAAAAAGGTGAACGAGGTGTTGAACACTGGGAGTATATTATTTTAAACCAAGTTGAAGTATTTACAGCTACTATTTATTAAATAGGTCCTTATCACCTTGGACATTTGTAAATAAGGATAGGTTACATCTTTTAGTAGTTCTGGCCTCCACATATATAGTCTCATTGAAACTGTAGGCATGGTATGTTTTTCCACATTTTCCACAAGAGCAAATGTGCTCAAAATGTTGCAGACAGAATGGCACAGAGGGGTCTGGCTCAGATCAGATCTGAGCCCCCATTATGCTCTTCTGGCTCCTCCTGCTGCTGGATATATTTTAAAACACGACAATTCTTTTTTTCTTTAAAGAAGCATTCAAAATTAAGATTACATTGCATTTTCCTCCATATGCACTTCAAATAAATATGACTTGATTGCATTTCTGAAATAAATACATTCTCCTTCCCACCACACACGCTTTCCTTTTTTTGTTGTTGTTGAGGAAGTTTGGCCCTGAGCAACCATCTGTTGCCAATCTTCTGCTTTTTGGTGAAGAAGACTGTCCCTGAGCTAACATCTGTGCCAATCTTCCTCTATTTTGTATGTGGGATGCCACCACAGCATGGCTCGATGAGTGATGTGTAGGTCCACACCAGGGATCTCGCAAACCCAGGCCACCAAAGTGTAGCACATGAACTTAACAGCTACGCCACCAGGCTGGCCCCCAACACTCTCCTTCATTGCCCATAAATACATGTTTATCAGCTCCAAAACTTTTCATATTTCTCACTATTTAACATTTCCTTAACTCCCAATTTTTTTAGTCACTTTTAACAATCTTATATTAATTTCCTATTGTTGCTGTAACACATTGCCACAAACTCAGTGGCTTAGAACAACGCATATTTACTATCTTATGGTTCTGGAAGTCGGAAGTCTGAAATGGGTCTCACTGGTGAGAATCAAGGTGTCAGCAGGGCTGTATTCCTTCTGGAGGCTTCCAGATTCCAGAGGCTGTCTGAATTCCTTGGCTCATGGTCCCTTCTACCTTCAAAGCCAGCAGCGGCAGGTCAAGTCTCTCTCTTGTTCATCCCTCTCACCTCTGCTTCCATCATCACATCTCCTTCTTTGACTCCCGCTCTCCTGCCTCCCTCTTTCACTTCTAAGGACTCTTATGATTATACTGAGTCTACTTGGCTAATCCAGGACAATCTCCCCATCACCAGGTCAGCTGATTAGCAACCTTAATTTCATCTGCAACCATAATTCCCCCTTGCCACGTAACAGAACATATTCACAGGCTCCAGGGGTCAGGATTTGGACATCTCTAGGGGTCATTATCCTGACTACCACACTCATGAAGTGCACTGTTCTAACTCTACTAGTTATTGGGATCCTGCTGCTCGGGCATCTAGCAAGGTTTCTGCTATTCAAACCTAGCGAGTAAGAGGGTAAGAATCTGCAGCCTTTAGACGTGCATCCTCCCATTGGATGGTTATGTGGATGCAATCCAGGGCGAGTAGCAAGGATTGGTGTTTAATACTAAAAATGAGTCACAAAATGGCTAGCATAATCCACAGATTTCTAGAACGATTTGGCTTTTTGACATATGAAGCATTTATATGTTTTATACCTATAGAACCAACATTTAGGAGAAATTATTGAATAAAAGCAAGTGATCACACTGAGGACACTCACCAGGGATCTATGGCCAAGGGCTTGGTCCACCTGAAAGAGCATCTTATAAATGCCATGTGCGCGGAGTATGTCACAGTCAAGTCTTGGTACTTAAAAAAAATTCTGCCAATCTTCTCGTTTCTTCCAGACAACACCCATTTGTAAATGAAGGTCTATGTCCTGGGTTTAAAGTCTGTAGATGTTAAATATAAACATATCTCTTAAAACACAGTATTCATTATAATGAAAATAATTACTTCATTATTCATGGCTAGTAATGGAAGTATTTTCAAAAGGGGAACTTCAACAGTTTCTTGACATTCTCTCTCCTTAGCGATGGTTAAACTGAACAATTATCAATTTTTATTCTTAGAAATAAAAATATTCTCAAATTCTTTATATGTCATAATATATTTTTTGGAAATAGAAAGATATATATATATATATAATGCTTGTATGAAAATTATTGCTTCATTTTGCTAAGTGAAATTTTCTTGGACTTAATCTTTTCCCTTGAAAATTCAAGTTAAAATTCACTCAAGTGCTTTTTTTGCTTTTTGAAACTAGGAAAAGAACTCCCAAATACACATTTTGCACACATACAGCAAATATATATAAAAATATTTTAATTTAAAATGGCGCAACTGCTATGGAAAAAATTTTGGCCGTTCGTCAAAAATTTAAACTTAGAATTACCATACGATCCAGCAATTCCATTCCTAGGTATATACCCAAGAGAAGTGACAACATATGTTCACACATAAACTTGTACATGAATATTCATAGCAGCATTATTCATAATAGCCAAAACGTGGAAACAACCCAAATGTCTATCCACTGATGAGTGGAGAAACAAAATGTGCTACATCTATACAATGGCTTTGACCATAAAAAGGAATGAAGTACTGATACATACTACAACATAGATGAACCTTGAAAACATGATGCTAAATGAAAGAAGATAAATACTGTATGATTCCACGTATATGAAATGTCCAGAATAGGCAAATCCATAGAGACAAAAAATGATTAGTAATTGTCAGGGGCTGGAGGAAGGGAAAATTAGGAGGCACAGGGTTTCTTTTCGGGGTGACAGAAATGTTCTGGAATTAAGTAGTGGTGATGGTTGCACAACATTATGAATATACTAAAAACCATTGAATTATAAACTTTAAAAGAGTTAAAACGGTGAATTTTATTTTGTGAACTTTATCTCAATAAAAAAAGAAAAATATTTTAACTCAAAGAACCCCATACTTTGATAAAAGACCACTTTGGCTCAAAGAATTAAAATGTCTCATTTTAAAAACTCAGGCTTCTCCGAAGACTTGTAACTATAAGAATTGGGTAGAGAGAACGAAACTGAGAATATTGAATGTTACAAGTTATTTTTAAATTTCTGGACAAAATCTAGATAAACTAACTCAATGCTGTATTTAGGGGAGACTAGTTTTCGAAGTAAGTGGTAGAACAGCATTCCACGATGCAGTTTCAAAATCAAGTAGAAAAAGAACCACTCTGAGTGCCCAGGTCTTTTCCCATCCCTAAGTCCAACATCTTAAGTACTTTTTTAATCGCATTCTAGAAGCAAATCTCAACAAAACAAATTATTGCTTTGGAAGGAATATACAAATTAGTTTGAATCACTCAAAATGCATTTCCTATTTTAAACAAATAGGAAATACAATCAAAAATTGAAGAAAACCAGAGATATGTGCATTTTAACCCCAAAATAGATACACGATGCAATTTATCTACACACATACTGCAATAAAGGGTGCACAAAGGGGGATTTTATTAAAACAATGTTGCTGTGGTCGCCTTTCAGAGAAAGATTGTCTCATCCTGGTTCATGCTCCTAACATCTAGGAGTTTCTCAGTACATTTTAATTCAATGGCTGGCAGGTGGATGGCTGGATGGCTGGGTCAATCTGCAGGAATCTAACTGGTCTCCCATTAGTCAATGGACTGCCCAATGTGAAAAGTCTTTGCTAGACTGAGAGTAGTCAATGCATCCTCATCACCATGCACTTAGTTACCATATAAGCTCTATGACAATAGAGATTTAGTCTTTTTTTATTCATGGATATATTCCCAGTGCCATAATAGTGCCTGAAATATATTAAGTGCTCAATATATGTCTGTTGGATGAATGGATTTATGGAAGATACTTTGGGATCTTTAGAATGTGAATCAAATATATTTCATAGGGGACCTAAGATGAAGCTAACTTTGAACATACATGAGGGAGTGGAGAAAGGGAGAATGAGGGAGACGGAGAAAGGAATCATAATAGCCTTAGGGGAGTGAGGAGAAACTGACACATTGATTCTATGTAGCACTCTCTGCCCACATCAAGTCCCTTGTTTTCACCTCAGTTTAGTAAGGAAAGTATTCCTTCCATTGTACAAGAAAAACAAACTGGATCAGTTGAAGCCATTTGTGCAAAGTCACAAAGCTGATACATGGCAGAACTGGGGTTTTTTGACTCCAATATGTGTCCCTTCTCCCAAGTGACATCCCAGCTTAGCCGCCTTTGAACTTTTCTGCTCTCACACACACCCATAAGAATTTTGAAAAACCTATACACACCCCCTATTCTTTTTTTTTAAGTTAACATCTAAAAACTTTCATCTTCTCTTCAAATACTTGCCAAGAGTGTAATCTGGAACATTGTAGAGGGTGACTTATAAAATAAAACTGTTGCAGCACTATTTTAGATGCAGCCAATGGATCATAATGCCACTGCAATCTATTTTCACCATCAATAGCATAAAATGTATGCACACAATTCTTAACAGGAATTTTACATTATTTTTTTTCTTGAATTCATATATCCATTCCCCTCCCCTACATATACCTTAGTGCAATATAATTTTATACTTGAAAATCTCACATTGATTACCCTACCATACTTCTCTGCAACAAAAATGTATATAAATTGAATATTTTTTGTTTCCTATGATCACAGATCTCTAAGTCTTAAATTTTTTTCTCCTGGATTGGCTTATCATTATCAGGATGAGTGGTATATAATCCATCAAAACATAAATTTAAATCTTGATAAACAAATATTGAATACTAAAAGTGTAATTTTTTTGGAAATGTCCTTGGCAATGAAAGAATTGGGGTTTTTTTCTTTCTCAATAAGTTTGTTTAGCCCTACATTAATAATACTTCTTACTAGAATGAGACAGGTTCAGCAACAATCTTATTTCCATCCTAACTTTTAAAGTTGTAAATCCTAATAAACCTTATTCACAGTTAAAAGTTGTGAATGGAAGGAATTTGCTATACAAATGTCGCTCAATGGCTTGAACTTCTCTTGAATTGTATACCAAAAGCAAAATAGAATTTATCATCAAAAATCATTTTGAATGATCTAGCAGCTGATAAGTCTTCCCCCAATTGTGATAAAAGCAAAAAGTTGGAAAACACCTGGCCCAGGGGATGTGCAGCCCAGCAGGCAAAATGCTTTCTGCTCTCAACACCTGCATTTATACTCCCTTGTCTGGCCCCACAAACAGTTCTTACACTCTGGGACAAAGCAGGGGGGGACCATTTGGGATGGATGGGGGCAGAGGGATGGGGCACAGGATGCCTTTCTTTCAAAAAGTAGGACAAAGACAGTTTCAAAAGGGGAGGTGAGAACATGGACCAATGGGCCATTTTCAGACAGAACCATTGTAAGAAAAAATACAAAAAGCAGTTGAGAATCTGGAAATTGATTCCTTTAATTAATTTTCCAAGCTGCTTGCATAACTCTTAAGAATCCTTTTGTCACCCAAGGGTACACGTACTTCAGTTTGAAGATGTCTGCTTTTGATGAGCTGCCAAATACAAAAAGCTGCCAGTTCACTGATTTACCTGGAGCGAGCCAGGTATGACAGAGCCTATGACTATGTGGAAGACTATGTGCTTCTCCCACGCCTCTGTCTGGCCCAAAAACAAGCCAAAAAGGAGTCGCAGAGACGTTAGGACTGTTCTCCTACCCAAGATGCAGCTACCAGGTCACAACTAAGCAGAGCCCCTATCTCGCTATCAGCTGGACACCATGAACATGGGTGTGCACAGTGCTCTACAGTTCACAAACACTGTCACATGTGAAATCTACAATAATCCACAAGGATTTTCTTTGTTGCGACTACTTACGTTAAGAGCAGAAAAACTTTTGTCTCAACCAAGCTTTTGACTGCGCCAAACAAAAATACCCCATCACGCAGAACAGCATCCCTCTAACCTACCTTCTCACAAATAAATGGCTGTCATCACATGGGACTGGCCAAGGCAATGTGTTTCCGTGGAAGTTATCACTACTACAAAAAAAAAAAAAAGTTTAAACGACCCAAAGTACTGTGCCACTAAAACATATGCAAACAACAGCTTATGCAAAAGTTCTGTGCCTTTCAAAAGACATGCTTTATTTTGCCAAATGTTATCCTCAAGAAGATTACGATCTCTTCTCTGTAGACTGCTAAGATTATGTTCTCTATAGAGTGCTGCCTCAGAGCCCACTCAGGCTCCACCTTTAACCCAGCTAAGTGGGGATGTGGCCAGGTTTGCACCACCTGATCCTGTCTCCCTAGCCACTCAGAAAGGTTGGGAATAACCACTTGACCCAACCCAGAGCTCGGCTTAATGACATAGAACTCTGACTCCGAGCTGGAGGATGGCACAAAAAGATAATCTGGCTCAGTCCTCTTGGAGAGCTGAAATGAGGAAACTGAGGGAAGAAAGACAGATGAGGGAGGAAGGAAGCATCAGGAGATGCCCCAAGACACAGTCAGGCATCAGAAGGCTGGGGCAAGTCAAGGCGAAGTGCAAGCCCGAATTTAGAGGAAACAGATAAGCTGAGTAATGATAAAAAGCTGTTTTCAAGGGAGGAAAATGCAAAAAGAGACAAATGGTCCCATGGGAGGATGAAAGACATTCCTGAGAGCCGCCCCATTTCTGATGCTGTTTTATAGTCAATTTCCTTTACTTGAGCAAATTGACCTGTGCAGCTGAGTCTGATAGAAAGTACTGCCCTCACTGGCAGCTGGTCCCAAGACCACGACAACCCAATAGGGGCTCACTTGGAGCCCCACTGCAGAGGGAAGCTCAGCATAAGCACCCTGGGCCTTTGACATCCTCTTAACTCACCAACCTAAGTAAGGTCACAGGTTCTTTCTCAGCATGTATTTATTTCAGTAATTTCTAGCACGTATATTCAGTATCTCCAGCTCCCTGAGATTATTTTTTTCTTCACTCCTTTACGAAAATTTCTGGACTTCAATTCCTCTGGGATTCCTTATGAGTCTCGGCCCAATGTTTTCCAAATGCTAGGCCTGGGAACAAGATCTGAGATCTTCCGAGTCATTATCTCTACCATGGGGAATTTGTTTTCTCTGCAACCTAATCTTGAGAAGAAATACATCCTGCTGAGGTTCTCATCGATTGGGGGTTGGGGGATGGGCAATGACCAAGATTGGAGGACCCGATAAACAGGAGAGAGTATCAGAATCTTCCAGTCACAAAAAGGTACCAGAAGTATAATGCCCTTTCTTTCCCCAAACAACATTAAGTCTTTGAATTCTTTTGAATAATAATATTTTTAATTCTTTCAGTGAAATAATTTCCTATTAATTCAACGACTACATGTTCTTTCCTTTTGACCTTCTGACACTGAGCTATCTGAAGACTCTTTCCAAGGCGAAGTTTTTTCGATTGTCTGAACACCTATTTGTATATACCTTTCTCTCTTCGAAATAGAACTCCTGAAGACTCAGTTTTTATAAAGAAATAAGAAATGGGCTGAAAAGTTAGAAAAATGCTCCCAGAAAAAGAATGGCATGCCTTGTCCACCTCAGTAGCTGACATTTCCATTCGAGGCTTACGCTTTCCCTGTTAAGAGACCACCTGACCTTTCCCCGACATAAAAGCTGGTTACTTGGTTTTGCTCTTTCTAAAATCCCCTGTCTTAGGGTTGACTCTACCTGCAGACTTTCAAAGACTTCAGGTTAGTTTCAGCTTTTTAGCAAGAACAGTCAATCTCATCAAACATCACAAGGTTTTTAAAGCGGGTCATGGATCTGTGTGGTCCATGGACCACTGGAATGTGGCTGGAGCTTCATGTGCTCTGAAAAGCAACAGGGAAAAATTTGAGAACTACTCAAGTAAATTCTTGAGAATGACTGAGTTCCAACTTGACCAGAATGTTGCTGGATTATGGCCAAACCCGCCCCCACCTCTCTTTCTCTCCAGGTTCAACTAAATTGTTTGAGAGTGCTGCAGAGTCCTCAGTTGACCTTGGAGTTGAGTTTGCAAGTCCAAGGCCAACTGGACCATATCTCAGCTAACCCGCCATTCTGCCAATATATGCTTTCATTATTATTTTCCCCTTTGTGGTCCCCTCCCAATATCAACAGAAAATTTGCAACAATCATAATAATGTCACCAGTTGGGAAACACATGGAGGTGATATATGCCCTAAAAATACACAAGTGATTTTCAAAACCAGATGAGCCCTTTACCTCCCAGTTAAGAATGACATTCTTAACTCAGAATGTTGTATGTCTCTTGCCAAAAACACTAATCCCCCAGGTTTCTCTTGGTCTGTGATTTTCCCCTCTGGGCAGGGCTGGAGTGACTCTTATCTGAATTCTCTGGACCTTTCAGACCTCCAGGAATTGCCTTTAGGGTGAGCTCCAGCAGTAACACCCCATGATCCCACTAGGAAGGGCCCACCCCTGACCACACTGTGAGGCTGGCATTTGCCTTTGATGACTTTTTCCCTCCTCCATAGAGACAGGCTGTCCTCCATTCCTGGTGCATTGTGCTTTCATGGTTAGGGATGAAGGCAGGGCTCTAGAGTTAGAAAGACTTGTGTTCAGATCTTTGCCCACTTAGCAGTGTAACCCTGAGCAAATTCATATCCCCTCTGAGCTCTTTGACTTCTCAGTATGCAAAATTAATACCTGAGAGAATTACATGAGTCTAAATTAGTGCCTAGCACAGTGCCTGACATGCGGCTCAATAAATGTTTATTTCCTTCCTTCCTAATTTGTTGCAGAGGCAAAAAGAGTTTCCGATATTGTAGAGAAGGGCTAGAAAAATGGGAACTGGGGCAAGCCTGGACAGACCTCAGGAAGGGGGCAAGACTTGATCCGGAAAGGAAGGAAGATCTGGGGAAATGAAAAATGAAAAGGAGGGATAAGCTATGGCAGTCCCTCCTAAAGAACCTTTTAAACATGAGGAGAGAGAAATTATTGAAAGGGATGACTCTTCCATTACTGTAGAAGGAGAAGGTGTGTAGGTGGACAATTCTAGTGAGAATCAGAGTTAACACAGCCGACTCTGAGAGGACGCTAAGAAAAGGTGGGCATTTGGTTTTATCAACCAGAAAGCTGGTCCTTCTCCCGTCACCACTGCTGCTGCTGCTGCTGCTGCTGATGCTTATTCCCCTCCCCTTCCTCCTTTTTCTCCTCTTCCTCCTTCTTTTCCTTCCTCCTCCTCCTCTTCGTCTCCTCCCCCTCCCCCTCCTCCTTCCCCACCATAAGAAATTATAATGAGCAGCATTTTCAGAAGGCCACTGATATGCTAAGCACTGTACTAAGGGTTTATGACAGATCTACAATCTTCACAATAACCCTATGAGGTAAGCAATATGATTACATCCTTTTACAAATAAGTCACACAGCTAGAACGTAACATTTCTAGGATTCAAACTCCAAAGCTTTCCTTATTAAGCACTACACTACACAACTTCAAAATTCATGAAAATTCATGGGTGAGTTTCAGGGAATTCATCTCTGGGAAGAACAACTTAAGCCTTCAATATAGTAGTAACAGGAAGCGTCAATTATAAACGCAACAGTGTGCTATGATACAAAGACATCATGTTTCCTGTGAATCTCGGAAAACTAGAGTTCTCACATGAAGGTCTTCTTTAATTTCCAATCTAGAAACTCCTATAGGACAGTTGGAGATCTTAAAGGCACCATCTCTAACAAAGATATGGAAAAGTCAAATGTTAAAGCATTTAAGGCTGCTATGTTGGCAAAAAAAAGAAAGAGATTTCACGAAAGTGTCCAAATGAACTTTAAGGTTAAACAGAAATACTGAGGGTCGGGGTGGGAGGTGCAATTGGTTCCAAGATAAGAGGAAAGCTCTGTCTCGGTCAGGAAGGAAAATTGTATTCATGTGCATCTTGGGTCTTTTCTAACGAGAGCTCACCACCTCCTTTTCCTTACGGCTGCATTCCATTCTTCTGCCCAGCCTCTATCTGCCTTGCTTCCAGCAGAAGTTGGTTCCGAGAGAATCAGAATCTCCCTAGCAGGTCTCTCCCTACAGGATAAGACCTGGCACTAGACTCCTCTAGGAATGGTTCTGCCACTCTGGAACCTAATAAAAGATTCAAGGGCACCCCTCAAACCTGGGCTTTAGAGCTATGCCATCCCATGGTCTGTTACAGACCACAAAAATTCATTCAGTGTTTCATTGGTGACTTTACACATTAGTAATTAACTGAGCAAAGCCAAGAGAATGTGCTGTGTATTGGATGAGGATGTCATGTGGGCAGAGCCCAAGACAATTGACAGTTGGAAGTTTCACAAAACCATAAAGAATTCCATTATTAAAGTAAGATTGCTCCCTCATTCTAAAATTTGAATATAAGATTTTTTAAACTTCTGAAATTAAAGATAGGAGGAGGTCTGTATTCAATTTTTACAAAAAAATATCACGCATATGGGAACAAAATAAAATAATACATAGAATCTTGACTATATATGAAAATTACACAAGATTTATAAATTCAAATCCAATAAAAATGTAATAATATTTAAAATTTGAAGTGGTTTTCTGTTACCTAGCATGGCATTAACTAAAAAAAATTTTCTGGAATCATCTCCATATAGCTTTGATACAACATAAATAAACATCTATGATTATTATTCATTCAAGAAACATCTATCAGTCTCCCATTTTGTATCAAATCTCATGCTAGGAATGTGGATACAAGAATGAATTTGATTTACCTGAAGTAATTCAATTTTAAGTAAATGGAAAAAAGTTAAAGATGGCTATTGTAATCACTAAAGTAACCCCAAAAAATAACGCAGAGAGATATAGCTGGAAGCCAATAAAAAATTAAAGCGGAATACTAAAAAAAATTTTTGATTAACACAAAAGAATGCCAGAAAGAAGAAAAGGAACAAAAAATAGATGAGACAAATAAAAAGTAAGTGGAGAAATGGCAGCCCCAAATATAACCATATCAACTACTTTAAATGAAAATGTACTAAAAACTCCTATTAAAAGTCAAAGACTAAATGGATAAAGAAGATGTGGTATACATACACAATGGAATACTACTCAGCCATAAAAAGATGAAATCTCGCCAATTGCAACAACATGGATGAACCTTGAGAATATCATGCTAAGCGAAGTAAGTCAGAGGGAGAAAGTCAAATACTGTATGATCTCACTCATCAGTAGAAGATAAAAACAACAACAACAACAAACAGACCCATAGATACATAGATTAGATTGGTGGTTACCAGAGGGGAAGGTGGGAGGGAGGAGGGCAAAAGAGATGACAGGGCACATGTGTGTGGTGATGGATAGTAATTAGCCTTTCACTAGTGAATATGACATTGTCACACAGAAATCTAAACATAATGATGTACACCTGAAATTTATGTAAAGTTATAATCCAATGTTACCTCAATATAAACGTAAATAAATAGAAAGGCAAAGACTGTCATACTGAATTTTAAAAAGAAAAAAGAGTGCCGACCCCACAGCCTAGTGGTTAAGTTCAGTGCACTCTGTTTCGGCGGCCTGGGTTCAGTTCCCAGGTGTGGACCTACATCACTCGTCAGGGGCCATGCTGTGGTAGCATCCCACATACAAAACAGAGGAAGATTGGCACAGATGTTAGCTCAGTAAGGATCTTCCTCAAGCAAAAAGAGGAAAATTGGCAACAGATGTTATCTCAGGGCAAATCTTACTTAGCAAAAAAAAAAAAAAAGGAAAAGAGAAAAAGCCAAGTATATGCTGTCTACAAGATACATACTTTAGACAAAAAGACACAAATAGATTGAAATTGAAGGCTGAAAAAAGATATACCACACAAACAGTAAGCTGAAGAAAGGCAGACTGGCTACAGTAATAGCACATAAAATAGACTTCAAGATAGGAAGCGACAATAATGATCGAAAAGTTAATATATGAGAAAGGCATAAATATTATAAATATATGGATATAATAGCAGAACTTCAAAACGCATGGAGCAAAAACTGAAAATCTAAAGGGAGAAATAAATTCTCAAACATAGTTGGAGACCACCTCTTCTCCTGGTAATTAATAGAACAAGGTAGAAAATACCAGTCAAGACACAAAGATCTGAATAACTCTATCAACCCCTTTACTCTAACTTATATATACAAAACATTATACCCAACAACTGCAGAATATATATTCTTTTCAAGTGGATATGGAATCTTCACCAAGACAGACCATACGCTGGACATAAAACAAGTCTCAATAAGTTTAAAAAGACTGAAATCTTGCAGAGAACTAAATTAGAACTCAACAATAAACCATCTAGGAAAGTTCCAAATATTTGGAAATTAAACAACACACTTCAAATAACCCATGGTCAAAGAAGAAAATATGTTGAAGTGAATGATAATGAAAACAGCGCATCAAAATTTATGGATACAACTTATCCAGTGCAGAGAGAGAAATTATATCTAAGAATGTCTATATTAGAAAAGAAGAAAAGTCTAAAATCAGTTACCTAAGCCCCTAACTTAGGAAACTAGGAAAAGACAAGCAAATAAACCCGAAGTAAAAGGTAGAAAATAATAAAGTGAAGAGAGGAAATCAATAAAGGAGAAAACATTCAAGCAATTGAGAAAAATCAATGAAACCCAAAGTTGGTTCTTTGGATTTTTTTGAAAAGGTAAAAAAACATTGATAAACTTGACAAATTACCAATGTCAGAAATGACAAAGGGACAACCACTACAGATCTACAGATATTAAAAGGATAATTAGAGAATCTTCTGAACAACTATATGTCAATAAATTTGACAATGAAGAAGAAATTAACACATTTCATGAAAGATACCAATTATCAAAACTGACACAAGAAGCAACAGAAAATCTGAATGGCCCTATTAACTAAATTAATTAAATTGACAATTAGTTAAATCAGTAATTTAAAACTTTTCCCACAGAAAACTCCAGGGCCAATTGGCTTCACTGATGGATTCTAGCACACATTTAAGAAGAAATAATACCAATTCTTCACACACTCTTTCAGAAAATAGAAGAGAAAGTGCTGGTTAACTTATTTTATGATGCTGGTATTATCAGATACAAGGACATTACAATAAAACTACACACCAATATCCCTTATGAAAGTAGACACAATTCTCCTTAACACATATTAGCAAATCCAATCCACATATACGTAAATTCAAAAGACCTAGGAGAGCGTAAGGTATTTTTTAAAAGAGTAGCAAAGTTGGAGTTTCACTTATTGAAACTGTTTTCAAGGCATGCTATAAGCTATAGTAATAAGGACAATACAGTATTGATGAAAGAAGATATCTGTAGTTCAGTGGAACAAAAAGACCCAAACACGGATGATCAATGGATTTTCCATGAAGGTGTCAAGGCAATTTAACAGAGAAAACAGACTTTTAAACAAATGGTGCTGGAACAACAGGATATCCATACGGAAAAGAACATTAAAAATAGATCCTTACCAATTTAAACATGTGGACAAAGAGAACAGATTAGTGGCTACCACGGGAAAGGAGGGGGTGGGGGGTGGGCACAAAGGGTGAAGGGGTGCACCTACAACACGACTGACAAACAATAATGTGCAAGTGAATTTTCACAAGATTGTAAACTATCAAAACTCAATAAAAATTAACTTAAAAAAATAGATCCTTACCTCATACCATACCTCCAAATTAACTCAAAATGATCACTGACCCAAATGTAAAGATACTATAGAAGAAGAAACCATAGGAGGAATCTTCACTGCTTTAGCATAGGTGAAGATTTCTCAGATAATAAGAAAAGCACAAATCATAAAAGAAACAGTTGATAAATTAGGCTTCACCAAGAAAAAACATGCTTTTCAGAAGACATCCATAAGGAAACGAAAAGACAAGGTACAGAATGGGAGAAAATATTCATAATAAATATATCTGGCAAGGAGTCTGTACCCAGAATATACAAATAACTATTGTAAGTCAACAGTAGGAAGAGAAAAGCTGTAGATCATGAAGGTGTGGGCAACAGCAAGTACAAAGGCAGGAGGTAAGGAAGTGTGTACAGTGAACTTGAGAAGTATGGGGTGACACAAGAGATCTTTTAGAAGTTGATTTTGGACCACCATTTTCTATTCTAAGAAGCGTGAGATTAGCTGCAAATTAGACAAAGAAGAGTCTCTGGAAGCTTGAAAATAACCAAGTGACACAATGTATGTGATGGGCATTACTATCATTCACCAAATATTTCCAGCTCTCTTTCCAGGCAAGTGGTAGATTTCATTTCCCCACCACTTACAAAATGAAGCATGGTCACGTGACCGCTTTGGCCAATGAAATGTGAGTGATGTGCCCCATGCAGGTGGAAGCAGTTTTTGATCTGGCACACTGTCTTCCCCTTCTAAGGTGATCAGAGAAGAACAAGTTGAATGGGAATTTCCAGGAGGTTCCTGTATGGCTATGATAAGCCGAGCCCCGTCCCCTTTCCCAACCCCCAAACCTGCGAGGAATATGTAGCACAGATGGAGAAAAAACATCTTGTTACTGTGAGTCTCTGACATTTGGGGATTGTTTGTAACTTCCCCAGAAGTAATCCATCCTTTCTGATGCAATGTGCGATTTTAAGTGAAACTCTGACAATAACATAGAAGAGGGATTTCAGAGGAAAGAACGAGCAGGAGACGAGCTAGAAGGCTACCGTGACCTACAGATGATAAGCAGGCAGTGAGGCAGGGGCCATGAGCTTAGAAAAGCTGTGAAAGAATCCAAGGTGCAATGGCAAGAACTGACATGAGTTGATAACGACTCGAGATTCTAAAAGAACCTATGAGTCTAACTGTTTTAGAGGTGTTGACAAGAGAAGGTTCTTGAAAGAAAAAAGATGACTAAGTGGGGAGATGAAGTCAAAAGATCAAAGAAGGAGCTACAGGCATCACAGCAAAAGCACTGGCATCCTGGGGAGCAGCAGCTTGGGCATCCTGGAGAGCTGGTTAGAGATGCAGAATCCCAGGCACCCCAAGACCCACTGAATGAGAGCCCGCTTTCACCAAGATCTCCAGGTGATTCACCCCACATTAAACTTTGAGACGTGGCTCGTCTAAAAGCCAGACGTAAGCATCCATTCCACACCTCCCCACCATACACATACAACTTCCTGAGGCTATAGAAAGATCATGAACTTTGGAAGAAAACAGATCTGGGTGTGAATCCTCAGGGAGTTTGATGTCATCCAACTTCATTCATTCATTCATTCAGCAAATAGTAAACAACTCCATTCACTCAACAACGGTAAAGAACACCAAAATACCCCTGCCTTAATAGGGCTTACATTCAAATGTAGACAGGCAAACAGTACAGTACTGTTCAGAAAACAGATATAATATTGTGATTATGAAAAAGGGGCAAAAATAATAATATAGGGCTCGTCAAAGGCAATGACCACTTCCTTTTGTTCAAAACTCTTATCAGGCATCAAAGTCAAAAAAAGGGGATCTCTATGTCCTTTGTATGTACAAAAGGAAACATCCCAACTTTCCTTTTGCTTTACCACAAAGAACAGACTGTAAAAAATCAACTCTCTTGACCCTAAGACTATTTTTTAAAAATCAAGAATTCTGGTTAATTGACACCACCTAGTGAGAGCCCCCAACACTGTACCAAAGGAGGGTATGTGTATGCGATGGGGCAGCGAGGAACGGGTGGTTGCATTTGGCTTTTAGGTAAGCTACTTCTCAGTTTAATGTGTGGATGAATCACCTGCAGATCTTGGTGAATGTGGGCTCTCATTCAGTGCGTCTGGGATGGTGCCTGAGACTCTGCATCTCTAACCAGCCCTCCAGGATGCCAAAGCTGCTGCTTCCAGGACGCCAAGTAGCAAGGCTCTAGATGCCTTAGCATCCCTTGACCTCAAGGGAGCTAGTGGGGTGTGCCTGCCCCTTGTGCCTTTACTACTGACCTAAGAAGAATACCATTCTCATCAGGTTCACCTTATTTTCTTTGATGCAGCTGGAGAACCTGATTCCAATATGTGATTGTTCGTGAAGACCCTGGACAAAGGGCTTCCAATGGATTACTGCAGTAGATTCCTACAACTCCTTGAGGTGGGTACCATGATTATGCTCATTTTACAAAAGAGAAGACCCCAGCCCAGAAAGCTTGGCTCACACTAGTAAATGTGGAAAGGATTCAAAATCCAGAGTCTATTCCAGAAATCAAGCTCTTACCCACTGCTTCCTCCTTACTGTATTTACATCACAAGTTTCTTTCCTGCTGTGTCGCGGCAGCAGAAGTGACTTGCAGTCGACTGCCGCCTCCCATTCCAAAATTGATAAAGCCAAGTCTAGTCTTCTGTCAAAATGACTTGGTTTCAAGAAAAGGCAATTAGAATCCAAACTGAGAAATCATCCAGAATTCAGCAAAAAGAAGGAACACTTAACACTAGCATTGAGAGTTTTTCTTTCCAGGAAGTAACATCAGTCCATGCAAGATTATCACAGGCCTCTCGGAATTCTTGGACACTGATATTTTATCAACAGAGCACCTGATGTCCTATCTAACAAGGATGGCAGGAGAAGGTTCCATAAGAACCCTCTCTGTCAATGAGGAGAAGCTACTACATACCACACTGCAGCATCCGTGGCCTGGGCACACCTAAGTCTTCATAAAGAGTTTAATATACATATGTCCTTTTCATTATTCTACTAAGAAGAGACCGTAATTCAATGCAGCTAACTGAAACATGCATGTAAAACCATGGCTCTCAAACTTGGTTGCACATGGGCATCTCCAGGGAGCTTTAAAACACACTGACACCTGAGTCCTACCGCTGGAATGCCTGGCGTCATTGGCTTGGAATGAACTGGGTATCAGGACTTTTAGAGGCTCCTTAGAAAATTCTAATGTACAGCTACAGTTGACAATCCCTCGCATAGAAAAGAGAGAAGACTATAATATTCACTCTACAGCCAAAAAAAATGGCGGGGGGTGGGGGGAGCTGTCTTCATTCAATTGCTGTCAAGGTTTTGCCTACCTACCTAGCTACATAGGTCTAATACACTAACAGACCCCATTCTAATTGCAAGCAAGTGATTCTCCACAATCAGTGACCAAACCACATATTCCACACTTGGTGTCTGATGACCAACTACTGCAGATGTCAGCAACACCGTCCCAAAGCAGGGCTTCCTAACCTGGAGATGGAATCCAGGTGGTCTGTGAACTTGCATGGGAACAAAAACTATACCTCTGTTTTCACTACCCTTTCCTGGAAGTTCAGCCTTTCCTTCACTTATGAATATAGGCAATAAACCACAGCAGTATTGTCAGTTCTTGAAAGTTTGCACCTACTGGTATTTCCACATCACATTTCAGTTTCGCAGTCATCACCACTTTGAGATTATAGTTTAATAGATCTGCTGTTCCATCTAGGTATTTAATGCAATAATAGTGATGCATCCCTGTTACTATATTATGACTTTAATACTTTGATAGTTGTATTCTAGTAAAACTCATTCTGCTTTAATTGCACTTTACGTATTTAATACCATTATTCTGAGAGGGGTCTAAATGCTTCCCGAGAGCCAGTGCGGTCAGGAGTACCAAAAAGGGCACGCGCCCTGCCCTGAAGACGATGCCCCAAGCAGCCAGATACTGCACATTCGCATCCAAGGCCACCTCCACGAAAGGCCCTCTTAGGAGGGAGCCGGCGTGGACAATGCTGGCTCTTGCTTTCCCCTGCATTTCCGCAGATAAGACTTAGCCTGAAAAGCCAGTTCAACGCAGCAGAGAATAGGATGGGTTTTCTCTTTTTCCTCAGCTGCCTCTTGCTCTTGGCATTTCAGGGTGCCCCGACTGCCAGGCCGGTAACTCGAGCCTCCAAATTAATCAAAACACACAGCGCCCAGTTCAAGCCCAGGCAGACAAGCCCGGGAGCCAGACAAACTCTCCTCTGATGACCCCCAGGCCCCAACCTCTCAGCCCCGCCCGCCACCCTGCATGCCTCACCTCGGATGCCACGCTTCCTCCGCTGCCTTCCCCCGTCCCAGGCAGGTACCGGGCTCTGGGGCACTAATTGCCCAGACTGGCTGGGGGGTGCCTTACCCAGGGGTCGCCCGCGGCGCCGGGAGCCGTTTCCTCGCCCGCCTGCGCGGCGCGCACCTCCCGGCCCCGCAGCGCCCAGATCCACGCGCGCCCTGGTGGCCTTCACAACGCGCTCTCACTGCCAAGTGCAGCGGCTGGAGGAGGGTTGGAGAAGGGGAAGCCGCGAGATGGCACCGCCGCAAGAGCCGGCAGCGAGCGGGGCCGCCCGAGTGCGGACGCCCGGCGCGCCTCCCGCTTAATCTGGGCACGGCCTCTGGCCACTCCCTCCACCCCGCTCGGTCGCCTCCCCTTCGCACACCCCCAAAATTCCCCACCTCCGTCCCGCAGCCCCTGCCCCGCCTAGGCCTCAGGAACTTGGAAGCATCACCTTCTTAACCCCTTACCCAGGATCCGCGCCCACCTGCCCCGCAGGCGTGCAGCCCTTTCTCCTGGGCACGATGCCCAGGTCAGAGGGACATTGCCTGGTGAGTCGGAAGGGAGGGGGAACGAGGGCGGGACCTGAGCCACTTCTTCCCTCCCTTGGAGCCACAGTCAAAAGCCTCTGTGGGGAGGGCCAGACAGCGGGCTGAGCCCTACAAAACCCGCCCCGGACCTGCTGGCGAGGCGAGCTTCCCAGCCGGGCTCCCCAACCCGCGCCGCGCAGGGGACGCGGTGGCCGGAGAGCCTGCGAGTCCCTGGACCCGCCGGGGCTCTGAGCGGGCGCCCACCATGCGCCCCCGGACGGCGCCAAGACCGCCTGCGCTGCTGCTGCCGCTCGTGCTGGCGCTCCTGGCGGCGGCGCCCGCAGCGGGCAAGGTGAGTGCGGGCCGGCGCGACGCCGGCCCAGCGCGCTGCGCCCCCAACCCCCGCTTCGCGGGGACACGCAGGCCCCACCCGCGGGGCGCCGTCCTTGAGCCCCTGTCTGGAGGCTGCGGGCCCCACGCGGGTCCCCGGGCGAGCAGCTGGGGACGCGAGCAAGTGGGGATGCCCGGGGAACAGGTGGAATGCGCGGGGCTGGAGGAAGAAGCAAGGAGGAAGCTTGTCCTGTTCCCTAAGAATCAATGGTGGGCGAGGGGGGCTTCCAGAGATCAAGAGAGAGAGAGAGAAAAAAAATAGATTTGGCCGGGGATGAAGACGTGAGAACACCGGATATAGAGACACGCGATGTCCCCTTGGTGAATCAGAGCAGGCAGCACGGCCTGGCAGAAAGCACAGAAGGCTGGGGAAGGAAACCTGTGCCAAAGTTCCAGCCCTGCCACTTCCTAGATGTCACCTCACACTGACCTCTGACCTCTCTGGGGCTAGGTTTCCTCCTTGTCTAAACTTGTCCTCAGCGTTGTTGGGAAAAGCAAATGCAAAGTTAATAGCACCTTAGAAATGAACTCAGGATAAATTAATCAGTCACTTTGATTTCTACTCGGAATTTGAGAGACCCTGGATTCATTTAAGTTCACCCCATATTTCTTATTCTCTGCAATTAAAAATAAATTGGGTGTTGTCAAAACTCTTATGACTCCTAGAGTTGGCTGACTTGATTTTAACTTGCGAAAGTGAAATTGAACTTTTCAGAGGCTTTCTGTGATTTTTACGCTTAAAAAATTTACTTGAGATGATAGCAGTGTAAGTTGCATTTCCGAGAATGAGTAGATGTTTTACAATTTCATGATTGAGATGATGGTTGGAAATCAATACTCACGTAAATGTGTTACATGGAAAGATTTTGAGAACCTACAGCCACCTGTAATCTAAGTATTTTTCTTTTAAATTAAGACATTCTGGATGAAGCTAAAACCCCTTCCATGACTGCCATACCTTCCCCCTCCCCTGTCTAAACAAAAGTATCCATTCTCACCATTTCAAGTTTCTTTCCAGACATTTTCTGTGCATTTATGTACACATAGATGGATCCACAAACACTATGTGTTTTTGTTTGTGTTTTTTAATATAATCGATACCATATACCTATGCTGTATATATCCTTTTGCAACCTACAGATCTGTCCATGTCAATATTTAAGATAGATTTGCCTATCTTTCTTTTTGCCTTATTGCATGGTTCTCCACAATATGAATATGCCAAAGTTAATCAAACCACTCCCCTATCAATGTACATTTAGCTTATTTAGTGTTTTACGTTCTAAAGGATTTTGCAATCCATGGAATCTCTTCAAGCAGCTGGTTCTAACAAAGATGCACTTTGCATAGACCGGGAATGCGCACCCCAGGTAGCTTAGTACTTCTGGGCATGATGGGTGAAGTCAATGTAGATTGTCTACCAGCTTTAATCCAGGAACAACTAGATCAACAAGCAAAAAACCTAAAGGAAGTGTATGTTGTGGGAAGGCCTGGGAAGGAGTTCCAGAGCGGGGCTTGCACATCCTTCTAGACTCCAAAGAAGAGGAGACATTAGGGAGGGATGGAGAGGGAGGGGAGGAATTACACGTGTCAAGATCAGCCTGAAAAGTGATGCTCTGTGATAGTGCAACTTCTAATTATACCAATTTTCAATTATATTGTCATATTCCCTAGTAATTATTACATTTAAAATATTTTGTCTTGAGTTTGGGCAGATCTTTTTTATTTTTTGAGGAAGATTAGCCCTGAGCTGACTGTTGCCAATCTTCCTCTTTTCTTCTGAGCAAGACTGTCCCTGAGCTAACATGCATACCCATCTTCCTCTACTTTATATGTGGGACACCTACCACAGCATGGCTTGCCAAGCGGTGCCATGTCCGCACCAGGGATCCGAAGCCACGAACTCCAGACCGCTGAAGCGGAACCTGAACACTTAACTGCTGTACCACCGGGCCAGCCCAAGTTTGGCCGAATCTTGATGACTTTTTGCTGATATTATAATTAATCCATTTGTATTATTTTTATCATCACTTGAAGCAAGTCTTTGTTAAAATTTATAAGAATTATCATTTCCATTGCATCTGCTGAATTACACAGAAAATGTCATTAGAAACCGTGAAACCATCTTCTAGAGAAAAGGAATCACAACAAGTTAACTGAGAGCTGTGACACGGTGCCAGCATGGCTCCCTCCACAGGGTAACAGGTTGGGCGAGGCACTGGACCTCTCTGAGCCTCAGTTTTCTGATGTGTAAAATGAGGGAGTTGAAATCCCTGGTGGGGCCAGTAGGTGAGGTCATGAGAGAGGTATTGGGGTAAGAGGCAGTCTTTAGGGCCAACAAATTTTTGGCATTCTAGAATTCAGGCTCAAGAATACTAGAATCTCTGCTTTTTCAGGAGGGAATCTGGAAGCCTAGTTTCCATTAGAAATCTCAAATTCTAGACATTAGCAAATGAGTCAAAACTTTACAAAACAGTTTTTTTTAAAGGGCTAAACGAATATATAGCCAAGCAACATATAAGTGAGGGCTCAATTTAGCCTTTGGGCCATCATATTTATCATCTTTGTGCTGCACCAGTTGAAGATACATTTTGCTGCAAATTTCTTCAATTTTACTTTAGCATTTCTCACAACAGGGAGATAGTAGTGGTGTTGACCCTGCTTTCTGAGTTCAGACAGGATGGAACTGTCCACCCACACAGTTTGCTCTGAAGCCGGAGAGTGGACTCCCTCCCCTGCTTTGCTGCAGGCGGTTACTTCCAGGCCCCGTTGTTTAGCGCAACCCCAGATTTTCCAGCTCTTCCAAGCCCAGCTGGTCAACTTGAAACTGGGAGGCACTTTGCTGTTGCCTCAGGCAAGAGGTCTGGGAGGGGAGCTAGTGAGAAGTCCTTCTCTGGGATCTGGAGACCATGAGGTTCAAGGTTTGAAATACTATCACGGTTTGTCTTTCCTCTTTTTGCCTTAAAATTCCAGACAGGGCAGGAATAGGACTGGTAAACATCAGCAGTTGAATAACAGCTGCATTTAGGGAGGATGGTTTCTCAACTGATTGTGTTTTTAAATTTTAAAAATTAAGTTGAATTGGGAAACATTTCAAACAAACAAAAAGGAATGTCGCAGACACCAATTTACCTATCCCTGAGATTGAGCAAGTATTAAGCTTTGACCTGTTTGCTCTCACATCTCTCTCTTTAAAACTATATATAAATATAGAAAGCCATAAACACATTTTTTGCCCCCTCTTTGTGTGTGTGTGTTAGTCAACATAAAACTAAATACTGTATTATTGTTTTGTGATCCTTCAAATGTAGTAAATGGTTTCACATTATACATACCCATTGAAGCTTGCTTTGTATCTATGGTTTTTATCTATGTTGATACATACAAATTTTGTCTATGTTGATACGTACAAATTTGCTTTATTTATATACATTTAGATGTGATGGCTGACGCATACTATCCAGTTAGAGAAATAAAGTACAGTTTATTTTTCCATCCCCCTAAACACAGTAAGTTTGTTTCCACATTTTCATCTTACAAAGTGGGAAGTACATCTTTGTATATGTACCATTTGGATAACCAGGTTTTTAATTCCTAGGTGGAATTCAAAGAGGGCTCATAGACAAAGCGTATTTTAAATTTTATTGGGAATTGTTAAATTGATTTCCAAAATGCTTGTACCAGCAATGTGCCAGGGTATCTATTTCCTCAGATCCTCGGCAAAACTTGGTGTGCTTAGCGGTTAATGAGTGTGAAATAGGATCTTGTTTTGACTAGGAAGTTTGTGAATCTTCTCATATTTTAATTGGCAGTTTATTTCCCTCAGAGTGAATTGAATGGACGACTCTTTGCCTGTTTATCTGTTGTGGCCTTTGCCTTTTTTGTTGCTAATTAATTAGGGGTTATTTGTATATTTCAATACCAAACCTTTGCCATTTAAATATGCAGAAAATATTTTCTTCCAGTCTTTGGTTTATCGTTTCATTTAGTTATTGGTCCCTTCGTGTAGAACGTTTTTTTCATTATGATCTCAAACTTGTCCATCTTTGCCTTGATATTGTATGTTTTACATCTTGTTAAAGAAATCCTTTCCTTCCCTGGGATTATAAAAATCTTCTTCTACATTAAAAAAAAAAATTGTTTACAGTTTAACTATTTTAGGCTTAAGAACGTTAATCCTGGAATTGTTTTCTAGTTATGCGATATGATTTCATCTTTTTCCATATAGATAACAAAATATCCCAACATTATTTACTGAATGATTGAATCCATTCTTTCCCTCACTGCTTTGCAGTGTTAATTCTGCAAATATGTGCACCCAGCACTCACTCATATATGGTTCTGTTTATTTAGGGCTTTAACTTCTCACAACATTCTAGAGTTTTCTCTTTGTTTAATTCTAAATATTTGATATTTTTAGTGCTATTGTAAATGGTCTATTTTTTTAAATTTAATAATCTATTAAAGATATAGCAAAACGTAGTTGAATTTTGTATTTTGGCTTTGATCAAGCAACTTGGAAGAGTTCAAATGCATTTAAGGATAGAAAATTTCCCCCAAAATACTGCTTTAGCTACATCACACACCTTTTAATGAGCCATATTTTAATATCAAGTTCAAAATCTGTTCTAATTGATTTCCTTGTCTCATGGGTTACTTAGATGTTTATTTCTTAATTTCCAAACATAGGGAGATTCTCTACATATCTTTTTGTTGTTGAATCGTGGTAGAGATGATATTCTGACTTCAAAGATTTCTGACAAAGTCAAGATTTTTTATCATGTTTTTAAAATTGTAATGCATATGTACATGTATTTTTTATATATCCTACTCAGTGGATATTTAATCTGAATTCCATACCTTTTATCAAATCTTGAAAATTCTCACCCATTATTTTTTTCTATTCTCCTTGTCCACTCTCTCTACTTCTGGCATTCCTAGGATGTATGCTGGATCTTCTCATCTTTTCCTCCAATTCTCCTCACTTCTTGTATCAGATACCTTTCATATACCACTCAGATCCTCTTGGCCTCACCTTGCTCCTGGGCAGTGGGCACTTACTTTCCCCAGCGGCCAGCTTGGCCATAGACTTTATATAAGCACAGCCTGATGGTTCCTCTAGACTCCATCCCCTGGCTACCCCTTGCATCCTAGAAGTGTAGGCCATTAACACCTGTAGGGCAAATCTTTGACCAGTGGGAGATGGGAGCCATTGGGTAAATTCTTCTCTTCTCCCCACAGAAGACCCGTCCTGAAGTGCACAGGTTCTCACAGACTCTCCATAAGGCCAGTCACCAGATGTAATTGAGACCAAGTTGTAGCAAATTGAACTTCTCCCTCACGTGCTGCTTCCCTTCATGCTGCATTCTGTAAAACATCCTCACATCTATCTTCCAGGTTTTAATTTTTTCTTCTGCCATTTATAATTTTAAGTAGATTTTAAATCTGCTGTAGTTTTTAATAACAATGAAGAACTCTAGCATCATTCAACACAGGTTATACTCTCAGATGTATTAATTACTAGGTTTTAAATTTTTGTCTTAGTTTCCTCTTTTTTTTTTTTTTTAAAGATTGGCAACTGGGCTACCAACTGTTGCCAATCTTTTTTTTTTTTTTTCTGCTTTATCTCCTCAACCCCCCCGTACATAGCTGTATATCTTAGTTGCAGGTCCTTCTAGTTGTGGGATGTGGGATGCCTGGCCTGACGAGCAGTGCCATGTCTGCGCCCAGGATCCGAACCCAGGGCCGCCGCAGCGGAGCGCGCAAACTTAACCACTTGGCCACGGAGCCAGCCCCTCAGTTTCCTCTTTTAAGAAGAAGAAAGAATGGAAAGAATGGAAAGAATGGAAGTAACAGACCCACTTCAGGATTTTATGAGGATCAGATTACCTAACACACATAACACATAATTTACCATGCCTGTCACATCGTAATCAGTCAATAACATTAACTATGATTATTGTAATTCATTAAATCTTAGTTTTCAGTGACTGTTCCTACTTCTAGAAGTTCTACTTGAAGTCCAAGTCTGTCTGGGATTTTTTTTGTCTTTTCTTATAGTCTCCTCCTCCTCCTTTTTTTTTTACTTTTAATCATTTTACACCTACTTATTTTATATTATTTTTCTGATTTTTTTCTATTTTTTCAAAGTCTGGGAGTCTGTCTTGTTTCTTTTGTCTATTGACTCTCATCCTTGCGGAGACAAGGTGAGAATCTGGGGAAATAGGCCTCCTCTGTCATCACAGCCTGCCCCGCCCATTTCCCCTCATTGCTCGCAGATTGGAGCTGTCCTGCTTTGGGAGAAAAAAAGAGCAAAGTAGTTCTGTGGCTTCCATGGGATTTTTTCCCTTTAAGATGGACGTATGGAGTAATGGTTTGCGGGGAGGGGCAGCACCAGACATGCTTCCTTTGGTGTTCTCAGAGTCGCTGTCCCCCAGTTCCCTCCCACGGCTCGCTTCCTCCAAACACACTAGACTTTTATGTGATGGGATAGAGGTCAAGGTGGATAACAACAAACCACCAGCTTCCTCTTGCTGACCAGACTGAGGCCTTTCGTCCTTGAGCGTTTCTCTGAGGTTACAGTGGCTGGTTTGTTTTCAGGCATGATCCCTTGGGAAAACTATGAATTAATTTGTCCTTGTAATTCCCTTATAATTTTTGCCATGTTACCCAAAGCACAATAATGACTGCCTAGTGTTAACTATGAGTAAAGTGAACTTTGTTAATTATTGCAGTTGCTTAAAACCCTCAAGCCTGACAGTGTAAGATTCTGACGGCAGGGCTGTCTGGTTTGCAAATGCCCTGTGGTTCTTCATCCGTGTGGATTTGACCATACTCATGCCGTGGCTTTCAGCCAAAAAGCATCCATCCGCCACAGAGTACATTTTCCAAGATCCGTAAAAACACACAGCACTCAGAGCATTTTTGTTCTACAAAGTTTATATCTGGCCTCAGCCTAAACTTTTTCATCATAACAGACTTTCACTCTAGGTCATTTATTTCACCTCTGTTTTCAGTTTAAGGAAATAAGGAAACCAGAATTATATCAACTTCTTAATGGAATAGACATTTCCTGTATCAGCCCTACCACCATGGCCTTGAACAGTTACCGAACCTCTCTGAGTTGTCTTCATCTCTACAAATCTGATAAGAAAGCATCTGACTCCAACTTCTAGGTTTATCTCACGAGATATAATTGTTTGCTCTTGTCTTCTCGAAGCAGCCATGTCAGTCATTTCATTCTTTGAGTTCTTCATGTAACTGCCAATGATGACCTTTGGTTTCAGGTACATTTTCTAGCCAAGACTGAATTAAATTATATCAGCTCTATAATTTTCCACTTTACATGCTTTCATAAGTTTAGATAAATAAACATCTATGTCCATGTCATCCAATAGAAATATAATGTGAGCCATAATTATGAGCCACACATGTAATTTAAAATTTTCCAGTAGCCACATTAAAAAGAAACAGGTGAAATTAACTTTAAAACATTTTATTTATCCCAATACATCCATAATATTATCATTTCAACATGCAATCATTATTAAAAACATTAATAGATATTTTACGATCTTTTTTTCGTATTAAGTTCTCAAAATCTGGTGTCTACGTCTGTGTCTACAGACCAGCCACATTTCAAGTGTCTATAGCCACATGTGGCCACCATCCTGGACAGCAAAGAGCTATATAAATTGCATCCAGGTACAAGAGGGGGATACAGTCCATGAGCTCATATCTCTGAATGGAACATGTTTTGTATGATTATTTGCCACAAGAAATAAACGTGTCAAAATGACAAACTTTAACCAAAGACAACAAATCAGCATGGGTTGTGCCTAAATATCTGTGCAACTTTTCTCCAGAAAATTAAGATAGTTAGCCTTGGCTACAGTGCTTAAAGCTACACAAATTACCGTTTGTACGTATTTAATTATATTGCCCCATTATCAAAATGTGAGCACGTTACGTACGTGAAGATTTGAAGAAACGTCACAAAAACAGCAAACACTGAGGAACTCATTTGGAGTGGAGAAAAGGAGAAATATGTAGAAAACCAACGTGCCATACTTTGCCTTTCATCTTAAGCCAGAAACTAAATTATCACTAGAATTCAGCCAGGTAACAACAGGTTTAGTGTTATCTTGAACAAATGACTTCGAAAAGGATCTCGATTTTTCTTATCTGAAAATGCTGGCACTATATCTACTGCACATAAAGTACTCAACACAATGCCCAGTACAAAGCAAGTACTCAGCTTTTATATTCTAGCTAGAATTATTTTATTATTATTATTAAAAGCAGGAAGGGGAGAATAGGACAGAGACGTGAGCATGTGGCTAGGTGCTGGGCATTCACTGATAAACAAAACAGTCTGAAGGGCTGGCCATAGTGGAGTTGGGAGTCTAGGGCACAGGGAAGAAAGACAACACCCAGGAAACAAACGTGTAACTATGGATTGTGGTGCCTGTTAGGAGAGAATAAGATGTGCAGATGGGGAAGGAGAGGTTTTACCCTGGCTGGAGGTGGTTGGGGAACACATTTCTGAGGAACTGGCTCATGGGCTAAGGCCTGATGTGGAGACAGCCTTGGGAAGCACTGAGGAAGTGGTCCAGGCCGGGCCTCTCCACGGTGGAGAGAGGAGAGACACTTCCAATTTTATGGTTCTGGGGTTGTCAAAGAATGAAACCAAGGCCAACAGAAGTTCATAAAAAAACGAAAAAGAGAAAGCTGAGTTTATTTACTCACCATGAAGGAAACGCATATGCTGAATATTTTGCTAGAGGTGGGGCGAGGGTGGGAAGCAGGGAGTCAGGGTGCTCCAGAGCGGGTGGGCTCGTGATATTGTGTTAATTAAGGATGGGAAATTGCTCACTGGATAAGGTGGAATAGGTTCACAGGACTGTATGTGGCCGATCATCCTGTAATTTTAATGTTTGCACTTAACAAATTAATGTTTTAACAAATAAGAGACATGCAGTGTGTTTACGCCATTCCCAAGACAATTGTTGCATTAGCAATGGATGAGTAATGAATTCACACTGTGACTTGGAAATGGGCCCACGTATAAAGTGATGTGATGAAAACGTTCTTCTTTCGTTCCTGTTGACATGTCTCTGTCATCCTCTCCTCAACCTCACTGGGACGGGTCTGAATTTGCCAATGTGGCTGTGAGGCCCTGGGCTGGAAGGTGAAGCTGGGCCAAACAGCCCTTGTCCCAGCTGACATAGGCCCAGGCCAGAGACAGCTCTAAGCCAGGGAAAGATGAAACCCAGTTAAGGATGTGGAAGGAAGTGAAGAGCTCTTCACGCAGAGGACCAGTAGTGCCAGCCTCCCCCGGGCTGGTTAGAAAGGCAGAATGTCATGATGGGCCCCAGCCCAGACCTCTCCAACTGGAATCTGCATTTTAACCAGCTCCACAAGGCATTCCTGGGCACATTATTGGCTAAGAACTGCGCCAGCCTTGTTAAGGACTCTGGAGGGTCCTTCAAATGCAGTGGAATGGCGCTGGAGTTTTCAGAAGAACAGTGATGTAATCCCGATTTTAAAGATCTGTATGGCTGACACATGGAGAAGGTTAACTGCTCTCTCCTTGGGAACCCAGCCTACGCAAGAGAGAAGTGACAAAGCAGGGAACAAGTCTTGTTGGCGCTTTCTCTTTGGTTCCTGGTGCCTTGGAAGTCAGAAAGAAACGGAGGAGAACCAGTCTAGCTCAACCCAGCAATTGCTCAATCTGTCTCTGTTAAGTGACTCAGTGCAATTAATTTGATAACCATTTATGTACAGGCAGAGGTCTGATGCTCTGTACACACAATGTCAGGCTATCAAAAAATGTTTCCATATATCATGATGGGTATTATATATGTGTGTATGTGTGTGTACAGATAAATACACATACATATGTTTAAAGAGTCTTTGATATTCTCAGCATTTTGGTATTAATTATTGCAGTGAGATAATAGGAAAAACAAAGTAATTCTCAGAGCTATTTAAAAAGTAACTGTATAAAAATCTTTGATTTTTCTGACAGTAGTTTTGGGGTAAGTTAGGAATTTTTCATTTTTAATCTTTAAGATGGATGTTTGTTAATTAGATTGTCATTCCAAATTGGTTTCTTAGAGAAGTGATCCTAATGTTTAAAAATGAGTTCAAGTCTATTTAGAAACCTTGGGAGATTTGTCATTATGTAGACAAAACAGTCAGGTCACTGGGTTTTTTTCCCACCAGGATATTTTGTTGTTACATGAACTTCTCAGGGAGAATGTTCTACAAGTGGAAAGTTGAGAAATCTGTCATATTTTCCCTTTGAATCAAATGACAAAGAAAGTCTGGAAAGACCCAAGGCAACAAGACTAATATTCATTTTCTTTGTTTAATCAGATGATAGGATAGTTTTATGCTGTTTATTTATGTATGGTATTGGGAAAGCTGAAGAGTTCACATGCCAGCTTTAAAAAAAAGTTTTTTGTGTTGTACAAAATTTGGAAAATGTTTAAAAGTGCAAATAGAAATATAAAAATAGAAACTATCCATATCATATTACCCATAGATGACTACTCTTAACATTTTGGTCTATTTCCTTCTGAACTTTTTTGATTCTACTTTTTTTCATCTAACGAGCGACTGGTGAAAATTTTCTGAGTCGTTAATTATTCCAAGTCTCATTTTTAAACATCTGCAGAGTATTTCACTGTAGGCTGTTACCATAATTTATTTAATTAATACCCTTCTATTGAATATTTTGGCTATTTCCAATTGTTTAAAAGTAATGCTACAGTGAAACTTCTCAAAGGTAAACATATACTAAAATTATATTTTAAATAATTTTGTATGTAGAAGCTTTCTTATCAAATGTCTGATTTTGTGCATTTATGAGTAAGATGACAAGGTAATATCTTTCCTGATCTACAGATGAGGGTCTGGTCTGAGGTCATTCATCAAGTTAGTAGAGGAAGTGAGTTTAGAATTGGGAGTTCTGGTTATTAAGGCTCTTTGGTAAGTCTCTTTCCTTCCAGAAACTTCCCAGATAATTGAAAAGTAGTGTCAGGTGCCACTTTATTCATCATTTAAATAACTAAGTGATATCTGAGATAAGATTGATTTTAAAAATGCTTTGGTTATCAAGAAAGAATGATTCCTGACATTATTACCTTTTTACAATCAAAACATCAATGGAATACTTTTATTTACTGAAATATTATTTGTTTCTGCAATCTAGAAAGAGCTTATCCTAATTCTGTGTTGCTTCCCCTACTGATCTCCTTGAAGACAGTTGTCATGTCTTATCCACCTTGTGGTTCCAGCTCTTGGCATCACACTTGGTATTACTGGTCCTCAGTGAATGTTTATAGAATTGGACCAGCATTTTATTAAACACTAAAACTAAGAAGTCAATAAAGAGTTAGTAGATTCTTGAATCCCGTGGCATAAGAATAAAAATAAACCATTATTTTCAGATGAAATAGTGAATGCTTCATGCATTAATTCAGCTAGATGCTGGGAACATGGTCCCTCCTACCCTCATGGAGTATGCCACCAAATGAGAGGTTTAGTTAAGTCTGCAGACAATAACAATAAAATTATGCATGCTATAACAGGGGGAATATGGGGAAGCAAAATTTGAGTGGCATTGAGAAGGAAGAATAAAGATCAATAAATATACAGAACAGTGAACACGCAGGCTTTGCATTAAGCAAATATGTCAGGCCAATGGAGCCAGAAAGGAGTAAGATTTCAGTGGCTTAAAAACATAATTTATCAAGTAAAGTACTTGAAAATGTTGGAATAAGCGCAGAAAACAGCATGTAGTTGCTGGTGGTGCCTTTACCCTCTTCCAGCCTCTGCCCCAGCTGGAGCCCTTTTCAGCATTTAGCAGCTGTGCTCCAAGGTTTACACACAGACTGATTCTCCTTAGTTTGCCATGTTAGGCAAAAGCAGATTCTGCAATCTCTTCCAAAAAGCGATAAAAACTAAGAACAGTACTATATCTGAAATCTCGTCAGATAAAGTTCCTACCGGTTGGAAGCCAGACTACATGCCACACAGGTGCCAATGCTCTCTAATTGCTGCAGATATGGCTGGAGAAGCCCAGGAGGTGGATTTATCCAGCCCTGCCTGTTCCTGAGGCTGTGCCCCATGGAATGAGTTAGAGTTTCTGCTCACTGTGACCTGCTCTGGCCTTTCAGAGATAGAACGTTGAGAACCCATGTGACCTAAATAAGCAGCATCCCCAGACCCCAGGAGGGTAGTCATGCAGGCAAGGACATCTGAGGCACCCTGCCATCCAACAGAGGCAGTGGCCGGCAGCAGTAAGAGCCCCTCATTCTGTGCCAGAAGAAAGACACTGTTGTGACAGCTTGGGGCAAATCACTTGAATTTCAAGACTCTCCATTTCCTCAGTCACAGAATGTGGCAGATGAAATCTACTCCTCGTATCTCCAGAAATAATACAATTGAACACATTTTGTACACTGAAAAGCATTCTATAAATGCCAAGTAGTGTTGAGACAGGAATGAGTTTCAATATCAGAAAAGCAATAGTCCAAATATGTTTCTTATACTCATTTAATTCTCTTGTTATTTTGTGACCTAGTATCAACTTCCTGGAATGTATTAAGGAGTTTCTTATTTTCAAAAATATTATTCAGTGCATTCTTTGCTGCTGGTATTTTCTAATAAGATTGTTTGGGAACATCAGCAGAAATGGCATCCTCCCTTAACAGTGACCCATTAAAAAAGGAACAGTTTATTGACCTTACACCATCCCGTGAAAATACTGATGCTAAAACTCGGCCAATGATTGCATCACTTTTATGATGACTTTCCACATACCTCAACTAAGATACCTGTTAATTAGAGAGCTAATCCTGGGTGACATTTAATATTAATAATTTATCCCTCTCTTTAAAATATAGGCCCTTTGACATGTGTTTAAAAGAGAAGCCCTGTAACCAGGTTTGGCACACAGCCTCTTTCAAATTCCGTTAATATGTGATCAACGACAACAGGGTGGAGAGTGTAAATTCACATCGTGCACATTCACTGAGCACCCAAGTGCAATGCACTGTACTAAGGAAAGTCTTGGAATATTCTTTAAACAGAGGATGGATCCTTGGAAATTTTCAAAATGAAGTTGTTGGAACTAATTATCAGACTTGGCAAAAATATTTTTTCTATGCTGATCTCTTCTTCCTAACAATAAAACTAATATAAGTCAGGGCCAGCCCAGTGGCGTAGCGGTTAAGTCCGCACGTTCCGCTTCTCGGTGACGGGGGGTTTCGCTGGTTCCGATTCCGGGTGCAGACATGGCACCGCTTGGCACGCCATGCTGTGGTGGGCGTCCCACATACAAAGGAGAGGAAGATGGGCACGGATGTTAGCTCAGGGCCAGGTTTCCTCAGCAAAACAGGAGGACTGGTAGTATTTAGCTCAGGGCTAATCTTCCTCCAAAAAAAAAAAAAAAACCTAATATAAGTCCATTTGTCAATATTCAAGTATAGTAAGTATAAAAATAAACAATAAGTACTCCTAATATAAAAACCTTGAGGTAGCCAGCGTTAATATTTTGATGATGTATTTATGTAAAAATGAAGTCATACAACATATGGCATTTTTTATTTTGCTTTTTTGACATTATATTATATTAGCATTTTCTCACATCATTAAATATCCTTTAAAAATGAATGCACACCATTCCATCATGTTTATATACCATAATTTAAACTAAATTTTTGATATTATAAACAAGGCTATGATGAATTCTTGTCTACATATCTTTTTATAATAGACTCATATAGTAGAATTATTAATTAGATCAATTGGCATAATTTTTTGCTTTTTGTATACCACAAATTTTACTTGTCCAATAATAGACATAGTTTTAATATTGATAAGCAAAAAGAAAACAAAATTACGTCAAATCCTGTCATATAAATATAACTAGAGTTAATATTTTGATAGGTATTCTTCTTTTTTTAATTTAATCCAAAATATGATTTGGTGTGTAATGTGAGCCGAGAAGCTAAATTTTGAAAATTTCCCCAAACTAGCCAATTTTCCCAACGTTATTTCTGTAATAATCTACTAGTCTCCCATTGACGTCTAGTGATCTCAGTTTTGCCCAAAACTGAACCAAAAGAGTATCTTGAATAGAGACAGGATTTTCTTAGAATACAGATCTGATGATGAGCTACACAGCTAATGGCCATAAATAAAATATGGGGTTTACCAGTTATTTTCCTTGTTGTAGACCTAGCATTAGATAGATTTAAAGGCTCTAGCCTGATTCAGCCCACCATTTCTCAGTGCCACCCCTGACCCCTCACCCTCAGCTATAAATCTAGAGTGAGGTAGGTTCGATGTCCCCCATTAGCCATCACCATAGGACGTCCCATTGGTTTTAGGTCATTCCAAGCATTTGGAAAGAATGTGCCATTTCCAAGCAGTGTGCTAAAGAGCAATTTGTTTCTTTCCCAGCCCCACTCCACCTACCCCGTCTCCTCTTGCTTCTCTCACCCACTTTGATGACCTCCCAGCGGGTGACACGTGGGCCCAGAATCTATTAGACTTTTTTCTAGGTTTCTTAAGGGCTGATCTGCCTTAAACCCTCTATCTAAATTAGAACTAAATTGGTTTCCTTATATCAAGTTGAGCAGTAACTTGAGAAGCATTCTAGAGCATTATAATCTCAATAGATCATGTGATGGCTGCATTATAATCTCAGAAGCAAATATATATCAGTGCAGAAAAAACAGAATTGAAATAAAGAAAGGACCTTAAGACCCATAATTTTGTAAAGGGAGAAAATGTTTGAAATTTTGGCCTGCACCTATTAAAACAAAGCATCAACCAGACCCCTCTTAAACCATCACACTTAAGATTTTAAAACTTTTCATTTAAGCAAGTTAACATGAAAGCAAAGTGTTTAAAATTTTCTGATGTAGAACCAGAAGACCAATACCAATTACTCTTAGCATCCTCCCCCTAACGTGCTGTAAATGATTTACTTGGGAGCCTATTTCAATAAAGTTCCCCTTAGAAAGTATCAGCCAGAAAAGCTTCACTGTAGTCAGACTTGTTTTTACACGTGAAACTGCTGTGCTTTTTCATTTGGAGAAATCACTGAGTTGGTCTAAATAGAGTGGGTTCTATGTTGTTGTTATTATAAGCTTTTCTTGGCCTAGAATTTTCCTGTTTATTCACTATGAAGAAGGACCGTGTTTTTGTTTTTAAAATTGGAGTGGTAGTTGCTAACTCTATAAGCAAATTGAAGATGATCATGTTCATCAGAAGACCACCACAGTGAGGCACAGCCCTCAAGAGATGATCTCCAGTGGTCTCCAGGACCTTCTAGAGAACTACAAATGTGCATAGCTATGCATGAGAACAAAGTTAAAGGATTGTTAATTCCAATCATATTTTCTCCCTGAACTCTGAATCCATTATTTCTCATCATTTTTAATATGAGGAACCTTTTCTCATATAAAACTTTTTCACAGACCCACAAGTGTTTGAAATGATAGTTAGAAAGTCAATCGTTACATAATTCGCTCCACCAACAACTAGCTCTGTAGCCTTGGCTAATTTGTTGAGCTTTAATCTCCTTATCTGTGAAATGAGGATAATTATATGAATCTATAGATGGTGATGGTTAAATACAATGTCTATAAATGCTTAGCACTGTACGTGGCACATTAGGAGCTCAGGAAGTGTTCACGGCGGTGGGCGGTGGCATTTGACGGTATTTGACCAAATTATCATCCAGTTTTTGCCTACTAGAACCCAGCAGTCAAAACTCTTTCAGTTTACTTTATAGTCTCTTCTTACACACTAAGAGAGCAGTTGAACTACTCCTTTTCAAAAATGGGATTCTATCACAAGGTATTTGTTCTCATTTGTTTATTTCAATTTACTAACAGGAATAAACATGAATTAAGTTAGAATTGTTCCTCATGACTTGTATTTAGTGACACTAGATTTTTGAAAGATTTGACTTTCGAACATACGGGACATAATTTATAAGCAAATAGATTCTCAGGGGTTATGCATTTCCAAGAGAAGTAGTGTGGTTCTGTTTGTCTGCTGGCTTGCTTTGGCGTTTTCAAAAAGTTTGGAAGTATGTAGATAAGATTTTGGATTGTTCTGCTTAGAATAAGCATTTTGGGCAAAAGAGCTCAGGATGACAGTGACCGGCATAATGGCAGGGTGAATCCGGGAAATTTCTCAGAAACCAGTGGCTCAGGAAGATCTGAAAGTTTCAACCAGAGATCAGAGCAAAGTAATGGGTGGAAATGAGGGAAACACAAATCAGAGGACATATTGAAGTCGTACTTGACTTCAGACTTTAGGTCAAACCAGGTAGAAGACCGACTCAAACTTGGTGATTATCAAACCTTGCCAGAAGGACCCAAACTAAGAGGAGAAAGAATGTTCAAGGCCAATAGGCAGGCAGATGGAAACAAGGCGACACCAGAAAACAGAGTCTAGTGGACATATGCTCTTTTTTCCTGACCACTCTCTCCTTTCCTCCTTCTGGTGATAGCATGTTGATTTTACTTCAGAGAACTACCCTCCCCTCATTGCTTGTCGGTCCTCTAGCCAAGCGGTTGGGCACACGACCTAAGCTGAGCCAGTCAAGTGCCCTCTCCCAGGAATTTGAATCTTCATCTGAAAGTGCAAGGAGCTTATTCATCCTGACAGCAGTGCCCCGAAAAACTTTCCGTTAGTTTTTGTACCTTGATCCTCACAGCAGCCCTGGGGCTGGTCTTTTCTGAGGCTTGTTTATTTAACTTTTCTTCAACATCTGTGTGCTGCCCCATGTCATTCCAACAAATTCCTCTTTTATCGTTGAGTTAGCCTAAATAATTTCTGTTGCTTGCCACCAAAGGACCCTGGCAAGGATTCAGGAATCCAGACAACAGTCTGGCCAGCAGAACTGGTGGGTCAGCAACCTTCTCCCGAGACAAGGAGCCTCTTATATTAACATGTAAAGGGAGAGTTACCCTCAGGAGCAACAAATTCAGGCCAGCAAGCGCACATGGGTGAACTCTTGCTAACAAACTGATCTGGCAGTTACCCAAGATGGACTGGAGAATGTGAGAACTGAGTTACTGGTTAATCATTGCTTATCACCAAATTGTGAGGCACCTTCAGCCTTGTATACATCTAGTATGAGTGCCAGCCCAGGTAAAATCAAGATTGACTCAATCAGTCTATAAAAGAAATGGTAACTATTGAAATTTTCTCTCTTCCCAAAGATGTAACTTGGAATAACTACTTGACTTAGGATGTTCATCGAGGCAACCTTGCTTGCAAGCTTGGTCTCCACCTTCTGCCCTGCTCATCTATGTCCCTAAAGAAGTTATGCTCTATGCCTTTTGTACCAAGGAGGACTTAGTCAAAATTTTTGCTACTCTGCTGTATTTTGGTGTTCATTGTAAGTCGATTTTCATTAAATATGTCATTTTATTGGCCTTTTCTTCTCTACCAGCAATAACTATTTAAACTGCTCTAGATAACTTAATTTGAACATTTTTATAGTTCATACCCATAACCGAACAACCCAAATAGAGCATTTTAAGTATATAAAAAGTCTAATCTTTTTTTTCATTGCGCACATTTTGGAAAAATTCTCTTTAAACTTGTGTACACATTCTTGACCCTCATTTTGCATAGCTGCCTCATTGGACTTTTGACATTAGGTTAAATTTTTGTTTTTAAGAAGTGGATTCAGTCAACCAAGTTTTAAAAAATAAAAAGCTTCTGGCCAAGTGCAAGGTTTAGTTGGTTATTGATTAAATGAAGGATGAGTGGTTTGAAGTGGTTTGCCACAGGGCTCTCAGCATTTACCCTGGTAGTTAGTGCGTGGTGCTACTAGTCAGTACACAAAGATCAGAGAAAATCTCCATATGGACTGGTTAACTTCTAGCTGTTTGAGAAAAAGAATAATCTTACAAGTGGTGCTTGCCCTTGACTGTGAGGCAAAGCAATATTACTACTGGAAAAGTAATGAAAATGTAGATTTACGGTAGTGTGCTCATCTTCAAATAAAAAATATTTATATTGAAGCCATTGTTTTGCACAATGTGAAATAAGTAATAATAAGTTATGTAATAATCATGAAATAATTAATTTCATTTAATTTGTTAGACAGTGCCCTAGTTTTCACTAATGTTCATGTAGGAGAATTACCATGTTATTACTTTTATCTTTTATAAACATTTATCCCTATTGAGACCAGAGGGTGATGCCCTACCCCATGGGTAGTTGTGGTCCTCACAGAATAGGGTGAATACTTCCTGTCAGTAGACAGGGAAAATGTAAAAAGAGAAGTGAAATTCAGAAGGAAAGCCTTAGACGAGTAGTTCTCAAACTTTAGTCTACATAAGAGACTTTGGGGAGCTTATTTTAAAATGCATATTTCCTGGCAAAATTCTCATGGAGTGGCCTGGGAATCTGCACTTGTTACATCCTGATGGATTCTGGTGCAAGTGGTCCTTGGAGCTCTCTTGTAGAATCACGGCCTTGGATGATGAGAGAGAGGGAACTCCTGCCTCTCTCTGGGCTTCGCCCTCCTGGGCCTGGAATTCAAGACCTGTGGGCCACTAGAAGAGTTCCCAGATGCCAAACAAGTCAGCCTTTCCTACAGGGAGTCTGACTAGTGTTGGGCAAGCAGGGCCCCAGCAAAATAAGAGTGGACTGTACATTGTAAACCAGAATAGCTGGTTGTGTGTTAGTTACTCCTTCTGTTTCTAAGCCTTTAGTAAAGATTTTGGGGGGAAGGAGATGGGAATTATTTGATGTGATTTTTACTATATATCCAAACTCTATTGTACTTTCATCATAGTGCTGTCGTGAGAATTCATTGAGCTAAGTAAGGCACATTACACAGTAAGAAGTCAATGTTAGCTCTTTTGAGGTTGATGTTGACTGTCCAGCAATGATGATTATGATGACACCATGTCTCAGCTGTCCTACTGAGAATTAAAGGGAGAATGTGGTATAAACCCCTCTCCCACAATGGCCAGTGTTAATGGTGGCATCAGTGCCTCTGCTCTTCTGAGACGAGGCTAGCACAGGTAGCAGCCAATAGTAAGAGACCCTAAAAGAGAATTTGAATTTGGTTGACCCAAAATCAAAGCTACAAAGCCCAGACACTTCTTCACTCAAGGAGGTTCTTTCTCTCTGTCAACCTAGGAGGACCCTAAATTGGCTTTTATTAAAAGGGCAAGCAAGCCCTCCTATTTGTATATTTTAATAAGATTGGTACATCATTGAGGAGAGTATCTACCATCCATTTTTGAGAACTGTTTTATAAGATGAAATAACCCATTTCAGGACATAGTGAAGAATATTAACAGTTCTCTTCCTCGTTATCCTTTATAACTCAACTTATGAGAATCCTGTTAATACTTACCTTATAGATTCACTCTGCCACATATTTCTGTTTATTATTCAGTTTTGTTTTGGACAAGGTGAAATATATGTAACAGTAAGTCATGTAATAATTAGATTTCACCATGTGGGGGTTAAAAAAATGCAATTAATTTAGTTTGGCGCAAAAGCTAGTGTTTGGTCATCAATATAAATATAATTCACTATACACAACAGATGCATTCTAGAAAAAGCTCCAGGCAAACATATGTTCAAAAATCAAACTATATTGTTAAATTAAGTTATATCTTCAAAAGAAATTTTGAACTCATCAAGAAATAAGCATTTAAGAATCAGTTGTATATTTCAGTATTTACTGTTTCTTTAACACACTTAGCAGGAAAATTAAATAATATGTCAATACTAGGAATACAGAGCCAAAATACAGAGAAAATAAAGAAAATTTAGTTCTTGACAATATGGTAAACTTAGGTGCTCGTCAATGCAACAGAAAATTCTCCCAGGAACAACTAGTTAGAAACTGCTTTAGAACAACTCCTCTCATTGATGGTCACCTCACTTCTTTAGACATTTTCCAGGTATTTTCAGTACACATGGTGAAATTGCAGGTGCATGGCAATGCATTTCTCCTGTCCTTGTAATCAAGATAACATACCATCTTGAAAAGTTCAGAGCACCCTACTAGGACAATAGAGTAATTCTCCATCCTCATGAATCAGGGATCCAGTAACCTTTCAGATATGAGCTTACCGAGTTGCTGAATTGGTTCTTCGGCACACTGAGAAAATTGGAGGGCAGATGAGAGTGAAGATGGGGGAGGGATGGTGCTCACACTGCTCTAACTGGGATAACACTGGTAAATGTGGCAATGTCTTCACTAAAATGGGCTTTGACTGCTGTACTGTGGCGATGGAAAAGTATGACAGCAGGGAAGAGCTGCGTACAACCTAAATGAGTCTGCGCGCTGTTTGGGGTGTTCATATCTGGGTAAGCCTTTTTATGGTAGGAAACAGAGATTCTCTTGGAATCTCAAGAAATCGAGTTTTGCAAGTATACACACTTAGCAATAAGAGAAACAGGAATCTAAATCTGGAGATAGGTCTCATGGATAATGGAAGTTATTTTAGGAATAGGCAGGTTTAGCGACCAAGTTACCTCATTATTCCTTCAACAGTAGATATTACAGCAATTTGGTAGAAGTTTCTGCTTCTGCCATTCCTGTCCCAGCCAACAAACCGCCTCACTCTCTACCCTGTGTCTGTTCTATCTCACGGCTTCTGCTTACTCAGCTTCCACTTCCTCATGGTTTCTGCTCATTTGCATCTTCTCCTGCCAGAGTGTCTGCCTCCCGCCTTCTCTCTGTTGATCTGGGATTCCACTCCCACCACCGAGCACTAATTCCTTGCATCTCCAGAGAGAATCTGATCGATTTGGCTAATCACTTCATCTTTGCCTTGATATAGCTTTTGAATCAGAACGTATCACAGGACAATGGACTCCCCCTACCTTGGTCCAATCAGCTATGCCCAAGGGTGTGGTTCATCATCAATTCTCAAATTACAATTCCAATTATTTTGCTTTGGTGGGGGTGTTATGAGAACAATGTCCCAAAATTACTCTCTTAAAAAAATTAAAGTAAATGCTAGTAATGCCAGATATTATCTGATTGCTCTGATCCAACAGAAAAGTATTTTAAGCCCAAATCTAACAACCTTTTTAAATAGGAATCCTGACTTCTTTGTCACTAAGTTGTTAAAAGACCTTATTTTTTTAAAAAAAAATCACTTTCAGTATTAGCATCAGGTTTTTTTTTTAAGTACCTGGAGTTAGAAAGTGATAACTATTCAGACACTGTACCCTTTTCTCTAGGAGATTTTTAGTCCAATTCTGTTTATAAGCAGATATTTAACTCTGAAAAAAGGATCCCAAATGGCCTTTCAAAGCTCAGCGATCCATTGTGAGACATTGGCTTAACACAAAATACTTTTACATAACCCAAGCCACCAAGAGGGATATCCGGTCAGCTATTTTTAAAGCCTTCTCCCTCACGCCATCTCACGTAACAGAGTTACAGCAGTTTGCCTAGAAAATTGGCACAGGTTCTGTGATTCATGAAATGGAAACCCAAGTGAAATGTTTTTAACTTGTTTAAAACTGGAATCATTTTCACTTAAATGCGCTACAAAACCAACGAAATAACTTTCTGGATTAGACACACATATATGTATGCAGAATGTAGCTTTTTGCATGATATATTTGTGGTATTATGCAGTAGGTTTACCATAGGAATAATTTTCTAGTTAATTAACTCATTCAACAAGTATTTATAGAGTCCTTATTGCAGGCCAGGTGCTGTGTTACATCTGGGGGCATGAGAGTGAGCAAGAGGGACTTGTCCTCATACAGCTTCCAGTCTAGTAAGAGTTAGGCAATTGCAATGTTGGATGATTGGACTGTAACGTGGTGGTAGAAGATGCCTGCCGAAGAAGCATATAGAGGAGAGTCAGAGAAGGCTGCCCAAAGGAAGTGATATCCACGCTGAGACCTGAAAGATAAGGAAAAGTCAGGCAGGAAGGATGGGAGGGAAGAATCTTCCAGTAGAGAGAATAGTGCATGCTGGACTGGGGCTTCCTGTTTGAGGGCCGGAGAGAAGGCCAAAGTACCTGGATATAGAGAGGTCGGGGGAGGAAGGAGAAAGGAGGCTGGAGAGGTGGACGGGGTTCCATCATCCATCATCCAGGGTCATGTCAAGGAGTTTGAATGTGCTCCTAGGAGTAACGGGGAGCGCAGGAAGGGCTTGAGCATGACGGAGATATGATCAGACTTCTGCTTAGGAGAGAGCACCCTAGCTGTGGTGTGAGGAATGGATTGGAGTAGAGAGAAACTGAGGCATGGTCGTGATCCAGGTGAAAGATGGAGGTGGTCTGAGGAAGAAAAGGGTCAAGAAGGTGGAGAGAAGCAGCCAGATCTGTGAGTTTTTTAGGTCTGATCAATACAACTTGATGGTGATCAATGAATGGCTCTGCATCCGTCCAAAGTCAGCATCAAAACATTGCCCTCAACTAAGGACTTGTGCTTCATTCATTTTACAAATTAGTGTCAGTAAAGAGTTTCTCTGTTTTACTCTGTGAGTATGTATTCCTTTTATCAAGTAAATATTAAATAAACCACAGTTCCAATTAGCAGACTTGTCTTTGTTAAGCGGCCTAAAACTCTATTAAAAATGGCATAAACAAAAAGAATTTATTTGTTCCCATAACTTAAAAATCCAACAGTCATGAGGGTTTCAGGTGAGGCTGGATCCACTGTTTCAATAATCTCATCAAAGACCAGTTTCTTTTGGCTCTGCTCTTTATATGATGTCTGCTTCATTCTAAGGTTGCTTTCCCTCATGGTCTCAGCAATATATTTCTGTGTTTGTGTTATATCTACCATGAAGAGAAACCATCTCCACCAGTTATTCCCTTCAAAATCAAGAAGTTTCATTTCCCAGAAATCCTCAGGAAAATATTCTGGAATCCCATGCTCTAAAGCAGTCACAGTGCCCAGGGAGAAAGAAGTGTTCCTACCAGGAAGAAAGAAGAAGGATGTCAAGTGGAGAGGAAAAAAAAAGTAAACATCCACTACTTTCAGCAAATTTTCCCTTTGCATCTTAACTGCAGTCACTGTTGTAAATGAATTGAACTATTCACCAAACAAGGAGATTTTGGAATAAATTCTCATCTTTTGGTGCAAGGTACATGCAAGTCCCTCTAGAGCTGGAGGCGTACTCAAAAGAGCAATGCTTCTCCCTCCTTGCCACTGGGTCCATGACACTCTCTTACCTTCGCTACTGGCTCCACAAACCCACCTTGAATCTCATCTTTTGCAGATCCTGATACCCTTTCAAAACATGGGCATAAAATGATGCTTCTCATAGCAATCTGTATCCCTTCCTGAATAACTAAAATTGAAATACTGCTGCAGTCTAATCCAAACACACAAATAGATACATTTATTTTATATGTTATCTGCAAACAGACATAGTTTTATTATTTCAGATCCAAATATGTAATGGATGAGGAACTTTGTGTGTTCTCTGTAATATGGCAGAAATATATGATTAAGTTAAAAATAAAATGTATTATGATTTTCTATTATGAAAGTAATGTAAGCTAATTAAAGAAAATGTGCAAAATTCTGAAAAGTTGCAAGGAAAAAGCCAATCATAGTTTCTTTGCTTAAAGACAATACCATTACTTTTTTTAGGATTTTCTTCTAGCATTTTTATTATGTACAGGATTTTTAAAAATATAGAGGTAAAGATATTGTGTTTACAATTCTATGTCCTTTTTTCTCCTACAAAATAGAATCCATAAATAATATTTATACGGTCTTGTAAGCATTTCTTAACGTTCAAGCTTTCTTGACCACTTTTCTCTTAATGGACATGTAGGACATTTCAAATTTTTTATTACTGTAAATAATGCTGCTACAATCACATTTGTGTATGACACTTTGTTTCAGATTTAGGATTATATTCTCTATATAAATTCTCAGGAATGGAATTCCTGTGTCAGAGGATGTGAAAGTTTGAGATGCTTGAAATATACAAAACACCCATTTTTTGAATTCAGACTTTATGCAAAAAAAAAAGTGCTTGGGAGAGCAGGAAATATAGTCAGCTTTGGAAAAGTGTTTTGAAAAGCAGTCCACAAAATTGCTCTGCATCAGCAATATAAAAATGTTGACTGGCTCCATCCAAGAAGCATTTATGGAGCACCCCTGGTGGCCAGGCCTTGTATTAAGGATTGGAAGGAAAACATGCCACTGAGTTGCAGTAGATTACAGTGACTCAGCGAAACAGAGTGACCAGATTTCAAAGTCAGTCTAACAACTCGTCTTGGAGACAGATGTGGCTAAAATGTTGAAGTTGCCTTCAACTTCAAGAAATTCCAGTGTAATTCTGATTGAAATTGGGAAAACTTCAGTAAATTTTAATGGAAACCACTTTCTTATTTTCATAGTTGCAAAGGCTAAAAATAAAGATTGTTTTTTCATAATTCATTTCTGGAACACTAATAATAGTAAGAACTTAGAATATTACACATGCTCTTACACAGCACAAAGACCTTGGAATAAATTTGATAATTTCTTCAAAGACAGTGCCTTTATCAAATCAGCTTAATGAGAGCCAAAGAGAGTAAAAAAAAAAAAAGAGAGAGAGAAGAAAGAAATTTGTATTTGCTTAAATTTCTTTAATTATGAAGATATAACAGTTCATTTCTTCATTCTCTAAAGCACATCTTTTAGAAGAAAGAATGTGTTTGCTCTAAATTCAAGTGTTAATTTTTATCTCTCTGGTTATAAGATATGCTTTTAGAACACAGTATAAATGTCCAGTTATGTTATACCATTCAGATGCAGAATGTATTTGAAAAACTGACGGTTAATTCCACACAAGTGTTACTCCAGGTGCTGACAATTAATTTCATCTTGAACAGCTTGTCCAAGCCTAATTACAGGATTGTGAAGTAGACTAAGTTTGTTTCTGGTTGTTATCTTATCCCCCTACATTTTACTGAATTTCTTCATGTGTGCGTAACGTTTTGAAATGTTAAATGTGATTTACCATACGCTATCATGTCTGGCTTGCTCATTTCATTTTCCCCAGAACCTAACATGGAGGTCATAAAGTCAGAGAACAGGGTAAACACCAACCCCAGGCTTCAGTTTTCTCATCCACTCCTGTTACCTCTCAGCTCATTGTGGGGATCAAATGATGTAATAAATATAAAAGTGATCCTCTTGTCCTGGGGTTGGTATGGGGACTTTGAAAGTTTTCAAAATAGCGGCAAGTGTCTTTGGAGAAAGATAGGATGACAGTTGTCTGCTGTGCTCCAAATCCTCAGTTTCTGAAAATGTCTTTTCCTGGGACTTTGCTCTGTGTGTGTGTGTGTGTGTGTGTGTGTGTGTGTGTTAGGGAGGAGTGGGGAGAGGCAAGGGGAGAGGTTTCATGTATCCTTAGTGTGGTGAGAGTCATTAGTGAATAAATAAAAGATCCTTGATAAATCAAGTTGACCAAAAATAGGGGCCAGCCCCGTGGCCAAATGGTTAAGTTCGCGCGTTCCACTTCTGTGGGCCAGGGTTTCGCCAGTTTGGATCCTGGGCGTGGACATGGCACTGCTCATCAAGCCTTGCTGAGGCGGCGTCCCACATAGCACAACCAGAAGGACCTATAGAAGGGCCTACAGCTAGAGTATACAACTATGTAGTAGGGGACCCTGGGGAGAAGATGAAAGGAAGAAAAAAAAGAAGATGAAGAAGATTGGCAACAGATGTTAGCTCAGGTGCCAACTTTAAAAGAAAAAAAAAAGTTGACCAAAATGAGTAAGAGTTTAGAGCAGTGCTTATCCAACTTCCTGTAATGAATGAACAGTTTTGTTTTAGTTTTTACTTTTCATTCCATCCTGGACCAGTACTTTGGGAAAACAGAATGAAAACGAATTATAAGAATGTAGAATAAAAAGATATAAAATGTAAGCTGAATATTTTGTTTTAGATTCAACCAGCGTAAAATCACTCTGTCAAATTGCTTTAAACTTTCTAAATGCTAACTCTCAAATTCTGTACTTATTTCCCCATGGACAGGTATGAAACTGAGACCCATGCTTTGAATTGCACTGGTTTAAAGGACCTGAATAATACAATTAATAATTAACCTGGGGGCCGGCCCTGTGCCTGAGTGGTTAAGTTCACACACTCTGCTTCGGCAGCCCAGGGTTTCACCAGTTTGGATCCCGGGTGCAGCCCTAGCACCTCATCAAGCCATGCTGAGGCAGCATCCCACATAGCACAACCAGAAGGATAATTTGAGCAGAGTTTGTTTATGGAGACATTGTTTACAAGGTGAGGTTCAGGGAAACTGTCAGAGATATTATAGCAGCCAAACTGTTTCCACCTCTGCTCCTTTTCTGGGGCCCAGAAACACAGTGGTACTGAGTTGGCCGCCATCTTGATGGGTGCAGGGACCATAGGTAGAGGAATCCAGGAGTTCAAGATGACCCTGCAGGGAGGAAGCCAGGAGAATAAAGACCCTGATCTCATCTGCTCCCTTCCTCCCTCCTTTCCTCCTCTCTCCTTTCCTTCATCTCTGGCCAGAAGGCTAAGAGTTCAAGAGCCCCTTATTGTGGGAGTCCCTGGCTGTGGATATCACAGTCAGCCTCCCAGGACAGAGGGCAGGCCTGCAGGAAGGACTGGAAGTGACCTGCCACCTCTGTAAACCACATTCTTAGCAAAATGAAGAAGACAAATGTACTAAGCAATCAACTTAAAAAGTTTTCTGAGGGGCCAGCCCCGTGGTGTAGTGGTTGAGTTGGCATGCTCCGCTTTGGTGGCCCAGGTTCATGGGTTTCAATCCTGGGCACGGACCTACATACCACTCATCAAACCATGTCATCAAACCATGCAGTGACCCACATACAAGATAGAGGAAGGTTAGCACAGTTGGTAGCTCAGGGCCAATCTTCCTCAGCAAAAAAAAGAGGAAGATTGGCAATGGATGTTAGTTCAGGTGCCAATCTTAAAAAAAAAATTCCCAGTGCATAGAGAAAAATAATACGTGTCCTGATTTTTTGTTTCCATTTTTGTTATTTTACAGATCATCATAAATCAATTCTAAACTTGAGCAAGATAGCGCAAAAAAATAAAATTATAGTATCATGTAAGTGTCCTGATGAAAAAGTCCTGAACAAAACAGTAGCAAAATAAAATAATAAAATAAGAACACAGTATCTTAAAAAAACAAAACACCAAAACCTAGTAATATCATTCCAAAAATGCAACTTTGTTTAATACTTTTATTTATAAAATTGACCATGTTTACAGGTCAAAATAGAATGACTAAAAAACTTTCAATCATTTCTCACAACACACACACACACACAACTTGGAAAAGTAGAAATAAGTGGATAATTATAATAACTAATACCTCCTGAGCCCACCTACTGTGTGCCAGGCATGGTGGTAAGCATTCTATATGTGTTAGTTAGAATGCCCCAATACTCCCATGAAGTGGGTTACAATTGTTATCTCATTTTACTAAAGAGGAAATGGCAGAGGGAGGTAGGGAACTGTGCAGGGGTCACCAGGTTGGTGATTCGGGGAGCTGGGAGGTTAGCCCAACAGTCTGGCTCTGGGTGTGAGCACTCCAATACAGTGCCTGCCCCGTGTCCTGTGTAAATTGTGGAAATCATATTTATGCCAAGGTGAAGAAGAGTCAAAATGCCAAATTTCTTGGAAATAGACCATTTGACTCTTACGTGAGTATTAATGAGTATTGTTGGCTTGTTGTTGCAGGATTGTTGCATTTTTCTCTTGGGCAGAATAGATTTAATTCAGTTCTTAGCTGTCTATGTGGGTCGTCTTCTGTAAGTGATAGCACGGGCAGCTGTCTTCATGATGGTTACCACTCGTGGCATTGAAACCAAAGTCTAGAGCTGGAATGTTTGTTTCTTGCATCAAGGCTTAATCTTGCAAACTTGGATCTGTGAATGGCCATCCAAGACTGAATAGAACTAGGTTCTTAACCTCAAATGTTGATTTTCCAAATTATCACAATGCTTTCTTAAGAACATAATCTATTATATCAATAAAGTGCTAAACTTTTTTGAATGAACCAAAGTTGAATCCATTGTTACAAATATATTATTGATGCTATTACTTGAAGTGAAGCGCATGAGATATATACAGCATGTTTTCAGACAATCGCATAATTTCTTCATTCATTCATTTGTTTAAACACTTTATCCATTTAACAAATACTCTAGGCCATGTGCTAGTGTTGGGGATATGAAGCTGGATGAGAAAAAAAAAAATCCCTGACCTCAAGAAATTCCTATGATAGTGGTAGATAGAATAGGTTCCTAACTACTTGTATAAATGTTATAGTGAAGTAAATATAAAAAGATGGGAGAAAAGAACCTCTAGCAGCCTGGCCAGAGGTCAGAGTTCACATCCGGAGGGAGAGGGGAGGGGAAATGGAGAGGGAAAGACGGAGGAGGAGAGAAGAAATATTCCATATTTATGAAAGCCTCTTCTGTTCTTTTTTTTTATTTAAAAGCATTTCAATTTTACATTGAAGGAAATGGTGAGCCCCTGTAGGGTTTTTCGCAGGGAATCACACAGATTCACATTTTAGAAGGATCTAGAGACAGTGTGAAGGCAGTATGAAGGATGGCTGAAAAGGGAATTGAATGACCAGAAATAGTAGGAACTAGGATGGACCTAGTGAACCAAAGGGATCAAGAGGAACCCTAAGACTTTGTACCCCACCCCATCCCATGATCCCGTCGTTGCACACAGGCTGGCACACAGTGGGGATGTGAATTTAGACGAGGGACTTCCCTCTAAAAATTTAGAAGTGTTTACAGTAGACCCAAGATACGGCTCACAACACTTGAAAATAAGAAGACTAAACTGAAGGGCTGTTTTAACATTTTCCATGTATATAAAAAAATTTCTGTCTGTTGGTTTGTTTTACAGTGAAGCATACCAGCTGTTTTGCTCCTTACTAAAGGCAGAATAGAGAAAGATGAATTAAGGAATGAAAAATTTAGGTTAGGCGCAGAGAAGCACATTACCAGTAAGTGCAGCCTGGTGAGTATGGCAATGGACCATCTCGGGATGAACATCTTGAGATGTTTATCACAAGAAAAAGTCCACGTTCCTCTGGAGTATTTACCTGGGTAATTGCAAACTTAGTAGTTTTATAGCAGGGTTAGTTACCAATTTTCTTCTCTATCCTCCCTCCACTACCTTCAAATGGGTTCTTTCTGTCAGTGATACCCCTTGGAAATTTTCGCCTCTGGAAATTCTTGCCCCTGGCATACCATCACTCTAGAAAAGAAGTATTTTAGAGATTTACGTATAAGCAGGTAATCAATGCCCTGTTGTAGTTCATTTTGGCTCAGCCTGCAACCATGACTGGATCAAAACAGATCTAAGGGATTTATCTCTAATCTGAAGCATTCCTAAGAGATTGATTTGAAACTTCCCTAAAGTCCTTGAAAGTCCTCAGCTGGAGAAATGACTCAGGGTCAGGCTTAATCCCCTGCGTCAGTGTTCCCGCATTGTTGTCTTCGTCTAGGACAACAACCCATGGTCCATGGCATCAGTCACCTGGGGGAACTGAAACGTGCGAATTCCTGGGCCCAGCCCAGACTGACTTACAGAATCAGAATGAGGGCTGGTTGCAGAGAGCAGAAATTCAGAAGGGCTTGTGCTTTTCCCAAGCTTCTTGGGTAATTCTTGTGCACGTAAAAATGTTAGAAAACTAGTATGAAGGATAGGTCATGCCTTCAATGGTTTTTAAGAGAATAGGAAGTTTGAGGCAAGTGCTTATCTTTATATTGTATATGTTAATTCATAAATTATAGTGCATGCTTACCCACAGCCTTGAAGGTACCACATTCTGTAGGCATGAGCAGTTTGACCTCATCATAGGATGCCAGAAGTAGGAAGGAGCATAGAGATGGCCTTGACCAATCTAAGGAAACTGAGGATCCGAAGGATTGAATCCTTTTTTAGGTGCACTGGGCTAAATGCTAGCATAGCCTGACTGTGAGCTGAGCCCCATCTATCACCCGACTGTCTTAAGGCATTTCTTTTTATGATGGATATTCGTTGGAAGAGAAAGAGCAGCAACAATTTTATGTCCTTAGATAGTGTATATATTGTTCTAGACAGGGGCTTTTTTTCCTTTTATCTAAAGCTACTTCCCAACCTAATATTGAATTCAAACACTCCCGAAGTCCTTCCTGAGTGCCAGCAGCCCAAGGCACCCAACTCTTCTCCATTGTCTCAGATAGTGCTGGATCCACATAGGGTCTCAACCCTTGATGGTTCCCCCATTGGTTCTCATCTCTCTTCTGTTCTACATCCTTGGCTCCTGTGAGGCTGGCCCACGATGGGATTTTTTCTTAGTTCTAAACATGGCTATGGCACACAGTTAGTGCTTTAAAAATGTGTGTAGATTTAATAGTTGCCCAATTTTAGAAAATACGAAAGATGGTGGTGGATGTTTCCAGTATACACTAAAGCTAGGACTCAAAACTGCTCAGATTCATGAAACCATTCACAACCCAGACCTTTCGGCAGTGTAGAGGAGGAAAATCTGTTCATCTATCCTCTTAGGTTCAATATCTGAGGCTTGCAAATTAAGCTGACAAAAGCCAGGTAAACAGAAGAGAAGCATACATCTTTTATTTGATGTTAATATTTTAATATATTTACTTCACAGAAAAGCAGTGAAAACCCAAACAAGTGGTTAGACTTGGGGGCTGATATACTGTTTTAACAAAGGGCTATAAATTGTGGAGAAGTGACCAGACAGTGAAAAAAGGGTGTTGGCTTCCAAGAGTTGTAAATATATGGGGGAAACTAATAGTAGATAAGGATTGTTTCTCAAGGTTTTTTTATGCAGACTCATCTTGGTGTTGTCTCCGCCTCTGGTGATAGCGGGTGTTCTCTTCCTGGTGCAGGAGAGGGGAGATCATCTTTGCAAGGGGAATGTATGCCCTGCTTTTAAGCAGATATTGGGAGTGGGGGGAGGGGTAGAGAGTGCTTCCTGTATCTATTTGTTCTCAATTGCCTTCAGCTCAAGATAATCCTTACACCAAAGCGACATATTTTCAGGTGACATGTTCCGACCCCCTTCAGCAAAACAAATAAAGCTAAAACGCTTGGGGTCTAGATTGTAAATTCTAGAAACCTATGTACACATCACAAAAGCAGGGCTCTCTCAGAGAACGTCTTAGTTCTCTGTGCTTTGTAGAGTTGTCTCCGTAATCAGTTACACGGTGTTAATTCAGGATAGAGGTTATGGCCTCAATGCTCAGCTACAAAGATCAAAACTCTACTTATTTTTCGTTTGGTTTTGTTTTGCATTTTTTTCCTTAAATTTCATAATGCAAATTCTCAAACATTCAGAAAATTCGAAAGAATTTTTCCCTTAAATTTAGGTTAGAAATTGTATTTTTGACATTTAATTTTAATGTAAAAATCCTGAAGTGTTTTGAGTGTTTTAAAAAAATAGTTTTGCTTGAACAAATACGTTTATTTTAATTAGATTGAGATATTACCTTGATGAATCTTTCTTGTAGAATCTAGATTAACCCCAAGAAGAAAGAATCAAGAAAGTAAAAGTTCAACAGTAGTGATTTAGCATCTGTATAAAGAACAAGGGAATATTTTCAGTGGAAAAAATCCTCTTATTTACAAGTTCATGAATAGTATTAAGACATGACTTTTCCATTGAGGAGGAAAAATATTTCCCCTGTTGGTAAAAATTTAACAATAGTTTAATAAGAGTGACATAGTTAAATGGGATCAAAAGCAAAATCCAAAATAAGAAAAAAGAAAGAAAGAAAACCCAACATATTTAGGTTGGAAAAGCTACTTTGTCACAGCCCAGAGTGACACTGTATTTGAGGCTATCCTCTCAGTCAATGGCTTTAGTTGAAGTCTGAAGGCACAAAAAGAAGAATGGAAACAGAGTATTAGTTTCCAGTTGACCTTGATTTCAATAGACTGTGAAATCCAGGGTGTGGGGCTGTGTATTTAGAGAAACAAATAGTTCATTCTCAAAACTGAGAAATACCTGATGTTACTACAGACAGCAGTCAAAAACAACTGTAAAACAGAAAGCATTCTGAATGGAACAAGGGATTTGGAACCATCTTTGGGACGCAAGCATTCCAATTGTATGTATTTCTCCTACTGAAATTGATGTCTCCTGTCTATTGGAAACAGGTAACCAGATTTGTCTTGTCCTAAGTACCCCCTAATCCCAAATGAGGCACTGGTCTCGTTTGCCATTCCTTGTTTTGACAGATTCTTCAGATACCATGGGATGATGTATCATTAACTAAAGTACTGATAGAAGACTATAGTACACTTTAAATACCAACCCTTGACCATTAACCGGAACACTGGGAAAAAGGATATGAGGATTTGCCAGGGCACTAAGCCCTATTTAGCAGTTTGATTTCAAGGTTGGTTAGTGGCATGAAAATCCAGGCGCAGAATTCCTTTCCAGAATTATTGTGTTACTATGTATGTACTATTAAATAAGGGTTCATTGGAACTCGATGTTTCAAATGCAGTGTAACATTGGAGGGTGTCAATACCAAGGTATCCCAAGGTCTAGCTTGCCTGCAGGATATATTTCACCTGTGTTCAGACAGCTGTGTAATTTATACTCACCTGTATTTTCTTTGTGGCTATTCCCATGCAGTTTTTCATGTTTCATTGTCCTTCCTATCAAATGTTACCATTTTTATTATATGTATTTCTTGAAGCTCTAACTTCTATAACTATGACTGTCTTTCTTTTCTTCTGTTTTTTATTAAATTTTTTTTTCCTTTTTCTCCCCAAAGCCCCCTGGTACATAGTTGTATATTCTTAGTTGTGGGTCCTTCTAGTTGTGGCATGTGGGACGCCGCCTCAGTGTGGCTTGATGAGTGGTACCATGTCCACGCCCAGGATTCGAACTGATGAAACACTGGGCCGCCTGCAGCGGAGTGCACAAACTTAACCACTCGGCCACGGGGCCAGCCCCTATGACTGTCTTTCTTTAGCACCCAAAGTTTGCTGTCTGTGTTGAACTGCTGATGCTGGTATGCTCGTTAAAAAAAAGAAAAGCCATATACCACAGGAGCAAAGTGCATTTTTATTTTTAGTTCATTTTATTTTCAGCAACAATCTTCCACAAATATTTCCCACATATCAAGCACATTACCTTAGAATATACTCTTCTTGAGGGTGGGATGTTTGATGCTGAATCTTGGGCACCCAAACCAGTGCCAGCACGTAGTAAGTCTTAATAAATATTCATTGACTCACATTTAGTCTTAAATATAACCTGAGGATGCAGGAGTGAAAAAATGATAGGATTCTTGGCAGTATGGAGCTTACTTTCTTCATGAGAACAGCAATTGACAGCACGAATATCATTGGGAGGCATCTTGATAGCACATAACAAGTTCTATCATTTACTAGCTGGGTGACCTTAGAAAAATTACTTAGTCTCTCTGTGCCTCAGTTTTTTTTAATCTGTAATGTGTTATAAGGATTAAATGAGTTAATAGAAATAGCATACTTAGAACAATGCCTGGCACATGAATGATCGATAAATCTAAGCTATTACTTTTAGGTACCACCTGGTACTACCTGTATTGCAATCTTTTCTTCTCTTGCTTCTGTCTCTTTCTCTCTCTCCATCTTTCCTTCTACCTCACTCTTTTTCTTCTCACAAACATTACTTCATCCACCACACATGAAGGGGCCCATGCAAACGATGGCTCAAAACTGCAGAATTTTCGAGTTTCTAGAGGCAGGCTAACAGAATTCCTTGTTTGTATGTCCATATGAATGCCTCTTTCTTAGCTTAATCCTGTTACCAACAATTGCCCAGCTGGACACAGGACCAGGAATCCAGGGATTTTCAGATTTTACACCTAGACTTCACTCAGCCACACTTTGTCTCTTAAGTTGTTTCTATGTAGCTTTCCTATTTAATTAGGGAAATGTTTAATGAAAGAACCTAAAAATATTCCCTCACTGTATGTCTGGATCCTCAGACTAAAAGTTATAATGTCAAGCTTGTTTGCGACTGTGTGTGAACACATAAACACAGATCTTAAAAATCAAGCCAGTTTTTAATATTTCCAGTATACTTGACTAATGACTGGTCATATGCATGGAGTTGTGGACGGGTGCAACAGCAGTGATGAAAAACAGGATTCGTGTGTCTTTTTGGTTCACTTTTCAAAATGTGTAGATAAAAATTATGGAAACATTCAATTATATTCCAAATAAGAAATAGAAGTTTCATTAGGCAGCACTGTAGATTTAGTTACTTTACAAAAATTGTGTAATACTTCCACATGTTTTCTTGAAATTAAGAGGATGATATCCTTTTTCTTTGCTTTTCTTTTTTATAAACAACAGAAATTTATTTCTCACAGTTCTGGAGGCTGGGAAGTCCAAGATCAAAGTGCTGGCATGAGGATGATATATTTTCTTTTATTTCACAGTTTTAAACAACCTTATCTATATATTAAAGCTAAAACAATAATAACATTTTATTGTTCTAGATTGGCAATCTCTGCAATAGTACAAACATTATGATATTCCTTTATAACATGAGAGAATTTGTTTTCAGTGTCTGAGGACATACACTGTTTTTATTATACCCCATAGTTACAGAATTGATATTTTATATTGGAAATTATTTTTATAGTTGTAAATAATCCCAGAGATGTGTACATTTTCTTGAGAATAATTTATAGCTGAAATTATTGTTGATTAAAATTAAAAATAACATGGAAGCAAGTAAATAACTTCAAAAATCTTTATCACTGATAGTACTATATTCCATCCTATAATGATTGAAACTCATGCTAGTGTACAACTAGATACAACAAATATATTTTGAAATCTTACTAAGTTCAAAATGCTCTCTTAAGAGTTTCATGAGCTTTAAACATTATTAAGACACAGTCTCCACTTTCAAGGAACTTTCATCTGCTTAGGTAGAATAAGACAAGAACCCATGTAACTAAATAAAACAGCAAGATGCCAAATGTAAGAGAAGTGTCTTGGCCAGTCAACTCATTTGTCTTGGGAGATCAGGAGCCATTCAGCTGACTAGGGCAGTGGTTCTCATGCTGGGCTCTCCAATGGAAATCATCTGGGCAGCTTTCAAAAATACTGATGGCTGAGTTCAGCCAGCAGGGATTATAATTCGGTTGATCTAGAGTGTAGCCTGGGACTTTGGAGGGCTTTAAGAGTTCCCCCACGTGATTCTAATGTGCAATCAATAAGAGTATGGCTCTGAAGAATGGGTAAGATTTTGATAGATTGGGATGGGGACCAAGGAAAGGGCAGGAATAAAAGGATGAGAGAGTAGAAGGAAGAGAGCCAGAAAGGCAAAAAGTGAGTTGTTGTGGGAATCATAGAAGGAATAGAAGAAATTGGCTGGATCCTTCTGCTCAAAGAGTGGCCCATTGACTCACAACATGGGTTTCACCTGAGAACTTCATAGGAATGCAGACCCCCACCCCAGACTTACTGAACCAGAGTCTACATTTTAACAAGACCCCATGTGATTTGTACTCACATTAAGGTTTGAGAAGCTCAGGCTGGATCACAGAACAACAATAATGATGACAATCACTGACACTGATATAGTGGTGTGCAATTTTACATTATCATCTCAGCTGAGCCTCACACCAACCCATAAAGAAGTGTTCTTTATCATCGCCCCATTTTCCAAATGAAGAAACTGAAACTCAGGAAGATTTGGTAGTTTGCTCAACTAGAAAGTAGTAGAGCAGATTCCAACCTTAGACTCCTGATTCCAAAGGTCTTAGAACATATCACCACTTCTGTGGTCTGAAGGAGTCCAGGGGACACCCTGAAGGAGGAGCACTTTGAGATATCCCTAAGTGGAAGCCTAGGTCCTGGGCCAGGAAGAGCAGATCTGTGAAAATGAAGGACCCCACCACCCCGCGCCAGAGCCCTGAGGAGGGCAACCCGAGAGGGCTGGCTCTCGGCAGACCTAACCCTCTCCATTCTTGTCATCTCTTGCCTTTCACTCCAGCTTCCTAAACTGAAAAAACTTCTTGATGCCTTAGAGGGAAAGTTCTAGGAAAACAACAAAAATGGAATGCCTAGTCACCCAGACTTAAATGAAAATCAAACACACTAAAAGGACTTGCATTTTAGTATAACGTAAAAATAAATATCTCTTCCAAGTATTTCTCTCTCTCTTCGCTTCTTATTTACCTCCCTACCTCTTCCCTCCTCTCTTTGACACACACACTTGCATATATAGAAGTTACACAAGTGGAGAGTTCTAGAAAGAGGAGAAAGACATACACACACACACACACACACACACAAAACAAAGAAAGAGAGAACAGGCAGGAAGCAAAAGAATCTGGTGCTATGTCAAATATTTCTAGTGCATTATAAGTAAGTTTTAATCAAATCATTTTTCTTTAAAATAAGAATGGCAAGGGAAGGAAGGAAAGAGAAGAGGATGAGTTGAGGAATTCCCAAGGGAAAGCAGAGAGGGAGGAAGGCATGAAAAGCCAACTTTGAGGACCTAATTTTTGTCCTAAGCCAGATGTTTTTGAACACATAATATGGCATGAGAAAAAGCAGCTCTGCCAACTGTGGTCATATGTCACCAACATGGTAAGTCACCAGCACAATGCTAATTCCTGTCCACGCTGGGCTACTTGGAAGGTTATCCGAGGATAATCCTGGAAGATTCCACAAGGGTGCATGGTCTAGTCCAACTGTGTCAGGATGGTCCAATGTCAGTTGTCTGGGAAGTTTAACCTGCTTTTCCAGCCCACCATCTAGCACTTCCCTTCCTGCTCACCTCACTGGAGTCAGCCGGATCCAATAGCACGCGGTCCTCAACATGCCTTGCACTCTTCACCTCTAGCCTTTGCTTCTGGTTTATCTCTCCGAATAGATTCCTGTTTTCGACCTATAATCTTTATAACCCAGCCCTGGCTACACCTCTTCTGTGAAGTCTCTGTAACCCAATCTTATGTGAACTCCACTTCCTCTGAATTGGACCATTAAAAGAGGAGACCCTAACCCTTGTACTATTTTATCTTTTTATATGGACATGACCTGACCAACCCTCAAATGCTTGATGGATTGAAGCTGGGTAACTGGGATGTCAGGCAAGTTACTTAATCTCTTTTCCCTTAGTTTTCTTGTCCGTAATTTGGGAATAATAGTACTAAGTTCTCAAAAAGTTGTTGTAAGGATCTAATGAGTTGCTTTAAGTAAAGAGCTTACTACAGTGCCAGGCATCTAGTAAAAGCTGTGTAAGCGTTCTGTATGAGTCTGAAGACCTTTGGGACATTGCTGAACCAAACCCAAACTGATGCTAACTATTGATGCAGAATCAATACAAAGGCTCCAGACTACCCTTGTCAGTCTGTAACAAGTACTGCAAAGCTATCCCACGTTACCAACTGCAACATCCATATAAAAGAATGTGCATGTTGTATATGCACAGTGTTAAGAGTCAAAATAGACACACAGGCACACACACACTCACGCTTTAAGTTCCACAACATTACCAGTGCATTTAAAATTCCAGTGTGATCTACCACACCCATGTTCCCTTCCCATAGTCTCCCCGCCACCAAATGCAATCTGGAATTTTATGATAATTATTTCCTTATTTTTCTTTATAGTCTCACCCATTATATATTTATTCCTAAACAAACAAATATATATACACATATATGAGTTTTGCCTATTTTTGAACTCAATGTAAGTGGAATCATACTGTATGTATTTGCTGTGACTTGCTTTTTTCACTCTCCATGTGTTTTTTTGTCATCCTTGTTCATTGTAAAGTTGTAGTTCCCTCATTTACACTACCATATAATATCCCATTCTGTGAACATACCAAAATTTATTTTTCCATTCTACCTGGAAGTATATGTGGAGATTTTCAGTTTTCACTCTTATAAACAGTTCTGCTGTGATTGTGTTTGTACCTTTGTCCTGGTGCACGGTGTCAGGGTTCCTCCAAGGAACACACTGAGTGTGGAGCTGCTGTGGGGTAGAGTGTGTACACATTTATCTTGATTAGGAAATGCCGCGTTCGTGCTGGAAAACAGTTTACAGTCTCTCCTGCAGGATATGAGAGTTCCGCTTTCTCTCCATCTTCACCAACATTTGCTACTATCGGACTTAATTTTTGCCAGCCTGGGACCCACTTTTAATTTTTGCCAAAATAGTGTCTGTGAAGTCACACCTGAGTGTGATTAAATTTGCTCTTTTCCTGATTACTAATGGTGTTGAGCATGCTTGACTATGTTTATGGACTGTTTCTACTCCCTATTCTGTAAAATGACTGGTCATATCTTTTGTCCATTGTTTTGTCTTTTTCTTATTGATTCCTAAGGTACTCATTCTTTCTTGATTATATGTGTTGCACACATATCATAGTTTATGGCTTATCTCTTCATTCTCTTTATGGTATCTTTTGAGAAGCACGTTTTTTTTCATTTTAATATGGTAGAATTTATCAGTCTTTTCCCTTCTAGTCTGTGCTTTTGCATCTTGTTTAAGATAACTTTCCCTACCCCGAGGTCATAAAGATGTATTCTTAAATTTTCTTGTAAAGGTTTAAAAATTTTAGGTTTTCCATTTGAGTCCTTAGAACATTTGGCATTGATCCTTTGTAAGTATAATTTGGAGAAACTTTGTATTGTTTTCTTGTGTATAACCAATTGACTCAGTACCATTTATTGAATTTCCCCAGGGATCTGCAGTGCTGGCTTTGTCATATTTCAGTTTCCATATATGGCAGGGCTATTTCTAGCTTCTCTATGTTGTTCTATCAGTCTACTTGTCCATCTCTACACCTAACACCACAGTGTCTTCATTACTATGGTTTTATGTAATAAGTCTTAAAATCTAGAATGGCACCCTCCCTCCCTGGTTTTTTTATTCAAATATATTTCGGCTCTTATGAGCCCATTGTACTTCCATCTACATCGTAGAGTGGGGTTTCACACTTTTTGTGGTTCACCGTCATCCCTAGTGCATATTGCTCTTATCCTACTGCTGAAAGAACATTCTCAGCTCTCACCCTGAGGCCTTAGATAGGCCATAGTATGCGTGAACATCCACAATTTGTAGGGTCCTGGTGAAAGTGGTGGAGAGTTTTCAGAGTCAAGACACAACATTGTCCTTATCATCTGTTTGGAGATCATAAACCTGTTTAAAGTGAAACTCAAGACTCTTACGCTAGAGATGGTTCTTGACTCAATGGGAATAGCCTTGGCCATTCACAAACAAACCTGTTTTGGTCAATTTTTTCGTTTGACATTTAGAAACCCGTAAACACCATAATTACTTCCTTTCATCTTGACCCAGTTTGGCTTCTTCCAAAGCAAATCAAGGTCACAGTGCTATTCTCTAGGTGCTGTGCAAATTAGGTTTGTTAAGATTTCTCAAATAGCTACAGTGTAGCCTGAAACACAAAATAGGATTAAATTAAGAGAGACAATATGTACAAGAGTATGGAGACCGGAGAGGCTCCTTAACCAGTCCAAGAGCACACAGTCTGAAAAACAACCCAAGTCATTTTGCTCTCTGTCCGGTTCCAATTCTTCCTACTCTATACCAGGGGTCAGCAAACTTTTCCCGGATAATCAGAAAGTAAATATTTTAAGATTTTCAGGCCAAGAGGCAACGTCATCAACTCTTTGAGTATCTGTTCTTAGAGAATCAGTTCTGAAGATGGTTTAAGTAAATTGGAGTCTGGTTCATTTTATGTTGCCAATATTGAGAAATCTCTATGCATTAGGGACTCTTAAGTACCAAACTATAAAATTAGGAGTGGTAATTGATGTGAAAATTCTTGATAATCTAATAAAATACCACGTCTGTGTATTATAATCCCTTAAAGACACCTATTTGGAAAACATGGTTATTAATATATATTATACTTTTTCTCCATTTGAAAGTTAAAAGGTTGTGTTGAGTTATCCTTAGAGCTTCTTCAAATCCAAGTATAACTGTGAGTATATCAGATATGCCCTTAATACCTCCAGTGTTCTATCGGAGAAGTCTTCTTTGATGGGGATTTATCACTTGTGTCTTCTCTAGTTTAGACCTGTGTTGTTTTGTCTCTTACACATTTCAAAGGAAGTTGAAATTTCATGACAGCTTAGCATCAGAAACTTTTCTCTGTTTTTTGCTCAAATTCAGGTGACTACGGGGTGCCTCCAGATCTGTGTCTTTCTCCATTTTTTGTTCTGTAAACCAGAGCCTATAAAAACAGTTCACCTCCTGGGGCTGGCCCCGTGGCCGAGTGGTTAAGTTCGCGCGCTCCGCTGCAGGCGGCCCAGTGTTTCGTTGGTTCGAATCCTGGGCGCGGACATGGCACTGCTCGTCAGACCACGCTGAGGCAGCGTCCCACATGCCACAACTAGAAGAACCCACAACTAGAAGAACCCACAACGAAGAATACACAACTATGTACCGGGGGGCTTTGGGGAGAAAAAGGAAAAAATAAAATCTTTAAAAAAAAAAAAAAAAAAAAAAAAACAGTTCACCTCCTCATACCATGTCTGGGTGTACGACTAGCTTTCCATTCTTCAAATACCTGTTCGTTCTGAATTATAGGCACTGGCTGTGTAAAGTGAAAAACATTTCAAAGATCTGTGTGTGGAGAACTCGAGACTCACTGCCGAGTCCTTTGAAATATGGTCGCTGCCTGCTGTTAGCTTCCTTCTCATTTATTTAGTGTCCCATGTTCTGAAGAGGCTTCTTGTAAACTCATAGAGCTCTATAGTCTGGCGTCGGCTTTAAGAACCTTCTTATCACATCATTACCTAAGGGCTTCAAAAGGCACTATTCGTCAACTCCACAAAAATGAAAAGTATACCTGAAAATATTTGTTTTCAGACTGACTCATTCTTGAATGTCTGAAACTTATATCAGATTTTTTTGTTTATTTAATTGGCTTAGAATGTGGGATTGAAATGAGAAATTAATATAAACTAAACTTAAAACATAGATTTTTCTCAGCAAGGAATTTTTAGTTTTGGTTTTAGTGGCTGGGTCAACAGCCTACCATTCCCTCATCATCTTTTTCTTTTTAAAAAAATAAAATAAAACTTTGTGTTGGTTTTTTTCCTGATTATGAAGTAAAGTACATACAAAAATTTTAAAACAATTCAAGAAAGTAAAAAGTCAAATATGAAAGGCACCATAATCCCATCCCCAGAGATAACCATTTTCAACCCTTCTATGTATATTCTTCTAGAATTTCTATGCATATGCAAATATGTTTCATGCAAAAATATAATCATACTGTTTAGTAGTCTATTTTCTTCACTTAATGTCGTATCGCCTCTCTAAGGTAATGCATATGGATCTGCCTTGTCTTTTTATGTGTTGCCATAATATTCCATGGTATGGATGTGCCCTAATGTATGGGACCAACCCTTTACGAAATCTTGTTTGTTTTATGGGCCAATTTATACTCCCTCAGTTTTTTCTAGCATCACATGTGCAGGTATGCATTTCATGACCCTGGCTTTCAATGACAGATGTTTGTATTACCCTTTTGATATTCAAATTTTAAAAAAAGAAAAAGGTGTTTACACACTACAGCCTGGAGGAACCTTGAAGACATTATGCTAATGAAATAAGCCAGTCACAAAGAGACAAATAATGTGTGAGTCCACTTATACGAGGTACCTAGAGTCTTCAGATTCATAGAGACGGAAAAAATGGTGGTTGTCAGGGGCTGGGAGGAGGGCGAATGAGGAGTTGTTGTTCAACGGGTACAGTTTCAGTTTTGCAGGATGAAAAGAATTCTGGAGATTGCACAACACTGTGAATGTACTTCACAGAACTGTACACTTAAAAGAGGTTAAGATGGTCATTTTATGTCATGTATATTTTATCAGAACTAAAAATTTAAAAAAAAAATACGAGGGTGCTGGGGCCAGCCCCGAGGCTGAGTGGTTGAGTTCGCGCGCTCCTCTTTGACAGCCCAGGGTTTTGCTGGTTCAGATCCTGGGCGCGGACATGGCACTGCTCATCAAGCCATGCTGAGGCAGCATCCCACATGTGACACCTAGAAGGACCTGCAACTAGAATACACAACTATGTACTGGGGGGCTTTGGGGAGAAGAAGAAGAAGAAAAACAAGAAGAAGAATGGCAACAGATGTTAGCTCAGGTGCCAATCTTTAAAAAAAAAAAAAACAAGACTAGGGTGTTTAAAATACAACTGTATACATTTTATTGTAACATTTATTTATTAGTTATGTAAAAACCACCCTTATCTAGCAATTTCAATTATCTAGAAGATCATCAAAAACTAGGACAATGTTATAAAGCTCCTGAACTTTGTTTATAGTTGAGGATTTCAGACCTTACACAGAGTCTCTTTATTCTGAATTGATAAGCAATTCTACAAAACTTTAGTTACCTGATTTCTTAATCAATGGCATAGATGAAACAATTAAAAATGCAGGAAGAGATACAGACAGCTACAAACAGGAAGCCAACAGTAGAAAGAAGGAAAGGCAGAATACCAACACCACAGAAAAAGCCTACCTCAAAAAAAAAAGCATATTTAACAACTGAAACCACATGCCATCCTGCATCGAATGAAATACATGCAAATACCTCGATACATACACGAGCATCACTCAACACCTATTTCTTAATCACCAGTTATGTGCCAAGAATCCATTAGGGCACGGAAGTGTTGACAGTGACAGCAACAGTGTTTAGAAAGGGAGGATTATGTCATTTACAATCTATTTACAAAGGCAGAGGGGCGTGTAATACAATGACAGATGATCAAAGTTTGGGCACTTTTAGGCTGTCTTAAACCTTCATTTATCTAGAAATTATACTTAGACTATTTCATGTTTCCCAACAATTCCGGGTGCAAATGAGACTCCTTTTAATAATCGTATATAGTTTAGTGACTTTATCTATCTACATTGACAGCAACCACTTGGCTCCTTTTGTAAGCCATTTGAAGTATGTTATTCACCAAGCAGCAGGTGTGTGTATTATAAAGGCATGTTTGCTGGGTTTAAACATTTGCAATAGTTCGTCTTGATTTTAACCACAATGTTTTCTTGGCTATATCCCCGTTTCATTTGGGTATTTGTGCCAATAACCACAGTTCATAGATTTGTATTATAGAAAAAGCTGATACCGGAATTAAAAACAATAATGCTTGGTGTACCATCACTACATGATGGTGAATTTAGGGGTCTTCCTCTCTTTTTCCACGGAAACTATAAATTGTGAAAAATTGTCAATACATCATCTTCAGTTTATTTACCACGTGAAGATTCAGAAAGGAAATTTGTGGTTTCAGCCACTGAATTTAATAGTAGAGATAATAGTTCAAGAAAACTGTGCTCAAACAGAATCCCTGAACGCCATAGTCTCTGATGGGACCTAAGAATTTTTCTTCAGAGATGAAGTATTAAAATTTAGAAGCCTTAAAGTTAACAGTATTTTGGACATGACTGGTCTTTGCTTGTTCCATTGTGCAGAATATTTCTGCAAACAAGACTGTGTTTGCTGGAGGGCAGAAGATAATCTACATGGCTGTGATATTCACATTTGCCCTTTGAAATACACATTTGAACTCCCAGAGTTAAAGACTTTTGAAATACCTGAATGTGACTGGATATCAACATTGTATAATGACTATCAAACATAACCCACAACACTGCTCCTCTCATAAGCCCTGACTGCCACAGTCATGTCAAAGGGCAGCTGCACATTTTACGGGTCTGCGTATACATATTATTTTGAATTTGCCAGAATAGCTAAACTCCTTTTTAGGGTTTTTCTAAATGCAATCACACATTTGAAAAGACGTCATTTAAAAACACTGCATTTTTTATTAGGATATGATACCGATTACATCTCTGTCGTAAGAAAACTAAAATGCACTTTTTTTCCTTCTGTAGCTTCCTTCCAAAACTAGCAGGGAATCAAGCTATCTACATGCCTGGTCTGTTGATCTGAGTTGAACAATCAAACTCTATTTTAGCAGTAAGAAAAAGATATTTTTAACATTAAGAGGGAAAAAAAGCAAATTTTAGGAAAATGTAAAAATATAATCATCTCGGAGAGCTCCAAAATCACGCTTAACAAGTAGAAATTTAGTGACCTGAATTTCAATTGCTTTGCGTCCTAAATTATATTATTTTTGCCCACTTGTATTTTTGATTTTAAAATACAGAATTAATAAAAATTCCTTTCTCATATCCTTTTGTATTCCTACCAAACAGATAAAAACCATTGTGCAGAATTTCTCATCTTCCAATCTAAAGTATAATAGCACAGAATGAAATCTCTCTCTTCTGATCCATTATTTCTATCTCGTCTTTTCCTTTTCCACTTATTCTGCTTTCCGGCTCATGCATTTTCCTTTTTCTCGGTGCTCCTCCTATTTACAATACTGCACTCTGCCAACTTGTGGATTTTTTTTTCCCCAGAGCTAATCCTAAGGACTCTAGTTCATTCTCTTGTAGTTTTCTTTGTTTTTCTCCTCCTAAGATTTTATTTACTTGGCATTTGTCATCTGGATGAGAAGAAAAATTCAGTCAATCATCAAAATGTCTAAAATATCCAAATGTTTGGTTTTCCAGACACATAACTTACACTTTCTTATTTATTTTTGTATGATGTATCACTCTAGCTGTCATCGTTATGTTTATATGCTTATCTCTCCGTAGTCTGTTCTCAGTGCCATGAAGCTCTTGACATTTGCCCAGTTTCATTTTTAACCTCCTTTTGTTGCTTTAATAATAGTTATGTATCTTATATAGTTATATAAATTACACCACCAACAACTTGATGTATTTAGCACCCTGTAATCTATCTTTTCATACAGTCGACATTTATTGAGCATTTACTATATGCGATTGAGCCCCAATGGTATCTAAGAGTATCCTGTCCTTTGAGGTTTAAAACTGCTTGAAATTCTTTGAATGCCATCTCAAATCCATGGGAAGTCCAATTTCTGCCCAAGATTTCTGCCAGTTCCCTGGTGCCTGCATTTTCTTGATAGTTTCTCCTTCTGATTTCCTGTCCTTGCTGAAGACTGAATCTCACCAACATCTCAGTTTCCACAGCTATTCTTCCACTCATGGACCAGAGCAGAACACAGTGCCGCTCAATCAATTTCCCCAGAACAGGGCAGTTTTATAGAACAAACTTAACTGAAGACTCAGAGACAACACAGGAGACCTCAACCGTGTCTGTAACGTGCTACTTCCTGCACTGGGTGGTGGGTGAAGGGATATTTGTTACATTCCTCCTTATAACTTTCCATAAATATGGACCCTCACTCCCACCATTCCAGTACATCTAGAGGGCCTCGTTTTATATCAGACAGGCCCATTAAGTCATGTGACACAGCTAAGGGGACAGTTTCCCCCGGAGAGAACTGCTCCTCCTCTCTCCTGCCCCGTGAACTATCACCCCTGTTAGGAACACAGAGATGCGTAAAATGTGCCTTCCGAGGAGAACCTTTGTCTGCTGGTGTAACAATATTTGTTACAAAATATCATAAACATATAATTACAGTGCAATTGGATATGTTTTCTAAGAGCAGTTATGCACAAAACAGATGAGGGAGCAGCTAACTACATAGAGGATGTAGGGAAGTGCTCCAGAATGAGCTCAACTTAGCCAAGCAGAGTAAGGGGTGGCGAGAAGCGGGCATTCGGGCCAAAGAAGGACCATGTGGAAAAGCACAGGAATGTGAAAGAGAGCTGGAGTGACCAGTGGCCTCTGAGGCTGGGGAAATACGGGGACCAGAAAACAAAGAGCCTCATACGTCATGCTGATGAGTTTGGACTTGGCACTGCTGGCCGTGGGGAATGAACAAATAATTTTAATCAGGGAAGTGACAGAATACAATTCGGGGAATTTATTTAAGGTCTGATAATCCCAACTATCCTCTATTTTTTAAAATAAGTGCTGTTTTCTTGTTTCATAAATACCACAGAGGTTAGTGTAATAGTTTTCCAGAGGAGTCTTCATTTCTGTGTAATGTTTGATATACTGGGGACATTCTCAAAGTGTGATCTGGGGAATTCCATTTCCTGGGCTGCTTGTTTCACACGCAGATTCTAGACACTCAAACCTACTCTCCGGGGATGGGATCCTGGAAAAAGTCAGACTACCAAGGGCTCCAGGTAACTTATGTATACTAAAAGGGCAGGAGTACTATCCCCGATTTCAGTTGGAATACTGTGAAACTAAACAGAGATTTTCCTTAGTCACAATTTGATTTGAACTGGCACTATCAAAGAGGTATGTTAATCTTAACAAATGCAACAAAAACATCTGAAATATTTATATTTTTAACATTACAAATATCGTAAACATATAATTACAGTGCAATTAGATATGTTTTCTACCTCTATCTCCCATCTGGGTCAGCTGTACCATCGTCATCCTGAGACAGTCTTTCTGAGCAGATTCTTTGTCCTGGAGCCCATGTCTTTCTCTTTCCTGACCTAACTCCCATTTCGGGTAGAGCACGTGATACCCAAGCAAATGCAGGATATCAGATTCTCTCCTTATCCTTGAGAGAGAGTTATATTTGTGCTTTGCTGGCTTGTGGCCAGCCCCAATCAAAGTGTTAATTGGACAGCGTCATCTGTCCTCCACTTTTAGGGAAAAGGTATTTTCACAGTAGTGACCAACCCAAGCCAGGAATCGAGCCTGAGCCCAAATCAGCCATAAAGCGTTATTCTTCTCTAGGTGAGCATCCTTGAGACACAGCCTGCAGGTCTGTGGGCCCTGGCACCCGAGCACGGGGCAGGAGAGCCAGCATGCAGCACGGCCTCTATGCTTTTAAGATTGCACAGTCTCCCCAAAATGATTCAGCTCACCTGCACAAGGAAAAATTAGAAATTCCAGGCTCCAAATAAAATCTGGACCAACGTTGGAATCAGTATGAAACAGATGCATCCTAAGGCCCCTTGCTGTCTTAACAGCCTATGAATTCCAACAATGGAGAGAGTAGGTCTCCCACCAGAAGTAGCTCAGGCAACCTCTGGGATGTACCTTTGTCTGCAAGAATTGTCAGCTTCAGGTTTCTTCATCAGCTGTCTGAATCATTTTTCTTTAAAATTTTCCTATGTTTATTCTTACTGTATTTTTTTCTACCAGGAAGTCAAAACTAAACTGGTAATTTTCCAGATGGGAGAAAAACATCACTTAAGATGAATTTAGAATGCTTAAAACAATAAATTCTAGGACTTTAAACGTAACGTAATAGGACATTTTCTGGTTTTGAGATGAGCTTTCTTTTTTATTGTTCTGGATGACTTTTCTTTTTTATCGTTAATTTTTAGCCAAGTAAAATAGACAGATAGTAAACGATAATAATACTAATAAAACATTTGTAATATTAAAACTTAGAGCAAAAACAAAGTCCCTCTCCTGGCTACCCTCTCCTGAGTTGCCCTCGACAGAGGCAATCACCTTCAGCTCTTACGGCTGTTTTTTCCATTTATTTACCTTCATATTTCTGAAAAACAGGCTTAGAGAGTTATTTCTCAGTGTGTCAATTTTAACATTATCTGTTGACTTGTAGTTTGGTAGATGAGGACTCTTCCATGACCCACCTCCCTCCTTTTTCTCAAATCTTCCCAATAGACTTATATCATAACTTTTGGTTAAATCTATAGTGTATGATTTGGGAAATTTTGTCCTCTGCTAAGCCACTACTTTTCATGTTTGTAGACTTTCTTGGACAAACTTTTGTTCATCCTGAAGTTTTAAAAGTTTCTATTGTCGCACTTGTCAGACAATTTTCTCATTTTCTTGGGGTCCCCTGGGGCCCCCACCCTCTACCTCCCATCTGAGTCAGCTGTACCATCGTCATCCTGAGACAGTCTTTCTGAGCAGATTCTTTGTCCTGGAGCCCATGTGTTTCCCTTTCTTGACCTAACTCCCATTTCGGGTAGAGCACATCGTCCAGTAGTTTACTATGAAAGTGTGGCTGGGAGGAAATATTGTTGCTTCATTAGATATCTGAAAATGTCTGTGTCTCCTCAAACTTGATGTATCATTTGGAGGTATAAAGTCTGGGTTGACAATCAATTTCGCTCAGAATTCTGAAGACCTCATGCCATAGCTCCCTCATGGTATTGTCATTGACACAACCAATGCCATGTTGATTCTAAGACCTTTGTATGTTGTTGTTTACTTCTAGGATCTTCTCTTGGTCCCCAGTGTTCTAGAATGCTTTGATAATGTGCCTCAGCTGTGTGTTTGTGAGTGGAAGACATTTAGTGGGCCCTGATCAATCTGAAATTTCACTTTCTTTACTTCAGAAAATTGTTTCTTGTATTATTTCTTTGACAATTTTCTCCTGTCTATTTCTCTTCTTCCTCCTTCTGGAACTCCATTTGGTCAAACACAGAACAGCCTGGATTGATCCTCAAATCTTCTTGGCTTTTTTTCTGATTGTTCACCTCCTTTTCCTTTTGTCCTATTTTCTGAGATTTGTTGAATTCCTCTTTCATCAAACTTTCAATGTTGGTTGTGCCCTCGTGTTATTTATTACTGCCTAACAGATTATCCCCAAATTTTGCAGTTTAAAGCAGCAAACATTGATTATCTCATACATGTTCTGAGGGTCAGGAATCTGGGAGCAGCCTCAACGGGTGGTGCTGTCTCAAGGTCTCTTGTGGGGCTCAGAAGCTGTAGGCTGGGGCAATAGTCATGCAAGGCTTGACAGAGGTGGAAGATGAGCTTGCAAGATAGCTCATTCACAGAATTGTTGCCAGAGGCCTCAGTTCCTCAATTCAAGGGCCTCTTCATAAGGCTCCTTGACTTGACATGGCAGCTGGCTTCCCCCAGAGCAAGTAATCCAAGAGAGACAGCACACATCACAGTGTTGTTTATGACTTAGTCTCAGAAGTGACATAGCATCGCATATGCCCTATTCTATTGCTCATGCAGACCAACCCTGGTTCCATATGGGAGGGGACTACACAAGGGCAAGAATGCCAGGACGAGGGACCATTGGGGGTCATCTTGGAGCTGGTTACCATAGCTCTGGATTCTAACTTGTGTTGTTTCTTTTCTCCTTCTCCTCTGTGTTAGCCCACCATTTTGGAACTGCCTCTTTGGGGAATCCTCCATGACTCCAATCCAGATAGTGTTAAAATGATGTTTCTTGGCTCAGGCTCCCTATTACATACAGGAGCCAAACCCTCAGACAGCACAGTTGGCTCCTAGACTCAGTCCAGCCACTTTAGGCATCAGCCCCTTCCACTGCTTTGCATTGCCATTGCATCTTGCTCACCAGAAATATTTTTATTATTTTTGAGTTTGTCTTTTTATTTTCTGTTTTTGTATCTTACCTTTTGTTGCAATGAAAGATATGTGCCAAAGTATTCACAAATGTACTATTCCACTTGCTCAAAGCTTCCACTCACCATCCATCTTCTAAAAGTTAATTGCCACTTTCTGTCTGTTTTTGTTTTCTCACCTATTTTCCTTGTCTGTGGATCGATACTATTTTTATTCTTTATCCATCATCTTATTCTAGTTTTCAAAAGGAGATGACACATATAAAAGTATTTAAACAACTCTTTTGGGTTAACTCTCACATACATGTGAGCTTGTTTATTCTGTTTATTATTCAGAATAATATTGCTACTCAAGCAGCGTCCATGTTTTCAGGTAGTGTGACATCAGAGTCTTCCTTAGAAGCCAAAGAAGGCTTCCTTTGGGAAAGTGGCCTTGTCTTCTGGGTGACCCTCAGATTCTTACCTTCCTTTTAGGTTACTTTTAGGTTCACAGATAGAAAATGGATTTTTCTTTGAAATGTCTTACATTTCTGTGATTAAGAACAAGGTTTCTAAAACTCCTAGCAACTCTCCCAGAACCCACAGCTGGAAAATATAAAACTTCTACATTCACTTTAAGTTTGCTGTTGACAATTTGTATAGTTAGCGAGTAACAGCTTGTGGAAGTGGTGAAAGGCGTGTGGTCATCCTCCACGTGGACGAGAACTAAGAGCGGCTTTTCTAGGGAGATTTGCTCCCATCTGCAGTAGCCCACCTGGAGAGACCAATGAGAACCTGGAAGTGCCAGGTTCAACCGTCGATTCACAGGTAAAAATCCCCTGAAGTGCTTCTTCACTGGTTGTCAAATGGAAAAGGGAGAGGAGAGTTTTGTTTACCAGCTACATTTTATTTTTTAATAATATTATCAAAGATGTTTTCTGAAAGACCTGGTCTTACACATGGGCAAATCAGGCATGCAACAAAGGGGCCCCGTCTGCACCAACATGTGTGTCCACCTGTTGCTCTGGAGTTTGAATTTTCTACCATTTGTGGCATTGTTGCAGTTTCTTGTGTGTGTGTGTGTCTGTCTAAGAGGCATTGGTTCCTGAAAAATGTGTGTGTTACCCGGACAGATTTTTAAACACGAATTCATTAGCATCCATTACACTGTATGAGATTAGCTTGCTGGCACCTCTCAGAGAAAACCGTGCAGCAATAAGTCACTAAGAAAATAATGGCCAACCAGAGGGGCGGGGCAACAGAGAGGGGGCAGCCGTGACCGCTTTAGTGTTTCCCGAAGTTGTTCCTGGTTGGCCTGTAGACTTTCACCAGACCCAGGCAGATGAGAAAAATGAGAACAGTGTAGATACTGTTTATGAAGTAAAAGCTATTTCTTTCTGTTTTAAAAGGACATCTTGTGTTCCATGAGCATTTACTTGCTTCCTTTACTGTGGTTTAATTTTCCTATCTTGTGGAATTATGATGATAGTAGATAATAGATTTGTGGCTGGTGGGGGGCAGGTTTGTTTATGTGTGTTTGGAGGTGGTCATTGCCCTTGGTGGTGGTGACGCCAATGAGTCGATTGTAAATTCCTAGTGACCCTGTGGACGGCAGGGCAGGACCCTGCCTGGTCTTTTGTGCCATCCTCTCACCTTCCAGAGCTGTATCAGACAACGCTCTGCTGCTATTCATAGGGTTTCCATGGCCAATTTTTTTGGAAGTGGGTGGCCAGGTCCTTCTTCCTAGTCTGTCTTAGTCTGGAAGCTCCACTGAAACCTGTCCACCGTGGGTGACCCTGCTGCTGTTTGAAATCCCGGTGGCATAGCTTTCAGCATCACAGCAACATGCAGCTGCCACAGTACGACAACCGACAGACGGGTGGTGTGGTTCCCTGACCAGAAAGGAACCTGAGTTGTGGGGGTGAGAATGCTGGATCTTAACCACTAGATCACCAGGCCCTTACATAGCAAAATATAAATAAGACAATCTGACATTGGTCTCCATTTAAAATTCTTTTTTATTTTACTGCTCTGTGAAGTTCAAACATTAGGAACTTTTGGATTATATGAGCCACGAGATTCTTCCAATCCCAGAATTGCATTACTTACTCCCCTCCTCCCCTCTCCCCCAATCCTTGGACTGAAGTGTGGTGGGGAAAGGGGAGGCCAATAAGGGAGGGATGGTAAGAAAAAAGACGGATTCCTGTCTGCCATTCTGAGGTGGAAAAACATCTCCAGCTAAAGTTCTGAACTGATCTCTTCTTTAGTTTCTCTCTTAATTTTTTTTTACTTTCTTTTTTTTGGTGAAGAAGATTGGCCCTGAGCTAACATCTGTTTCAAATCTTCCTCTTTTTGTTTGAGGAAGATTGTCGCTGAGCCAACATCTGTGCCAATCCTCTTCTATTTTATGTGGGATGCTGCCATGGCATGGCTTGATAAGTGGTACTAGGTCCACACCTGGGATCTGAACCTGTGAACCCTGGGAGCTGAAGCAGAGCACTTGAACTTAACCACTATGCCACTGGGCCGGCCCCTCTTAATTTTTTTAACGTAACTTTTATATAGCCACAGAAAAATATATAATCAAGATAAATTACACCAGGGGTTAACAAGCTTTTTCTGTAAAAGTCAGATAATAAATATTTCAGACTTTGTGGGTCAAGCAGAAAAATCAAGGACGTTATGTAAATACCTATATAACAAGAGAGGCAATAGATACAAATGTTTTTAGTGACAAAATATAAAACTGTATTTAGAGACACTAAAACTTGAAGTTCGTATAATTTTCATGTTACAAAATTTAAAAAAATTTTTTTTCCAACTATTTGAAAATAGATAAACTATTCTTAGCTCACAGGCTATACAAAAACAGACAGCAGACTGGATCTGGCCTGTGGGCTGCAGCGAGTGGGCCAACTGCTGATTTAGACGGCTAATTTCATGAACTAGCGTGTTCTGTTTCTCACTGGGTTTTTACAATCCTATCTTAAGGGCACAGTGACAGGCGATGTGAGCAGATGCGTATCCCCCCTCCCCCATGCCTCCGTAGCCCCCAGAGCCACTCAATAATGAATCATAGCACAGTGGTTGAGACAGTGGCTCTGGGTCAAACCCTGTGGGTTTGGATCCCCCGTTCTGTTCCTTACCACCTCCAGTCTCTTGATGTTCCAGTTTTGTTTTTTTTTTTTTTAAAGACTGGCACCCGAGCTAACAACCGTTGCCAATCTTTTTTTTTTTTTTTTCTGCTTTTTCTCCCCAAAGCCCCCCAGGACATAGTTGTATAATTTAGCTGTGGGTCCTTCTAGTTGTGGCATGTGGGACACCGCCTCAGGGTGGCCTGATGAGTGGTGCCATGTCCTCGCCCAGAATCCGAACCGGCGAAACCCTGGGCCGCTGAAGCAGAGCGTGCGAACTCAACCACTCGGCCACAGGGCCGGCACCTCCAGTTTTTTTACCCATAAGATGAGGCTGATAATAGCACCTACCTCACAAAATTATCAGATGCAGATGAGATGGTGCAGGAGGCAGAGAGCCCTGAGCAGTGTCATCCGCAGTCAGTGCTCCAAATATGTCGACTATTGATGTCATCATAGTCCTGATGAGCTCATTTCCTCTACAGCGTCCTTATCATGGGATCCTGTAGTGTCTATCAATCTTCCATGAATGACGAAGCCCTTTCAGTCCTACTGGTCTCAAAACCCTTTAAGGCAAGAAAATAAAAGAACCTAGAGTTAATGATTATAGGTATAAATACTCTTTAGCATATTACACGAGATGGGCAAAACTTTCTTTCCATGGTGTTTATTCTCAAACATACCAGAGACCTCTGACTGCCACCTTCTTTGTCAGAGCCAGTAATCTGTGTTCCCGCTGTCTCCCAGGGAACCAAAAACGGGTGGCTGGCTTAGATGTCTAGACTAGGGATGTCTCTCTGGACAGGAGTTGAAAGCTAGGACGTGGCAGTTGCAGCGAGGGCTCTGTGACATCCAGGTGTGGTGACAGTGGCTTCTGGGTGGGGAAAAGGAGGCCACTGGGAATGCAGCGCATGGGTGTCATTCTCCTTTACTGGAGGGCATGCTGCCAGGGCTCATGGGCAGTTGCTTAAGGCGGACAGGGGGCAGAGGGGCCCTGCAGAGGGCAGCTCATGGAGTCTGTCTGGCACAGTTGGGCTGCACTTGGTCAGCTCTTCTTTTCACACACAAAAACTTTCGCCTCAGGCCATTGGCTGGGCAGAGGGTCAATAATCATAATGCAAAATCAACAGACCTGCTCAGTAGAGTGTTAACCAGCTTTGAACGTTGCCAACTTCCCCTTATGCTAAACCAGGCTGGGCTGGGCATGGGGGAGGAGAGATTAGAGACAGAGCCAGGAAGGTCGCTTCTGTTTCACCAGAATGCACGCAAACTGGGCATCTGGTGTTCTGAGAGTAGAAAGGAGAACTCCAAGAAGATCTGGAAATTCTTTCCTGGCCTTTTAATGAACAATTAAAAACATATGTGCATATTTGCTGGCCTATTAATGAACAATATACTATGTATGTGCATAATTAGATCCTTTATTAACTTTAAGAATGAAAAGATAATTTTTTACTGCCTGCCAGTGCTGGGGGATATGAAGATTGTGGGACATGGTTCCTCCTTGCAGTCTAGTAAACGGAACAAGCCCTCAACTCAAGAGCATTTAAGTAGCAATATTATGTGAATAAACGAGTAATAGGCTGCGTTGTTGGTAGCCCACAGTAACAACTGTAGGGGAGGAAAAAGTTTTCCTCCACCCCCTTAGGGTCCCTGGCTGGGTCTGAAAATCAAACTGACAAAGACAGGTGAACAGGAGAAATCCATACAAACTTCATTAAATTTTCACCTGTGCATGGGAGACTTCACAAGAGAATGAAGACCCAATGAAGTGACCAGAACAGGAAGCTTTTAGACCTTTTAGACAAAGAAACAATAAATTTGTGAAGAATTGACAAGACAGAGAGGGTTGGGCTAGGTGTAGTAAAGGGGGAAGAAGTAACTAGAAAGATAAGGTTTGTCTGAGATTCTTCTAGTACTGTCTCTGAGCCATTAAGAGTCTGTCTCCAATAAAAGGAGAATTTATTTCCTGTCTTTGGGAAGGCTTTACCAGTGTTAACCCATTTGACCACATTTTACAGATGTGGAAACTGAGGCACTGGAGCTCACCTAAAGTCACACAGGTGACTTGGCAGAGCTGGGATTTAGACCCAGGAAACCTCCCCTGGAGCCCATGACCTTAACCCTTCTGCCATATTGCCCCGTGATAGAAGGCGATGTGCAGGTGACACATGGCGATGGGAGTTGAGACAAAGAGAAGGGTATGGGAGCCAACTGATCAGTGTTCCCAGAAGTGCTTGCTGCTTTTGTGAAATATATTTGATTTGACCCTTTTCATTTATAAGCATCAAGTACCATTTGGGGTTTTGAACCAATATTTGATTAAACAAAATAAATTGTACTGGCACTTATGTACAAATAACGTTTGGTTCATCAACTCATGTATTTAGTATACTCTAAGAGCACTATTCCCATTCGTAGTTAATTCATTTGTAGCTTAACAGAAATGCTTTGCAATCTCTTCCCATTGATCTTAGAATCAGGACCAGTTCTTTGGCACTGGACAAATGGCTTCAGGAGGAAATGTCTGGGAAGACTGTGGCTAGTTGGGACTGACTGGAGAATGAATGCGACGTGGCATGAATGTCCTTGGAGGATTTTGTAGCAAAAAAGGAGAGGCTACCCCCATTGACTGCATCTTTTACTGAATACAGGGCACTCTGCACGGTCATGATTGAGAGCATCTCAATCCTCACAAACACTGCAAGACAGATCTTAATATCTTCCTTTACAGATGAGGTAGCTTAGAAGAATTAAGTAATTTATCCAAAGCTCCAGTTAATAGCTGACAAATCTGGGAATAGATCCTACACAGATTTGGCCTAAGGCCTGTGATTTTTGGATTTCTAAACCTTTTAAAATTCTCTACTATGAAAGTTTATTTTGCATTCAACGTGAGGTCGTAAAAAAATTGAATGTGACTATTGAATCATTCTCACAAGTATTCTCATACTTAATATGCATAAGTGCTAAAATGTCATGTAATCTTGGATCACTTCCTGATGTGTTAATGGTTAGCAGGGAGAGAAAAGCCATAAAATCATTATTAAGAGCTTTCTGCTGGTGACAAATGATTTCTTACTTCATTAAGGTAAATGGAAACTGTGAGGTACTTTATTGTTGGAAGAGGAAAAAATCATAAAACTGTTGCTTAAGAAATATCCATCAGTTATGCCTTCTTAATGGTTCCTAGCATTTGGTCATACCAGTTTTTGAGTGATTTAGAACTTGAATTGTAATTAATGGGTTATATTCCATTAATATAATCATGGTGCTTCAAAATCAATGAAAATGAAAATACGGCCACTGTATCTTTTGGGCAAATAATCTATTTGAATTATTGAAACACATTTACATATCTAAAAATTTACTTCAGGAAAAACCTCATAATTAAGAGAAATGAACATCTTGTGTTCTGGGGCTACTGCCATCGCCGTCCAAAAACTCAAGTATTTGATTTCACGTGGCGCCGTGCCAGGCCGTCTCCAGTGTCACACAAGCAGCACTTGCCTTCTAGAAGAGCAGCTGGACGACAGCCAGAGAGCTGCCCTGACTATAATTTTGAGTTTATTCAATCATGTGGTGCATCCACATGTCAGCAAAATCGTCACATACTCTGAAGTCCTAGTCAACCCAATTGTGCAGACGTCGAGGCAGGCCACGCCTTGCCCATTTAACTGAAATTGAAAGCTGGAACAATTTTGGAGCAGTTCTGCTAAGCTGGGCATAGAAACATAGCCGTAGACCTGGCTCTGGAGTCCTGCCGACAGGGCTGAGCACCTGCATGTGGATGGTGTGGTGGATATTGACAAGTAGGTAGAAGAGTAGATCGTCTCTCAACGACTCTCCATTTAACTGGCCACTGGCCTGGCCGGAGCTCTCTCTACCTTCTATGTAGTAGACCAGTTGATACCCACTGCTCACTGCCCCTAGTACACTCGCACATGTCCGTGCACCGATGGAGCTTTTGGATTGCCAAGAGTTAGTCGTTTCTGCCATTTGCACTTATTATTGTAACAAAGTAATAACATATTAAATAACAAATTGGTTAAAAATGAATGCATAAAGGACATGTGTTTCTGTGAAACTAGGTTAAAAGATTTCATAAAATAAAATTGATAGAAAAGCTGCTATTCAATTCAGTGTGGCTGAGATAACATTTAAAAAGTTAAGAGAAAAATGTGGATTAATATCTGGAAGGACTCTATGCTCAGACTGCTCCACAGGCATCTTTAAGCAATTGGCCTGTTTCAAAGAAACCAAAAATAGAAATTGTCGATGGTACATTATGGGTGCGACTTAGCAAGAATGATGTCACAGCTCTCTAAATAGCTGATCCGTTCACAAAGAAAAGACCTGTGTCCTGTTTCACAAGAGAGAAGAACTGGTGTGAATGTGTATGCTTTAAGTTAAAATAAAATGTCTAAAGTGTTCACGTATGTGCTTGTTTGTTTTTGATTCCTCACTTTACCTAAATTTTTCAACTAACCACCCAGCTGGCTCTGAACCATCAAATAGGGCTTCTACCCTAAGGTGAAAACAATGAAACCAAAGACTAACAAACTAAATATGTTCCCCCTAAGTGTTCAAGACCGGAACTGAAGGACAATAACGAAAAAAATCAGGAGCTGTGGTTTTGATGAGAAAACAAGGGGAGCAAAGTTGCTGTGGTGGAGAAAGGAAGCCAGACCCCAGGCAGGAGGGGTTCCAGAGAACAATGCGCTCACACGCAGAGCCCCATGCCCGACCTCTGCGGGCCACCCGTGTGAGTCCTAAAGATTCTTAGAACAGTGACAGCTGCTCATTGAGATCTGTCCCCAGGTATTGATTACAGGTCAAAGCATTGATTGATACCAAATCTCTGGTATGAAATGGAAGATTTGCTAAAAATTAAACAGGTTTTCACTTTCTAATGGTCATCAAGGGCCTTATATAAGGCTGAAGATTTTATTTAAAAACCAGGATCCTGAAGTTGTTGGATCACTGTTGATTTCTTAGGTTTGGGAATGATGTTCTCATTGGAGGAAAAAATACTCTGGTGGTGGGGAGATGCATGCAGAGGTATTAAGTGTCATGGTGTTGCAGTCTGCTTTTGAATGGTTTGGCAAAAAAATGTGTGCGTGTGTGCATGTGTGTGTGTGTGTGTGTGTGCATGGAGAGAGAGAGGAGGAGATGGGACTACATGTTCACAGTTGGTAAAACTCAATGAGAAGATATGTAGATGTTCATTATACTGTTTTTCAACTCTTCTGAGGTTTAAAATTTTTCCAAAAAGTATTTTTACATCCAAGCAACTAACAACGAATTAACTTTGTGTTACTAATTTTAACATGTTTTAAAATAGCCAGAGCTTCTAGTTTCATTCTTTGCCATTTCAACCATAGTTGTTCATAATTCATCCATGTAGAAAACATCTTGGTCATGGCAGCCCAACAATAGCCACATAATTCTTATGCCTCGAAATTACAGGTCCAAATTGGATGTAAAGAAATTATCCATCATCATCCACCGACTGATCCATTCAACCAATCCACAAGCATTTGTTCAGGACATATCACATGCCAGAGTTACTGATGTGAACAAGACTAGACAATTCCTTCTTGCCTAGGGCTTAGGGTCATCAAGGAAAATTTACGTTAAACACATAACTTCGAGTGGTCCACGGGAGCATATGAGAAGGGCGACCTGCTCTCGTTTGAAGGAGTTCAGCAATCTCTTATTTGCTTAAGCTAAGATTGAAAGATTTCCAGTAATATATAGTGAGTATGACTTTTACTCCAAGAAATACAGTTAAGGTGGCCTCCATGCACCGTCTCAGGAATTAGAGGATTGCCAATTTTCCTCCTCCTACCTGTGGTCCAGAGATGCTCAGAATCCAGGTGTTGTGTGGGAGGCACAAGAGTCAGAGATGCTCACTGTCCACTTGAAAACAGTGGTCCACCCCTGCCATGTAAATTTGAGCACCAGGTCCTTGCCCTGGCCAAGCATCCTTGCCTAGTATCTGGTCCCCTTGGGGTGTAGGATTCAGACTTTCCTTTCTGAGGCCCTGCTGCCTCTGCTAGACACTGTGTGGGAGCAGCATGCAGGTGCCTCCACTCTTGGGACCAATGGTCAACAGATCCTTACACTTCCAGAAACAAAAGCTGGGGGAGTCTTGTCTTCAGGCAGCTTTTGCTTTCAGCCCAATGTCAAAAGCATGCCTGAAGAAGGGACACAGAAGCCTGGCTACTTTCTGGGAAGGAGAGGAAAAAAAGACATCACAAACAAGAAACAGATGTGCAAATTAGTGTCTCGAATGATGTAGTGTTCAGAAATCTTTAGAGAATTAGCTCTATCCTACAGACTGGCATTTTAGGGGTTAGTTTAGAGCAAGTGGTATCAAGTCACCCAGGGGACCTTTTAAAACAGATTACTGAGACCCACTGTCAGGGTTTTTGATCAGTGGATCTGGGGTGGGGCCAACAATTTGCATGCTGGTCTGGAGAGCCACACATTGAGAACCACTGCTTCAGTAGGCACTAGCCTGCCAGTGTACTAAATTACTATACTAGATCTATTTAGTATGCTTAAATATATGAATGAAATGAACAGGGAAGTTCAAAAATCTAGAAAGATAAGATTAAAATAAGCAAGTCAGGTATGGCTTAATGACCCCAAGGTTCTGGGAGGAAAACTGGAAAAATTTAGTTTTCTAAAGGAGAATGTAGACTTTCCTTTTCAATTAATCACTTCTCATTCATATAAATTGTGATGTATATAAATATGATAAGGACCAATGATGAGTGTCTGAAAATTACTATGTACTCTCCTTCCTTGAATGACAGCACAGCCTACTGCCCTAGGCTGGGGAGATACATTCAGTTAAAGATATTTTTGTCTGCATATTTTTATTTTGATTGCACAAATAGGGTTCCCACTGTGGGAGTATCTGAGGCAATTTCTTATTTTTCCTACCAGCCAGCACATCTCCTAGCCTTGCCCTGCCTCTGCCATCAATTAATAAACTAATTTTCAGTTAATATTAACCCAAAGAAAAAAGATAACTATATAAGTAGAGAATGTGTGTCAAAACAAATTTTAAATCCACTATTTGAAACTATTTCTCTCTTTGTTCCTCTGCTGGCATACAAAATTTTAAAAATTGACCTTCATTGGGGTCGGCATGGGCGTAGGTGTGAAAGCCAGGGTTGTAACGGTGTCAAAGTGACTGGGTAGATAAGTGAGAGTCCCCAGGCTCACAGCTAAACATTCATTTTTTTAATAACAAAGAATATTTTGATATTAGTATTAGTGAATTAGTTTATTCTCTTTAAAGGCACATAATGGGTATTGATCCTCTTTTCTCAGTCTTGAACATTATTTCATGAAAAGAAAACCTTGGAATCACCTGTAGAAGATGTCACCAATTAATATACACAAATACATGTAGGTCCATTATGTCGAACCGGAGAAATTTGCCAACATTGGACCCCGTTCTTCCTACAACAGTGGCAATTTCATATGGTTCAACTCTATATTGTTTTGAAAAAAGGAGAGCTGACTGTCTTTTCAAACACAAATCACTTAAAACTCCTAAATACAAGAAAAATGATGTACACTTAGCTGACAATTCTCCCATATGTGACATCTTCCCACTTTCTGCTGTAGTCTATCGCCATCTTACCACAGTTACCACACAGATCCCGATGAACAGCGTTCAAGGCTCAAAGAACAGAAAAACGCGTTTGCTTCTTCCCCGTCAGCCGGGACTTATTGAGCTGTTTTTAAACAAAACCTTTTCTCTTTCCCTCTTCCCAGGGCTGTGTCTGTAAAGGTAAAGGCCAGTGCTTCTGCGACGGGACCAAAGGGGAGAAGGTAAAAAGGAAAACTTAATTCTGCTTCTTTTTCTCTATAGAGCTCATCAAGGGATCCACATGCGTCTTTCATTAGTAGTAGAAAGATCAGCAGTGTGTTATTCCATTCCCCAAATCCATTTTTAAAGCAACTGTATATAAACATTAACCTGGGGAGGGAAATAAAGGCCTTTGAGGAAGCTTCAGATAATTTGTGTAAATACCGGCAGTTCTTACTCTCGTGGTCTGTAAAAAAAAGCAAGTTAGAGAAAAAGAAAGTTTATGAGAATGCCTCCATCTGTATACGTACCCTATTTACAATGTTGTTAAACACGAAAAAGCAACTGAAAACAACTTGATTCGCTCACTTTGACATAAAATCAACATTGAAACCCCACAGATTTGACGTCCTATAGCACTGGTGCAAGCGCGCCCCCTGGTGGGAGAATTCTGCGGCAGCACCCGAGTTGAGGCAAAAATTCCTCAGAGGGTAGTAGCTCCATTGCAGAATTCAAGAAAAAAAAAGGAATGCTGTGAAATCTCATTAATTCGCTCCATTAACTTGCAATTTGTGATAATTAAGACAGAGGCAGAACTAAAGTTTTTTCTTTGTTTACGAAACCCTTTTCTCAGATAGACTAATGAATTGCTTAACAATATTGAAAGGTGACTGCTTAAAAATATTTTTAAAAGAACATATTTTAAGCTCTTTGGAGAAAACAATTTACATATAATTTACATGCTAATTATAATAATGATTATTATATTTATTTTAAAGTATTCTATAATGCATGTGTAGTTTGATGTAGGGTTTTTCCTGAAGCTTAGATCCATGTTGGAAAGCTATGATTTATTCTTGCATTCAAGAAGTCTTTATTGAATCTACTATGTGCAAGATACTGTTCTAGAATATGTTAAGGTACCCCGTATTGCGAAGGGTCTAGCAGATGCTTTTATTTATCTTTTTATTGGGTGTGTATGTGCACACACACAATGTGAAATTGCTGACTTGATCTCTCTTTTTTAAAATTTTAATTTGCCAATTGCATAACTAAATTGACTGAAGCAACCAGCAGCCTTTACTGTTAAATAGTAATTCCAGGATCGGTGTCCGCGGAAGATTTTTTGTTGGCAGGACCATGTCAATCACGGAGCCTGAATTACTGTCACTCACTCATTACTAGGGGCTTTCCCACAATATCGTCTGACTCTTTCTAGAAAACTATTTAGCTATGCCACCCTTGATATCTCTCCTGCATCTCCTACACAAACAGCAGATTGAGTTACTAATTCCTGTGTAATCAAGAAAGGACTAAAACTCATAGGTGGCCTGTTGTTCTTTTCAAGCTACAGAGCAATTATGCACAGTCCCAGACACATTCTTGTGCCTTGTCCTCACTCTCTCTCCACCCCCCAAGAAACACACCCCACTATCCTCAATCTTTCTAACTGGGTTTCCCCTCAATTCTTGATTCCTTCCCTTAATCTCTGCTCTCTGTAGCTCCTCCATTTGGGGAAAAGTAAAGTTTCTACACACCAAGGACCAGCACTTCCAAGTCTATTGACAAATTCTAACAGCTGTCAGCTTTCCAGTTACCAAAAAAAAAAAAAAAAAATCTGCAAAATGTTAAAGAAAAGAAAACAATGGTTATGGCTATGTTTGTTGCTTAGTTGCTGTTCTGTGTGTTTCTTGTCTCGTTTTGGTTTTAACAGGGGGAGAAAGGTTTTCCCGGACCCCCTGGCTCTCCTGGCCAGAAGGGATTCCCAGGTCCTGAAGGCCTGCCTGGACCAGAGGGACCCAAGGTATGTCAGCCTGTAAGCTTGGAAAATCTTCAGTCCGCCTAACCTTGATGCCTACCCCAGGCTGCTGAGAACGTGGAGAGAATTCCACATCTTAGCCTATTGGTGGGTGCCACGGCAAATTCCCACTCTCCAATCTTACCTGGGCCCTCAGAAGGGCATCTTATTCCAAGATGATTCAAGTGATCGTTGTCTTCAAGTTTCCTACTCATCTTCCTTCCCCTCCCTGATCTACACAGTTTCTACACCTGGATCTGCCCCTACCTTCTTTTGTTCTCCAGGAAAGGATGAGTTCTTTTCGCCTTCCATTCAGGACCTATCCATCCACCTGTGCCTGGTCACTGTGGTTCCCTCTACAACCACGTTCCAAGAGGCGTCTCCCCTCTCGGACATTCCAACTTTCCTTTTGATGTTGGCTTTTCTTCTTCAGCCCTTAAAACATGCAAATGTCTCCCTATCTGAAGATAAAACTTCTTCTAGATCTTTCAGGTCCTGTAACCAAACGATTGCCATCCTCTCCCTGTCTTTCCTTTCTCTGTCAAGCTTCTTAAAAAAGCAGCTAACCCTGCCAGCTGTACATCATCTCCTATTCACTTCTCAGTAGCAATCACTTGCCTTCTGCCTGCGTTCCCCTGAAAACACTCCTGCAGAGATGGCCCATGACCTCCAGATGGCCAATGCCCATGGATACTTATGTGTCCTTATCGGACCTGAGTCCCTCTGCTTCGTTTCAGACTGTGTGGATCACTCTCTTCTCCTTGAAACACTTGTCTTTTGTTTCTAGAATCCTCCTTTCCCTGACTTTTTCCCCACCCTGCCCTTCTTCCCTGGGTTCCTCTTTCTCAGCTGGTCCCTTACACATCAAGTCTCCTAAGGTTCTTACCAGAGCCTACTGCCCTTCACACTCATTACACATTTTTATCCTAAAATCTGTGATACAACAAAGGGCTTTGTTTAAATGAATACCCTAGAGGATTTGCTAAAGACCTGCCTACCCTCTAGATTTGCTGATGGCTCTTTCCTGCTGTGGATGTGAGCTAGACTTCAGCCTGGGCTCTCACGCACTCACATGTTCCCTCCCCTGACCACTGGCCTCCAGCAAGCTGTGAACTAACTCATAAGTTATGAAAGGTAATTATAATTGATCCTTTTTAATTTTCATAAATAACATATAGAATATTGAAATGGTATTCAAATGCAATATTTAATGCAAATTTTCTCTGTGTCAGAACTTGGGCCATTTATTCCTGACCGTCTCTATTTACTCCTTACTGTGACTCCATAAATCGTCACTATGGTCACTCATAACTTAGCTCTCGTTATTATATCTATTTTTTGGATGAGGAAACCGACACTCAGAGCAGTTAAGAATTCGTCTTGGGTGACACAGCTAAGAAGTGACAAAAACAGAGTTCAAACCTGGTTTGATGTAATGCCAGGACCAAACTCCCGTAACCAAAGAAACTAACCCACACCCACGGTTTTCCAAGTAAAAATGCACACGCTTGTTGTTTTCCAGGAATTCTACCATTTTGTGTCGATCATATTCATGTATGTGTTCTGTTTCCCCATTTCCCCTTCTTCCGATCCTAATTTTGAAAAAGTCTTCCAGATTCTGGACATTCAGTGTCTGAACATTCTACTGCCTTCCTCCAGGGCGTGGCCTCAGATTTTCCTCCATTTCACTGGTAGAATGAATATGCCACTGCAAGCCTGGACTTAACATCAGCCTAATGTCAACTTCTGCCTTTTTCTTTCGTTCTCTGAACCCCACTCTGATGATTTCCTTAGCATTTCTTTAGAGAAGCCAGCAACAAGTTAAAATAATAATTGTAAACATACGGTGCTTACCATAGGCTACATGACGTGCAGGTGGTCCATAAAGTTAATCCAGAAAATCTGTGTGTCATGTTGTCATGGAGCTCATATATTAAACTATAGCTCATCGATGCAGCCACAAAAGATTATTTGATCCAAGGCAGACAATTAGAGGATATTAAAGCCTGACCTAAAAGATTTTTCAGGTTTATAAACCTCCTATCTTTGTTTTAAATATTTTCTGCATGAGAAAACTTACAATGGGGAAGTAAAATCTGCAAGTCACTCTTCTGCCTTCTGTATAACACACTAGCCTCCCGCAGAGGAGGGGAACACGGTCACGCCCAGGCATTCCACCTCAGTCAGGAAAGCCTGACTTACCAGAACATAGTGGAACTCTAAGGAATGATGAAAACAACTTTTGGACAATGGAACTTTCACACCAAGTGGCCTAGTTAAAATAATCTCCATTTAAGGTTATTATTCTCCAGGAATCACGGCCTCAAAACTGTACTCATTATGTGCCCGAAGCAAGTTTATCTCTGATTCAGGCCATCTCACTTTGCTATTTATTTATTGGTGCATGCCAGGCTCATTTTGTTAATAAAGAATTTCTCATGCATAGAAATATTGGATGCCATTCTTGTCCCCCATGGTAATTGTGTCATTTATCCTTATCAGAGCTCAGCAGCTGTCTGGCTAATGTGGGGCTTTTCCAGCAGCGCTTCTCAGACATGAATGTGAATGAGAGTCATCGTCTAATCTTGTTGAAATGTCGATTCTGAATCAATATCTGGGAGGTGGGGGAGACCTGAGAAACTGCATTTCTAACAAGCTAGCAGGTGATGCTAATGTTGCAGGCCCCTGGACCCTACATTGAGTAGCAGGAGTTTGAATGAATTTTTGTTCCTCCTGGTAAGAAACAAAATTTAACTGAGTAAGTTTGAAGATCTAATTCACTTTATTCAGTGATTCATAAATTGGGCAATATGCTGTCTAGCAAATAGAATGGAGCTCTGAGGAGCTATACAAAATGGAAGGCTTCTATAGACAGATGGGGGCCAAGAGTGGATTGTTGCAGACAAGGTTGCCTTCCTTTAGCAGATGAAAGGAGTCTGTCAGGCAGCTTACCTCACTAGTGCTGATGAAGACATTCCAGGTTGACTGGTTAAGACCACATTCCTGGAGAAGGTTGAAACTGTAATTGGGTTAGGTATTAAGACTTGGTTTGGTGACAAGGGTTAGCACAAGTGACTCCATTTTGGGCCTGTTGTATTATTTGGGGGTTTTTTTTTTAACAATTTTTTCTGATAAATACTTTAGCTCTAATGAAACAAGCAAGCAATTGCACCATGTTAACAATGAAATAATCACAAGAGCAAAACAGTTTGGTGTGTGAATAAAACTGGGACCTTTACCTTATGGGTTTCTCAGTGCCAAATAATTTTGACAATGTTTCCGTGTTGTTTTTTCATTTGGATCCAGGGTTCACCAGGCCTTCCAGGACTCACTGGTCCCAAAGGAGTCAGGGTTAGTAGTCCAACTCGTCCATCCTGCTTGTTTGATGAAAATTCTTCTTCTTTTAAAAAAAGAACTCTGCACTGCAAAAGTTATACAAATGTCACAAAGGAATGTGTTGTGTATGGTACACTTTTATAGATGAACTTCAACAGCAGGTCAAACTAATCTGTAATGGTAGAAGTCAAAATAGTGGGTACTGTGTTGGGGGTAGGTATTAACTGGCTCCGAAAGGTCATGAGGGAACCATCTGGGGTGGTGGAGATGTTCTGTGTCTGGATGGGTTGGTGGTAAAACCAATACATACATATGCACGTATGTAAACATCGGCCAAGTTCTTCGTGGACGATTGGAGCACTTTACCATAATCCAGTTATAGCTTAAAAAATCTAAAAAAAAGACAAAAATAGTCTTATTCATCTCTTTTTTAAAGTGATATAAATGTAAGATTTACAACAGTTTGTCAAACCTTTTTGTGTTTTTCAAATAGTTTTCAGCCATTCCCAATTATAGTTGTAGGATGCAGTTATGGAATGGTAAATAGTTTTGTGCTTATAGGTTGACCAGTTTTAAAGCGTTTTTCTTGTCACCCTTTTCTATGTCTTTAGGGAATAACTGGATTACCAGGATTTTCAGGTCCTCCTGGACTTCCAGTAAGTAATGGGAAAAATGTGTAACTAGAAAAATAAAAAGCCAGCTCATCTTAATAAAGACATTAAAGGAAAAGCACAAGGAAATGGGCACTGATACATTTGCTACACGATGAAAATGGCACAGTAGAATCGCCTAATATATTAGAGTGTGGATTGGTAGGACATACAAGTCACACTGTATTTCCTGAAATATAAGCAGAATAAGATGCAATGGGATGGGATGGGATGGGAATGAGATGGGGCAGAATGGGGCAGGATAGAACAGAATAACTCTGTGTAATAGCAAAGAATAATAAAATAATTACCTCTGTGTACATTTCCCTCGTCTTCCTTTCCTTTCTCCCAGCTTGAAACAGCATGTTAAGGGACTCCATTTTCCATAGAAAGGCCATGTGTTTCATCTAATATATCTGTATCTCACTTGATATTTTTTGGTTTTAATGAGCCTATTTTATTTGCTATAATTTTTATTTAAGTTATTACCTAAAATAACTTTGTGTACTACTTAACTATTCAAATAACCATCTATATTCAATAACTATCTTAACTAGCCCATCTTTTCCCTCACCTTGGGCTCCTCTCTGTTTCCCTGGTCCTGGGGCCTGGTGATTATGTCTCCTTTTTGAGACTCGTTCTGTTTTCAGGGCACCCCAGGCCATCCTGGACCTTATGGACTTGCTGGTTTGCCAGGATGCAATGGTTCTAAGGTATGTACTTCTCACGCAGGAGATGATTAGTCAATGTTTTCCTAAATGAATAAATCAAGGTGAAGTAGCAATGAAATGCGATAGGCTTTCCTTGAAACATCCTTCTAGCAAGAACCAATGGTCTGTGTCTTCAGGGCAGAAAGATGATGGTTTTCTTTCTTCTCATGCCTTGCTTTCTGATTGTCGGTGAAGGCAGTTCTCTCATGTTCTCCCACAGAAAGATAATTGGGGGCTCAACTGGCTATTTTCATCTAAGGTTGCGAGTGTACATAAATCAGAAACTAATGCTTGGAATGCAAAATGAGTCTTTGGAAAAGAGTGACTGAGCTTTCGATGTTCATTCATCTCCTTTCTTTCCTAACTATGCTCTCCTTTTCCCCAGAATGGTGGCCATGAAAGAACTAATTACTAAAGTTTCAAAGAAACAGCAATTAAAAAGTTCTTGGCACAATTAGACTTTTGCCATTTATGCACAATTTGAGAAACAGTAGAATCTAATCCTGTTTTCAATTAAGATAATGGTTTTCTGGCCTCAAGCCGCATGACCCAGTAGGCATAAGGAATTTGGGTTACTTTGTCTAGATTTACCACTGCAGGGTTGGAAGAGAGAAACAAGGAAAATCTCTCAATAGGCTGTTCTAGAACAACTGAAAAGAATGACGAGCTTTGTGTGTCTTCCAGGGTGAGCAAGGGTTTCCAGGACTTCCGGGGACACCAGGCTACCCAGGGATCCCGGTAGGTGCACATTTCTAACTCTCCATTAAAGACATAAAGTAGAAATACAAATAGTTTACTCCAGAATGGCCATATACTGAAATCTATCATGACTTTGGGGAAGTCTGGGGTGGCCGATAATAGACATTCAACCGATAGCTTGGGAATGAATGAATGAATGCATTATGAGTTCAGGTTTGCACTTTGAGGCTTTATTTTGTCTCTGAGACATCCAAGTGGAGATGGGTCATAGGCAGCTGGATTCACTCAGAAGAGAGGCCCGGCTGGTGTGACTCAAGGAGTGAAAAGGAGGAGGAAAGGGCCTTAGAACTGAGGCTTAGAGAGTTCCAGTATGTAATGTCTAGGTCAAGGAGGACAAGCCTTTAGAAGAGGAACGGCCCTGGAGGTAGAGAGAAAACCAGGAGGAGGGTATTCTGGAAGCCCAGGAAAGATACATTTCAGCAGAGTGGAGGGGCAGACAGCTGCCTAATGCGGCTGAGAAGTCCAGTAAGAACTGACATCTTGTCATTGATTTCAGCAGTGTCAAAGTCATTGCAGACCTTAGCAAGGGGTACTTCCATGATGGATAGAGGCAGGAGGTGGATGTGGGACTGAGGAATGAATGGGATAGGAACAAAATGGGAAGTTTGCAGATAACATGAAGGAAAGACAGGGTGATATTGGTGGTGGGGAGATTAAGGGGAGACTTGGTTGTTTGTTTAAATGAGAGAAATTTGAGCATGTTTGAAAGCCAGTGGGAAGTATGTGGTGGGGAGAGGAGGCAGATGGCAGAAAGAACAAAGAAGGGATGTTGGGTATTTGATTTGCCTCTAGTTGTTAACACACCTCTTCTTTTTCTAGGGTGCTGTCGGTTTGAAAGGAGAAAAGGTAAGTCATTTGTGCCATATTATTATTGAAAATCTCTAACTGTACATGCAAAAAGGACTTCTACTAAATAATGAGATATAAATAATTACAAATCAGGTTTCATAACTAATTCAGAAACCATAATAATTGGACACATTATTCCTACTTAACAACTTCTTCTAGCTCTTGTCCTAAGTATGTCTTAAGGAGTACAAGTATTGCATCACCCTTTAAGGAAAAAGAGACCAGGAGAAGAGAAATGACCTCATGCACAGGGCCCCACATTCTAGATCAGGAATTGCCACTAATTTGGTATTTTGGGAAATGGTTTATCATCCCTGTGCCTTTCTTCCTTCCACAGTAAATTGTCAATTTTAGGATATATAAAAATGCTTTAAATTCTTCAAAGTGGAATAACGAAATCATAATCCTAAACCACTTCCCTAAGTATATATCCTGGGAAGCTCTTTTATCCTTGAAACAGCATAACCTTGAATAAGCATTTAAAAGGGTTTTGAAAGTAGAACGTTGATTACGTATGACGAACGTCTTCGTTTTCAAGGGTGCTCCTGCTGAAGGGGGAGGGATAGAACTTGACCGGAAAGGTGACCCCGGGTTGCCAGGAACTCCAGGATTCCAGGTACAAGCGCTTCAGAGAATCCCCATCATTCTCAGTCTCTCTCTGTCTCTCCTCCCCGCTCCCTTCTCTCCTGTCTCTTTGTCTGTCTGTCTGTCTGTCTGTCTCTATCCTTCTCTCTTTATCTGTCTCTTTTTTCTCCTCTCTCTTTCTCTCTCTCTGTCTGTTTCTCTCCATTTCCTTTTTCTCCCCTCTCTTTCCCTCCTTCCTCTCCCCTATATCTTTCTTACTCTTTTAAGAACATTATTAATAGACATCATATTTCTTCTACTTACATATCTACTTCATTTCATTCTAACACATTCACCTTATTATAAGGAACTGCATGAAACTGATATAAAAAGATTATTTGTACGTATGTCTTTCCTCTCTTCTTCAATCTCAGTCGCCCAAGCTTTCCTAAATGAATAAAGAGGAGTCTTCAAGGAATTGTTGTGTTCCACTTAGCATTTCTTGAGATCCACGATAGGTTTGTATCATACAGTGAATACGATTTAAGGCTGTAATTTCAAAAAGAGCCCTACTGTAAAATTTGCATGATAGTAAATACCAGGGTTTTATTTAAATGCATCTTTCTCCTGTTGAGTAGTTTGCTTTCTGATCTATAGTATGTAGCCTGAGATTGATCCAGAATGGATACAAAGAAACAGCTATGTGGGGGGTTGTGTGTGCTTTACTTAGTGGTTCAAAAGGATCTTTTGTTAAACCTAAATCACAAGTACTCTCTTTAACCAGAAGTATTTTAACTTAGTTCAGAAGTACCCTCGGAAACTCCTGGGTAGAGACTGGTGTTTGCCTGAGTGAGTCAGAGCTGGAGTTAAAGTTGTTGCACTCCTCTGCGGCGAGCCGTGCCAACTGGGGGTGAGCTGCAAAAGTGCAGAACGGTGCGAGTAAGGGCCACTCTAGGCTTTTGAGAGAAGATGCAGAAGACAAGGCTCTTGGTTTATTGCTTAGGAAGCAATTAAGGGGCCAGATGCTGAAGGCAGGGGATCCAGTAAGAGGAGATAGTAGCAGCCTGGGACCTGGGTGTCTCCCTTCCGTGTGTGTTGACTGTTGGCTACATTGTGCTACAGCTGAAGATATACCAGGGGGACGTGCATTTATACAAGAAATATTTATTATGCGCCAGTGGCTATTCTAGGCTCTGGGGATACCACAGTGTACAAATCAGCCAAAAAATAGTTTTAAAAAAATTCTTGCTCTCATGGAGTTTACATTCTAGGAGGAGAAAATATAAAAAATAGAAATTAATAAGTGTATGCTCTGTTACACAGTAATAAATGCTGAGGAGAAAAATAATGCAGGGATGGGGGATAGGAAGTGCCTGGCTTTCAGCTTTAGATTGGATGGGTGGGGAAGGCTTTATGGAAGGGATGACATTTGAGTAAAGATTTTAAAAAAGGGAGAGGAGGGGCTGGCCTGGTGGCATAGTGGCATAGTGGTTAAGTCTGCACACTTTGCTTCAGCACCCGGGGCATGGACCTACACGGCTCATCAAGCCGTGCTGTGGCACCATCCCACATACAAAATAGAGGCAGATTGGCACAGATGTCAGCTCAGTGACAATCTTCCTCAAGCAAAAAAAAAAAAAAAAGGAAGGAGGAAGATTGGCAACTGATGTTAGCTCAGGGCCAATCTTCCTCACCAAAAAGAAAGAAAGAAACAGAGAGAGAGAGAGAGGGAAAGAAAGAGAGAAAGAAAGAAAGAGAGAAAAGGGAGAGGAAGTGAGTCATACAGATATGTGGGGAGAGAGGATTCTAGGCAGAGGTAGAGCATGCTTGGAAAAAAAAAAAAAAAGAGGGAGAGAGACAGGAGCAAAATTCCAAAAACAATTTAAAATTCTTCCAAAGTAAAGCAGCTGCTCTGGTCATTTTTCTGGAAACAGTACCTTCAGGATGGTCCAGGTAGTCTGTTACACATGGCATTTATTGGAACTAACTGCAGCCAGAAGTGGGAAACGTTAGGCTCTGTTTTTACTAAAATATTTTAATGCATTTAACTAATGGACATTGTTCTTCAGTGTGAAGTAAATTTAAACTGACTCTCATTCTTCTGTTCATTTAAAGGGTTTGCCAGGCCTTCCAGGTTTTCCCGGACCTGCTGGCCCACCTGGCCCTCCAGGATTCTTTGTGAGTATGAAGTCATCATTGCCGTACACGTGGTAAACTAATAAATTAATTATAGCTAAAGATTTTAAACAGTTTTCCAGGTTGGTGTGTTCCCTGCTGTAATTTTAACTTATTGATTTTCTAGGGCTTTCCAGGAATCATGGGACCTCCAGGACCTAAGGTAGATCACGGTTCATATGTCGTATCATAGTATCAGCCAAAACACCCTAACCAATCTCGAAGCCATGCCTGGTCTGATGGACACGTGGGTGGCGGCCGGGCACCTCTTGCGAACTCACAAGAATTCCCAACAGGGAAGGGAGCACAGCTGGCAGCTCTGCATCTCTTCCCTCTCTTTTCCCTACTTCAGTAACTTGATCCCTGATACAAACAGTCTTAATTCAATTATAAGGAGCTCCTTATCAGGAAAAGCACAAGGATTCCTGGTCCATAGGTTTCCCCTTTCTGATAATCCTACTGATCACCCAACCCTTTATATAAATTTTTGTACTGGCTGCTTCCCAAAATCAACCTAATCTAATGCTAGGAAATAAAAGATGACTATTCATGCACTCATTAAGCAGGGTCCTGCATGTCTTTCTATTAAAAAGGCCAGCTTGTGTTGAGGAGGAAAAAAACCTTTTTCCTCTGTCCTCTTAGGTTCAGTCACTGGACCCCGCAAACTAAACTGACAAAAGACAGTTTAACAGGAGAAAAAGGTTTATTTTATATGCATATGAAGGTGGTCATAGAAATGAAATGAAAACCCCAAAGAGGCGGTCAGGCCCAGAGGCTTGTAGCCCATTTTAACAAAGGGTGATAAATTTGTGGAGAAGCGATAAGACAAAGGAAAAAGGTTTTGACCTTCTAGGAGTGGCAAATTGTGGGAAGGCAAATACATGGGGGGAACTAATGGAAGATAAGAGTTATTCAGTAAGGTTTATTTACGCAGATTTAAGTGCATCTCCAGTAATAAGAGTTGTCCCTCTTCCTGGTCCAGGAGAGGGGAGGGGTAACAATTTCACAAAGGGAAATTTATGCCCTGCCTTTAGGTGGATGGGGGAGGGTAAAGAATATTTTCTGCATTTCCTGTTCCTGAGTTGCCTTCAGCTCAAAATAATCCTTATGCCAAAGTGGTGTATTTTGGGGTAGCATATTCTGATCCCCTTCACTAGTTTAAGAAAATGTTGAGCAAGGCTGAGCTCACCAGGAAATTAGTACTAAACACAGTATCTGTTACTTACTCTCAGGTGGCCTCTGTGTGCAGCATTCACATTTATTATTTCATTGATGTGTGTGCACACGGACGCACACACACACTACCCCCCCCCCCCCATGAGACGGATAGATCCAAGTTAAGTGGCTTGTCAATAGACAGTAAATGGCAGACCTGAGACTTAAAGTCTTTTGAATCCTCATCTTGAGCTTTTCTCAACAGCTTGTGGCCTAATGAGGGGGAAGATTTGCTCTCGAGAGCAAAGAGACACTGGTTGAAATGAGAGATTGGCCATCGTTAGTGAAGACAGACTAGTCACATTAGTCTTATCTCAAGTCACTAATTTGCTAGTGAAGTGAGGTAGCTTGAATTCTATTAGCATCTCTATTTCGAAATCCTGAAGTTTAGCTACCCATCTCTCTTATTTTTAAGATGAGAAAAGTAGGGCGTCATGAAGTTAAATAACCAGCCAGTGGAATCAAAACCACTGGTGGCTGAGCCAGAAAAACATCCTCTGAGCTGGGGTTCCTTTCTCCACCCCACACCACCTCATGTCATGACTTGCCATATTAAGTAAATCCCTTAAGCTTTCTGCACCTCAAGATCTCCACTTTTTTTTTTTTTTTTGGTGAAGAAGATTGGCCCTGAGCTAACATCTGTGGTAATCTTCCTCTTTTTGCTTGAGGAAGACTGTTGCTGAGCTAACATCTGTGCCAATCTTACTCCATTCTTTGTATGTGAGGTGCCGCCACAGCATGGCTTGTTAAGCAGTGTGTAGGTCCACACCCAGGATCTGAACCACAAGCCCTGGGCCACCAAAGTGGAATGTGCAAACTTAACCACTACACCACCGGGCCAGCCCCATAAGATCTCCACCTTTAAAAGAAGCAAATTGCCACTCTACTCCAAAAAAACAGCTAAAATAACTGTTATAATTTTAACACTAAAATCAAAATATAAGTGTTCAGATACAAATATTGGAAGTTTAATGTGTTTAAATTATTTATTCATGTTCATTTTTTTTTAAATAATTTAGTTTTGTGTTTTCTTACAGGGCCACATGGGCGACAATGTGATAGGACAAAAAGGAGAACGGGTAACTTAAACACCATTGTTTATTTGTGGGCAAGATATTTTCAGTTCCCTATCAATCAGCCTGTACATTTCATTCGCTAAGTCACTGCGAAATGAAGGCATTTGCTGTGTCTCAAGCTTTCATTTGCTCAATCTTCTTACAAGAGAACGAAAGGGGAAAGATAGACCTGTCAAATATACTAACGCTGCTGTTGTTTAGTTTTTCATTTCTGAGTGTATTTGTCTTTAGGGTGTGAAAGGATTAACAGGACCCCCCGGACCACCAGGAACAGTAATTGTGACGCTCACCGGCCCGGATAACAGAACGGTAACTCTAAGAAATGCACATAAACCATTCTTCTCTTTTAAACTTATAATTAATTGGTTTTTAAAATTTTTTGCTTCCTATTCTTCCCAAAGCCCCCCAGTACATAGTCGTATATTGTAGTTGTAAGTCCTTCTGGTTGTGCTTGTTTTTAATAATAATTTGATTGAAATATAATTCACATACCATAAAATTCACTTGTTTACGGTACAATTCAATGGCTTTTAGTATATTCAGATTTGTGCAACCATTACCACATTCAATTTTAGAACATTTTCATCATCTCCACAAGAAACCTCTTAGCTATCACTCTCCAATATAATTAATTTTTAATGATAGAAGTTATCAAAACAAAACTAAGGAGTTAAAACAAAACATAGTGAAATCTGATATGACCAAAATAATAATTCACATTGAAGACTGGAAAAAATTGACCTGAGGAAAATAACTGAACTTTTCAGAGGTAATCAACAAAAATAAAATTAACAATGTCTAAAACTTTATTGGCTGAAAATTGATAGAAAAAATCTTATCTTGACAAAATCTAGATCTGGAAAATTTAACCCAAGGGAAAAACATTGAGTTGGAAGAAAATGATGCCCTCAAGAGAAGACTCACATTGCCAAAAATATAATCAATAAAATGTGATAAGGGTAAAAAACAAACCTGATTAATGAATCAAATCTTCATTGTAACATTTTCTAAGAAAATAATTGATCCCAAAGAAAATATCTTCAGTATATTAAAAATGAAAGTAAAATACATCAGAAATGATCTCGTTGTGCTTATAGAAAACTGATTCAGGAATCAAATTAGTTTAATATAGTTTGATCCAAAAGATAATTAAAAGATATAGTTGGTATATAGTTTCCGTGGGTTCACAGGTATCAAATTTGAAATATGAAAAATGATAAGGTTTACTGTGTTGCGTTATATGAGGTACGTAAGTAGTTTGTAAATCCAGTTTATTGAAAGATAGATGAACTTTCCAACTATAATCAGTAAAATCTTGTTTGATCTGTTTTTAATGACCTTAAATTGTTTTTGTGGCAGGACCTCAAGGGCGAGAAAGGGGACAAGGGAACCATGGGAAAATCCGGACCTCCTGGACCCTCAGTAGGTCACTCAGAGCCATGTTGTTCCCTTGAAACATAAAGTAGAACCTTAGTGCATATTTTGATGTATGACCTATGTTTAAAGCTTAATATTAGTTAAAGCACAATATTTTACTACAGAGGTCATGAATATACTAGAATTATTTTATGGCCACTTCTAGCTGAAATCCTCACATTGTTTTGCGTGCACCCAATGGCACCCATCTTATGATTTATCTTCAGCATCTGGTTTCTTAGCATCTGTTTTTAAATTAATACTCATAAATAAGCTTTCCCTCTTAGATGACCCATCATTTGAACATTTTTAAATATAGGAGAATAATCAGAAGGGGGAAAATTAATAAAAACCAATGTTAAGTCAAAAATCAATAATTCATAAAACTTGACCTAACTCTAATTAATACAGGGACCACCTGGAGAATCTTATGGATCTGAAAAAGGTGCTCCTGGAGAACCTGGTCCACAGGTATGTTTGGATATCCAATGTCTTGTGCAGCCTGTATTAGTCAGTACTCAAGACTCTGTAGGTTGCAAGGATAAAATGCCCAACTCAAACTAGCTTAGATTTTTAAAAAATTTTTTAAATATCTAGGGAGTGGAACCTATTTGTTCAACTATCTGAGAAATTCAAGGCTAAAACAGGCTTCAAGAACTTTAGAACCTGAAACAGTATGAGCAAGACTTTCTCTCCATTTCACTACTGCTTCTCTCTGTGTGTCAATCAGCCTCATTCTCTCCTTTGACAAATGATTCTCTTCCATGTTAGGGGGTGATGGGGAGAAAGCATGGGATGCAGCAGCAGACCACTTCAGGTTAATGTCATTTCAGGAGAGAGAATGTTCCATATATAAAATCCCAAAGACTTGCTCTGATTGGCAAGTCTCTTGCTCTGATCAGCTGGGTCTCACTCTGGAAAAGTCACTGTGGCCAGGAGGAAAAGGTATCATGGTTGGCCAGGCCAGTGGGGCGGGGAGCTTCTGTGACTGCAGTCCCATGAGAACCACACAGAGTGAGGCAGGGGAAGCTCCCCAAAGGAAATGGACCATGCTGTGATGAGAAGTGGGATGCTGGGAGGACAGAAGCAACAGGGACTCACTCTCCCGCCCAGCTCTATTTTGGAAAGATTTAAACACATGTATTGTTTTAAAACTCTAAAAATTACACATTGGAAAAGTAAATTTTTTTCTAAGAAAAAAATTCAACCAATATGATTTTTAATTCTATCATCAAGGGTAAATACTATCATAGTTCATCCAAAAGCCTTGTCTGTTTGGACAATGCAGTATAGCTTTATGCATATATTTAAATATAGGCACAACTGTAGTTTAGGGAATTCTCAACATTTCGAATAAATTAATTCATTGTTACCACCTCTCTTTGTAGATTTCCTTGTACACGTCTCTGCTCAGTGCTTCCTTGATTTTCCTTCCAAACTTGAACGGACAGCATCAACTCTAGTTTAAGATTAGCTCGTAATTCCCTCTCTTTCTTCCTTTGACTCTCCCTGATTTCCCATTCTGACTGCCTTCTGCCTTTCCTGGCAAGGGAAGGTCATCCATGTTCTGTTATTAATAGATTTTCCTTCTAACAAGTGGATGGGGAACCTCATTCAGAATTTCTTGCTTGAGATAAAAAGCAAATAATCATATCTTTTGTTTTCCATGTTTATCAAAATTATCCATATTTATTAAATTACATGTTTTTGTTTTATTTTCATTTTAGGGAAAACCAGGAAAAGAAGGTGCTCCTGGGTTCCCTGGCACTCAGGTGAAGACATGGTTTGGCCCATTGATGTCATGAAAATGTCAGTCCTGTTAGACGAAGAAGGATTTTTGAGAGTCACTACGTAGTTATAAACTAATAAAAAGCATATAGATTTTAAGAATTACATTTGGGAATCACAGTTTTACACTCTTACTGTGAAGAGAGGTCCACTGAGCACATTTTTTTTTCCAAAAAGGAGTTCAAACTGTTCTGCTTCCTACAAAAGAAATTGATGAGTGTGTCTCCTCACCCATTCTCTTTTCTCTTCTCTTTAGGGAGCCAAAGGCAACAGAGGCTTCCCTGGGTTAACTGGTGAAGACGGCATTAAGGTAAGCCTCTCCTTAACATCCTATCTTCAGCCTATCAATCAGTTGGGTTTTGCCCATGCTTTTCGTTCATGCCCTGGAACTAGGTAAAGTAATTGCAATCAGAGTTCATTAAAATACCTTAATGTATTTGTTAAGAATAAATGAGAGATGTGGCCACTTAAACACTTGAAGGGCAGTCTTGTGGAAAAGCTATTAAACTTGTTCTGTGTAGTAGACTGCCTGACTTAGGACCAGTGAGATTTCAGCTCCCCACAAGGAAGGAGTGGGAAAAGGCCTAAAATTGTAGGAAGTTTCAGGTCATTTGAAGTCAAACGCAGGTTGGACCCCATGAGTCTCAACCTGTGTCACGATACACTGAAAGGTCATCATCAATTAATTGTGAACTGTAATTCAAATCATTTGTTTCTGACAAATGTTACAGATATCTTCAAATAATGTTCATATGTAGTGTATGTGCAGATTCAAGGTTTATCCTATAATAATATCACTTCCTATAGAATTCTGAGTAGATAAGAAAGGGGGTTGGTTATGGTTGGGACACTGGGAATTGTGTACAACCCACAGCCTGGTTTTCCTTGCCTCTACTCTGGGTGGGAACATGGGAGTCTGCAATGATGTGAGCATCACTGGATGGTAGTGGCATGCAGCAAACCTGGAGAACCAGTGGAACAACAACCACTTCTTCAGGACCTTGTTGATAGGATCGTTGACCCAGATATGACCCTCCAGGAAAATAATTTAAAGCCAATGACCCTTTCACTTTAACTTGCTTTGTACATTACATTGAAATAACTCTACTTTTAGCACTGATTTATTATTTGTGCATTTTGCTTTTTAAGTATGCCAGATATGTACTCCTAATTTGCATCTGTCTTTCAACACAGGGGTGGAAAGGGGACATTGGCCCTCCAGGATTTCGTGGTCCAGTAAGTGTAATTAAAGACAATATCAGTGTCATGTTTGATCAAGTCCTTCAAAGTATCAAGGAAATTTTGAATCTAAGTCTTTCATTAAATGTTATGATGGAGATTATGGCATTTACCTTTTTATCAAACCGGGGAAAAGATAGCTGTTGTCATTATTTGTCCATTTCACAATGGACAAATGTTTCTATTTGGTCCTACTTGGTCTCTGGAATGCATTAGTAATGCCCATCCTGGGATGGGGAGAAGAAAACCTTTGTCTAATGAGACCTGGCCCAAGGTGATCCTGCGACCTCGAGGAGAGTGGGGGTGCTGCAGTGGAGGATAGCTGGGGCACCAGGGGCTGAGGGAGCCAGCTCCACCCCCTCCAGCAGGCCCAGTTATAACGACTCCTGCTCTTTCAGGCAGCAGAAACTCAACCATGGGTTTAGTGCAGAGCCAGCAACAACCAGTCCCTTCAGCCCAGCTCCATCGCAGCAGGCAGTCTCCCCTCTCGAGCCTGGATGTGGATGTGATGTCTCTCATCTCCTGACTGCAGGGTGGACACATTCTATACAGTGACTCTGGAGCTTAAGGAGATGAGTAAAAGGGACCCAGGCTCTGAGTTCTGGTATCCTTTCCTCTCCTGCCTCAAAAGATAGTGGTTCTCCCATTCAGGGTGCTGAGCAGGGCTGCAGTTCAACAGAAAGGTCCATGGTGGCAAAAGAGTAGGGGACGGGGGGGGGGGTCCCATTACAATGTATTTCTCAGACCTCTCAGCCTAAGTAAGTTAACTCAGTAACTAGAGGAGGGTCCCAGAAATCTGCATCTTTACACGACAAGCGAAGGATTTAGATGCAAGCAGTCCCAAAATGCTTTTAGGGAGTTGCCGGGAGGATGAAACGGGCTATTTTCTGAAAGCACTTAGCAGAGTGGCCAAGAGTCAGCAGGTGCACACAGGTCATTATAGATTTTATGATGGAGATTATTATGTTATTATATTACTCTGAATTTTTTGTGATTTTATATATATTGCTTAACCACAAAGCTCTTGTTATCTCGTCTTCAAATGTCAACAATGTAAATTGGCCCCATGCAGCATATGAAAAAAACAAGAGTTTATTTTTTAAAAAAGATTGGCACCACGAGCTAACATCTGTTGCCAATCTTCTTTTTCTTTTTCTTTCTCCCCAAAGCCCCCCAGTACATAGTTGTATATTCTAGTTGTAGGTCCTTCTAGTTGAGTTATGTGGGACACCACCTCAGCATGGCCTGATGAGCGGTGCCATGTCCATGCCCAGGAATTGAACCAGTGAAACCCTAGGCCACCAAATCGGAGTGTGTGAACTTAACCACTCGGCCACGGGGCCGGCCCCAAAAGAGTTGTTTTTAACTTTCATATTTCCATCTTCTTTCCTTCAAGATAAATGTACTGAATTCTGAGTGAAATCTACTTGCCAGTTGTTTCTTTCTTTTTTTTGAGGAAGATTAGCCCTGAGCTAACTGCTGCCAATCCTCCTCTTTTTGCTGAGGAAGACTGGCCCTGAGCTAACATCCATGCCCGTCTTCCTCTGCTTTATATGTGGGATGCCTACCACAGCATGGCTTACCAAGCAGTGCCATGTCCACACCTGGTATCCGAACCGGCAAACTCTGGGCTGCTGAAGCAGAATGTGCGCACTTAACTGCTGCGCCACCGGGCCAGCCCTGCCAGTTGATTTCTGAGCATCCCTAGCTTACTGTGTGTTTTCTTATGCTCAATTCCATATAACTCTGCAGCTTCTAGTAACTTCACGGAAGTTCTGCTTAGGAAGTAGATGGTTAAGGAGATTAGCAGTAGGTCCACTGCGCATGTCAGAAACAATAGTCCTCGATTGTTGCAGGTCAATGGTGTCCTGAAATTTAAAGAAATAATCAGTAGAGTATTTTTTGATGTGTGGGTCCCAACATACTTTGAAATAAATTAGTCTATCAGGACAAGCATTGCTAAAAAGTAAAACAGAATAGAATAAAAAATATTAGAGTTGATCACATGTCATAACGGTAAGTCATTCTTTTGTGAACCTTTAATTTCTGTATACATATTCACACATACACAGATATGTACATGTATACATAAATATGAGTGTGAGAGCTGGGTCACATCATAATACATAAATGTATTTCTAATTTAAAACCCAGGAAATACATATCATGATACCAGAAAGGTCAACTGTTATCTTTAATTTTATCCATCCATATATACATGACTATCATATTCCAGCTAACACATAAACTATGGATTGAGGAAAATAAGGAAATAATCATTTTGGCCAAAAAGAAGAAACTGTAGTAATTGCATTTGGTGAGCTGTCCATAAACAGCTATTCTTTCTCTTTACTCATTTCTTTCTCCTTTAAGACAGAATATTACGATGCTTACCAGGAAAAGGGAGATGAAGGAATTCCAGGCCCACCAGGGCCCAAAGGAGCTCGTGGCCCACAGGGTGAGAATAAATTCCTTCCTAAAGCATTTGCTGATCATTTCCCTGTCTTTCTTTCAAGGTAATGTATAACGTGATTATAGACCCAGAATTTGCAGGGGGAGAAGGGAGGTCTCCTAATTTTCATGGGTAGGGGTATTTTTTGGTGTCTCTTAATTTTCATATTTTCATAAGAATATTTCATAGGTGATATACCATGGGAGGTAATTAAATTATCTTTATGTAGCAAAGCATGAAGTTCAAGTCTGGCAAGAATACATTAATATGTCTGGGGGGCAAGGGGAGGGAGGGAGTGTAAGAAACCCACAATCTCAGTGGGATTATAAAAGAGAAAATGGAGACCCTAAAAAGCTGTAATTTGAGCAAATCCACACAAATAGTGACAAGGAGGGACTGAAGCCTTGGTTTCCTGACTCCTGGAGCATGGATCTGTCCTTGGCACCATGAATTAAAATCATATTTATTTATATTCTACTGCTTTTGATAGGTTGAAAATGTCTAGGTCAACAACTGTCATCTCTGGCTACACATTAGAATTCCCAGGAACTTCTAAATAATGACCATGTCAAGGTTACATCCCTGTGTCCTTATTTAATTGTCTGGAGGAGGGCCCTGGACACTGGCAGATCATAAAAGCTCCCTAGATTATTCTAATGTGCAGCCAGGATTGAGAACCACTGAACCAGGCAAATTATTGATATAAACAGGATTTTAAAGAATTTTACTTAAAAGAGTAAAAGTTCTCAGTGTATTTAAATACATGGACAGATAAGTACAGGCATAGACATAGATTTTTAAAAATCTGATATGCTTACTATGAATCATTCATATGTCTCAAAGCATCAGAACCCCATGCAATGTCACATCCAGAAGCAATGTGAGATGGAACACTGGCCACCTGCAGGTCCTTGACCATTCCAGCTGTTTGATTTTCTTGTATCTGAACCATCCCAGGCAAGCGCCAGACACAGAACAGGCTCTTAGTAAATCTCTGCTGAAATATTTGAAAATGATAAGATAGTGTGATTCACTTTTGAGTATTAAACATCTAAAATTAGTTTCCTGTCTACAATTTGTCCAAATATGTGAAGTTTTCTAATACTTATCTACGTAAGAGTGGAGAAAAAGTCTAAAAAATATTTATCATTCATTATTATTATATTGTCATCCAAGATTTCAAAAATGAAGAGAAAGGAGTTATTTATATCTTCGTAAGCAATTAATCACTATCGTGTTTTCATAGGTCCCAGTGGTCCCCCTGGAGTTCCTGGAAGTCCCGGTATGTACATGTTTCTCGGGGTAGCAATAAAAATGCTATTAAAAGGAAAACACACTGCTCTCTAGTATGTTTGCATTGTTTACATAAGAGAAATGTTTCATTAATTGATATAAAAGTATTTCCGGCTTTAATTGTTAACTTTGTGACCTGCAGCGGAAAAGGAAGTGGAAGCTGACATAAAGTGATATAGAAATGCCCCTTTTTACTTCTCAGTGGTTTTAACTAAGTGTAAGATAGTAACATTGGAGTCTGAGCAAAAGGTTTGAAACTCAGAGGAGGCAGAGATAGAAAATAATTTTATGTTAATTAGGTTGGTTAAATGATAGTTTTCATAATGTATCACAAGTTGCATAAGGATACATAGATTACAGTTATACATAAAGTTTTAAGTTTTACAATATATTGTTTATGGACATATAGACAATTCCATAAAGTGTAAAAACATCCATGAGTCATTACCATGGTTGCCTCTTGAGAGAGGAAGAATAGGATCAAGGATGATTAATCAAAGATTAATCACAGTGGCCTCAGTCATAACCGTAAAGACTGTAATGTGTCATGTTGTAAAGGAAACAAAACTAAGAAAAAATGGCCAAGATTCGATAAGCCCTGCCATTGATTATATTTTTCTCTATACCATGTTGCATATTTAAACTATTTCATGATTTTTAAAGTGAATTGAAATTAAGCAGATTGCAGAACTATATGTATATTATAATATCATTGTTAAAAAATAGACAAATGGATTAATATTATGTGTACTTGCATATGCGTGGAAAAATATACACCAAACGTTAACAGTGGGTCTCTCTTGAAATTGGAATGATGCAAAAGTATATTTTATCGGTCTAGCCAAAGATTAAGGAAGACTTCCTTCCCCCTGCCAGGCCCCTAAGTAATGAACAGGCTCCTTTAGGAAGCCAGTGAGTGAAAATTACAAACGTCTAAAAGAGACGTCAATCAGAGAGATTTGCCTTTATGTCAAAACACTTATGCTCAATAATCAGAAATAATCAGCTATTACCCTCACTGGTTTCTTAGCCCTCTGGTGGTGAGGTCTCTCTTCTTAACAGTTAAACTGTTTGCAAGATGGAGATTCAAAACTGGCTCCCTTTTCACATCCTTGTCATCTTAGGAGGGACAGGTGAAAGGGGTTTTGTACCACCTGGCACAGCTTTTTTTGGTGAGGAAGATTGGCCCTGAGCTAACATCCATGCTCATCTTCCTCTATTTTGTATATGGGATGCCCCCACAGCATGGCTTGATGAGCAGTGTGTAGGTCCACACCTGGGATCTGAACCCCTTAACCCTGGGCCGAGGAAGCAGAGTGCACAAACTTAACCACTATGCCACTGCGCCAGCCCCTCACCATGCCCTTTTATAACTAACAATTGGCAGGAATAAAGTCCAAATACGATTTTCTCTCTTTTAAATAAAAAGACTGCAGTGCATCCCAAACTCTGTTTCAGTCCCTTGTAATAAATTACATAAATTATCTCATGGGAATGGAATGTTCCGAGCTAAACTGTGATAGTTTAACAAGGCCACAAAAGAAGGAAGATAATCACTTTTTATTTTATATGCTTTACATACCTATCACTTGTGCAACTTTTATAAATAAGAATACATCATTTTTTGCAATTGAAAAATAAATATATATTAATCAGGAAAAAATTTAAAAGACACTGAAATGATTATTTTCTCCAAGGGTCATCAAGGCCTGGCCTCAGAGGAGTGCCTGGATCACCAGGCATGAAAGGAAATAAAGGTGAACAAGGACCCCCAGGAAAGGATGCAGTGGGGCCACCTGGGTCCCCAGGTTGTCCTGGTTCACCAGGCCCTCCAGGGTCACCGGGACCTCCAGGACCACCAGGTAGAGATGCCTAATGGGGCCCCTCTGGTGTATACTGCCCAGTGACAGATGTGTGCAAATCAGGGACAATGGACCGTACTTGCAGCTGGGCCATCAGTCTGTGTGGATCTTAGGAATCATCCTTCCCATGGTGTTTCGTTTTATTAGCCATCTGTGAAAGCAACTCTGGTGGAATGACTACTTTGCAGGTGCAGCAAAGCTTTGGCCTGAGTTTCCACAGAGGGCAGAGTGGGAGGCAGGGACAAGGGGAGTGAAGCAAGGAGGGAGTGATGGTTATCCAGTTGGCCTAAGCCAAGTGCAGCTGCTTGTTCATCCCTGGAAATCATCTTCCAAGAAGCTGTATACCTTTGTCTCAGGATAATCTGTCCCAGGGGAGAAGGAGGCAAGAATTTATCCACATGCTCCTATTTCTCATGGGTCAAAGATGTGACTGCACGGGACTGGGCTGACCCCGCTCCACCACACACATTTCCAGGCTGTCTTTGCATGGCTCCCAGGGCATCCCATGCCTTGGCATCAGCAGGGAAGCCCCAGCGCGAGAGGCTAGAGCTGTGCGGCATGAGCAGGAGGCAAAGTGCTCCCAGATGCAGTGGGTCAGAGACCTCAGAGCTGCGGCCCAGAGGACTTGAAGTGGTACCTGGCGGTTCCGATGTGGGTGTCCTTTCCACTCCCTCCACCTACAGAGCCACTTAGCATTCTATGTTGGCTAATAGGTACATAGAACCTCATGACCATGTAAGTTACTCTCTGCATTTTAAAATACCTTTCCTAGCAGGTGTCTGGGAAATCTTGTGTTTTTTAATCAACCCTCCTAATAGCCTTAAGAATCTTCTAGGTATCAGAAATTTTTTTAAAGAAAGGTAGAGATATTTATTATTTATAGACAATATGATTATAAACGCCGAAAATTCAAAAGAATAATCTGGAAAACTCTTAATACAGTCATGCGTCACTTAACGACAGAGATACGTTCTGAAAAATGCATCATTAGGCGATTTTGTTGTCGTGCAAACATCACAGAGTGTACTTACACAGACCTAGATGGCATAGCCTACTACAGCCCTAGGCTACATGGTACTGATCTTATAGGACCACCATTGTATATGCGGTCCATCGTTGACCAAAATGTCACTATGTGGTGCATGACTCATTAAGATAATTCAGTTAATTGCCTGGTTATGCGAGCAAGATTAAAAAAAAATAAATAAAAGCTTTCTTTTAGGCCAACAATAAGTCAAGAAATTATCCCATTAATAAAAAGACATAATGTCCAAGAACAAATCTGTCAAGCTATGATGTGGACCTATGTTGAAAACAAACCAAACAAAACTCAACGGAAACTTTACATGGTGTCACAGATTTTAACAATTTCTAGTCCTCCAAGTCTTTTTCAAGATGTAGGTTTTGTATCCTTGTGTTATGGATGACAAGCCTGATGTGCAGAACTCACGTAAGCTCATGAATGCTAAAGTCGGGATCTGGACCAGGGGTACCTACAATAGAACTTCTCCCTCGCTGAAGATGCCATGCAACTTCTCCCTTTGAGACTGTCTTTGTTTCTTACCTTCTCTGCTCTAAGCAACACCTGCCTGTCCTTCCAGGTGCAGCTTCAAGTACAAGTCCTGCAGAAAGTTTTCACTGAGCCCACATCCTGTAACAATCAAGTTTATCCCGATCCCTGATCGTAGGATTTTTCACATTGCCTTGTCCTTGTCAGTTTCCCCTACAAGACTCAAAGCTCTTTGAGGTCAGGGACCATATCTTATTTACTGTTTTAAGCCCAGCATGTAGTATGGGGGCTGGAACACCGTAGGTACTCCAATATTTGTTGAGTTAAGTATGAAATGAGTATGAAAATGTATAAGTATATACAAATGTATACCAAATGTAAAATTATACATAGAAGTCTGCATTAGATATAAAAATGCCATCACATTTTACTGTTTTTTTCCCCTACATTTTTAAATTTAGTTGTTTCTTATTGAGGTATTATTTACATATGATATTATCTTAGCTTCAGGTGTACAACATAATGGTTCAATATTTGCATATATTGTGAAATGATCACCACAATTAGTCTAGTTAATATTAATCACCATATATAGTTACAGAATTTTTTTCTTGTGATGAGAACATTTAAGACCTGCTCTCTTAGCAACTTCCAAATATGCAATGCAGTATTATTAACTATAGTCATCATGCTGGATGTTACATCCATGACTTATTTATTTTATAACTGTAAGTAGATTTTACTGTTTACAAATAACTATCTATTCATCTTAAAGACACACAACACTGGATCACAAAATGGGCATTCTTTTCATAATCAAGCAGACATAATATAACACACACCACATTCCATCTAAATTAAATGTTTCCACTGTTACCTGTTGCTCTTAAAATTGGGGCAGCTATAGGTACTGTTTTTAAATATTTAGTTTCATCAGCACTGCCTTCAACCTATATTTGAAATGGCAAGACCAGAAATTAGATTATAGAACACGAGTCTGAGAGAATTAGCTATTCATTGTAATATTACAATAGCAGATTTTTGTGGAAGACTGGGAAGAGCTTTCTGGAAAAGCTGCTTTAAGAATGACGGACTCAATTGATGTGAACAAGCAAAGAGGAGAAAACAGATGATGTCCTGAGTCAGAATCCATTTTTTTCTGTCAGTATGTTAAGCATCTCCAATCTATCAGGAAAATACAATGTATCCAAGATACACAGAAGAATGAGATTTGACCCTTTCCCTAAAGATGTTAAAGGGATAGTCTTGGAATAATTGAAAACAATTGAATTAAGATAACAGGGGTTGATTATGTGATGAGAAATACCATAAAATGAGCTTTCAAAGAATCACCACATCAGTATAAAAAAAAAATCACATGCTTGTGATGTGAAAGGAAAAGTTGGTCAACATGCATCAGTCTTTTCAGTTGCAGATAATCTTCAAGACTCAGTTTCCAAAACAAACATGGTGGAAATGCATGCAAAATAATACATATTACTAAAACACTTGCCAATAGAAGAAAAAACACTTAGAGAAATGAAAAACTAGCTTTGGTGTTGTCTTTTTTTTGTAGGTGAAATCATTTTTCGCGAAGGTCCACCTGGAGATGGTGGGCTTCCAGGCCATGTAGGGTCTCCAGGAATCCCAGGAGTCTATGGGCCCAAAGGTTGGTTCAATCAATGGTGTTCTATTAGAATAAGTCATCTCATCATCATTATTATCACTGAATTTTTTTCCCCTGAGACAACACTGATCCCAAATATCAGACAGTCAGGTATGGCTTCTTTTCCAAAAGAATTACCTAAAAGTATTCATTTATCTCTAAATCAATCAGTTATTTAACACTCATGCAATAAATCATTGGCTCTTCCTAGAAGATGAGTTTTATCCTGCACTCAAAGAGATAAATGCTTAAATAGTAGATGTTTTATACTAGATTCTTGGGATTTCCTCTCTAAGAAGACCAAGAAGCTCAGATGGATAAATTAAGCAGTTATAATAGATGATTTTTTTAAATTAATATGTACAGTGTCCTAGATTATTTTCGCTACATGAAAAAAATTTTAAATGTAACAAATGATTATGTAGTTGGAAAATATTTGTCCTTTCTGAGGACTCAGTGTGGGTTTAACAGTAATGCAAGCACGTTCTCATTGCAGGGGAACCGGGCTTCTTGTGCACACAGTGCCCTTATGTCCCAGGGCCTCCAGGTCTCCCAGGATTGCCGGGGTTAGATGGTGTAAAAGGAATCCCAGGTACAGACCATTTGCATGCAAGTTTTTTTGCAAGTATAAATGGGTCAACTCATTGGGCAGTAAAAAAAGGGATCAGATTTCTGGATGTCATGATGTGGTTTATATGAACCTAGAGGAAGACTCTCAAAAACATATTCTGTATGTTTGGTAAGCCAAAATACCATAAAAGCTGGCATGTTTCCCTGTTCCATTTTAGTCGCTGAATTCCAGCAAACGATGGTGTTATCCAGGAATTATAAACTCATATTCCTGTAGGAGATCAGCAAGTAACTCAGAGGAGTAAAGCAGCCATACTAAACACACATCACTTCTCTCTTCCGTAAAGAAATAAGCTCTCTCCCACTTTGTTCTCAAAAGACGTGACCTTTCTCCATACATTTTTTCATGTCCCCACTTTCAATAAAATCATGGGCATATGCACTATTTCACATTCCTCTTAAGGATACAAGCGCAATAAAAAAGTATACTAATAGACAACAGTGCTGGGGACAATAGAGAGTGGTGAGGACTGTGGTAAACCAGAGGGCACATTGAAAGGGGCCATCAGGCATTCAACTCCAGCATAACGTTACTTTGCAGCATTTTAGGCCCTGTGTTAATAAATCTGCCAATTTTTCATGAGAAGAAAGAAATTATGATTTTTATCTGAAATCTCTTTTTTTTTGATATTAGTCACTAAATCAATTTTTGAAGGAAAAAACCATTTCATAGGCCAATATTCTGAGGGCCATATAGAGGATCTGTCACTTCGCTTGTCAACCTCTGGGCCACACCAGGACTCTCCACCCAACACTGTTGGTCCAGGCTGTCACTCCCTCTGCTGTCCAACTCCCCCGTCCTCAGTCACAGAACCGGCCAGGGACAAACCTTGAAGCAGAACAAGTCTGTGTTTATTAGCTGGGCTCCTCTGCCCCTTGTGCCACTCCCCTGGCTACCCAGGGCCTCTCACAGGGTACCATGCAAAGTCTTAGTTCTCCCATCAGCTCCTTGGTCTTTAGACACCATCATCAAACTATTTATCACATCAGCAAGAGCTCACGTTGTGGAGCCCTTGGTCAGCATGCTAGGCACTTTTCTAGGTGTCGTATGTGCCTCCACACTTTATTCCTCACATCAACCCTAGAGGTAACTACTATTCATTAACTCCATTTGACAGATGAGGAAACTGAGGCATAAGGTGGCATAGCAAATAAGTGGTAGAGTCTGGACTCAAATCCAGCCTGGACTCTCCTCCAAAGACATGCACTTTCCCTCCACATTGGCATCCCTTAATTGCTGTCCCAGGGGCTGCCCTTTGAGCAAGTTAATCCAAAGGTCTACCTGGTAACAGAGATAAGGGGATGTTTGTAGGTTACCACCATCCAGTAGACATCTGCATTGGCACAGGGTCTTCAAGGAGGCTGGGTCTCAGTCCAAAGAAGACAGGCTAATGGTGGCAGCTGCGGGCACTGTGGCCAGCCAGTAAAGGACACACATTCGGGCAGGGATCCTTCATCACCCACAAATCCCACCACTGCTCCTTTATAAAGACCTTAGTTACCTTGCAATCGCCGCCCCTTGATTCCCTAAGACAGGCTTGAGAGGGAAGGAGGAGGTGAAGGGTGAGGGGGTAAATGGTGGGGGAAATTGTTCCTTATGCAGCTCCTATTCAGTGCCCAGGCTTCTGGGAGAAATGTTCTATTAAAACAGAAGCTAAAAGTAAGTGAAGGAGGGAGGAAAAGAATAAAAGCGATGCCATCATTATTTTCCTACATTCCCCTTAAGGGACCTCTGGCTCAAGGCTAGAAGGCAGGTGGGCAGCTCACGGCTGCTGACCAACGAGTTGTGTTATTGTATTTTCCTTGGTTTCTCTGCAGTTGGCATCCTACAGGTATAGCTCAAAGAAGTAGTTTAGATTACTATCAAACAATATTTTCTGGCTCAAAATCATCAAAAAATAGCATATGAATAAACTGACCTGAGATCCATCCAAAAGATCCTCAAAAGGGATCATCTTTACAAAGATATTTAAATACTTACAGGAAGTATAAAACTGTGTAGTAAAATGCAATTTGGCAACAGATATCCAAAGCCTCAGAAAAGTTTGTGCCCTTTTGGTCCTGCAGTTCCACTTTTAGGCATTTATTATAAAGGAAATAATTGGATAAATTTGGAGAACTAAATATGCAGAGATATTTATCATTGCATTGTTTACAACAGCTAAAAGCTGAAAAAATAATGTCAATGTTTAAAAATAGCAGTTAGCTGAATAAGTAATTCACCCACACAATAGGCTTACACAGCCATTTGAAGTGAAGCTATAAATCTATATTTATTGACATATGAATAGTATGATTCCAAAATAGTGTGTATATAAGTCCTTTGCGCTTATGGATATAAAATCTAATGGGTAATCTACATGAACAGTTTGGCAAGTATTGTCTTCTGGTAGAAGATTTATGGATGATTTTTATTCTCTTCTTTCTGTATAATTTCTTTACAATGAACATATATTACTTTTATTATCAGGAAAAATGTGTACCTCCTCAAAATTATAAAGACAGGAATTTTGGGAAGCTAAAATTTACAAGAGTTCCTGTTTTTTACTTGCTCTCTTATCCACTTATTCACTCCCATTCTCTTCTTGCACTGTGTGTTTTAAGATGGAAATTGTCAATCTTTCCTCAGAAGGAAACACCCTATTTTCTTCATACACTGCGTTACCCTGGCTTCTCAGAGCTGGTGTTCAGTGAATATTTAATAATTCATTGCTTTGCAGGAGGACCAGGAGCAGCTGGCATTAAAGGAAGCACGGGGTCCCCAGGAAGTGTGGGTCTTCCAGGATTTCCGGTAAGATTTCACGGTTCTGAAGTTTAGTTTCAATTTGGACAATGGAGCATCACATATAAGTCATCAGTTGGTGCCTGGCAAAGAGTAGGCACTTAATAGATACTTGATGATTAAATGAATAAATGAATGACGTGTGAATTAGTAAGTGAATGAATTAATGAATTTATAATCATTTAAAATGGTGTCAGAGACAGAACAAAGATCAGTGGTTGCCTGAGGCTGAGTTCAGGAACAAGGATTGACTGCAAATGGGTTTGAGGGAATTTGGGGAAGTGACGGGAATGTTTTAACACTGGATTGTGGTGATTGTGGCATAAATGTATAAATTTACTAAAAGTCATTGAATTGTATTCTTACAAAAGATACACTCTATGGTATGTAAATTACACTTCAATAAAGTTGTTAAAAAGTTAAAATTTTGCTTATCATAATGAATCAGAAAGTTATATATGGATACGTATATTTAAGTCAAATTATCCAGAGATGCATATTAAAATTTACCAACAGTCTAACATAATCTGAATTGTGATGATGATTGCATCATATTGAATTATATTATTGTGCATGTTACATTGAATTTTACTGTTTAACTGAATTCTTTTCCAGTTTTGGAAGCAAAGACAAAGCAAAAAAATCTTGAAATTACACTGTAGGCCAAAGAAAGTGTCTGAAAAAAAAATCCATGTTCATTAAAATTGAAAAGTTCTTGTTGGCTTTTTTTTAAGATTGACACAAGAACAACGCTAACTAAATGCAATGCAGACTTATTTCTGTACCACCCTAGGGATTCCCAGGTGCTCAGGGTGACCCAGGACTCAAAGGAGAAAAAGGCGAAGCTCTGCAGCCAGAAGGACAAGTGGGTGCCCCAGGGGATCCTGGGCTCCGAGGGCATCCTGGAAGAAAGGGCTTGGATGGAATTCCTGGAATTCCAGGAGTCAAAGGATTACCAGGACCTAAAGGCGAACTGGTTGGTATTCAGTAACTTTTTTCAAATTTCTCTTCCTATAAATTACATGCTCTAAAGTTAAGAGATGAGGTGACTTCCTTTCAAAAAATTGTTTGGCCACTCAGCACATTTCATCCTTCTAACTGCACAATGAGGCATCTTCAAATAAGCGGGCATAACCTGAGCAAATATTTATAGTATTTTGACAAAATAAATAGGTAGCACTTAATAATTTTTTTAGCCCAAAGGAAATTCTACATTGATAATGATCTTGTGTCTTCTACCAGTTACAATTCCATATTTATATCAAACAAGTTTATAGAGAAGTTCGGAAAATGATTAATAGGAAAGTTTTAGTCAATATTTTCGGGGCAATGATCATTCTTCTAAGTAAAAATAAATGTGTAAAATGACCGAATATTTAGGGATAGGGTTATCAAATAAAGAGAGCAAATGTTTTGTCATTTACATTATTTAAGCTTATGTAAATTCTCTCTCTTTTCATGGGATAGAATCTCTCACATGTTCATTCGAGAGATTCCTACCAGGATCTGTTTTAAAATGTCATGGAGTCAGAGGCTGAGAACCTCACAACGGATCTATGAGAAGTTTGCAAGTCATGCTGCCCAGCCTGGTGTACGAAATACCAGTTTCTCCCAGAGTCAATCAGTTTTATTCAATTTTCTCAAAACAGAGAAACCTGGCAAACCAATTTAAAGGTTCACTTACAGCCTCAATATCAGAATATGAATTGTGACTCCCCAAGATGTAGATACAATAGCAGTCTTTCCTAGACCTTTTTGACTACAAAACACTTTTTGGCTGGGAGCAGCTAGCAGGACCAATATTTCACACTCTCCTTTGGCAAACTGCCAGGCTGTCCCCCAGATGGTAGTTTGCTTATAGAGGGACAGAGTCTAGAATTCTTTAGGTTTAGTATTAATACAGTTCATATGATGCCCCTATTTGCATCTCACTAATTTCTTTATTAGTTCTAGTAAAGATGTCCCAGAAAGTGAGAGAAAATCAAGGAGCTGATTTGAGTCCATGCCCTGTCATTATTAAAAAAGGACCACTTAGCCAGCTTTTAATATTGATCAAAGAAAAATCTGGTCAAATTTATTATTTGGGGCCATTTTGGGGAAAAAGGGAAACTTTGATTATTTTGTCAAATTTAACTTTAAAATACACAACTCATTTTCAAAGTTATATCCTATGAAATTTAAAAAACGATATTTTATAAGGAAAAATTAATACAGATAGAATATCTCTTTTGTAATGAAAATAGCTGGTGAAAACCAATCAAATAAAGTTTGCTGTACTTGTTTTATTTTAGAAATGTGCCATTAACATGAATGTCTCACCTCTAATGCCATTTAAACCATTGGCCGATTTGAACTAAGTATTAGGGACTATTATCATATGGGTGGCATCTTACCATAGGACATGTGAAGTGGAACTTGAAAGTGTTTCAAGTGAACCAATGAAGTTTCAAATGAAATGCTGCTGAGTTCCAAAAGGCATAAAACGATAAAAACCATACAGTGCTCTTATGTTAGTAATAGTTTCCTTCACATGCCAACTGCTTTTTAATTCAAGATCTTCTCAATGATGACCTAAAGGTATGCATATACATAGTAGGATTAACCTGTGTAAGGAGATGCTGGAATGGAGCACTCTCCAAACATAACTCTATTGTCACAGGCCCTGAGTGGTGAGAAGGGGGACCAGGGTCCTCCAGGGGATCCTGGCACCCCTGGGTCTCCAGGACCTGTAGGACCGGCTGGACCATCAGACTATGGATTACACGGAGAGCCTGGTCCAAAGGGCACCCAAGGAGTTCCTGGAGCCCCTGGACCACCTGGAGAAGCCGGTTGGTTAGTTTTCTTTCCAGTCCTGTTTTCCTTTGGAGTGGGTTGATGGTTCCTACAGCTAGTGAAGCTCTCTCAGGACTAATGAATGTATAGAAACTTGCTTCCAATATGTAGAATATGTCAACTCATGGACACTGGGAAAGGATATGTAGGATATGTTAAAGAAAATCCATTTTTTCCCCTTACTGAGCAATTCAGCTGGAATTGCCTAGGATAGTCTATATCTATTAGTGATATAAATATATGGGGTGAGTGGAAGTCATTTATGATAAACAAAAAGGAGGCAAAAACCCATGAAATTGATCTTGAGAAGCCTCTTCGAGGACTCAAGATCCCAGTAATGTTATCACAAATTTGTCCTTTTTGATCCATAACCCAAAAGATGGTTTATAAATAAAACTTCAAAATATCTAAGACAAATGAAGAAAAGTTGTCTGAGAACAGTTTGAAAGTCCTGTTGACTTCGGGCTCCACGTGTAAGGAACATAGCTGGATTCAGGAGGAATCCGATCCTCAATGTTTGTGGCAAAGAACATGGTGGAAGATGAGAATTGCATGTTACTGACAGTTTTCAACAAACAATGCCACCATGGTCATTTTTTACTTCTAAAATCACTTTAAAGGGTGAGACCCAATAAACCAGTGTTCTCCAAATCTTTTTATAATACCTCTCATCAGTAATAATTTTTGAGGGCACATCCCCAAAGTATTCATATATAATAAATTGTATGCATGCATTTCTGTCCACAGATGTACATAAACCTTATTTTATGATTATTTATATGTATTTTTTTTCTGCACCTTACTTCTGAGGCTGCTGTTCTATTCCAGGGATTGGCAAACTATGGCGGCCCAGTCCCAAATCCATTTATGTGTGGTCCACAAGCTAAGAATAGTTTTTATATTTTTAAATGATTGGGGAAAAAAACCAAATAATATTTCTGACACATAAAAATTCTATGAAATTCAAGTTTGAGTGTGCATAAAATAAAGTTTTATTGGCACACAGCACACATTCATTTACGTGTTGTTTCTGGCTGCTCTCATGCATGATGGCAGAGTTGAGTAGTTGTGACAGAGACCATCTGGACCACAAAGCCTAAATTATTTGCTATCTGGCCTTTAACAGAAAAAGTTTACTGATTCCTCCTCTAATCCACCTTTTAACTCTCTTCTGTTCTTTCTAAATGTGAATCTTTAGTGAAGGACTAAAATCATAAAATATTGTAAAATCATAAAATATTATATGACAAATATATTGTCATAAAATATATTATCATCAAATTTTTCCCATCATACTACTGTAAATCTATTTTTTCTATAATTATATGAATATATGGACAATACTAATAACTAACACATTTTTAACCTTGGCCATTGTGGTCAGAACATTATCCCAAATCTTTACCAGCTGGGTACGCATGATTTCCCCAATGACACACGAGGAATTTATCAGAGAGGTTAAAAAATGTGCCCACCCTCACAGACCTTATAAATAGCAGGGCCAAGATTCAAGCACAGTTCAGCTTGTCGGGCCACATTTTCATGTTTTGTTCAATATACTGTTCTGCCCTCCTGTAAAAATTAGTCATCCAATAAATAAATATCCGACCAGTATTCATCAAGATGTAAGCTGAATTCCATATTATCAATTTTCTTTAGAATAGGGCCTCTTTCAATAGACCAGCACGTTGAGCTATTAATTAAAACAAGACTTAGACAATAGTAGATGCCTATAGATATTTGTTGACTGAATAAGAAACTTTCTATGGGCTGGTCATCTTTAAGCCATTTTTGAAGCCTGTGGCAGCAGAGACTATTTTTTATATTCCTTGGGATATGTTTGTAAACAGCTTATAATTATATTTTTGTTTCTGAACAAAGAAAAGCTTCAATATGCACACCAGTCTTATGATCATAAATTTTCTTAAGGTCCTAAGGGAGAATTCAATGTTTTGACACCAGTCCCAGGCCCCCCAGGATTTCCAGGGCCCCCAGGCCGTGCTGGGCCCCGAGGCCCACCTGGTGAGTATCCCCTTTGTCCAGTCTGGTGCACAGCATCAGATGGTACCCTGACTCTCCTGGAAAAATATTGTCCCCGTTATAAGGAAAAAATACACTCATTGGCTCCTAAAGAGAGCACAAGCCAGAGTTCTGTCAGATAACAAGCCAACAGGCAGGGGACTTGGTGTTGTCCTTTGTGGTTATTCAAATTATTCCCATTCTGCTTCTGATTCCAAAGGAGAACTGATATAATTACTTAATTCGAATTCGAGAGCAAAACTATCTTCATGGATTTTTGGTGGAGGAACAAGCAATGTTTGCCAATGGTTAATCGTGATGGTTCCTACAGTGTCTTCATTTGAAAACTTAATTTCTTTGCCAATATGATCTAGAATTTAATTTTTCATGCATGGAGAAAGACTTATATAATTCAAGATATCTAGAATTTTTTTCAGGAATTAAATTATATTTTCAAAATTATTTGCAGCTCCTAATGATTAGTGCTTTGGTTAGGAGAAAGGGTTTACAGTTGGGGTTATGTTAAAATTATTTCTTAATTTTCAAAAAGGTCTAGGATGACACAGAAATTTAGACATTTTGTTTTAGGTCAAGATAAAGGAAAGTTGCTAATGTGGATGTATGTGTTTTTTTAAGGTATCCCTGGATCCATAGGAAAATGTGGTGATCCGGGTATTCCTGGGCCTGATGGTGAACCAGGAATTCCAGGAATTGGATTTCCTGGGCCTCCTGGACCTAAGGGTAAATTTCAAAATTTTTGAAAATAAGGTTCCTTGTGGATATTTAGAAAATGTAAATACATATAATGACTAACATAGAAGATAGCCATAATATCCTTTAAAATTATGTGTCCCAAGAGTGTTAAATGGGAAAAAAATTTACAATAATGTTAGGCAGCATTCACATTAATTTATGCAATCTCAACTCATTTACATCTTTTTAATGAATGGAAAAATATGGGAAGTAAACTCACCAAAATGTTTGTAGTGATTCTTCTTGATTGTGGGATTATGAGGAATTTTTTTCTTGACTTCTTAATAGATGTCTGCACTTTTTCCACTTACACATTTCTTCACTTTATGCATTTCTTTAATAACAAAAAACAATTATTAAATCACAAAAAGCTGACTTCCTTCTATGCTCCAAAATAAATTACAGAAGTTATCTTCCTTTAGGAAAAAGTACTGCTTCCCATCGGAGGGAAAACATACCACAGAAATCCACATACTGAGGACTTAAATAATAACCTGAGGCTCCCCAGGGACAAATACATCAAAGTCATGTCCAGCATAACATAGCAGTAACCTCAGTCCCTGAGGGCTTGCATACAACTTCAGATTTTATGATAATTTCATGTTTTTTCCAACATTATTTAAAATATAATCCCTTTGTCAAAATATAATCCCTTTTATTGGTGCTTCATCTCTTGGATTAATATGTCAACAATGTTTATCATACATAAGTTCTGCCCAAATATGGGAATATTGATTTTAACTTCTGAGTATTTGAAATGGAAAACATAATCACATTTCTCATTTCCAAGAATGGCTTTGATGCCAAGTTCTTGCATTTCTTCCTAATGATCTCTGAAGTAATGTACTTCTCCTACTATAAATGCATCAGAGAGAAGTTACTTCATTACATTCAATGGCTGCTAGAGGACATTAGGAAGTAATTCTCCTGAGCAACCCCTGTTGAGAAAGGCTATCTTTCTGGGTTCTGGAAATGCTTTACATTTTGATCTGGGTCATGCTGGCGTAGACATATATACGCATGTAAAAATCCAGTTGGCTGTATACTGTATGCAAAATATACTTCAAAAAAAGTCAACCAAATGATCAACTAGTATTAATATTTAAAGAATTGTAGGGTGCTGTGGCTGGCCCAGTGATGTAGTGGTTAAGTTCACATGCTCCAATTCAGTGGCCCAGGGTTCACTGGTTCGGATCCTGGGCGTGAACCTACACGCCACTCATCAAGCCATGCTGTGGCAGCATCCCACAAACAAAATAGAGGAAGACTGGTACAGATGTTAGCTGAGTGACAATCTTCCTCACACACACACACACACACACACACAATTGTAGGGTGCTAACCGACAAAAATGGAGGTCATTTTTTTAAAAATTGGAAACCAATGTAATCAGATTTGCAACTGAATTTATTTTTAACTGCTAACTTAGCAGTTGGCTTTCTCATCATTCAAACTTTCATAAAAACATCTCTAGCTGCTTGCCTCATAAAAACATTAGATAAAATAAGAGAGAGACTGCTCAGAACCTTTTATTAAGACTAATCCTACAATCTTTATTATCTTTTCTCTGTAGGAGACCGAGGTTTTCCAGGAACAAAAGGATCACCAGGTTGTCCTGGAGAAATGGGAAAGCCAGGGTTACCCGGACAGCCAGGCCTCCCAGGAGCCAAGGTCTTGGAGAATTAAAATGCAGACTGATAAGGGGGAGAGGAGGAACAATTACAGTCGGCCAGTTAGGATGCTTCTGCCAGGCAGAACACTGTGCGCAGAAATTACCAATATATTTGTAAATGATGATACATTAAATATTTTTTTTAAGTTTCTCTGAACCTTCCCTCCTTTTTAGAAAAGAAAATATAAGGTATTAGAAGACAAGTTTGTTTCTCTCTTTCTTCCTTAATCTTCAGAAACATTCAGAGTATTTAAAATGGGAGAACTCTAGAAAGAAATATAGACAGCTATGAAAAAACTATTAAAAGTAGAGACATCTAGACTGTTTACAGAAAATTCCACAGTCTTCTGAAAAAGAGGCTGGAGGCTCTGAAGAATTATTGAGCATAATTTTATAGAAAAGTCAGCAACTAGAGTTGAAAAGGCAAAGTTGATGGAATGGTGGTGACTCTGTGTAAAAAGGACTTAGAACCTCTGTAATGGAAATATTATTGTCAAGTAAGGAGCCCTACAGACCAGTCAGTAGTCAGTAAGGATTTGGAAGCATGATATAGTAAAACTAACATGATTTCTGTGCTACAGGGAGAACCAGGACCAGCCATGCCTGGGGAACCAGGAATACCAGGTTTTCCAGGAGAAAGAGGCATTTCTGGGGAAAATGGAGAAATTGGACACCCTGGACTTCCAGGTCTCCCTGGATTTCCAGGAACTGGAGGGCTTGATGGACCACGAGGTACAATAGCAAGTGTGATTACTTTTCTCCACTGTGAGCTTAGCTAAAATGCAGCAAATGGAATGTGGAGGTGCTCAAGCATGAAGAATTCTTCTCAAACAAACTTTTTGCTCAATAAATAGAATCTGTGGGGCCTAATTATTTTTCCGTTAACATTGCTGCCCTACCTTTGTTCCTTCTTTCTTCCTTTCTTCCTTCCTTCTTTCCTTTTTAATGAGTGTTCTCCATATAAGACACATTAATGGTATTAAATATAGGTCTGGTTTAGGGGAAAAAGTTACAGGAGAATGATTCGGATAGCAATACTAGGATCTTAGGTTTTGGCATCTGAATATATTCTTGGGCTCTATTTTACAGGGGATCCAGGGCAGTCTGGACCACCCGGAGAAAGAGGACTCCCAGGAAGGTGCACAGAGGGTCCCAGGGGAGCCCAAGGACTTCCAGGCTTAAATGGATTAAAAGGGCAACAAGGTAGGAGGGGGCCTTGTAACCAGTCACCAGGCAGGCAAGTGATGACATGGGACTCCTACTCTACACTTTGCTGCTTAACATGGGAACTGTCCAGCCAAAAGTCCTGACCACTGTTCAATGGGAAATGTTATTTTGGAAATATAAACCTTATTGTCATAGATTCATTGCAATGTGTACTACCTATAGAGGAAGAGACCTGAAATTAATATAATAAAATTGGTCTGTGTCTTTTATGCAAGAAAATATGAATACTGAAGATATATTTAGATGTGTATTTACATATATGTTTATATAAACTCTCAGGAAAAGCTTTACATTTAATATTTCCCTAAGTATTTTAAAGTGGTAAATTTATCCTGATTATTAAAATAGAGTGAATGTTTGCAAAGATATGTCTAACAAGCTATAAACTAAAATACATAGTTGATTGCTTTACAAGCAACATAAAAGAAACGGTATAAAAATAAATCTAAATTATGCAGGCTAGATGGTCCAGATCATGGGAAATTTTATCTTTTTGGCTCCTCTCAACCAGATCTGCGAACTATTTCTGGGAAAAATCCTTTAGAACGCAGCTAATGCCTGTGGGCTATCATACTGCTTAAATGTTCACAAACAAATTTTTGGCCAAGATGTTAATTGTTGTAGTGGTGCTAATATTGTTTCCAGAAGCATCTGGTGGCTTGCCTCCACGTGAGTGGCTCTGTGTGTATTCTGCAGGTGAAAGACTGAGCCACAGTCATAAAGTGCAGTCCCAGGAAGTGCCTGCAGGACTAGAAAATAAATCTAAATTCTACACTTTTATTACTGCATGAATCATTGAAAGAGAGAATGTTAAAGCCAGAAGGGATCTTAGAAATTTTACAGAAGGGGACCTAAATCAATCAATCAGATAAGTGTGTGGTTTGCCCAAAAATCACAGAGCTAAATATTTACAGTCATAAAATATTTCTGGAGTTGGTGGGGAAAGCACTTGTGTGTTCATTCATTCATTCATTTATTCATATATAGGCAGAAGAGGCGAAACAGGGCCAAAGGGAGACCCAGGTATTCCAGGTTTGGATAGGTCAGGATTTCCTGGAGAACCTGGACCACCAGGAATACCAGGTCATCGAGGTGTGACGGGACCACCTGGTCAAAAAGGATATCCAGGAAATCCAGGATTTTTAGGGCCACCAGGTATCCTTTTTTGTGGTTTTATTTTTTTTCTTCTCTCTTCTTCCACATTTTCCTTTTAAAGTGGCTATTTAAACTAGAGATAGGCATAGGCTTTTGACTCTATGCCTCTCTTTCAGTTAGTATGTTTCTTCTTCTGAATTATTTGTAAGGAGACAAACCGCTGGAACATGGTGGAGGTAGGATGATAACATTTCACAATTACCAAGGATATGACTATTTTTGCTGTGTAATCCTTTTTATGTATTACTCCTAAAATATATTTGTTAGTATTTTGTTGAGAATTTTTGCATCCATATTCATAAGGGATACTTACTGGTCTGTCGCTTTCTTTTCTTATGATGTTTTTATCTGGTTTTGGTATCAAGGTAATGCTGGCCTTATAGAACAAGACAACAAGACAGGAAGTGTTTCCTCCTCTTGTATTTTCTGGAACAGTTTGTGGAGAATTGATGTTCTTTTTTTCTTTTTTGTTGGGAGAGATTGGCCCTGAGCTAACATCTGTTGCTAATCTTCCTCTCTCTCTTTCTTCCTGCTCCCCCCCAGAGCCCCAGTACATAGGTGCATACTCTAGTTGTAAGTCCTTCCACTTCTATGTGAGACACCAACACAGCATGGCTACTGACTGACGAGTGGTGTGGTTCTGTGCCCAGGAACCAAACCTGGGCCACCAAAGCAGAGCACACCAAACTTCAACCACTAGGCCATCAGGACTGGCTCGTGAATTGATATTCTTTAAACATTTGTTAGTATTCACCAGTGAAATCAGCTGGGTCTGGACTTTTCTTTATGGGAAGTTTTTAAATTAATAATTCAATCTCTTCACTGGTCATAGGTCAGTTCAGATTTTCTATTTCTTCTTGAGTCAGTTTTGGTAATCTGTGCTTCTCTAGGAATTTGTCCATTTTGTCTAAGTTATCTAATTTGCTGGCAAATAGTTCTTTTTATTTCATCATTATTTTTCTAGTTTATATGTTTAGGGGAAAATATTGCAATTGTCCCCTCATGACCTAAAGACTTCACTGATCTCTCCTCCAGAGAGGAGCGCAGAATAACAACTTAATCTGCAAATTATCCTTTCATTCATATCACTGAGCTACTATCATGTGCCAGCACTGTTCCAGGCCCGGGAGACACATCAGTGGACAAGACTCCACCTCCGACAGTGGAGGAGACAATAACAAATACATTTAGGAACTAAGTTCAACTAGAGACAAGTGCTATGAAGAAAATAAAGCAAGGGAACATAACAGCAAGCTATTGATCAGGACTTAGGAGGAGGGAATGCTCTAAAACTTCAGCATATTCTAGTCTCATCCATAAATGTGATCTGCTACCAATGACTTCAAATATATGATGTAAAAAAGACCGTTTACTGACCCATTACAAATATGGTTATTTTCTATTTAGTGAAACCATTCCTTTAACTCCCAATCTCTCTAAGTATAATTTATTTTATTTTAATTTTTTGGAATATCTGCTTTTCTCATTCTGCACAACATGCGTGTGCTGCTTTGTGTTAATTTGTTCCCATAGGTGAAAAAGGAGCGGTTGGGACGATGGGCTCTCCCGGATTCACTGGCCCTCCGGGGCCTCCTGGAAAGCCAGGCACCCCAGGACAGAGGGGTAAGTGATACTCTATCTTCCCAGCTATCAGGAGGCATGAATGATGTTCGTTTATTTAGCAGCAAAATAAATGACATTTTATTCTCTGAGGGGAAAATAGTTCTGTGAGAACCGTATACTTGATTTTGCAGATTTCTGTATTCCTTTTTCCCATTTGAATGGGATCATATTTTCTCCCTGCAGGCTAATGGCAGTCCCCTCCTGCGGCTGCCTGTTTGGGGCAGCTGTTTATCAAGTTCTCCGCACTGTTAACCTTTTTGATTTGTTTTGTTTTATGAGAAACACTGTTAACTTTTGAATCCGTAGGAACTACTTAAAGAATGGAGCCACTGATGTTGGTCTTCCTGTCTCTCAGGCAGCTCTGGAATTCCAGGAGTAAAGGGCGAGAGAGGGCCCCCAGGAGCCAAGGGGGACGAAGGAGACAAGGGAGCCTCAGGGTCTTCTCAAATATCCCACGTACTGGGGGACAAAGGAGAACCAGGCCTCAAAGGTACACACTTCCTCATATTTAGAACCAGAACGTCAGAGCTGAGTCTGAGACTAAGAAACTATCCAGGCAAATCCTTTAGTTGACAGATGAGGACAGTGAGGGCCAGTGTTTAATCTCCTGCCCAAGGTCACAAAGGCAGTTGGGGACCGAGCTTGGACTACAACCGGGTCTTGTGTGCCTCGCACAATGATATGCTGCCCCTTAATGTGCAACTTTTCATTTCTAAGTTAATTCTGCATTTTGGTTTGCTGTATTTAAATCGTCACAAGTCAATTTTTAAATGATAAGCCTCAAACTCCCCTTTTTGCCAAGTATAGTGAAAACCAAACCCTTAGAAAATTCCACGTAAAAAACGTTCCTGGCTCAAATAGAAACCTGCACCCCAATTTCCACTTTCCTCTTCCAGGATGAATTTTTCTGACGTCATCTAAAAACTGCTTCTGTGCTCAAAATCATTTGGAAAACAATTATTAAAAAGAAAGTATTTTTAATTAAAAATGCCTTTAGAATGCTGTTAATGGTTACCTATCGCTCTTAGGCTAAAATTCAGATCCATTCAAATTATTTCAAGCTATCTGAGCACTTTCTATGACATTTTTTGTTATATGATCAATACAACCAACATAAAATCAAATTTTAAGAAAGCCTGACTTGTGGTCTTCTTGATCAAATTTAATCCCAAGTAACTTCAGAAAAACAGGCATTGCTGGGTAAAATGAAACGTTTGTGAGTCAAACTTTTATGGCAGGGAAGAATTAAAAAAAAATGTATTTGAAGTTGCAAAACCATATCAAGTTTTGAGTAATTTGTAGTCAATTTTGAGAAATGAGATTACATTCAACAAATATTTATATGCTTGGCACATAAGGATTTATAGTCCAAGTAAAGATTTCTTTGAAAAATTCTGCACAGGGTTCTGTAGAACAGGCTAGAAAGATGGAAAAGCTGTCTCTCCCAGAATTAGGAAGGACTTCACGGAAGTGACATTTGACCAAAATTCTGAAGAGTCTTTGAATCCAACTAATTTGCCAACTTAAAAAATGGATAATCATTGGAAAAAAACAATTTATAGAATTTTTTTTTTCCATAAAGGAAAATTAGCAAGTAAAGGCCTTTTAGGTAATCCCTCATTTAATCTGGTAGAGATAGCTTAGTTTTGGATGCAAACAAAAGATTGTATTACATTTTTAGCAATGAAATAGAAATTTAATATGAATTTTATAAAACTCTGCTAGAACTGGTCCAAGCCAAGATGTAAAAAAAGAAAAATACTGGCAGAAATGTCCAGTCCTCATAAACTCTCTGTTAGACACCACTTCACTGGACTAGCCTAGATGGTTAGGTAGTGTTGCAAATATTTTGAAAAAATATGAATAGCGTATCTGTGTCTACATAAACTAAAATTTGGCTCTAACATCATGAATGCACAATGGGCACTAACTTATAATTAAAGAATTCCTTTCATAAGGTATAGAGGGACACATGCTATTTCTATGCTTCTAACAAAGTACAGTGTGCATGGAAGCTGTCCTGCATGTTTTCTTTCAAACACACAGCCAAGGAGCAGAGACTGAACAGCAACAATGAAAAGATCACACTAGCTAGGCCTCTCTAATTTCACTATGATCCATTTTTTCATCTGAATTTCTGAGTTAAAGACATCCACTGCAAATGGGAGAGAGAGATTAAGGGAACAGATAAGCAGTCATCATCCTCTCCTCAAGGAATCTGGATGGGAGATTTAAGCATATATATGAAAAGATAATGAATAATACAAAAGGACTGTTACGTTATTCTACCACGTGCATGTTATACCACATGCAGGTACAGTTCTGAGTTTTATAAATATCTCCTCGTTTAATCCTCACAACAAGCCTAGGAGTAGGTTATTGCTATCATCCCATTTTACAGATGGGGAATGGAGAGGTCAAATTACCCACTGTCACTCTGATAGGAAGTGGCAGAGATGAGCCTTACATTGATGCTGTTGACTCCAAAATCCATACTCAGCCTCCTCACTGTGTGCCAGGTACCACTGACCCTGAGCCCGGTGGGAGATGAGGGAGGCAGAAAACACAACAACCAGGGGAGTCGGAGAAGCCTCCATGAAACAGGATTTAAACTTTGAGTAGGATGCAGATGAGCAAATAATACTTACGGCTTAAAATCTTGCCAAAGCTCCCCTTCCTTCAAGAATTCAAACTTCTTAGATTGGCATCCAAATTTCTTCATCACTTGCCCTCTGCCTGCCTCTCCAGCCACATGACATTTATTTACCCAACAATTATTTTTTAGTACCTATTGACTAGGCATTTTACTGTGTCCTGGAGATACAGAGGTGAACAAAGCAGAGCTAAGTGTCCTGGTCATGAGGAAACTTAACAGTTCAGTGGGGGAAAGAGACATTGATGGATCTGGAAACATTTTATGCATAGGGCCAGCTAGTAAATATCTTAGGCTCTGTGGACCACATCTGGTCCCTGCTGCATATTCTTCTCTGGTGTTTGTCTGTCTGTTTGTTTACAACCCTTTGAAAATGTAAAAACCATCCTCAGCCCTCCAGCCATACAACATCAAACCAGATTTAGCCCACAGGCTGTAGTTTGCCGACCCCTAAAAAACAGAAGCAAATGGACACACTAAGCAATCTATATTTTTAGATTATGATAAAGGACATAAATAGAAAACACAAAGGTTACAGAGAAAATAAACTAATCCCTTGCTACTCACCACTCCTCCTATTTTCTTGCCTGGGAATCCTGTCCCATTCCATCTTTTCTCCACCCAACTAGCTCCCACTTGGTCTTCAAAACTGAGGCAAAAAATATCTCCTCTTCTCAAAATTCTTCCCTGCAGCATATTGTGTCCAACTCTCTTACAGAATGTCTCACACTGGGCGGTAATTGTTTGTTTACTTGGCTGTCTCCCCATTTAAACACTAGAAACTTGGGGAAAGGGAACATGATTTATTCATGTCTCCAGTACTCAGCACAAGACCTGTCTATAAATTAGGCATTCAATCCATATGTGAAAGAATGAATAAACATGCAATCGGGGAAACAACCAAGGGAAGTGAATCTGCTTGAGAAAAGGCACAAAGCCAGACCATGGACAGATTGTAGAATGCTTCCAATGCCAGAGGAAGGAGTTTGTAATAAATTCTGTAGGTAACAGAGATTCAAGGAGTATTTTTGAGCAAGAGAATAATGTGATCAAAGCCACGTTTTAGGGAAAGGAGGATGGTGTTGTGGGAAGTTTATGAGCTTTCCAGTCTGCAGAACTGGGTTCAAATCCCAGTGTTACCACTGATTGATGGTGTGACTCTAGGTAAGTCCATTGACTTCTTAGAGTCTCCGTTTTCTCATCTCTACACCCAGTCTAGAAAGGCTCAAGAAATAGACTGAGATTACCTGAAGATTAAATATGATAAATAAAAGAAAATAATATCAGTTATTTAATGAATGATCATTGTAATATATGGATTGGGAATGCGATAGTCTAAACAAGAATAGTGTAGTAGATGGTCCTCTGTCACTAATTAAAAGAAAAAAAAGAAGCTGTGTTTAGGTCACTAATTCTTAAAATGCTGGTTTAAAGTATAAATATTATGATAATTGCTAGTGTTCTTTGAGAACTAACTCATGCCAGGCACTGTGCTATGCTTTACGCATATTATCTCATTTAATTCTCTTTTTAAAAAGATGTAAGCCCACATCTGCCCACGCTCTGAACAAATATGACATGCCATATTGCAATAATATCTCATAAATTTTAATCAGGATGTGAATAAGTCTGATAAAATTCTAACCTGGACTTTTAATACATGGTTTTTAACTTTAGGATTTGCAGGAAAGCCTGGTGAGAAGGGAAGCAAAGGCATCCCGGGGTTACCAGGTTTAAAAGGACTCGAAGGGCCACCTGGACCATCAGGACCACCAGGTATAGCTGATTCTCTAACAGAAATATCAGCTTTTAAGTTTTCCAAGATCTAAATGTAACAAAAATGTGTTTCTAGACCTATTGGGTTGAATATGAATTCTGCCCCAATAGTGTTCCAGCAGAAATTTGCTTCTAAATTAAACCAAAAGGAAGGTGGTTATAGTCAGCCTGTATTCACTGAAAAATATTAGTCTACATGAAGTTTTATTTTTTGTACTCAAAATTTTATTTTGAAATTGCTGATATGTATTATAAACTATAGCCTATCACAATGTCACAGATCATAGAAGAAAATAAGATAATGCTTTAGAGGTTTTCAGATTTGCCTCTTTGATTTCAGAGCAAATTATTGAGTTTGCAAAGTAATTTTTTAAACAATTAAAGTAGCCCCCTTTCCTGTATGACCACCTCAGTGACAAAATATATTACATGGCAATAAAATTTCAGTATTGCATTTGGAAATCTATTACTATATGGTTACAGGAGCCCCCTCTTTCCTACTAGCATTGGTCCAAGGTTGATTTTGATGTTTGAAATCCAGACCTGTTGACAAGAATCCAACTTTCTCTAATTTTACATTTTCTGAGTCCTCAGTCCCCTCCTTATTTGAAGAAAAAGGCAGATTAAAAAGTACCTAAACCAGCTGGTCTGGCTCCTCTGTATTCATTTCATTCATGCAATCAACAAATATTTATCGAGGACCTACTATGTATGGGAACTATGCAGGGTGTATGACTATTTGTTTGTTCTCAAGGCCCCAGAGGAGATCCGGGCAGCACTGGGCATCCTGGAGAACCAGGACCTCGTGGTGTGCCAGGAAGCATGGGGAACCTGGGGGTACCAGGTAATGCATAAGGTCCTGTTATGAGCCCACAAGCTCACCATGGGTCCCAATTCTAGATTTTCTGTTGTCTGTTGTTTTCGCTTTCCACTTGGTAGAAACTTTGTGTAAAACAACTAGATTTACTTTTAGACAAATGTACTGTGTGCAACCAGAACACAAGTGAGAACAAAATAAATATTTACATTGTGTAAAAATCATCCATTATGACTACCTGATGCATTAGTGATTCTGAAAAACCAACTCCTTGGAAGAAAGGTGGTTTGTGCAAAGGTCAGAAGTAGAACACTTCAAGATGCCCCATGGTTACCTATGTTACTTGATTTCTTTCCTAATTTCAGGTTCTAAAGGAACAAGGGGAACTTTGGGACTCCCAGGTCCACCCGGAAGACCAGGCCTCCCAGGTATTCATGGTCTCCCAGGAGACAAGGGAGAGCCAGGTTACTCAGAAGGTACAAGACCAGGACCACCAGGACCAAAGGTATATATAGGCCACTGAAGTGTTTACATTTTGGTGTGGAGCGAATCCTTTTAAATATCAACAGATATCTGGATTCGATGTGGGCAGAGAAAATTGAAAATATTACAATATTTTCAGTCAATTATTTGGGGTTTGTAAATTCCATCTCCACAACTGAGGATGCCTGTCACACAATTGTCAGCTTCTGAGTTTATTCCCGCCCCTCTTCAATCCCCAAGGAATTTCTTGTAACTATCCCTGCAGTTTAAGTGTGCCGCCAGAGGTGGCAGTGATCACAGGTCCCCACAATCTGACAGGGCAGTGTTTGTTTTTCTTGTGATACAAAGTGGCTAGTCTCGGCTATGGACTGTCTCATACAGACTTATAAAAATAAATTTCCAAACCTTGTATTCAAAAACATTTGTCCTATTAAAGCATAACACAGGATGTGAAATGAAATAACTTTAGAGCATCATTAAAAAGCAAACAAAATCCTCAGATACATACGTTTATCTTTCTTAATTGTCTTAGAACTTTAAGTATTTTCAGTCCCTTACGATTTGTTATCTTGTCACAATGTTCCCAGTGCTTGTTCTCTGTCAGCTAGAGGTTGGATGTCAAAGCGCTCTCTTGTGTGTTGGACCAAGCAACAACCAAATGTTTCAGTGGGGCTCAGTTGTTTTTCAGGTTTATTTCCTTCCAACCTTTCTGTGCATAGCAGTAATATTAAGAGCCCAGAGCTAGAGCACAGAGAATAATTAAAGAAATTCCCATAAACAGGGGGTTTTAACATGGAATTCTATGGGACCCAAGGGGAGTCTATTGGATCCACAGAAGAAATTTTTAGAACTGTGCATTGAACACAAAATGAGCTGGTTTTATCACGGTGGCAAATCATAGTAAGAGTAGTATATTTTAATCAGCTACTGTGGAGATTTTGTAAGTCACCATCGAACCCTTATATGCTGGCTTATCATAAAACTGAAGTACAGATTTAATGAGTATGAAATCATTCAAAGATTTACATTACATGTGGTTGACATACATTAATCTGTATGCACAATATTTGTAGGACACATATGCATTTGGTCTAACTCTTTCTTTCTTACCTGAGTTAATCATCACAATTTGAAAATATACATCTGTATGATTATTTTTTTTAAAGATTTTATTTTTCCTTTTTCTCCCAAAGCCCCCCAGTACATAGTTGTGTATTTTTAGTTGTGGTTCTTTCTAGTTGTGGCATATGGGATGCTGCCTCAGTGTGGCCTGATGAGTGGTGCCATGTCCACGCCCAGGAACCGAACCAGCGAAACCCTGGGCTGCCGAAGCAGAGCACATGAACTTAACCACTCGGCCACAGGGCCAGCCCCTGTATGATTATTTCATATCTATCTCTCCACTGGTCTCTAAAGTTCCATGAAGGCAGGGACTGTGTGTATCACATATCTATACATGGTTACCATTATATTCCTGGGGAGAGCCTGCTTCATGGGCATGCCACCAGTGTTGTTAGAGGGGGCTGCTGCTCAGAAGGACTCCATGCTTGGTTTAATGCTCTGCTGTTGGAGTCCTGAATTGCTTTAAATTTTCTAAAAAGGGAGCTGCGTTTTCATTGTGCACTGGGCCCTAAAAATCATGTAGCAATCCTGTTCTCAGAACCTATCCTAGTGCTGGTACATAGCAGATACCTAATATGAATTGCTAAGTAAGTAAGTAACTAAATAAATAAATGCAAACACACACGGTTTAACTTAATTCTGATCACATATTTTGCTTATATGAGAATTTTAAAGGTGTTTGACTGAATTTAAGGGAGATCCAGGATTGCCAGGTGACACGGGAAAGAAAGGAGAAAGAGGGCCACCAGGTGCACCTGGATATTTGGGGCCTGCTGGACGTGACGGAGTCCCTGGACATCCCGGAAGTCCTGGCCTCCCAGGTGAGCACGGGCTTTACAACTCTGAAAGCTGGAAGCATGACACACAGTGTCGCCCACACCTCCTAGGACCATCTCTGTCAATAGAAAGCTATTTAGGTTTTTGTACTACGATTGCTTTTAGTCAACTTTGATCTTCAAATTCTGAGACACGAAGAAACAGCAAATTAATCAGGAGCAGCCTAATTTTACTGATCAGCCAGTTTGGTGGACTGAAATCTAAAACCCTGCTCCTGTAAACAACATTTTAGAAGTGCTGCCTCAATGAATTCCGCTTAAAGACACAAAATGTTAGATCTTTGCCCAATCTTATGATATTTGTATTCGTTTTCTACGACTTCCATAACAAATAATGCAGACTGGGTGGCTTAAATGACAGAAATGCATTTTCTCACAATTCTGGAGGTTAGAATCTGCGATCAAGGTGTCAGCAGGTTGATTTCTCGCGAGGCTTCTCTCTTTGACTTATAGATGGCCGCCTTCTCCCTGTGTCTAACCTCCGTGCGTGTCTGTATCCAAATTTCCTCTTCTTATAAAGATGCCAGCCATAGCGGATTAGGCACCCTACTGACCTCATTTTAACTTAATTGCTTCTTTACAGACCCCATCTGCAAATCCAGCGATATTCTGAGGTACTGGGGCTTAGGACATCAACATGTGAATTTGGGGGCAACACAATTCAACTCATAACACTGTCATTCAGAATTTTTTTTCCGGGATATTTCTGGGTTGAACATTGCTTTCTTCCTTATTTGCTTATAATTTGGGTTTAAGTTTTCGTTTTGTTTTAAGAACAACTGCTAAGCCACTAGGTTTCAGCTTCGGGTTTTACTCAAAGACAATATTTAAATTATCTTTTCAAACACTGAAAGGTTCAGTGGATTTTTCTATACACTCCCAAATAAAGCCATAAGTCAGACACTGAGCCATCCACGTGGTTGGTATACACACGGCTTTGCAAATGATTCGACACATCTCTGCTGTGCTTCTCTGGGGAAAAAGCAGCCAGGACCGAAGCCGGAGTGTACGCAGCACGATTTTCCTGAAGCCAGCGTGAGCACAGTTGACTGTAAGAACGGACCATTGCAGCCAGTGTTGTAATCATTTGTCTTTCGGTCTTCTTCCTTCCCCTCTCTCTTCATTTACAGGAAAGCCCGGTCCTGATGGTGATTTGGGATTTAAAGGAATCAAAGGCTTCCCCGGCTCTCCAGGAGTAAAAGGGCCTCCAGGTTCCATTTTTGTCCTTTGTCCAATTCCTTTCTATGAGGGAGGCACATTTCTCTGAGGGTGGAGTCTGTGTATACTTATGTCTCTGACCCACGACTCCTCCTTAGAATGTGGCTCCCGGTTGCTCACTCCCCAGCACCAAAAAGCAGAAAAGTGAAGTTAGGCATTTATACCTATCTAACTCAAAGATCTGCTGATAGGGGCCGGCCCGGTGGCTCAGCGGTTAAGTGCACATGTTCCACCTCGGTGGCCCAGGGTTCGCTGGCCCGGATCCCGGGTGAGGACATGGCACTGCTTGGCAAGCCATGCTGTGGTAGGCGTCCCATATATAAAGTAGAGGAAGATGGGCATGGATGTTAGCTCAGGGCAAGTCTTCCTCAGCAAAAAGAGGAGGATTGGCAGCAGATGTTAGCTCAGGGCTAATCTTCCTCAAAAAAAAAAAAAAGAGATCTGCTGATCTACACATTCCAAAGTAATAATCCTCATGATAGTATTAATCAGTTCATAGTTTTCACTGCGAACTTAGCTTCACATGACTAATGTTCTGAAAAATGAACACCTTTAACAGAATTCCACAGATCTGGTGTTCATATCAGGCCACTGATGGGAAGTAAGTCCTCTCTTTGAATGCCATTTTTTTTTTTTTCAGGCCCTCCAGGATTCCCAGGAAATCCTGGACCAACGGGTGTGAGGGGGGAGCAAGGACGTGATGGAATTCCTGGTCCAGCGGGAGAAAAGGGAGAAACAGGTACAACTTACTCATTATCTTGGACCCACTAGTTTTATTTTGCATGGAATGATTAGTGACATTGTCACCCTTCACTGCTCTACAGATTTTTTGATAGAACTGGTGATCTTTAACATGTTCTGGGTGTGTGATAATTAAACTTCCTCCTGTTACCAATGTGCAACTGACCAAGTGGAAGAAATTATATAAATGTATATAATAAAATTAATCATATAAAATATTAATATGCCAAAATTATCTCTTTCAGGGTTGCTGGGGGCACTTCCAGGCCCAAGAGGGAACCCTGGTCCTCGAGGTGAGCAATTCTTCCTCCCTGAACCTGGTGATAGATATTTTCAAAGTCTAATTTAATATGCCTGATGTATAAAATAAACAATATATTGAATTAAAGAAGTCCCAATGGTAATATAGGATGTTTATATTCTTAGTAGTCGAGTAAAAATGCTTAATTATCACCATCATAATGAAGTGAATGAATTAGAAACTGTGATCCAATTTTGGAATTTCCATCTACAAAAGTCTCTAAAAATAAGAGGACTTCTTATATATTCCTGTGTTTTGTTGTTAGCATGGTTTAAATGTATCACCTCCTAAAAGGATGGAGGTGGAATTGACAGCTTCTCAATGAGCATCCCTCTCTGCTATTCTAAGATGCACTCATAACATGATTCCTTTCCCACCTTGTTATCTTCGTAGGTCTGATACGAACCCCCAGAGCCAGGCTGAGGTTCATGCTGGGCTGTTATGGGCTCCCCAGTAACTCTCTCAACATCTCAGATATGGCAATTTACTAAACATGTCCTTCAGAGTAGATACAAGTTTTTTTGTTTGACAAACTACAATCTGGATTTCTCATGCCAGTGTTTTGTAAGATAAGCAGCTTCTTTTAACTTTTTCCATTTTGTAGAGAAATCTGCCAGGAGAAATATTAGATTGTTTGCACTCTTTATTGACTTTTCTCAGCCGTGGGTTCTGTGGATAGAAGTATTTTATTAGCCAAGAGGCCTAAACCTAATGAAGGCCTCTGGTTACTGATGCTCACAAGAACCAGCAAGAAGTAGCCTGATGCTCCTGAGAAGAAACTCAGAGGGGCAAGAACTGCCCCTTGACCTTCCAGCTCAAGTGCAAAAGCAGACAAGAGCTGTTCTTTCCCATCTGTTTCCGGATAGTGTGATAGTCCTGTGGGTTGAGCTCAGTGTCCCCACATGTCTCAGCCCCTCTCTTCCCTGAGCATTACAGCTTTTCCCAGTCTAGTTCACAGTCAAGTTTTAGGATTACGGTCAAAAGGAGAGTTTCTGTTCATTTTCCTAGGCTAAGCTCATACTTTAATCATTTGGAATGAGAACACTTTAGCATTGAATTGGAAATAAAATTTGATAGAAAATGATCATGCCTTAAGTTAAAAAGCCTTAGAAAATAACAAATAGCCTAATTATGTAAGCAAATGATTATGCGCCTCAATCCCTCTAGGGTAACTAAACATGGAGAAGAATTCACTGAGACTTAGAAGGTATGAATTCTTTTAATTAGTCTTAATTCTCCCAAATCCTAAAAAGAAATCATATCATAAAACAAGGAAGCATCATCATGGACATGGATCCTGGTTCCTGAGACCACTGCCAGACCCTGTTGTACAAATACAGCATTTCAGAGTTTGAAGTGAGCTGAAATCATCTAAACACTTTTTTTTTTTTCCTTTTGGTGAGGAAGATTGTTCCTGAGCTAACATCTCTGCCAATGTTCCTCTATTTCATAGGTGGGTTGCCACCACAGTATGGCTTGCTGAGCTAAACACTTTCTTTTAAAAGCATAAATTCCAGGCACAAAAAGCTAAAGAACATGAGAGACAAAGGGCTAGATATTGAATATTCATCAATTTTATTTTCATCATCACTCTAAGTCTTGCCCACATAATAATTTCCCCAGCCCTTCCCCTGTGCCACCAGCCTCATCCTCACTTTTCCTTCTTTTTCCTCTCATCTGTCTTCTGTCTTCGTGCCATTTACCATTTCTAGAATAACACCGAGATGGGAGAGAGGAGGGAGAGATTATTTTCAATTCATACAACATTTTCCATTCATGAATGTCAAAGCACAATTTCTTGAAGATTCTCTGAGATGAAAAAATTAGTATTCACTTGTGAGCTTTTAGGGGTCTTCTTTGGTAAATACAAACTTTCTGCCACATTCGTCCCTTCCAGACTAGGGTTTGTGTTATGAGGGAGAAGTAACCAGAGGACAGAATAAGGATGGCAACTTTGTTGTTCCTTTTGCGGGGTTTAGCTGGGCAACACTTCAAATGCACAAATCAGCGCCGTGAAGTTTAGCTTTTGATGTTCTAACAAATTATCAGTGATTAAATAATGTTCCAAAGTTCATCAGATAATAGTAACAGTGGCTTACATTTACAGAACACTTTAGAGTTCACACCACGCTTTCCCATCTGTTTCTTATCTCACCGGATCCTTAAAGAACTGACCTACGTCAGGCATTACCTTCATTTTTAAAATAAGAAAACTGAGACTTGTGAGAGTGACGTGAGTTTGATATGATCAAACGATTACAGGAGGCAGAAGTGAGACTCAGTTCTTGTAGACTTGTATTTCATCTACCAGCCTCTTTTTAAAAAATACATTGTGAATCTTAACACCTTTAAGCAAAGCGTCTACATTATTAGAGATAATCACAAACTGTAACTCCAAGTATAGGAGCATTACAGAAACTTATCAAACCTTTTTGTTTTCAGGAGCCAAAGGAGACAGGGGAGCTCCAGGCTTGCCCGGTCTCCCTGGCAGAAAAGGGACAGTGGGAGATGTGGGGCCACAAGGTCCCATTGGCATGACAGGACCCCCAGGGCCCCCAGGTTTTCCTGGTGCAGTCATCCCCGGCCAAAAAGGAAATCAAGGCCCACCAGGCTTCCAAGGAAACCCAGGTAAATGGTCTACTTTTAAATAAGATAAAAGAAGGCAAATAATGTTTGACATCAGAGGCCTTCAACTTTCCCCTTGTGTGACCTTGTTGCTTCCTTTTTTTCCCTCTGGTCTTCTCCATCCTCCCATACCCACCTGTTCTCACACAGAGTGTGATAAAGCTGTTGGTGTTGTTGAAGCAGAGGGGCCTGTTTGAAAAATTAGTAAAAACCAGATTAATGAGCCTAAAAGAGGGAGATGCTTCCATTCACCGGTATCTACTGAGCTCCCACTAGGTGTCAGGTGCTGGGTTAGGCACAGACCCTGCTCTGACAGCCCTCCATCAGGGAGAAACAGTTCCTGCCTTGTGCCAGGGTCTTCACTGGCATCATCTCATTCCATCTTTACCACAATCCCATCACAGCCCGCAGGGGAGAGAATGTTCGGGGTGACCGTAAGGTGCAGGCTTTGTGCTTTGCTCCAAAGAATCACTGACAGACCCTGCCCAGCTCCCTGACGGGCAATACTAACAGGCTGTCTGTGAATTCAGGTGAGCCTGGTCCCCCTGGACCTCCGGGGAGTCACACAGAAGGCATAAAAGGAGACAAGGGATTTATGGGCAGGCCTGGCTCAAGAGGTCCGCCTGGAACTGTAGGAGACATGGGGCCACCGGGTCATCCGGTAAGTGTGGAAAATCATTTTGACTTCTTATCTTCTTCTAAGTCGATTGCCAGGATCAGATGTACCCAGAGGCAACAAAAATTTCCCATTTGTGATGCTTCTGTGCAGCACACCCAAGGGAAGACAGAGTTCAGAAGTTTCAAAGAATCGAAGAATCTTAAGAGTTGGACAGATTTGGCCTCTAACAGGGGACCCCTCTCTATGTGGTTCCTGACTTCTTCTTGTTTAGACTCTGAACAACTCCAGTGATGGAATCTCCAAAAAAACACCTAGGCGTTTGGGAACACTCTAGATGACAACATCATTTTTCTCTATTAATACGCTTTTGAAGTTATCTGTGCCATCCCCTAAATGTCTATTTATGTTCTCCCCACAACATACTTTCCAGTGTTTGTGAATAGCTGCCATTTCCTGCTGAGCATTTCTTCACTCAACAAATACTTGTTTTTTTCAAATTCAATTTAACCTTCATCAACTCTGCCTCTACTCTGAATATATCCTAGTTTGTCAATATCTCCCTTAAAAATGCAGCCCCTGGGACAAACACCCTCCAGGAGGAAGCACTCAGTATGCCATGCAGGGGCTAGCAGATGGAAGAGTCGCACTGGCCTGCACATCTCTTTTTTATAATCCAACCTGAAATTCCACATGGGCTGTTTGGCTGCCATGTCACCATGTTGTTGTCACACATTGAGTTTATGGTCAACAAAAGTCCACGTGCCTTTTCCTCATGACTTGCTTCTCAGTTTTTTCCACTGTTTCTTGTCTTGTCTATTTGCTTATTTGTGACTTAGGTACAGAAGTTTCACATTTGTCTTTCTTAGAGGTCATCTGGTTCATTTAGGCCCATGCTCCCAGCCTATTAAGGTCTCATTTCACAGTCTCTTACTCAACACCTTGGCCATCTTCCCTAGGTTTCTCTTAGCAGCATATTTGAAAGGCCTGATTCCTCTTTTAATACTAACTTCTTGGAGCCTGATGAGGAAATCAGAGTTATGTCATATTGTTTTGCATTTTCATCAATGATGGGTAATGAAGTACTTTGGCAAGGCTTATTGTCAGGAATCATGTTAAGCTCTCTTAGGGTCTCCTGGTATTTGGTTTTGAAAATCTACCTTTTTAAAACTTTTTTTTTAAATGAGATACTTGCCCATCTCCAGTCTTAGGTATCTCTCATGTTCTCCATGATTCTTTCAAAGTGGCAGACACTGATCCCATGATCACATTGAAAGTCTTTCCAAGGACACTGGGATGTGGAAAGTCTGGTATGGAAATGTGACCTCTCTTAAATTCTCAGGTGCTTCCGAGGTCAGTCTAGGTTTCTACATTTGCATTTGAAAGATAATTCTTCTTGATGGATGTCTAAACTGGCTTGGTGCCCTTAACAGCTCTGTCCTTGCACGGAAGAGCTCTCTCCCCAACCAAGGGCTGTGCCTGGCACTGGGCCTCCTCCCCAGTTACGGTAGGAGAAAAGGCCAGGTCTCAGAAGCCTGAAAGTCCTTGATCAGATGCTTCTGTTTCTCTCCCTCCTTTTTTAACTTCACGCCACCTTATCCAAGCAACAGGACTATTCCTTCATTGGTCTTCTTGCTCCAAAGACAGCTGGCACAAAGGCCAGTTTTGTTATTCTTAGCATTTTTCAATGACCATTTTTCATTATGTTCAAGTACTAGCATTCTGTCTCGATTCATATGGACAGTATAAGAGTAGATTTAACATACATTCTGACATACCGCTCTTTTCAGAAGCCCTACTCCCTCCCCTCTTCTCCTATGGCCTCATTTGAGCATCTCATGGCTACAAGAGCAATTAGTGTAAGCCTCATAAGGAGGGAGTATCTCCTCCCGGTCAAATCATTGCATCCTTGTCAAAAGCACCTGTCAAAACTCCCCTGACAACTCCTTCATGCTCCCATCCCTGGACACTTTACTTCTACCACCCTGACTAGGAGTAATTTATAACTTCACCAGCTTAGTTAGAATGTTGGTGGGTGCTATGACTCTTGTCTTTGCAATAATTACAAATACAAATTATAATCTTCATTCTGGCAGTCTGGTGTCTGCTCTTCCTGAAAGATCTCCAAATACTCTGTATCCATGTAGGATAGAGAATATCCAGTTGTATCCAACACTCACACAACATACATTAACATCAGAAGGTATGTTTGCTCTTAGGCTTATGGGTAGCTTTTACTTCTTTTTATTGGAAATAATAGTTCTAAGGAGAGGTCTAGGTGGCAGAGGAATTATAGGAGGTGAAACGTAGGATTGAAAGGAAAAAATGCTATCTGTCAACTTCAGCTCATTCTGATCCAACATAATATTATATCTGTTTTTTTAAAAACCTGCTGGGAGTATTGTGATTTTTAAAGTTTGTGGTTCTGCTCTCTTTTCTTGGAAAAATAGGGACCACCAGGTACCCCAGGTCACCCAGGGCTCCAAGGCGATCCTGGATTCCACGGATTTCCAGGCATGAGAGGTATTGTTTTTGTGCAATGCTCTGTGGAGGCAAACATAATGATGATGGTTCACATATTAGGGTACACAAATGTTTACTCAACTCCCACAGTCACCACAAGCAGTGTGGTTAATACAAGCAAGACCTCTGTATGAGTGAAGAAGGAAGACCACCAGCACTCAACCCCAGGGGGCTTAAAAATCAAAACCATCCCTGAAGGATGGAGACTATAGAAAAATGAAAACCAGAAACAGTTTAAAGTGGTTACCTTTCAGGGTAGTCATGTGTGCTGCGTTGGGGGATGGGGAATGACATCAGTGTCAACAATATTGTTTTGAATTATTTATTTTACCATGTACACATGTTACTTTTATCATTTCAAAAAGCTGAATGATCTAAAAGACTATTCACCAAACTGTTAGTGAGGAGGGTAAGTAAATTTTTATATGCTGATTTAAGCATTTTTTTTTTATGGGGCACATGTATTATATTTTTAATCAGAGTAAAACCTATAATTTTGGAGTTTTTAAGTTTAAAATATTCACACACATTAATTTAAACTTCAGGCTTCAGAAAATAATTCCCAAGTCTTCCATAAGCGCACTACGACCTTAAATAAAGTTTTGAATATAGATTCGTTGTCTTACATAGTTAAATTGTCTGGTACTGTTTTTGTATGGCAGGGAACCTATTATCATAGACGATAGAGATGGTAAATAATAAGTGTATCCAAAGTGGACATCACATTTTTATGAAGGAAGACCTTTTCCTGGTCCAAAGGAGGACAAGGTGGTGTTGACAGAGAGGTCCTTTTCAACATTTTCAACCACTGACACTTCAAGGAGCAAACTAGACAAAAATAACTCAAAGCAAGTGATTCTGAGGACTCCCACTAGACACTGGGTGGGTGAATACTGGCAGGCAGCCTGGGAAAAATGGGTACCACCTGTCACTCCCCTAAGTCTCAGAATAGAAATATCTAAGATTTGTAAAATTATATAAAGGCATCACGAAAGAAAGAAATATTCTGGTGAAATATTTAGAGGTATGTATTTAGAGGGGAGATTCGTAAAATCAGTTCTTTTAAAATAAGTTCCATGAAACACACTCAACTACTCTCTTAGCTTTCAGAAGGAGATCATCCATCAGCTGGCACTACTGATGAGTTTGCACTTTATTTGGAATTTTTTTTATCTCCAAAGGAAAAATATTTGGGCTTCTTCTGGTATACAGAAGTAAATATTAACATCTTCCTCAAGTTCTGCTACCAAGTAGATAATTTATAGTGTAGTTGCCAGTAACTCCTGGCACTATAATTGTTTTATTGTCCTTCTTCTATTAATATTATATATAGCATTAAAGTCTCTAAGTCATCAGATGTAATGTCTACATTATCTCAAGATTCTTTAAAAGAGAGTATTTCTCCAAATCAATGGTTCTTGGCATTTATTCACGTCAAAGACAGTTTGGGAGAGAAATCTTACCACTTTGTTAGTTTATATCAAAGCATATATTCTAGATGTGCTCATGACAGTTCCTAACATAACTAACTTTGGGCTATTAGTAAACCAAGAGTAATTAGCTAAGGAACTACGATAACCAAGCAGTATAATTCACCAGGAGGTGCTAAAATAGACTTTAATGTGACTTCATATTTTACCTTAAATATGAAACTGAATTGGTTTCTGAACTTAAAAAGTGAACTCTTAGGAACTCTTCCCTTTCAGTGCTAAAATACAAGTTCTTAATGCCTACTTCTAGAATATATTTCTTCATTTTAACATGACTGATTGGGTCCAAATAAAATGCCAAAACCCATGTGAATATAATTAACTTGTAGCCATTGTCATAAAGCTCATAACCTCCAGTCATACCTTCCAGTATCTATCCTTGGAGTTGATCATCATCCTGAAGAGCTAGGAAACCCATTGTTCTAAGTGGAATCATACTGCTTTTTTTTTTTTTTTTTTAAGGTGAGAAGGGTAATCCAGGATTTCTGGGATCAACTGGGCCTCCAGGGCGACCTGGGCCAAAAGGACCACCCGGTAAATATTATTTCCCTAGTACTGCTCTCCATGAAGAAAGGGTAACTCATCAGTGAAGCCATCATCTTCTTATGTTCATGTCAATAGGTGCACATGGAGACCCTGGCACAGTTCAGATCATCTCCCTTCCAGGAAGCCCAGGGCCACCTGGCCTAGTTGGAGAACCAGGAATGCAAGGAGAACCTGGGCCCCTGGGGCCACCGGGAAAGCCAGGTGTGGGACTGGCAGCATTGACTTCGATCACTAGGAAGTGGTTGAACCAAAATACTTGTAAAGTGCTTTGGAAGCAAACTACAACTTCACAGAAAATGTTAAACATTATAGTGTTTTTTACAATCAGCTTTAGGATTGAGCTCATTTTACTCTTGATCAGCAAATAAAAGACCTTGGGATCTATTGAATCGAATGAAACTGTTGTGCATAGTATAAACTTGAGGAAATATACGTTAGGGCACTTATGGTTTCCTTTTTTTCCATAAGGTAAGAGTATTATGTCTATCTTCTCTGACAACTGTCAATCTTAGAGTTCTGACTATTCCTAAATGATTGCCTGAATAAATCTGAGTTGTATGTATTTATACTTTTCTAACACTTCGTACAGCACTTGGAAGAGCAGTCAATGCAAATGCATGCTTACTATTACAAAATATTTTCAAAATATAGGTGTATGGAAATTGAACTAATCCCTTTGTATAGCTTGGCATATTGTAATAGACTGCTGAATGAATTGTTATGTCCTAAGTTTGCCTGAATCATCTGGGAGATGAGATATTACTTCAATCAATACAAAGGCACAGCAAATTCTGGCACAGCATAAATCAAAGTGGCAGCACAATTTTAAATTGGTGTATTTCATATACTCCTAGTTCATTTTTGAGGGTCTTTTTTTTTCCTGGGAAGCAGGGTGTAACAAGTTGATGACCAACTGTCCCAGTTTGCCCGAGGCTGAGGGTCTGCTCCGTTTGCAGGACTTCCATTGCTGAAACTGGGGAAGTCCCAGGTAAACTGGGATGGTTGGTCACCCTACTTTTTATGCTATGTGAACCATTCAATACAGTGTTGGTTATTTGCCTAGGACCCTGTGGGCCAAGAGGTAAACCAGGCAAGGATGGAAAACCAGGAACTCCTGGACCACCTGGAGAAAAAGGTGACAAAGGTTGTAAAGGAGAGCCAGGTAAACAAACAGCCGGCTTGTTTCCTTTGGTAAGGGGTTCTCTATCTACAGAGAAGTCCTGTTTGAGTATGTGACAACAAGAGTAAGCTAGGTCTTACAGTTCGTGTTGTTTAGATCAGGCTAAAAGCCAGGGGCAAAATGTTCATTTGAAAGAAGATGAAAAATCAAGAGTTATTGGAATACACCATTCTTCCTATCTTTTAACTGGGCAGATGTACTCCAAACTTTTAGCCTGAGGACAAATAAACCTAAGGAAGCACTAATTCTATTTTCGGAAAGGCCAATACTGTTTTATAGGCATACTTGGTTAATATCTACTTAGAGGAGTGGCACATAAGTACATAGCTAGTAAACTATTATCTCGATATGAATAGAAGAGAAATTTAGTGTCCTTACTTAGGAAAGCCGACTTTTAACTACATCATTCTTGCATACAACTCAACAACTCATGTGAATCCTGAAAAAGGACCTCAAATATTTCAGTCTGAACATAAGCTATATGTGTCAACTTGACACACCTGGATCAAAATCTGCCTTACGCAAAAGTTTCAAAAGCACCTTCTAGAAGAAACCTAGATATCCAAATCTTATCTTTTAGTTTTGCTGACTTTGTGAAAGTAAGAAAAACTTCTAAATGTGATTTCCCAATTTGTGAACATATGACTAGATCTACTGTAATAAAACTTTAAAGACTAGAGATTTAAATCTTTAAAAATTCAAATATAATGCTAATAATATTAATTATAATATTGCATAATCACTCATGATTTAGTATTGTCATAAGTGCATTTAGAGCACTATTAATCATTCAACTGTCTTTAAAATATGTTTTCCAAAGTGAGAAAAAACAAAGCTCTCACTAGTAATTCTATTAATTTTAAAACTTTACAGACCAAGTCTGGGTTTCAGAATGGGGCCACAACAAGAGCTAGAGTACTACAATACAAATTGTGTTGAGAATTATTAGCAAGTAGACAGAGTTAGTCCTAATGCTATAAAGGCTTCATAAGAATGATAAAGGGATCTAAGAGTCAAATAGCATCGGTCAAAGAGCCTTCGCCTCTTTCTTGGAAAGTCAGAATATCCTGCTGGATCATGCATATTTGTACAATAGCTCACTCCAGTTCCTGTCATGCTCAGCTAATCACTTCACAATTCCTGTGCAGAGACCTAGACACACCTTTTGCTTGGAGCCACTTGTAACCCCCTGGGACTGAGGGTAGATGTTAGGAGAAGTGAAGAATATATCTGATATATTAAAAACCTGGCAAATTCGGACTTTTCATGTAAGACAGGAGACTTTGAAGAATTTGGATATGGCCTATTTTTTTATTTCAAAGAATAAGCCAAGGCCCCTAGAGAAGATAGAAATGGGTGGGGAGACTGAAAAAATATAATATTGGGGCTTTAACAAATCCTTGTGAAAATCATTGACCTCTGAGCTGGGTCTAAACTGCCGCATCTCCTGACTCCATGGCACAGTTGGTTGTGGGCAACAACGATACCTCCCTTGACTTAGCAGGTCAAAAATACAAGTCTCTGCCTTCTCTGCATTTCCTTAGGACCTTAAAGGACCGCAACCCAAGTTGTGTTGGGGTGAAGGTCAGGGTGCAGTGGCAGCGGAAACGGCTTAGGGGTCTGGCGTGTGGTAGCCAGTGCCAGTATCATAAATACTGGCTATTTGATGAAGAGAAGGAGAGGGAGGAACAGGAGGAAGGAGAGAAAGGATAGCTCACTGGTCCTTATTTAGAAAGCGACAAATGTGTATCAGCCTACTCCAAGTGCAGAGAAAAAAAAGTATAAAAACGACTATTTTTGTTTTAACTCATGTAAATAAAAGAACCCTATCACAGTCAAAAATAAAAAGTCTTTTCTTATTTGCCTTACTAATGGATCAAAAACTTTCTTGAAGTTTGCACCTTTAAAAGTAACTTTTAGTGTTTTCCATGATTGTTTACTGAATTTATCAAAAGCATATGTAATTTTTTATTAACGACTTGAATAGACTTTCAGATTATAGATATTTGACTTCTTGTTTCCCCACACGGGAGGAGGATACATTCATTTATTCATAAAAGATGTACATAAGACCTACCAGATACAGACCGCTGTGCTAGGCACCACAGGGGAATACAAAGATAAAGAAGACCCGATCCCAAAAAACTCATATACACAAATACCTATAATCAGAGGTATTGTGTGATAAAATAGCCAACATTTATTAATATTGTTGGGCCATTTTATAAGCCATTCTTCTTTAGGACGCCTTTCTGAATTTGAGGCTTAACTGATATACATGAACATATAAATTAGTACTTTGGGAAAGCAAGTTTGAGGTTTCGTTTGTGTTGTAACACATATAACGTGCTTTTTAAAGGACCACCCGGGTCAGACGGACCGCCAGGTTTGAAGGGGAAACCTGGGTTCTCTGGAGCACCTGCTACCGGAGCAGCAATGAGAGGCTTCATCTTCACCCGGCATAGTCAGACCACCGCGATTCCTTCCTGTCCGGAAGGGACGGAGCCGCTCTATAGTGGGTTTTCTCTTCTCTTTATACAAGGAAATGAACAAGCCCATGGACAAGACCTGGGTAATGTCCCAGCCCTAGTTTCCAGTCACTTTGTTATTGTAAATTTTATGGCACCTCTCTCTGAAGTTAAGTGTAAACAACCTTGAGTATCTTACAGCCACTTTTTAAAGAGAGCAAATAAAACCACGTTGGCCTAATGTCTAATTTTCATTCTGGAATGTAGAGGTCTGGAATGAGGCTTGCCTGCAAATGCCAGTCTAGCTCATCCTGTTCAACGCAAAACATTTTCACTTAAATCACCGCTCTGCTTTTTAATCTTAAAAGTAACATCTTTTCTAAAGCTCTGTCTGGTCATTAGCCATTATAGACATATTAAGAACAGGGAATACCTTGAAGCAAAGACATTTCTTCAATTGACTGATTAGAAATGGCCACAGGAAGTAGTAAGGGTGGGGGAAAGAGGAGTTGTCTATTAGAGCTTTGATTTCTATCATTTTTAAAACTTTTCCATAATACATTTTTCAAATAACTCTTTTGTGTTGTTTTTCTCCAGCTTTTGCCATAGGTTATGTTTTGATTAGCCTCTATCTAGTAATGATACTCAAAATAATTTTAATTTACTCAAAGTGATACCCAGTCTGATGTTTTATTAGGAGCTCTTGGCAGCTGCCTGCAGCGATTTACCACAATGCCATTCTTATTCTGTAACATCAACAATGTATGTAATTTCGCATCGCGAAACGATTATTCATACTGGCTGTCAACACCAGCACTGATGCCAATGGACATGGCTCCAATTACTGGCAGGGCCCTGGAGCCTTATATTAGCAGGTAAAAATCCAATCCCTTAGTTTTGTGATGGGACCAGGTGAATGACTTCATTTGTAATGGAATGTAAGGCAGCACATCATGGTGCAGAAAGTGGCGATGCCACCATATTCTTTGTTTCACGTGACAGGTGCACTGTCTGTGAAGGTCCTGCGATTGCCGTAGCCATTCACAGCCAAACCACTGACATTCCCCCATGTCCCCATGGCTGGATTTCTCTCTGGAAAGGATTCTCTTTCATCATGGTAAGAAGAAAAGGAACAGCAAATTCATAGTAAAGATTACCCATAGAATTTTACATTGGGCTGGGTGAAATGTGGCCCCCAGGAATAACGCTGCCTGACATCAATATGCACAATATTCCATGGACATTTACTTGAAAAATCTGAAAATATATATTTTTTCTTACTTTAAATAAGTTGTTTTTGGTAAATAATGGAGCATTTAAAAATAGTCTTCTTAGGAGGAGATTATCCGCAAATTCTATATAAGACATTTAGGTGAATAGTAGCTACCATATTGACAATAGAATGCCTATGCCTTTAATGTGGCAGCTGTTTTATTTAGATCCTCCATAATCCTTATGAAAACTCTGCAAGGTAGTTTCTATCATCTACAGTTTTACAAATAAGAATGAAGTAATTTCCCCAAGGTTTCACAACTAGTAAATGGTCAAGCTAGGATCTGAAATCGAATCTGTCTGCTCCGAAACCATTATGCCTTATACTGCGTCCTTTTGAAGTTCACATAGAGATGGGAACTAACAGAAACAGCCTTTTAAAGAAAAGTTCCCCAGATTTAAGTACTAAATGAGGAAATCTATGGACTGATCCTCTGTGATTATGACAGCTGCACGTATGTGGTTAGCGGTCATTCATATTCTGTATAGCATCATTTATAATATATTATGATGTATCATAATACATTATGTTATGTATTATGGGGGGAATCCTTCCTTACCCACAGATGTCCATTCATTCAATCACTAACTCAGCACATATTTATTGAACACCTACTATGTGCCATGAGTATTCTGAGCACTATGGACACCAACAGTGAGCCAAAGTTCCTAGTCTATATCCTCTATATTCTCAAGCAAGAAGACAAAATAACAATAACAGTAATGAGTTCAGATGATAATCAGTCCTATGAAGGAAATAAGGCAAGATAAAGGGAGAGAGTGTGACATGGAATAGGTCAAGGAAAGCCTTTTGGGGGTTATATTCAAGTAGGTCCCTGAATGACAAGAAAGAGCTAGTCAGACCTGGGGGAAAGGAGCACTCTAGGCAGAAGAAACAGCTTTTTTTTCATTTTGATGACTATACCTCAACCTGTAAGGTACCTGGAATATTAGCATATCTGGGTAAAGAAGCATAAGAAGTTTAACTCATGCTTTGGGTTTTTTTTCCTTATTGTTTTCTATTACACACACACACAAAGTAGAGCATTGAAAATTTGAATGCCATGCACAGAATTCTTATTCAAATATTTCTATTGTGATAGTTTACAAGTGCAGGTTCTGAGGGCGCTGGGCAAGCACTGGCATCTCCCGGATCCTGCCTGGAGGAATTCCGAGCCAGTCCATTTATAGAATGTCACGGAAGAGGAACGTGCAACTACTATTCAAATTCCTACAGTTTCTGGTTGGCTTCATTAAACCCAGCAAGAATGTTCAGGTAACTCTTCAAAGTCAAGTTTAATTTGATGACTCAATCAAGGAACTAGTCAAAGGTTGCCGATGTTAGACTTCCATTATCTGTGTGTTGATGTACTCACATTTTAAAAATCTCCCCATGCCAATAAAATCCTGTTTAGCTCGGCACTCCCAATTTATGAGTGTTCTAGAGTCAACAAGTAGCCACAGTTTTGTACCACTGTACCAATAAAGGCAAATAAACATGATTTTTGTCATTATCGAATATATTTAATATTTATATATGAATGTATAGTAAATTACTGAATAAAACTACTAAGTGATCTCCTGATCTTAATTTACTATATTGAAAGACTTGTAATACAGACTATTTATAAGGTGGAGGTAGTTCTTATTATTAAAAAGATGATCTGTAAGTTTGCACCAAGGCAGAAATACAACTAAAATTATAAAATGTTGACATATATACCTCTTCAGAAATATACCTCTTGTAAGGAAGTTTAAATGACTACAGTATTCATTAATAAAACTCAAACCCCGCAAGTATTCCCTCTTTATCTATAAATTGATGAGATTTTTGTTTGTGTTTTTTTTTTGTTTGTTTTCTATTTCAGAAAACCTATTCCATCAACTGTGAAAGCTGGGGAGTTAGAAAAGATAATAAGTCGCTGTCAAGTGTGCATGAAGAGAAGACTTTGAAGAAATAAAAAGAAATAGAACTGTTATTTTTGATCCTAAATAACCAAGTAATGATGCAGAATACACATTTATTTAGGTATTTTTCTCCAAACAAACAATATCACTCTATGATGGCTTAGTACAAAGTTTCTATTTGTTTCCCCACACAACAAAACATTTCTGTTGGTTCTGTGATCCTGATCTCTAAATCTGTGCTGTTTCAAAGTTCCCTATGGTAAAGCCCCAGACTTTTCACAAAATATCACTGAAATGGTATTCCACTTGTATCCAGTGCACTGTCCAAATGGTGATTGTATAAAGTATGATGCTACAAGTGAAGAGCTATTTGGTCCCCTGGGCCCCAAGATCTGCCCCCTTCTATTCCAGTCTTTGAGACTCAGGGAGACTAAATCAGTTTTAGATTGCGCCACCACCCACTTCCTGAACCTCTAGACCCTGGGTAGGAAAGGAGATAGAGGCAAGTGGAGTCCTAGAGCATCATGGACGGAACTGGACTCTCAGACCTGTTGAGTAATCGAAGGCCTGAGGGAACCAGAACTGAAGTGAGGTTCTTGGATTTTCTAGGGCTCTGTTAAACATGCCTGAGACTAACGCCAAATGGAGGTTCCCCAAATGGAATCATAACAGCCTTGGAAATCCTGTATGGTTTTGTTTTTTTAAGATTTTTTTTGTTTGTCCATGGAAACCATTTCACTGCAGCAATATAGCCTACTTGTATTCAAAGTAGATACAATTTTCAGGCTTAGTGAATTAATTTTAGTAGGATATTTTTACACACATACTCTGAAACGTGTCTGACCTTAACTTCTCTTTTACCAGCACACCCACACAAAGAACAAGGACACAACTTATTAGAGCTGCACTTTATCCCCATCTCTATCAATGTTGGTGCATACCTTACATATATTTGAGTAGTTCAGTAATCCATGAAAGAACTTACGGCATTTGTCTGCTAATCAGGCTCAGAATATTTTTCCTTTGCTCTAAATATTCCATTTAACCTGGGTACTTAGAGATTAATTTCCTTGTTACTTCTCTAATTCTTCCTTTGTAAAAACATGGTTTTTTATGTTACATATTCTTACAAACCATATTGAAAGAGTCCACTGTGTAAAAATCTTAATGTACAGGGGCTGGCCCCGTGGCCGAGTGGTTAAGTTCGCGCGCTCCGCTGCAGGCGGCCCAGTGTTTCGTTGGTTCGAATCCTGGGCGCGGACACGGCACTGCTCATCAAACCACGCTGAGGCAGCGTCCCACATACCACAACTAGAAGAACCCACAACGAAGAATATACAACTATGTACCGGGGGCTTTGGAGAGAAAAAGGAGAAAATAAAATCTTAAAAAAAAAAAAATCTTAATGTACAAATTGTAGAGCTTGGCAGCTGTATGTCTTAAACCTTGCTTTTCAGTGTGTTGATACATTCCCAAGTTACTTAATCCAACTTAACAAGCATTTTATTTAGTGCCAAGCCATGCCCCAGGCACTGTGCTAAATTATAGAGATACGAAGAGAACAAAAAACGAGTGACTTGTTTCTGATCTAATATCCTAGAAAATGTAACTCATTGTTTCTGTTACGAATCCCACATATCTGAGTTGCTTTCCTCCTTTTCCTCCTTTGTCACTGTTCTTATATTTCACCATCAAATTCAGCAGGCCTCAATAAAGGTTTAAAAGTAAGATCTGTGCACAGGGAGAGCCCAGGACTTCTAGCTTCTCTTAGACATCACAGAAGCCGAGGTCGGGACAATGTTAAGAAAACAAAGATCTGCCAAACATTAAAAACCATTTATATTTGATGGTAGCACTATTTGCTGGGTCTCAGAAGCCAGGCATCTGAGACAAAGCTCTAAAGATGCTTCTTGATCCACCAAGGTGGAGTTGGCGGTGCTCATATTTAAATTCAGGTTATTGCTTCAACCTCAGTTGCTTTGTAAGTGAAGATGTGACCCCAGGGGACAGCACAGACTTTGACCATGGTCCGCATCCTTCACGGCTCACGCGACTGCTGTCAAGCCATTTTTACACTTAAACTAAGAAGTGCATTTTACTTAGGTTATTTCCTTAAACTCACCTACTATTACTATTTTTGCTCTAAAAATAATCCTACTGTCCCCACTGTACTATAATGGCATCTAGGGCTAGCGGATCTCCACAAACCCTCTGTAGACCAGTAGTTCTCAGAGTGTGGTCCCTGCCCCAGCAGCATCAGCAGCATCTGGGAACTTGTCACAAGTACAGATTCCAGGGCCAATCTCAGATCTACAGAATCAGAAGCTCTGGGGCCAGAAAATTCATCTTAACAAGCCCTCCAGGTGATTTCCAATGCACTCTAAGGACTGAAAAATAATTGCTCTAGGCAAACACCCAAGAAACAATTCTACAGAAAGTTACCAGGTACAGCTGGCTACAATTGCTCCATCACTGCCTCTCCTTCAAGTCCATAGTCACAAATGACCTAAAGGTCATCTAATTTGACTAAAAAGTAATGAGTAAAAGCCCTAGATTGGTGCTAATGCCAAATGATTGGCCTTTGCTTGTCCCTAAGGCCCCACCTTCTCTTGCCCTCTATCAGTGTTGAACTTCTGAGGAAGACAAGTGATGCTGAAATCTTAAATTCCAATGAAGCCATATTAACAGTTGCTCAGACTGAGCATTAAAACATAGCTCATGTGCATTACTTTCCAGGTACCTATGAGTAGCTTATAATGTTATGAAGATCTCACTTTGTAGATAAAATGTAAATAATTTATTTCTTTTACATTTGGGGCTCCAACTTAGGAATTTCACAGTGTGCTACAATAATGGATTTCTCAGCGGTGTCTCTTTTTTGCAAGACAAACATTATTAAGTAACTTATTTATAAAAGTATTACAATAATGCTAAATTTAATTTTTATTGCTAATTTAACTTACAAAGATTTTTCTATGCATCAAATGTAACTTACTGCTACTAAACTTAATTTAAAATTTACTCTATAACCAAATGAAATATATTTAAAATATATCGAATATTTTATATTATATTCTGACAAAATTACAATATTGTAATGTACTAATATTTCTGTATTTACAGCTAAAATAATGTTTTATTGTGTTGTCTAAGAATAAAATTGAAAAAATTATATCTGGTGTTATTTTGTCAAAATGGAAATAAATTTATTTTTTTGGATTGTAAACACAATATATGTTCACTGTAAAAACAACAATACAGAAGTTATGAAGAATATAAAAATTGCCATAATCTAACCTCTTATCCTCACCCAAGATAATTAAGGTATATACCTTCCAGAACTTTTCCTGTAAATATATTTTCAAACAAAAGTGAGATAAAAGCATGCTGTTTTGAAACAGATTTTTTAAAACTTAATATGCTGTGGACATATTTTCATATCAATAGATAAGAACTAATCATTATTTTCATGGATTTACTACATAAGTCAATGAATCCCCAACTGATGGACACAATCTAGTTTTATTATGAACATATTATACATATTTCGTTTCACACTTGTGCAATTATTTCCTCAGGATAAATCTCTAGACGGAGACTTACAAAATCACAGAACTCACACAATCTTAGGCCTTTGATATATACAGAAAAACGCTCTCCGGGAAGGTTGTTAGAATTTCCAGCTGCAGCAACAATGTAATGAAAACATTCATCTCCTTATGCTTTTACCAATACTGGGTATTGGTTTTCTTTTACAATTTTGCCTATCTTGTTTTAATCTACATTTTGCTCATTACCAGTAAGGCTGAACATTTACCACTTTTAATTAGTATTTGTTTTTTTAAATTAGTATTTTTTCTTAACACTTGTTTTTGTTTTCGTGCGAGGGGCCTAATCATATTTTTGTTCATTTTCTATTGAAGTGTTTAAAGAGTTTTTACAAATCAGTAAGAAAACGTATAGGTTACAGAAATTATGGGTCAAATTTTGATAAATGTTTCCCATTTATGCTACATATACTCCTCATTCAAGGAAAAATACTCATAAAATTTCAAATGTAGATAATTGGTAAAGAAGAATGCTTTTAAGATATAAAATAGGAAATCTCTTAAGTAAGGAACTTTCAGGCTGTATTAAATGGCAATAAAGATAGAATCAAAGGAAGAAAGAGAATGAACAGTGGTCTTGGTTAATAGTTCTAAGAAGACCAAGAAAACTGTTGCTCAAATAAATACTTAAGAAACAGTCTTATAATTGGGCCAAAAACTCTAATTTGAAAACACGTTGAGTCAAAGAATATACTAATCCATTTTAGTAAACTTACTTTTACTGCTGGCAAGTAAGAAGAATGAATGTTGTGTTTGAGCTCATTACCTCTCTCTACTTATAAGCCTTTTGGAAAGGAAAATCTTGATCAGTCTCTAACAGATTCCTAGCAACCTGCTGACAGGGCACTTGCCCAACTCTAAGAGTGTTTAATTCACCACCCCCTAAACCCAGCTCCACCTAGTGGAAACTAAGCCAACCAAACACAGCGGAGAGAGTAACTGATTTTGAATAACCAGGCTAAATTTAAACATCAGATAAATATGACTCTCTAAGTTTTTGTAGACTCTGTGGTTTTTCTAAAAACGCTGACATTGCTCAAAACCTTTTTAGAGCTTTTGTTTTGGAATCTCCTCAATTCCAGTTTATCAGCCAAACAAGGAAATAGGTCTCATCACTTTGTACCCAAGACCTACAATGTGCTCCATATGTTTGGCTCCACAGTAGATATCCAGACGAGGGAGATACAGACCTTGGTCGTAAACATGGAATTTATAATTGATATATAATTTATAATCTGGTAGGGGAAAATAAATGCATAGATGATTATAATATTGGACAGAATGTGATAAACGCTGTAAGAGACAACAAATAGTGATTCAAAAGTTGGAGGCTTCAGGAAACGATTCATAAAAGAAGGGACATTTTAGGTGGTCCTTGAAGGGCAGTTAGGATTTCAAGAAGCAGAAGGTGGTCAGAGGCAGGATGGCATTCCAGGTGGCAGAAATAGCATAGATAAAAGTAAGTAGTTAGGAAAGCATGAAGCACCCTCAGAGAACAATTAGTGGTCAAGAATATATGGAATATGTGGAATATATACATATCATACATACATACACAACCACACATACACACCCCCATACACACACACACACACAGTGGTAAATAAACTAGTATAGCAGGAGGTTAGGGCCATATTAAGTAGGGCTTAGAATAGCAGGTTGAAATTGTACTTCATTGGTTGGTACTAGAGATTCAGTGAAGATTTTGAGCCAAAGAGCTGAAAGATCATATAAATGGCAACCTGGAAGAGCCAGTATTTAATATACTACCCTTAGAGGCTATTTCACAGTTTCAAGTGTTTTTAAAAACTATTAGATTTCTATTACAGACTTTTGAATTTGTAAAGAACTGTAAATCATTAATTTCTTTTTGAACTTGGGGCTTCAAATGTGGGGCGTTACAAATTGTAAAAATAGGTCCCGTGTGGATCCAATGTCTAGGAAGAATCAGGAAAAGAAAAAGATTGGAGATGGGGAGGCCAGATAAAAGGGTAACAGCCCACATGATGGTTGGGAACAGAAAAGACAGAGAAAGTAGACAGTGGGCATTGAGGTGGGAAAATTCAAAGGATGGGGGACTTGAGAACAGTGAATGATGATTACAGAATTTTGAACCTTGGTGACTGGAAAAATAATCTTGCCATTAAGTGAAAAAGGAAACTTAAGAGAAGTTATCTGGATCAGGAAGAAGGAGAAAATTTGAGTTTGAAACCCTGTCGAGATCAAAGCTCCAATGGGACACTCAGGAAGAACTGGCTAGAGCTAGTGCAACAAGATGAGACTAAATGGATGTGTTTATTTAGATTTATATACCACCTTTTCCCACAGAAGATTTGAGGCAACCGTGGGTGCAAGGATAGTCAGTGATGGACTGAGTCATAAATAGGAATGTCTACAGGAATGATGGAAGAGAAGGAAGACCCAGCATGAAGCTTTATCACAGAAAACAAGGGAGCAGAGTTTCCAGGTAAGGGAGAGAAATGCCTTTTCTTTCTTTGAGAATTTCCTGCCAGATAGTGTTAGGCACTTTCATGTATTACTTCTGTCTCAATTTAACAAAATCAAATGATGCAGGAAGATTAAGGGGGATCAGGGTTAAGGGAGAAGACTGTGGATTTGGTAATTGGATCACAATGTTCATTTGAAAGTTATCTAAAAACGTTTTTCTTGGGGTGAGGAGGCAGGAGTAAAAACGAAATAGTAAGTAATTCACAAGTGGAAGGGTATTAATGGAAGCAGCAGAACCCTTCACTTCTAAAGGATTTTGTCCATGGATGGCTTACCCAGCTCGGTCTCTGTCTTCCCGCAAAACGTTGGCTTGGAATCACTGCTCATTCCTAAAATCAGTCTATTCTTAGGAAGGATGATTTGTCCCTATTACGAAGGGGCCCAAGAACGGAATTCCCAGAAGTCTTTCCAAATTATTTTGAAGAATGGTAACTTCTCTGAAATATCTTTAGCTTCTAAAGAAGCACATACTCATGTTTGTATCTTTGTTCGGCTGTTTGTTAAAATCGAGGCATATAAAGCACTCTGGGATTTTGCTTCAGTCCGTTCCAACGCTGATGAGCACGGTGCCGATTTTCCCGCGGAAAGTTAGGAGTTAGGTGCTTAGAGCCAGAGAGCGCTCCGGGAAGGCTGCCGACTACTGTGAAACCTAACTTCTCCTTTCCATGATTCTCATCTTGAAGGATTAGTGGAGCCAGCCAGGGCAGGAGTCACTGTTAAGGAAGACATCTAACAGAGGTCTTGAAGAGAACCCAAAATTGGAGCGTTTAACAATCCCTTGCAGAGCTGATGAAATATGCAGATTTTTAGGCCTCATATCACATAGATTTTGATGCAGATAGTCCTGAAAAACAGTTATTTTAACTGGCTACCTTGTAAACACGAGGTTCTTAAAAATCACGAACCCTCATAAACCTGGGTGTGAACGAAACTTACTTATTGCATAAATACTGTTACCTGAGGTTGGCCGACTTCGCCCACAACAAAGATGTCTCCGTATCGCCGTCGCGCCGCCCCTGCTGCTGTGCGTGCGCCTCACGTCCGCCCTTCCTCTCGTCACGTGACCACGAACCTGCGTCAGCTACGGCTCCTGGCAGGGGCCAGCCCCAGCCGTTCTCGCGTCTCTCCCGGCCCGCTGCGGGCCGCTCCGGCGGGTGCCTTGGCCGGGCGCCTCCATGCGCTCCGCCAACGGCCTCTGAGAGCGCCCACCCGAGCGCCCCGGGAGTCAGCGGGCGGCGGCTCTCGCCGGGGACCCTCCAGCGGGCCCAGGGGTGAGTGCTGACCTCTTCCCGACCCGGGGCCCGCGGCCCGGGCCGGTCACCCGCCCTAGTGCCGCGGCTGTGACCCTGCGGCCGCCCGAGGGACTCGCGGTGGCCCCGGCCCGTCCGTGGTGTCGCTGTGGCCCGAGTCCCGCCCCGCGGGCCGCTCACCTTCAACCCTGGCCTTTCCTTGTCCTCGGGCGTTGCCGCCGCCTCAGTCCCTGAGGAGCACAACGGAGGGCAGCACACTCTCCTGCCAACGCTTTTGGGCTAACCTCGTCACCTTTCTAGTTCGGTGTCCCGTTTTGTCGGTAAATGTGACTTTTCCGGTAGAACATAGTTTGGGGGTTGGGAAACGCTCGGGGCGTCCTGAGAGCTTGGACGCGGGGCTTTGCTGGTCGTCGTCCCTCATCCCTCCGGGCTAAGGCCCTGGGATGTCTCAGTATGACCTTGAATCAACACCTGCCGTTTTTAAAGGAGCTTTTTGTTTGTTTGTTTGTTTTTACTTTGTGGATAATACGTATTCGAAAAGAAAGGCCTCGCTGGAAGCGCGGCCGTGCGCGGGAGGCCCCTGGTGGGTCCGGTCTGCCAGCATCCTTGCACATCCTTGCCCGCAGGTGTGGATGCAGGGAGCTGCTCCTCGGATTTCCTTCCGGGAGCTGGGCAGCTGGAGGAGAGCTCGGCTCCCGTTCTGCCAGCCTCTGACCTTTGTCTGCAGGACGTGTCGTCCTCCTGTGGGAGAAGAACCCCCCAGTTCTGCCCTCTACAGCGTTAGAACAAGGGGTATTCCCGAGGGAGGAGAACCCTTTCAAAAGCGGTGGCGTCTTTTAATTGCAGAAGATAAGCCTCGCAGCGCTTGTTCCCACATGCAGAACCGGTTGTATCAGGGCTCTCACCCACTGAGAGACGTTAACTGGAGGATCTCAAATGTTTTCTCTCCCTAGATGAAAATTTGTTTCTGTGTCAGTTTCACCCGCTAATGAGATCCGAAAGGAAAGACCCTTAGGAAAATGGATTTGGAAAGAATTAGAACGATTTCGTTGCACTTAGTAGTCTTTTCCCATGTAATTAAATTGTGTCTGGGACCTGCCATCTTGGTTCCAAACGCTTGTGAGTTGGTTTTGCTCTTCTTTCCAAAAGGAAATTGTGTGTTCTACCCCTTCCTGTCTGATAGGACTGCCCATTTTAGGATTGCAAAGTTTAGCTGTTACTCTCCTCCCTTCTGGTGTTGAAATTTGTTTTCTTGTGGCTTCGTAACCTTATTTTAAAGTTCGTTAGTTTATAGTTTTCCAAGTTTTCAATGACTTTGCTTAAAAAATTAAACTTAATCCTGGTTGGCTACAGCCTGATTGTTCAGTTGCTTGAAAAGAGAACTAGTGACCTATATAAAAACCTTGAACTAGGCCCACACAATATGTGATAAAGAGCTTGACTTTTTTTTTTTTTTGTAGTTGGAAAATATGTAAATCTTTGCAACCACAGTCAGTTTGATCCAAGTTGTTTCTGTGACTTCCTGGGCTATTTCTCTGGGTCCCAGTTTTCTCATTTAGAAAATGAGAAAGTCAGGCTTGAATCATTGAGTCCCAAAATTGGGACACTTTCCATAAGTGGGATGTGACTTGACTCTAGGTGGTATATGGATGACGGTTTTTGTAATAGTTAGGTTTTTGTTACGTGTATTTATATATGTACGTCAAGTCCGTGGATTAACGTAATGATGTAAAATTTTCTTTTAAAATACATTTGTTAAGGATTTTTAAATTTTGAGTTAAAGAAAAGATTAAGTGTAGCTAAGAGTAAATGGACTGTGTCAATATGGGAAAAAAACATGAAATTGGTAAGTAAGTTACTGATGTTTGGGAACCACTGGGCTTAGAAAGTAGAGATCTAAGATCATCTATGATTCTGAGAGGGATTATGTGTCCTTAGTTATATAACAGAGAATCGTGTACTAGTTGCCTGGGAGATAACTCCAAATAAGAAGTTTATTTTATTTATTGCCAAAAGGTTTTACCAAAAATGCCATAGTCTAATAGGGAGAAAAAAAAGTTGTAGTTTGATCTATTTTACTTAAGCAGGAAAGCCAGTAATTGGAACAGTACAGAGTTAAATCTTAGTAGAAAATTTCCATTTATTTTAAAAATTTAAGTAGCTCAGGTTGGCTACAGGAGGATTTAGCTTTTTCCAGAAGTTGTCTTTTCAGTGTCCACCTTTACGATCAATGTCTGTGATTCTTTACAAACGCAGAGCTTCTCCTAAGACAGGATGTTACTATAGAATGAAATGTTGAAACCCATGGGATATACTAGTGGAAAGTTAATAAGACTGAAATGTGGTAAATGGAGTGTGGAAAATGGCACATTTCAGGGAGATAATGTTCTAGCAATTTGCATCCCTTGTTTATTATTATAAAGCTTCAATTTATAATGTCCCAAGGCTATAATCCTTTTGAGATGTCTCTTCAGTGTTATTTCTAGATATAAGCTTTAATTGTGCTTCAGGCACACAGAGATAGGAAGAGTATCTCATCTAGAATGATGCACAAAAATTGCTAATAGAGCTTGCCAGTGGGGACCTGGGTGGTTGTAGGATGGGATCTGGTGGGAGACTTTATTTTCTCTGTATGTTCTTGTGTACTCTGTACCATGTGCATTTATTACTGGTCCAAATTAAATACTAAATGAAAGTTATGAATGAAATTAAATACAAAATTTAATACTGAATGAAAATTTAGCCAATGCATTTGTTCCTCCTTAATATATGTGTGTATATTATATATATAGTGTGCATATTATGTATATACACATATAAAGATTTTTTTAAACTTAGATATTTTTCCTCTGCCACATTTTTCTAAGTTCAAATCAGAAACGATGGCAGTAGTCTTTCATTTTCCTTGCATTAACTAGTGAATGCTCGTAAGATCCTGTCTGTGGGACTAAAATTGGTGGTAAGTTTGTTCATTTTTTCTTTATTTATTTTATTGGTTTCTTAATATAAGGTTGTACACCTTTAGTGACTTTTATCATTTGGTGGATTTCCAGCGATGAATCTCTATTGTTGGTATCATCTAGTTTCTCATTTAGCTCCTGTTTTTCTCCCCCAGGGACGTAAGTGGCTCTGAATCCAGCACATGCACATTGAAGCAAGTTAAAGGGTTTAATATGAAGCGCAGAAGTAGATAGTGCCAAATAGCAAACAGTCCTCGGTACACGTTTGTGAGTAAGAGTTTCCTCCTTCAGCTCTCTTTTCTTACTGTTTAAACCATCTATCCGCATGCCGAATCCTTTCACACATTTGATAAAGAATAAAAGAAGCAAGTTAGCTTACTTAAGCAACCCTCTAAGAACTCTCCTAAGCATCTCAGTGAGGTGGCGTTTAAGGTGTGTAATCCATCTCTGACATGGAGTTTAAGAAATATCCCCGCTGTCCCTTACATGTATACTCTCTTTAATCTTTTATTGCCCTTGATTTATATATAATATCTTTTGCTGAAAATTTAGTGTAATTTGGTTTTCAAAGTTATTTCCTTTTAAAGAAACCATTACTTACACATCAAATTTTTAGGCTACCTCAAGTATATTTACCTCTGCTCTTTACATTTTCTTTGTGATTTCTTCATTTGTACTTAGTCTAAAAAGGAAAAGGATTTTTTTCTCCTTCAGAATATAATGACTAGTGGAGTTTTATGACAAAATGTTTTTTTCTAATGTGACTTCACATTTATAAATACATTTGATTGGCTTTTCTTTATCCTATTTGCAAAATCATAAAACAGTACCTATGCTTGAAACCGTCTTTAGGATTTTTGAGGTATAGCCTGACTGTTTAGGAGAGAGTTGAAAAGTGCTTTTCAGACCAAGCTCCAAGCCTTTTAATTTTAAGTAGATGTGTACTTTTATTTATAGTTTTCTTCTGAAATAAATTGCTGAAATACTGATTTTTATTCTTTCTTTTTTACAGCTGGAAAAGCAGTGTCCGTGTTGTTATGTACACCTCCAAAAAAGTTCAGATCTGTAGGGGAATTGTTGTGTAAAGTAAACTGAACTACAGGGTAGCAGTATTTTAATAGCTATTATAGACGTGTATTTACTGTATTAAACATGAGTAAAACAACAAGCATTGACACACCACTAGGAAGGTCAGTGACATTTTATTCAGTCGAGCTGGTATTACAGGCTTGAGAGATAGTGGCTTGAAAGCTGGTTGCCACAGGCTAACCATACTCTTTTACATTTTACCAGCATTTTCTATTTTGGGGCAAGTTTCTTTCTACTGCATTTCCCTGAAGCATAGATCCTTCTCTAATTTAGGTTACCCAATGCATTTGTACCGTCTTTCCCCTTAAAGGCATGTCATCCTTTTTAAAAATATACTTGTAAATATGATATTAAATATAAATTAGTAATGTGAAACTTTCAGTCCCTCAAAATGAATGTGTACATTAAGAATCTATTAATACATATTCTATATTTGGTATCCATTGCCTCTTAGTCATCAAGTATACATTCAGTAAGAAGTTTTAATTTGTGTTTTGTGATTTTTCAGGGAGTTGCATCTTCTTTTTCAGTAAATTTAGAATTAACCTTATTTGCCTTATGAATCTGATTTTCATCATTAAAAGGTTTTATTTTTTTCATGCATGACAGCAATTTTTTTTTTTAAGATTTTGTTTTTCCTTTTTCTCCCCAAAGCCCCCCGGTACATAGTTGTATATCTTAGTCATGGGTCCTTCTAATTGTGATATGTGGGACGCCGCCTCAGCATGGCCTGATGAGCAGTGCCACGTCCACGCCCAGGATCTGAACAGGCAAAACCCTGGGCCGCAGAAGCAGAGCGCGTGAACTTAACCACTCAGCTATGGGGCCGGCCCCAATGACAGCAATTTCTAATTCATTTTTATAAAGTCCTATGAGCTTTCCCTCAAATAATTAATTAGGAAATTTTAAGTTTTATTTCAGGCGTTTCTGAGTTATAAGCAGCTTGCTTATCTATTTATGCAGAGAGAAAGAGGGAGTGTGTGTGTGTGCACATTTGTGTAGTGGTTATATTTGCTCCTAAGCAACATCCTCAACATGCAATTTCAGCTGGTAAATGAGAAGGTATTATGTTGAGGAAAACATTTTCTTTAGCCTTTTGTTTTTCCTTCATATGTATTCAGTACTCACAAATGAGAAGTTTCCTTTTGTTCTTTCTGTAAGTTATTGTCTTCTAACTTCACTGTGTAGAGAAGACTGACATTTTAACACTCAGTCACCCCCATCTTTAAATTTTTTGCCCACAGAGTGAGTGGGGCAGCATTTCCTTCTCCCACTGCTGCTGAGATGGCGGAAATTAGTCGAATTCAGTATGAAATGGAATACACCGAAGGTATTAGTCAGCGAATGAGGGTCCCGGAAAAATTAAAGGTAGCACCACCAAATGCTGACCTGGAACAAGGGTTCCAAGAAGGAGTTCCAAATGCCAGTGTGGTTATGCAGGTTCCAGAGAGGATTGTTGTAGCAGGTATTTTACATTTGTTTATAAAGTTGCCTGATAAATCTTTGTTTTGTATATTTTTATGGAAACTTTTGGATTTTTCACAATATTATTTAGAAAAGTGGTTGGGAAATGCAACATTGCATTTTTTTTCAAATTTTTTACTTATTACAATAGTCTGAAACTTCAAACAATATTTTTAATAATTCAACTAATTATTGAGGTATAATTTACATAAAATATGTGTAATTTTTAAGTGTATAGCTTAATGAGTTTTGACCAATGTATACACCCATGTAACCTCCACCACAGTCCAGATACAGAACACTTTGTTATCCCAGAAGCTTCCCTTGTGCCCCACCTCATTCAGTTCCTACGCCTCAATTCCAGGCAGCCGTAATCTCCTATAAGCAGAGACAAGGTTTGTCTTTCCTAGAGTTTCATATAAATGGAATGATACAGTATAAATGGAATGATACAGTATACGCTCTTGGGTCTGGCTTCTTTTACTTAGGGTAATGTTTTTGAGATTCTTCCATGTTGTTGCTTATATCAGTTGTTCATTCCATTTTATTATTGAGCAATATTCCACTGTGTGGATACACCACAGTTCATCGGTTGATAGACATTTGGGTTGTTGCCTGTTTGGGGCTATTAGGAATAAAGCTGCTATGAATATTCATGTACAAGTCTTTGTGAGGACATGTGTTTTCATATCTCTAGGACTGGAATTGCTGGATCATATTATAAGTTATGTTTAACTTTATGAAAAGCTATCAAGCTATTTTTGAAGTTGGTTGTACCCTGTTATATCCCCATCAGTGATGTATGAGAGCTTCAGTTGCTCCACATTCTTGCCAACACTTTGTATTGTCAGTCTTTTTAATTTTAGCCATTCTAGTGGGCAGGTAGTGGCAAATGTATTTTAATAAAACTACTACCTTTTGAAAACCTCCTCCTTTCCTTTTTATTTTTTTACTCTCAGGAAATAATGAAGACATTCCATTTTCAAGACCAGCAGATCTTGACCTTATTCAAGCAACTCCCTTTAAACCCCTGGCACTGAAAACACCACCTCGTGTACTTACGCTAAGTGAAAGACCACTAGATTTCCTGGATTTAGAAAGACCTCCTCCAACCCCTCAAAATGAAGAAGTAAGTATAGAGCTTTGCGATCAACTGAATTTGAGATAACATAGACAAAAGCAAAAGGTAAAGAGGAGTTAAGAGGCTATAAGTCATATCATTAGCAATATGTAATGAAAGCCTGCTGCTTTCATTCATGGACTGTGGATTACTGCAAATTCTGGCTTATAGATACTTATAAACAAGATATTACATATTATGTTTCAGGAAAATGAAAATTTTGTGGAAATCATTAACATTGATGTGATCTTGAAGGAAGAGCTTTATGACCAGGAGTTAACACCTTAAACAATGCAGAAGAAGTTGGGAAGTTTAGCAGAGGAGAAAATTAGTGCCTCACTTTGCTATGAAAGCAGTCTGGCAGACAGGGCAAGGAAAGCTCCTTTTTCCCTTGACTCTGCCTGTTCTCCCTGCTTGCTGAAAAGTTTCTATTGAATTAGTCACTGTACCATGTATGTTGATAGCCCTGTTGACCTAAATTGGCAGGATGGACTAATAAGCTATTAGTAGCAAAGTTCCTATCTTGCCTCTGCCATTAGTCAGAGCCAGTCTGGTAAGACTTCTTTTCTGTGATGATTTCTGTAGTTGCAGCTTTTTCGTTATAGCTTCTGAACTTCTACTGTGTTGTTGTCATGAGACCACTATAAAATGATGTGCAAACGTGTTTTTATTGATGATGGAACTGCTTATGTCTTTCACTTTTCACTTAGTCCTTTCCAGAGAGGGTAAGGCACCCATATAACCAAGGTGAGGGCAGTTTCCTAGTACTAAGGTGGCCTTTTCTCAGGTTGGAAGTTTCTGCTGAGCTGAGATATACTATAGGTGCCAGGTTGGACATTCTAGATAAGTACTTGGTGAAAAGCATTAAATATAGTGTTTACATGGTGAAAAGGCACTAAGATACTTGCAGAATTGTATCTATTTGACAAACGTTTTTTGAGTTTTTGTATAAGACACTGTGCAGTGAAACCTAATTTCTGCACAGTGGTGTGGGTGAGGGAGAGACACTAACACACACAGAAGATATAAAGTTCTTTAATAGCAGAGAAAAATGAAAATTATGAAGATCGTTACACAAGACAGAAGATATCACAGCATGCTTGCAGTTAGAGGCCCAGTTTCCCAGCTCCCCAAAGTTCCCAGTGAGAATTACAGCTGGGAATAATATTGCCTTGGAATGAGGATCTGCCAGGAGGGACACCCCCCCCCCTTTGATATTCTTTGAGTTTTGTTTTTCTTTTGGTCTTTGTGCTCCTGCTATTTTAGATACTTATGCCTGTTTTGTGCAAATAACTGAAAACAAGTCAAGCACTTTCCTGGGTATTACTTTAAAACTGAGTGAAGAAAAAGAGTTTACCAGCATTGCCCTCAGTAGACCTAGATTTTAAGCCTATATAGGGTTCACTCCTGCAGTAATTGTGATACTTAGTTACATGGTGGTGCAGCGGTTAAGTGTGCACATTCTGCTTTGGCAGCCCGGGGTTTGCTGGTTCAGATCCCAAGTATGGACATGGCATCACTTAGCAGCCATACTGTGGTAGACGTCCCACATATAATGTAGAGGAAGATGGGCATGGGTGTTAGCTCAGGGCCAGTCTTCCTCAGCAAAAAGAGGAGGATTGGCAGCAGTTACCTTAGGGCTAATCTTCCTCAAAAAAAGAAAAAAAAAAAGTGATAAATGCCCAAAGTGTAAAGCACTGGGATGAAAAACAGGCTGAGAAGTAGACCTAATTTTGAAGGCCTCCTTTGCTACTTAGTAAACGCATAGCTTTGGGCAAGTTATTCAACAATTCCTAGGATCCTCTCTAAAATAGCAATAAAAATAATGCCAAGTACATAAGATTATTGTGAGAATTAAATGTAATAATGCATGTAATGTGTCGAGCACATGTTCTAATTCATGTTAAAAGCTCAATATGTATAAATATTGCTATGAAAGTTAAAACCTTGTGGCAAGAGACAAATCCTGAGGTGCAAGAGAAGAGTTTCTGAGATTAGTACCAGCTGCCTATTGAAAGGAAAGCAAAGATGAGGTTCTGTACTTCAAGTCCATAGAAGGGTCAGGCAGCCCTCAAGAGGCTGTTAACCAATGAGTGGGGAAGTGGGGGGGACCAGAGTTGTAGCTTCTAGAAAATGGATTGAAATAGAAGGGCGATGAGACCCTCAGTGCTGATAACACTGGTGACTCATTCAGATGCTACTCAGAATCTATCAAGTGCGGTCCTCTGAATCATTTATTCTGTAGTAGTCATTTTACAGCATATGCCAAGGTTTTTCAGCCTCAGCACTATCGACATTTTGGACTGGATATTTCTTTGCTGTGGTGAGGGCTGTCCTTTTGTACTGTAGAATGTTTAACAGCATTCTTGATCTCTTTCTACTAGATACCAGTAGCACCCTCCAGGTCATGAAAATCAAAAATGTCTCTAATAGCCAAGGGGTGACTGCTATTATGTCCACCAACTGATGAATAGATAAGCAAAATGGGGTATATCCATATAGTGGATCATTATTCAGCCATAATAAGGAATGAAGTATTTATACATACTCCAACATAGATGAACCTTGAAAACACTGTGCTAAGTCAAAGAAGCCATACAGAAAAGGCCGTATATTATAGATTCCACATACATGAAATATCCAGAATAGGCAAATCTACAGAGACAGAAAGCAGATCAGTGGTTGCCAGGAGATTAGGGTAGAGAGGAATTGGGAGTGACTGCTTAATCATTATGGGATTTCCTTTTGGGATGATAAAAATGTTCTGGAACTAGATAATGGTGATAGTTGCACAGTATTGTGAATGTACTAAATACCACTGATGAATACTTTAAAATGGTGAATTTTATGCTATATGTATTTTATCACAATAAAAAGAAAGAAAAAAATATCTCCAGATATTACCAAATGTGCCCCTAGAGGGCAAAATCACCTGCCATTGAGGACCACTAGCCTATGGCAAGAAAGGAGACTACCAGAAGGTGGCTTATGAGGAAAACTACAAAATTGTTGTCTAAAAGCCTGACTGATGCAAGGAATAATTTGCAGAAACGTCACTCGAATTCTTAAACTGGCTTGAAGAATCCAAGTGAACCTGTGAAGAAGGTTATAACATGAAGCAGATGATCCCCTAGCTCAAAGAGGGTTTCTAAAATCTGGAGGCTTGACTGGTAGAGAGAAAATTGATGAACGCTTTCAATCAAGACCATTGCTTGGTGATTCTAACTACAGGGAACTAGTAAAGCAACTGAACAATAAACCATCTGTCTGGGCATGAAACTGCAAGACGCCCAAATCGTGACAACTCTCAGTGATACTAGAGTGGATTAGGCAATGGGAATGACAAGGGAAGAGGCTGTGACACTGATACTGCCTCCTCCTCTCAAAAAGGGCTCCAAATGGGAGCCAGTGAGAGATCTTCCAGAGAACAAAAAGGAAAAACTAAGAAAAAGAGTTAGAAAATGATGCTAATAAGACTTGACAGAGACTTGAAGCAACGTGACCCCGTCAAATATTTAGACTCCACCGACATATCCTGTCAATCAAGCAGTGGTATTCTTTGAAAAGATTGAGTACAATAAATACCAAGAGCTTTGTAAGAAGGCTCTTGAAGTGGAAGAGAAGACAGATTGTACTAAAGACAGATTGTAAGAGCTTTTGCCTGAATTGACAGCTCCTACTTCAAAGAAGAGAAGTGCGAGAATGCCATCCATTTTTGCAGTAAATCTTTGGAAGATCACTGAACCCCAAATGTACCCAAGAATTGTCAACAGTCAGAGAAGATCTAGAGGAAGCAAGTCAGTTGGCCTAAATGAACCCTAACCTGGTTTTGGAAGAGAAGAACAAAGGCAATGAATGTTTTCAGAAAAGGAACTATGTCCAGGCCGTGCAAGCTTTATATAGAAGCCATCAAATGGCATCCACAGGATGCCAGATTCTACAGCAGCCGTGTACAAAATGTACAGCTGGAGCTTAAAGACTGGGAGAAATATATCCAGCTAGAACCAGCGTTGTCAAGGATTACACTTGGAATGCAGCTGCCTTAGAAGCTTTCATGAAGGATAACACAAAAGCCATGGATGTCTAACAGAAGGCTCTAGATCTATAATCCAATTGTCAGGATGTGGTAGGTGATTATCAGTGCCATATGATGGTCCAGTTCAATTGACATAACAACCCTGAGGATGTGAAGTCAAAGAACATGGCTGACCTGAGGTGTAATAAGTGACCCAGCCATATAGCACGTCCTAAAGCAGATGCAGGAGGCTTCCCAGGCACTCAGTGAATACTTAAAAGGGTCTTGTGATAGCTCAGAAAACTGAGAAGCTGATGAATGTGAGTTTGATCACAATTTGGTGATGGTTTGTTTAGTGCCCTTTCTTTTCCCCTCCTGTAGAGAGAGGAGCTGGAACTGTGATGAGCAAAGTGGAACAAAAGGGAGAGAAGAGGAAAAAGAGGAAGCGCCTTAATTGTATATATGTATGCACATTCATCCATGGGAGATTCAGAGATGTGCACTCACATTCTTTGTGCAGCTGCTGTGTCATGGCTCTCTGAGCACAGTCATGGTCTATTCGCTGCTGATTCGTATTCCACGTTTCCTTCCCATAGCCCTCGATCACTCTCAACTGTTCTCTCCATAGTTCATTATTTTAAAATTTGGACAGTGGACATGTTTGGGGAGGGAAAGATGTTCAGCCCACGTTGTTAACTCTACTTTTACCTCTTCCTATAAAAGTCCCACAGCAATTCACAGATCCGTGTTTCTGAACAATTATTTTAAAACAGATCAGTATAGGGGAAAATAGTAAGGTATCTGAGCAGATTCTTGAAGGAGAGAGAAGCTCTCAACAGATGGAGAGAACCACTAGACAGAGACCTAGAGAACATTCGTTTGTCCAGGGTTCTATGAACAATCAAATGTAACTTGGAGTATAAGCACATTAGAGGGGAATGTTATGCCTACAACTAGATACAGCAGACCTGTGACCTAAATCCCAGGAAGTTATCTGAATCTAAAAGCCATATTTCTCAGACTCAGGAGTGAATAAAAGTTTTTAAATGGGTAATCGACATAGGATGGTTTTGGATGACGTTTAAAAACCTTGAATTTGTCAGTTAGATCTCAGAAAAGCTAGATAAAAACTGATTAATTTTAAAAAATAAAACCTGAATTGAAAAATCAACCATCATGACCTTGAACTACAGGGTGATAATATTTTAAAGATCGCTGAGTTCTTTATTGCTTCAGACAGCATCTAAATTCTTTGTTTTCACAATATGCAATTTGGTCATATTAGGAGGCATAACAAATATATGCCTTTGTCTTAAGCTGCTTTTTACCCCCAATATCGCGGTAATATCAAGCTTAATGTTCCTGTTAAGATATATTTTAAATCAGATTTCAAATGGTGAAAATAACGGTAGACTTAGGATGCTCTAGTTTGTCAGGCTGTGTTGAAGCCAAAGACATATTTGTCTCCTATCACTTCCTATCCTGCTTCATTTTAGTACTCACCACACAGCAGCAGGAATGGTTCTGATCTAGTAGAAAATTCATCTTGATCCCTACAACATGGAAGAGCTGTTCTCTAGGGAAAGTGAGCACAGCTGTGCAGTAAGTAGGAAGGCATTTATCAGTGGGATTCTCACAAAGCAACCCAGTACTGCTCACTGTGAGTAAAGAGTACTTGATTGTGGAGGTGTTAAATTTTATATACAATTGCTTTAAAATAATTTTGATTTTTAAAGAACTCTTGCAGTAAGCTCCAAACTGACTCCTTTGCTGTTTTTAGTAGTTTTTTTTTTCTTTTGTTTGGATGGGTAAATAGTTCATAACCATAACCAAATCTAAACCAGGCTCTGAAATTATGTGCTGCCTAGTGTGCTTTTAAGTTTTGTTGGCATGAAATACAGGATTTATTCTGTTTTGGTAATGCTTATAACCTGATAATCTACTCCCAGATCTTTTTAAAAGCATCAAAAGATATTGATTGCGTTTTTGAAAATCTTTTCAAATCCATTGGTTCACATAGCAGTTGTCCTTTACAGTAAAGTTTAAATTTTTTTTAACCATGAAGTATGGCTGTTTCTAGTTAAAAAAAAAAAAATTTCTAATTAAGCAGGAAAGTTAATGATTACCATTGTACTGTTTATCTATTGCTGTGTAAATAAACCACCCTAAGTTTACTGGCTTAAACCAAAAAATTATTTCTGTTGCTTATGGATTCTGTGGGTTGGGAATTTGCAGTGTGCATAATGGAGAGAGCTTGTCTCTGTTCTGTAGGATATGGGCCTAAGCTAGGAGGGCTCAAAGGCTGGGGGTGACTCGGCAGCTTGAGGCTGCAGTGATCTGAAGGCTTCTTCACTCATATGTCGGTTGGTACTGTCTGTTGTCCGGGCCCTCAGCTAGAGTTGTTGGCTGGCGCACCTACACGTGGCCTTGCCGTGTGGCTGCTTGAGCTGCGCATCACGGTGCCGTTGTCCAACATGAACAGCCTAGGTGAAAAGGCAGAAGCCTGACTGTTGTTTATGACCTAGCTTCGGAAGTCACACTGCATCATCATCTACAGCAGTCACCAGCCCACCAGTTTCAAGCAATCATAGAGCCCATCCCTTAATGGAAAGAGGTCAATGATATGTTTTGTAAGAAGAGCATGTGGGATAGAAGATGGTGACTATTTCTCGAATTCCAAAACCTTTAAGCTAGTAAGGCTTTAAAACTTTTTTAGTCTAGTTTTCAAATCCTCAATCAACTCTGAATGTTTTAACCCCAGAAGCCAGGAACGTTTATTTGTAGTACAAATAAATCCCATTTCACATAATATACATGCCTTTAAAAACTATTGTAAATTGTTGTTTAACAGTATGTTACATAAATTATAACATAAAAATAGTATTTGTACCAAGTAAGAGTAACACTTAGAAAGAAACCAGAAGTAACTTGTTTCATAAAATAAACCAGCATTCCTAAGTTTATCTGCGTTATAATAAGTAGGGTTTTTTTTTAACATGTCTATACTAAACATACCTGACAGCAGTTCTTAGTTATGTTCTTTGTAAATTTTGTGAGTAGCCTTGGATTAGATTCTTTTCATGCTAAGCAGCCACTGGGCTACTAAGAATATCTTCTGTCTTTTCCCTTTCTCTGTGCCTTACAGATCCGTGCAGTTGGCAGGCTAAAAAGAGAGCGTTCTATGAGTGAAAATGCTGTTCGCCAAAATGGACAGCTGGTCAGAACTGACTCCATGTGAGTAGAACCACTAAGCACTGTATCTCCTTCCTGAGTTGTCATATATTGTCTGTCCCATATTATTCTACACAATTCACTCTTTTTTGTTTGCTCCCAAATATTATAAAAAAGAAGGAGGAGGAGGAAGTGTGTGTTTTATGCCTAAGAACCTGAAAAAAAAAAGTAAATTTATTTCTAATAGTGTTTGAAATCAGTTCTACGTTTACATCAATTTTACATTTTTGCAGTACAGTTCATAGCCTTAAAATCTGATTATTTTGATTGTTGTGAGAATTTTTAGTAGCATTATCCTTGTCTATGTGTATGACTGTCTTCTGTGAATATGATTTGCTTATTTTGGTAATCTCCTCTAAAGTATACCTCAGAAAAATTGATAAACATAAGTGCTCAGTTCTGTGCAGCCTCCAAAAATGTTTATCTAACATATAGGTTGAATAAATAAATAAGGAAGGAAGGAAGGAAAAGGAGAATGTTGTTTAAGGAAACATCTTTCCTTTCAGTTGACTCCGTTTGTCATAGGATTGTGAACTAGCCCTTTCCAGCTCTGCTCCCGATGAGTCGTGGTAAACGATATGGCATAAGCAAGTGGAATTTTTTTTGCTTGCCAGGATTATTTTTTACCTCTCTGTCTACTGAGTCATTGAATTAGTAGATCCCTTTCATTTTCCAAAAATACAAGTATGTTGTTCAAAGGACTATTTGTTTAAACCTTTCTTCCTCATTTGATTATATTGTCATACCCTGATCTTAAAGCTACCCCACTATAAGATGTTCTAGATCAGGCAAGTGCTTTTTGTTGTTTTATTAAAATTAATGGGTTTTTACAAGTAAAATATTCCTTTAAAAACTGATTAGAATTTTAAGTCTCAAAGCCATTGGTGATTATGGCTTTTTTAAATGGATGATTTAGATTGTTTATGTAAATTAATATTTCTTCCTCATTAAATTTTTGGTCAGTTTTCATGAACTCATTCATCGTGAACCGTATTTGATGCCAAACTTCATGTTAGCTTCTCTGGGAACTGCAAAAGAATCAGGAGATGATACATCCCTCTCTCCTTAGAGCTTGCAAATCTAGATAAAAGCAAAACATTTAAATTTATGTGCAAAATAGCTAGAGCATAGTACAATTATACCATTTATATTAAACCATATCAAGTTCTGGTTTGGACCTGACTGAAGAGTGTAGGGATGCAGGGATGCAGAAGGGGCTTCAATGGGGATAGAGTCTGTCTTCCCTTGTGTTAGGTGCAAAGGAGAGCTGTAACTGCTCTGATTTCTTGGGGAATCTTGAAATGTCTCTTAAAGTAGTTATAGTTATACTGAAGGGTTATATGAGAAGACAGTAAGTTAAAAGGAATATATATCTCCTTCAGGGAAGACTTATCTGAAAGATTCAACAATTATTGATAGGAGATTTTTTATGATAATTGTGTTTCCCTGAAGGTGCCTGGTTGGCAATGATGTTAGCTGGCTCATGAAATCCATTTTTACAGAATATTTCCAAATATATTATACAAAGGGTGAAAAGGGTACATAGTTTAGGGCTAAGGTAGCTTCTTGATATTTAGTACCCTCTCAGAATGATTAAACATACACCTAAGGGCTTTTGTTATTTTCTGTTTGTAATATTTTTTAAAGCACAAAGGTTTCTAATAAACTTTTCTGTTATATAAAGATATGGCTTATTATTTAGGTCCTTAATTACTTTGAAATTCCACATTGAAATAAAAACAGGACTATTTTAGTGCAACATCACTTTTGTGTTTTTCTCACAATATATTATTGACCGATGAGTTCAGTTGAAGAGAAACGAAACAGCTTTATTATGTATGAAAACTAGCCTAGTAAAGTATGATTTAGAGTAGGTGATTAATTCATAGATTTTTTTTTTTGCAGTTACTAATAACAAGTTTCTCATAATAGAAAAGATTAACAGAGTTAACTAAAAGTTGATTTCTTTTTTTCTTTAAGTTGCCTTAATGGCATTTTCTAGATGTTTACTAAAAATGAAAATCTCATGTTTAAATTTTTGGTAGTAAAAATAACCTGAATATTTAACTATATTTTTTCACAATGAAATGCTTACATTATTTAACCATACTTTTTGTTGTGTTATGTATGTTACCGTGTTGTGGTAAGATACTGAACCATCTTTTTATTAATAATGTAACTTTGGCTTTTCTTCTCTTATTAATTTTACAATTTACAATTGAATTCTTTTAATCTGCATTTAATTAACTTTAGGAGTTTTGTTTAATGAGCATATTATGTATTCAATGTTAGTAATGTGGTAAGGAAGAAACTTAATATAATACAGCTATATTTTACCTCTACTAAAGTAATTATTAAACTCTTGCTGTCTTTACCTCCTTTAGTCTTTTCTTTGGAATGTGAGATCAATTATGTGTCATTGTGCATGAACCTTTGCCTGCCTCCACTCTATTTTATTCCTTGGCTTTAAGAATAGAAGTACATGTGAGTATGAGAGCAGGAGCACGGGCCTTTGTTTTCTTAATTCCTTTCAGGAGACAATGGGCTTGATTGTTGTCAGCTGTTGACACAAAAATGAAGTCTGACCAGTAGAATCGTATCTAGCTTTTTCTTTGTGTTATAAAAGCTGAATATGTAAAAGAAGCATAATTATTATTTAAGGTGGCACAGATCAGATTCTGCCCCAAGATATAAAATTTCAAGGTTCCAGGCACCGATTTCTGCACCGGACTACACGTAAGATTTTATCTGCTCTGCTTTTCACAAGTAGGAGTTGTTTTAATTTTGCAGGCTTATGTTATACTAATATTTCACCAGGTAATTGGCATATAATACCCTAATTAATTCTCTTACTGTTTGGCTTTTTAGTACCTCTGTTTCAGGATTTCTCAAACTGTCATCACACACTTTGTTAAGAAAAAAAATAACTAGAGGAACTAAGGAAGTTGTGTATGTATGATTTGGGTGTAATGGTGAACATGAAATGGAATAATTTACACCTAAGGGTCAAGCATCTTCTTCCATTTTCTTTATTTTGCTTTGATTGGCATATTAATTCTCTACAGAGTCAACTTAACCAGGTTCAGTGATTCCAATCTTTTTTTAAATTTTAGCACACCATCTTTTCTTGTTTTATTTTGACCCAGAAGGAGAATGGAGTCTAAATGTGGTTTGTCATTTAAGTTTTTTTTTAATTCCATAGATTAAAATTATGCTTGGAAGAATGTTTTGAGACCATTAAACCCACTCTTTCTGTAAGTGTGACAAAACAAGGCGTGGAAGTGACTCACTTCTCATGAGGGGCAAGGGCGGGGGGATCTTTTGGCGTGCAATGTAAGAATTCAACAACTCTTGTAGTCCTTAAGCAACGAAAGCCACTCTAACAGCCAGTGAGTTTTCACTTATTCTGATTCTCTCATTATGCTTCTAGGAACCAGAAAATTACCTTAGATGGTGACAACAAATTAAAGTTTTCTCTCTATTTAAAATTTTATGAGAAATGATACAAAATTTGTGTTTCAGTGAAAATTTCTTCTCCCCTTTTTCAATATTTTACCTTTACTGTTATTTTGGAAGAGGCTGGAGCCTCACCAAAGAGGTTATTCTCACAGTTTGAGAAACATTATTCCTATGAAAACCCATGGGGAAAGAGGTACTTGATTTTGGACTTACTTTTTAATAATGACATAGTTTTGCCAAATAAATTGAGTGCTGACATTGGCTAGCATTGTTTACTTAACACTCCTGTGGTGAGATTTCATGTAAGCATGAGTTAGAGCTATTATGGATGAAATAACATGGTAAAACATCAGTGCTTTTTTCAGAATTTCCTAATCTTTTATAAAAGAAAAAGATGAAGTTGAGATTTTGCTGTTTTATGACTTACTAAGATCAATTTATCATCAATGTGCATTTTTATTAAATTACTAATGTTATAACGTATGCTTAAATAATCTCAGTGCCTTTGCAGTATGTTTACTTTTTTATTTTTCACAGTAGTTCACTTGTCAAAACAAAAAGTCACTCTACTCTGGTTGGGCAGATGAGTGGACAGAGATGAAACCCAGCTCTAAAAGCACTGTTTCCCTCCACGGTTGATGCCAGTCATGGACATTCTAGCTAGCATCAGACCGATTTCTAATATGGGGCTTATTCTTTTTGTTCTTAAATTTGATTATTTGTAAACAGACTTGCAAAACTGCTTAAAGCTTTAGAAAAGAAAGAATTGCTAAACTACTTATGGCTTCTAATTAGAGTAATTTTGGTCATCTTCTGATTTAATCATTCACTTCATCTGTAGATGGAAATAAATTTTAACAATCAAGGACATTTAACCTATATATATACTGCCCAAAGTGGCCATTGGCTTAAAACAATACTTCCTATTCTGTTTTGGCTGTTTATGAAGTATTGCCTGTATATAATTAATGGAAAGTTAAATTTCTTACTAATCTTTGAGACCTTAATTTCTTTTGAGAAGCAACCAGAAACCCAAATATGTTTTTTTAATGTAGGTCTTTGATGAAATAAATATCTTTAATATTGATGAAGACCCAATTTCATCTTTCTACATAAATATTTTTTCTTATTAAGTTACAATTGAGGACCATGGAAGGTTTTTTTTTTTTTCATTTATTTCCATATCCCAATTTAATATGACCATAGAATTTCGAATTGGAGGAGATCTTATAGACAATCTTAGAATCTGACCTTCTGTGCATTTCATCTTAAGAATTCTTTGCAGTTAATCTGAAGTTAGTTTATGCTTGACTACTTTATAAATGACATCTGATTTCCTACGTATGGACAGGAAACACTTGTACTTTTAGAACTTAAACAATTTCTTATTGCTTGTTTCTGAAAAATGGTTTCTCCCAAAAGAAGTAACCCTTCTTTCCTTTTAATTTTTAATGGGCAAAAATCCATCAAGCTTTTTTCATGGATTTGAATTTAGCTTATCAACATTGTTGCTCTAAGATTGTTTTTCTAATTGTTCATTATTATAGACTTTAATATACCAGTATGTAGCTAATTTATTTACTAATACAGAATGATATGCAAAGTATTCACTTTAAGCCCCAAAATGCAAAATCAAAAACTTTAATTATAGCAATAGATATTTTACCAATTAGTCTTTTAAAACTTTCTTAAGTAAATTTAGCAAGGTATGTTGGCAACTCTGTCAAGAAGCGTGTAAGATGGATTGTTTGTGTTGACGCAGAACTGACTGTTTTTATTCCTGCCTCTGGCAACACTTTTCTAACGTGAATTCAGTCTGGTTTCTTACATAGAGCAAGAACTTCAGGTTTTCCCTTTGCTGCCTGATGAGAATTCTGAGTGCAAGGCTAGTACTGAGACTTTGTATTCCAGATATACTGACTTTTTTACTCTTCTTGGATGCCCAATATGGCTTTTGCCAAGTACCATGGGTCACTTGATAAGTTGGCTTATATGTATTCCAGAAGATTCCTGGTGTCTGGACAGACATTTAGGGTAATCATCCATGAGTGTGCATCTGAAAATTTACGTTTATCTTGACACCATTAGGCCTAATTCCTATGGTGAATCAGCCCTGACAGATTAATATCTCAATATGCCAAGATTTTGCTTAGATCGTTCTCTTCTAAATAATCTTTAGAAAACAGGATTTTTATATCTATTGTACTTCTCACTTTGGATCATCAAGACATTTAGAGTTATTTGCCAAATTGTGGAGAAGATTTTGTTTTTAAGTTTCTGGGACTGTGGAAATAATATTAGATGACAGCTATCCTTCCAAAAATTATCCCACCTATTTTCTGGCTTCCAAACAAATACATGTTAAGTTAGAAAAGGTTACACAAGACAAAATGAAAAATTTTCCCTTTTCATTTGTTCGCTGTCTGCTCCACTTTTATTCTTTTGGATGTAATCCACAAGAATGAGGTTTAGTCTAAGGTGTTTGCCCTGACATTGAGAAAAAATGTTGAGCCTTCATCCCAAGGACATAGTCCTCTTATTATAATAAAACTTTCATATAAAAAAAAAAATCAGATGCCAAGTCCGTGTATCAGTTAAATACCTCAGACAGCTGATCACACTCTAATGTTAAGCAGCTCTCTGAAAACGCTGCCACCAGTCTTAAAGAGTTCAGGTTAGAGCTGTAAAATTGCTTCGTTCAGATGTGTTCTGCTTTGGGGGAGCGCTGGTGGTGGAGCCAAAAACTTGAGCATCTCGGCTAACACGTGAAAGAGTGATTGAAACTGCTGTCACTGACAAGCCCGGAAATGGTTGTTTAACGTCCGTCTGGATAATTGAAGGAGCATCCTTGCCTTTTTTCACTGTATTCACGGAATTGGGAGTAGTTTTATGTTTTAGTCATTTAGTTAGAGAACATATGCTTTAATATAATTAAGCAATCAAAATGCTTTTGATATAGTTTTCTGAAAGCTTAATTCATCTTTAAATTTGCTCATCATAAATTCAGCTTGTTTCATTGTCTTTGTGAAGTATTTGAGATGACGTTTTCATGGAAATCACTTTCGATTCACGTGTTTAAACTTTGACACTTGTATCTCGGGATTCTCTGTCTTACTCCTCTGGTCATCTGTAAGTTGCAGTGCACTGTTGTTTGTCAGAGATTTGGTTGATTGAATTTTAATAAATACACTAAATAAGAAATGCTGCTTCTCTGAAGCTCGGGGTTGAACACACTCATTGCTACAGTCCTCTTCCCTCTCCAAAGTTGTGTTTTCATATTGTTTGTCTAATTTGATGTTTAAGGCTACACAGTTACAATGCTGCAGTGTAGCTGATTTTGTTAAACAATTTAATGTTTATTAACTTCTTTGGTGTGACTGTTTTCTTAGGGGAAAATGAAGGGTGGGAAAAAGGGACAAGAAAACTAAGATAATTCTTAAAATGTAAAAGTATTTGGGGAAACTGCTCAGCTGAAGTTTTATAAAAATCTGACTTGAGTATTTTTCTCTTCATTTGCTGTGCTTATGTACACAGTGTGACACCATCGCCACCACAGGTTCGGGTCTGTCCTCCCCATATGTTACCTGAAGATGGAGCTAACCTTTCCTCTGCTCGAGGCATTTTGTCGCTTATCCAGTCTTCTACTCGTAGGGCATACCAGCAGATCTTGGATGTGCTGGATGAAAATCGCAGGTGATTGGCCATTAGTGACTCTTGCCAGCTTTATTGCATATTTTTTGGCTTCTTGTTAGTGGACTGTGGTGTCTACCTTTTATGTTTACAGCTTCGTCTCTTTCTAAGATGGAGTGGTTTAAAATGGCTCGCTTTGTTTTCTTTTAATTTGAAATTATTGTCCAAAATTCACATTTCATAAGATCTCTTAGCTTCTCTTCAGTCAGGAAGAGTATTCAGTTAATAATTGTACACAGGAAGTATAATGATTTTTTTAAAGGCTTTGTTGACCTGCTCTAAGTAGTCCATTTTGGGAGATGCTGAGGGATGCTGTTGGATTGATTGTGGGATGTTGGACTGAAGCATGCTAATTTTCTTTAGTAAGTCATTTGATTTAATCACTTATGATGCTAATGTGGTTGGATTAATGAAGCAAATCTGAGAAGATGATGTCAGTGTAGTTGCCAGGACATTTTTTTTCTTTCCTCTTAGCAGGAGTTTCTAGGCCTGTATTGAAAATCCCAGGTGCTGTTGTCTTTTTGATAGTACTGATATTTTTCAATAATGATAACATCTCACTGTTAAACATCTCAAATAAAATCATTAGTAGTATACTTAGACTTGTTCACACAAATAAAATTTTTTTGCCATTATTTCAAATACTTTTTGTCCTTGGTTCATTACTACATAGTGTTTTAAAAAGATGAGCTTTGAGGAGCTTTTTTGGCACAGTGTGGGACAGGTACAGTCAGTTTCATTTCCACTCCATACATTTTATTTAGTGATTCTGAACCAGTGTTTGAATTTTCATGATCATTTTATTAGACTATTAATTTCTGCATTTTGAAGAATTCCCAATAAATTAAACTGGCCCTCCAGTAAAACTTGTTTCTAACCTTGGGAACTTACCTGTCTTAGGGCTTACTCTGAACAAATTTTTTCTTGCTGAGTGCTTTTGACTCTCAAGTCCCAGATGTTTCACCATACTTCACAAGTACTTGTCCATACTGCTCAACTGGCATTTCTAAGCCTTCCCAGGGTTAATCTAGTGGTTAAAGCTAGAACCAAGGACTTAAAGCCACACCAGAAAAGCTTAAAAGCAAAGCTTATGGCAAGGGGAAAATTATATATACACGTATGTATATATGTATTCATGTATATGTGTGTGTGTGTGTGTGTGTGTGTGTATGTATATATAGTCATGCATTGCTTAACGACGGGGATAGTTTCTGAAAAAATGTGTCATTAGCTGATTTCATCTTTGTGGGAACATCATAGAGGATACTTACACAAACCTAGATAGTTAGCCCACTGCATACCTAGGCTGTATGGTGCTAATCTTATGGGATCACCATTGTATATGCATTCCATCATCAACCAAAACATCAATATACAGCGCATGACTGTGTGTGTGTGTGTGTGTGTGTATACATATATACATATATATATATATATATCCCTCCTCAAGGGTTTAGAGTCCCTTTTATGTTCTTTGAAGCTTCAAGGACTATCTTAGAATATTCAGAACCTGGAAGAGGCAGCACAGTTCAGAAGAAAAAGCATGGATTCAGGGGGTCAGTCAGACTCAGTCTTGAGCCACCCCACTGAAGAACCAGCTGCATGATGGCCTTAAACAAGTTGCCTAGCCTCTCTGGGCCTCATTTTTCTCATCTATTAAAAAAAAAAAAAGAGGGATAATAATGGTATTACCTGGTTTTCTGGATTCTTGTGAGGAATCTTCACCCTGCACACACACCTTTGTTTAAGACAGAGGAATAATGGCTTCAAATTCTTTATTTTGAAGAATTTGAAGGAGATCCTTCAAAAGATATTGAACATAAAGTACCTGGCACTTAAGAAGTAGAATTTCCAAAGGGCTGTTTCTTCTCTATCCTTAAAATAGATTTATTCTTCACCAAATATCCTCTTTATCTTTTTAATTACAATGGGTCTTTAGAAGACACCGGATTATTAGGTCAAATTATATCATATCAAGTGCTATTATAGTGAAAGTATCTGAATGAGAAAGATATTTATAAATCCTATGTAGATTAAGCGATAGCAAGATGACAAAGCCCCAGTACATTAAAATTATTTGTCACAACCCCCAACACATACACAGTTCAAGATAATGAAACTTGTAAAAATAGTTGGATTATTTTTTCTGCTTAATGGAAAAAAATTTTGCCTCAAGTTCAGATGTATAAAATCGCAAATCTTACTAATGTAAAATTTATTTTGTATTCTTTTATTAGGAAAAACTGTTTTGAGCCCTAAGTGAAGTTTTTTAAAAAATTTTTTTAACTGTAATGAATTGATACCTTTCAAATTCCTTTTCTGGGAAGGAATGGTCTTATTCACTTAAATGAAGGAGATTTTAAAAATTCATAAAGTAATCATATTAATAATTCTTTGCTCCTGGATACTCACCGTTAGTTGTTACCTTGGAGCCTGGAGGGTTCGATTCTCATTCGTCGTCTTGGATGCTTTCATTATTGAAAGGGTTGGGGTCTCATTGTTTTTAAATCTCTTCTGATCTAAATGTGAACAAGATTTAGTCAGAATCGTAAGTGCCAAATCAGTTTTTATTTCTACTATGAGAACTGTCTAGCATGACTGTTCAGATATAAGAAATAGGAATGTGAAATTTGGATAATGTTCTACTTGCATGATTATAAAATAATACTGCTTATCAAGTTTTAAGTGCTTTTGTTGTTCCTGCTCTGTACATAATTTTTCCTTTCTATTTTATTACTCTTGGCTGTTGTGCTAATGCAATATCTTCTCTTTGATCTTATGCCGTCACATTAGGTATAGTTACATTAAGCTAGAACTGTTTGGCAGGAAGAAAGAAAGAGAAGAACTTTCTGCCTGCTTTATTATCATAAGATAGTGCGGGTTCATAGTTGCTTGACATCAGAACTATTTTTTGTTGACACTTTAAGGGATACTGTTGAAAGGTTTATGTATTATGTTTTTGTTTTCTCATCTTATGAGAACTTATTTGATCTAAAACCAAGCTCAACATGAAGACAAAGTTAAATCCTAGATATGCATTAGAAAAGTTTATTTATATAGGAAGTGCTGTGCATTTGGAAAACTGATGTATCAAAAATTTACCAAAATACGTGGGACAAGCACCAAGTGTGTTCATTGGATGTAAAATGCTATTATGACTTAGTCCTTGGCTGGTTAAGAAATGACCATGTCTTCTGACACCTGCTAGATTCCATATATCATTGTCCAATGCAAAATATTAACATTTTTAAAAAGAAATTTAGTTCCTATGTAAGAACATTATTTAAATATTGACAGATAAGTCATGCTTAGCATGCTTGAGTTTTATTTTTAGAAGGAGCTTGATTATTTTTATACAGTTTTTCTTAGCAGATTGTACAAGCTTTGAGTGAATGGAATAAGAAACCAGTGTTTAAATAATTTATATTTTTTGCAAGTATCTGTATAAATTTATTACTTGGAAGACCTAGAATGCAAATTTTCCATTGAAACAGTGTTTGTTATTTATAATTTTTCTTTTTTAAAAAATGTCTATAGTTCCTGGTCCCCCAGTCAAACTGTTTATTTACTGTAGCAGTTTCCATCTTTTTTAGCAAAGAAACAGATATTCTCTTAAGGCAGAACATTTATTTACTCAAAAATATCAATATACAAGTTAATGCTGGAACCTGTAGAGCCTTGGATCTCATTCCCTTTTGCCAATTACAAAACATATTTATCAAACTGAAAAAATTTTTTTTTACTGTATTAAGTCATACTTATGGTAGAAAGCAGTACTTGAATGAAGTTTCTGACTTTGCCAAATACCTGTCTAATTTACTTTTATATTATATGTGTCAATTGCCAGTGTGAGAAGACAAAATGAAATACGTTGTGAAAGGTAACTGTATTATTTTCTGGCTCTGCATTATAAAAGGGAGATCTCTGTGGTGGAATTTGTGGAATATGGCAGACCCATTGGAGCATATTAGTATGAATTTTTTTTAGAAAGCTTTAGGTAGCATGCAGTGGTTGCTTCATTTAGTTAACCATTCTCCTCTTAGTGTATGTAAGGTTATAGTTGAGTAACAGTGTTCCTAATGCCACAGAAAATGTATTAGTAGGATGTGATGAATTCAAAACCTATCTCAGGCATATGTGGTTTCTCACTGTTCTCTAGCCAAAAAAATAGAAGTCTAATATGTCTCCCACAAAAGTCTCTGAATTTCCTATCCTCTAGGTTCCAGAAATGTCTTTAAGGACCAGTCGTGCCTTTAGAAAATGTACAAGCTGAACATTAAAATTTTCTTGTATAAATTGATTTGACATAAAATAGTGATTTGTATTAAGGCCAAAATTCTACAACTGTACCACTTACAAAGAAAACTAGTACATTCAGTATTAAATGTTTACCACAATTAAGAATTGCCTTGATACCGATCAGGCAAAACCTAATTAATGAGTACTTAGAGAATGAAACATTCAAAATAGAATGTAATAATTCTTGAAATCCTTATATGGATCCTATACCCCAACCTTCTTTCTCTGATTAGTAAATATTGCTGATTACTTTTTGAGGAGTTGACCATTGACCACATAGAGCTTTTGTTTTCTGATTTTAAAAAATAAAACTTATTAGAAAGGTTACTGCTTACCTAGGTAGAGAACTCACTGTCTTCTAGAACCCAAGTATCTACTGAGTCTACGTGAAATGCCCCCAGAGTTTCCCAGTGCACCTTAGTCTTCTCACCGAGAGCCCCGTGTGTCCCTCCTGGTTGTCTCAGGATCAGACTCCCGTATTTGACTGCACTTCCTGTGATGTGCTGTACCACGCCTCCTGATCTCAGTTCCAGAACTGAGGCTTGCAGTTTTGCTCTTGAGAGCTGAGGGTTTGAATGAGACCCAGCTACATTAAGATAACAGGCACTAGTCAAAATTAATCAGGTGGGAGGGAAGGCATTGTGGGAAGTGGGAATTACTTAGAATTTTTAGTTTTCAAGATATAGCTCTTGATCCCAGATGAGCAACCACGATCATGCTGTGCTACTAACCGGTTTTCTTGACATTCTTCTAACATTGCTGGTGACTGCTTCTCCAACTAGGAGAGAGAAGTTTCTCTTTTTAAACAGAGTCGTCCTCTGTCTTAAATTCTGTAAATTAGAATATAAGCACCAAAAAAATTATTTTATATATTGGTGCTATTTTGTTACATAAATATAGATTCCCTTTGTTTTTTAACCCCTTGTAAAAGACTAAATTTATGAAAATCATAAAATGGAGGACATGAGAGGCAAAGATATTTAAAGTATTTGAAATATATTGTATTGAAACATACAGTATAATTCTATTTGACATTTACTTGTCTTGTTTTTGCTTTTATTTCATTACTTCTTTGTTTCCTGATTCTGTCTTGTGCCTTCTCCCGCAAAAACCTGCCTTAGACCTGTGTTGCGTGGTGGGTCTGCCGCCGCCACTTCTAATCCTCATCATGACAACGTCAGGTAAATTTTGAGACTTTATAATTACCAGGGTAAATAGTTGACTGAATTTGTATTTTGCAGGACATAATGCATGTAGTAGCTATGTCTTTGTAGTATAGCTTGAACTTCTGCAGCTTTTCTCTATGAGTACATCCTGCTTTTCTCTGAGAACAATGGGTCTAATCATTCATGACTTTTGGCCACTAGAGTATGAGGAAAAATGCTTAACAATTATGGTATAGTATCATGTGAACATCTGAGATACTTTATTTAAATACAGTTTTAATAGCTTATAGGAGATCATGCTAAAACACAGAAAAAATAATGTTAAATCTTGTTCTCTGTGCATCATTTTAAGTGTTGCCTGAGGTTCTGTCCAGTATGTCCATTTTAGGTGTTAATTGTCTATACTGTCACTTGCAGTGTATAGATAAACCCGTCTCTAAGACGTCATCTTAAATTGGGGGAAATCAGCATTAACAATCCGGGAAGTTATTAGAAAAGGAATTTAGTTTTAAGAATTTTTGTCATCTATTGATTTAAGCGTTTCTCTCTCATTTTTGCCCCTTTCACACTTTCAGGCATGCTTAGCCTGAGTAATTATTTCTTCTGTCATGCGCAAGGATAGATAGGAATGTCACGTGCAAATACAGTCATGCAGTGCATGATGACATTTTGGTCATTGAGGGACCACATATATGATGGTGGTCCCATAAGATTAATACCATCTAGCCTAGGTGTGCATTAGGCTGTACCATCTAGGTTTTTGTAAGTACATTCTGTGGTGTTCACACAATGACAGAATCGCACAACGACTCATTTCTCAGAACATATCCCCATCGTTAAATGATGCATGGCTGTACTTAAGGTTCTCAAGTGCCAAAATCCCTGTTTCCCATCTTCTACAGGGAAAAAAACTTGGTTGGTGTTCACAGATACCATTACTGTAATTTTTTCAGAGCCAGTTTTGTTTATTTTAAGCAGCTGTGTATTGTCTGTAGCAGTAGATTTAGCACTAGCAGCATTATTTCTATGATGAGGGGAAGGTGACACATTCATTTTTAGGCGAGAGAAGAGGGAAACATCAGTTTCTCATTAATACTGAATTCAGGTTAGAGGAATAGAGCTGTGTGCCCTTAGTGGTCCCCTTACTACTCTGCTGACTTGTTTCTTTTTACAGTATTGACTCATTGATTATAAGTTTCCTCTCGCATATTTCTCATAAATTTGTAATCCTTTTATCTTTCTGTGAAAGTTATTTCTAGCCAGCCAGTGCTCTGACTTAGTATTTCTTACAGAGTGTTTAGTTCTGATAAGTACTAAAACACATTGCAATGCTGTTTTCTGTTTTAAGTTGAATTATGTAGGTAAAGTCTTCTGCCATATCCTTAGATTTCTTTGCAAATGAAGATTTCCTTTACAGGTGTTTAAAACCTTAGTTAATTCAGGATTTAAATTGTGAGTAATCCCTTTCAATTACACTTCATTCCCTATGTTCAGTTAGGGTCCCTTTACCTTTGAAACAATTGCTTCTACTGTTTGATTTTTTTCCAGTTAATCGTCTTATGTGTGACCTCACAGAAATAGAAAAGTTTTATTTTGAGGATAAAGTGTAGAGAAGAGGAATCTTTAACCCTTGAGTTTTTTCACTAATCATTTAGTAATTCTGTTTTAGTGTTTTAAACAGGGGCCGGCAGTGTGGCCGAGTGGTTAAGTTCACACGCTCCGCTTTGGTCGCCTGGGGTTTCGCCAGTTCGAATCCTGGGCGCAGGCATGGCACCACTCATCAGGACACACTGAGGCGGCATCCCATATGGCACAACCAGAAGGACCCACAACTAAAAATACACAACTATGTACTGGGGGGCTTTGGGAGAAAAAGGAAAAATAAAATCTTTAAAAAAAAGAATAATTAACTCAGATGTTTGTACGCCCATAGTTCCCACATCTACTAACTTAGTAGCTCTTTTCTCTGATGCAGTTACTCTCAGTGTTCCAGCATATTTATCCTGTTGCATGAAGAAAGGGGCAGTTAATGAGAAAGCGAGTTAATTTAGCCGTAAAAGAAACACTTAGAGATTGTCCTAGATTATCTAGAGTAAGTATACACCATCTGTCATTGAAACTGCAGCCTGTGTAGTTATCATCAGTGTTCAGAATGATGACACTGCATGATTATAAAATTAAAAATTCTGTTTCACATATCTCATTAAAGTATTTCTGGATTATTTTCAATGGCATTTGAAACAAAAGAATTTTCTGAATGGACTTATCTTTAACATGTCTGGATGAAAAATATAATTTTCGTCATACCCCTTTGTGTGGTAATGTGCTTTTTATAATGGAATATTAGCATTGAAATAATTAGAATATATGATCTAAATGCCAACTCTGTAGATTACATAGGAGTAACTTTTTAATTCAATTTATTTATATTCTGCTCATTCAAAAAAGTTAATATGCCATTTTGCTGAAATAACCACACAAGATTAAAATAGGATATAAACATGTGAGGTGAATTGTCTGGTGTATAAACTGTATCTCAATAAAGCTGTTAATTAAAATATATTTTAAAAGTGGAAATCCAGGCAAAGAGGAAGAATAGCATTTGTGTATATTTGTTTCTCAGAAGTTGGTTGTCATTCATTTAAAAATCAGTGCCCTTTTAGAAGTAACTGCTTTGACCAGGAAGTACTTTTTAATATACTTTCTCTGGAGTTTGTCTTAGTAGCTTTCCAATATTATTTTATACACAGCCTCTTAATTATTTATTATTGAGCCAATTCTGGATCTGAATGTAGTGGCAAGATGTATTCAGGTGATTTTATAGTTGCTTCTATGGGAGACACAGTAGAAAGTAAGTAATTGGAAATAAGAAGTAAAGAGTAAAAATGGCAAGAGAAGCGGCCACAAAAAGAGAAGAAAAAATAAAAAATGATCTATCTTATTTTTTTAGTTTGCGTTAGTTTACTTTGTGTTTCCTGCCAGTCAGTCTCAGCAGGGACTCCAGTGGAACCACATATGGACATAAGTTTGTGGAAGAATTGTATGTTATATCCTAGAGCTTTCCATATTTTGCTCTGAAATTTTTAGCCAGGGATTCTTTTTAGCCACGCCAGTGCCTCCAGTCCCTCAGAGTTGGAAAGTACCTCCTTATTTCTGTGTTTAGTCAGGGTTTCTTCTCACTCTCTGAGTGTCAGGACACTTTCCCATATTGTAGGTAGTTGCTATCTTAAGCTTTTTCCTTTCCTTTCCTTTATTAAAACCAATTCATATTGTAAAATATTTTAATAATTCATATTGTTATATACCAGTCTTTTGAACAATTCTTGAGCATTACACAACACATTACATGACTTGCCAGGTAGTCTTAGTTCTATTCTAATATTAAAGTGTGTTTTTATTTCTTTCCTGTTAGGTATGGCATTTCAAATGCAGATACAACACTTGAAGCAACTTCAGATGACATGACTGTTGTAGATGCAGCTTCATTAAGACGACAGGTATTTAATGTACCAACTAAGATCTAATCATAAATTATATTCATGTAATATTTAAAGTGATAGTTTGTAACAATTTATCGTTTCTCTCTTGTGGAACCCATGAATTGAAATATTTTATCTATCAAACTATTTATTAAACCATAATTTATTTTCCCATTTCGATTAAAGATTTATTAAGCCACTCTTTACGTGTTTTGATCAACATAAAACAGTATTACCAAAATGGATTGATGTAATTCTGGTCCATAATAAAGAATCTCGACATTTTAGCAAACCAGTGCAGCCATAAATTGCTTGGTTGGCTTTTTGAAATGTGGAACTGTCCTTTTGGGGACCTGCGTTATTATGTTTGAGAACTCCATTTTGGAAACCACTGCTCTCGGTTTGCATAATGCCTTTATATACCTATTTCTCGTGTTCTGTAATAAGTCCTATCTTGGAACTACAGTTGCATATGCATATTTTTAATATGTACTCCCATAGCCTCTGGAATCACATAGACATGCACATGTGGAGAAGGCATATTTAGTGTTCTGATTGTGTCTATGCCAAATAGATGTGGAGGGGAAATGAATGAAATAAAGTATTTCCAAGTAAAGATCAAGAAACTAAATATTTTAGCATAAGAGTAAATCAGAATATCATTTTAAAGATTTAATATAATAAAAGGATAATATGAAGCAAATAGAACTTTTTCATTGTCAGTCTTATTTGTTGAAACATAAATAGAAGCTATATCATAAGCTCTTACATATTTTCATATACTTATTTATACCTTGCCTATTGAAGAAAAGGGTTTCTTTGGCATTTATCATTGAATTCACAATAATGCCAACAACCTTGTTTTCTGAAAGTGTAATTTGAGTTTCAGTGTTCTAACAACATCCATTTAATACTTAAGACGGAGGACAGTCAAAGATACAACCATTATAAGCAAGTCACACACATGCTGTGATACTTTAAAAGGACTAGAAAGCCAGTTGGGAAACTAGGAGTTTCTAAGATAAGTAACGAAAACTGAATTACAAGAAGATTCTACGGAATTCCTATTTGTGACCCTGGCAGCTACCGCTTCTGCAGCTTTCTTTGTTCTGTTGCCAATTTGTGAACTCACCGGTTTGGATTCCGTTTAGTCTAGTGTTGAGCAACTCATGGCTCACCTACCTTCAAGATGCAGAATGTAATCCACTTTCGGGGGGGAATATTGAAAAGCTGCCTTGGGGCCGGCCCTGTGGCCAAGTGGTTAAGTTCGCACACTCCACTTCGGGGGCCCACGTTTTTGCTGGTTCGGATCCTGGGCACAGACATGGCACCGCTCATCAGGCTGTGCTGAGGTGGCGTCCCACATAGCGCAACCAGAGACACTTACAACCAGAATATGCAACTCTGTACTGGGGGAGGGGCGGGTTTGGGGAGAAGAAGAAAAAAACAAAGATTAGCAACACATGTTAGCTCATGCGCCAATATTAAAAAAAAAAAAAAAGCTGCCTTGGTGCTACTACTTCTTAAATATGCCTAAATAGAAATATTTTAATGACTCAAATCAATGCCAGTATTTTCACTAACAATAGAATAGGATTGTTTCATATAAGAACAAAGTATCCCATGGGACTAAATAAATCGTTCACGTTTTGAATGGGGGAAACGTAGTCTTTAAGCACTTTCTTTTTGCTGAATTGGCCCTAATGGAACAATGGTTGCTCAATACTGATCAAAAGTGAGGTACTTTATTCAGATTATTAAAATGGTTGTCTCTGAACTGCTATGTCTGTTCTGTCGGTAGACTTTTTACCCCCATATTTGGAGTTCTCAGTCCTTGAAATTCTAGGAGTTCAGCCTTATGAACATTCCCCTCCTTCAACTTCTCTAACATAATGATAGTAATCCCTTGTACTTTCATAATGCTCTACAGAGCTTATAGTGTTTTTGCGTAGATGTTGCAGGTTGGATTCCCTGGGGAGCAGGTTCTGGGAGGAAGATTTGCATGTGTAAAGTTTATCGGGGAATGCTCTTGAGATTAGCACCTGTCAGGGAAGGAAAGGAAGCAGGATTGGGCGAGAGGGAAATGCTGGGCTGCAGTGTAGTTAGAACAAAGGCTGTATGTAGCCAGTCCTCTGAGGAGCTCTGAATCTGGGGTCACCCTTCAGACTTGGAGCAGGGGGCCTGGGCCTTTAACCCCGTCGCTAACCAGTCGTTGGATGCATGCTACCTACCCCAGAAAGGGAACATGAGCTTGGGCAAGGCAGTCGTTCAGCTCAGGGTCTTCACAGTATAAGGACCAACAGCCTAGGACAGTGCTATCAACCAGCAATACTCTTGGCCACTGGGGAATTAGCCTTTCAGCCTGAAGCCTCTTGGTGGCAGATCTCAGAGCCCACTACAATAGGTTATTTTATGGGATCCTTTCAGTGACTCAGAGAGGTGGACAGAGAAGGCAGTTAAAGCAGGGTTGAAGATGAACAGCTGAGGCTGAGAGACAAAAGCTCCTAGAAGGGGCAGAGCAAGGGGCAGAGGCCCCTCATCCTTTCTGCTGTGGTGGGCCTGCCTGATGTATACTGAGCCTTTCTACCAGAACAGCAACGTGCAGCAGCTCCTGCACCTCACTATCTCATCAGAGGAGGAAGGGAAATACACCCTTTCTAACTCAGAAATTTGAAGAAGGGAAAGGGAGAAGAGGATTTAAATGACTTTAAGCTGTCATGGGTAACATTTTTTCTATTACTTAGTTTTATTTGCTCCAAATGAAACTTTCCGTGTTTATAATAATTCTTTTGACAAATTATATACTACTTTATAAGAATCTGATTGTTCCATGCATTAAAGCATCTATTTTGTTTTTTGTTGTTTGTTTTTCACGTAGATAATCAAGCTAAACAGACGTCTACAACTTCTAGAAGAGGAGAACAAAGAACGTGCTAAAAGAGAAATGGTCATGTATTCCATTACTGTAGCATTCTGGCTGCTTAATAGCTGGCTCTGGTTTCGCCGCTAGAGGTAACCTCAGCTCTCAAAAATATTGACTCAACAGCTGGAAATATAAAGAATTTGCAAACTTCTTTGTTTCTGTCTTTGCATTGTATGCTGTTTTATAGTCTATACCCTGAAAATGTATTTCTTGCACAAAGGAGGGGGAAGGACTTATATTTGCAGAAGTAAAGGTATATTATGACACTCAGCTGTAGTCACTGTTAACCAGTTCTGCAGTAACACCTACTTAAAATTCTCCCTTTGCATGTTTTGTAAATAGGCTGTAGTTTGGGGGGTTTTTTTTGAGGAGTTAATTTTTTGCCTCATCAGTCTGCCCAAGTAATTCACTGAATGGGAAAGAGAGTGCATAGAGAATGGATTTAGAAAAGTATCTGTAAAAGAAAAATAATACTTTATTTTGTCCTGTTTCTCAAATTATTAGAGGAAGCAGTTTTGTTAATAGACATTTTTGCATCCACATTTCAGTCTTAACACTTCCAAAGTCATGGTCTGGTGTCAGAGTTAATAAAATCAAGCCACATCGCATTTCACAATCACCTTCATTAAAATAATTCTGAACATTTTCAGCGGTTTATCTAATATTTGTATAAAATGTGTGTTCTTATTTTTATTTTAGTTTTGCAGATGGTTTTCTAGAAAGTATGTTTTTACTAAGGCCATGTGTGAATGATTTAAAAAACTACAGAGTAAGGTACAAATGTGGTGTATTTAATAAACCATCAACAGAGCAATGTTTGTCTATTGAAAGATGTTATTTCATCATTTTGTGCTGTATTCCTGTCATCTTACCTTATAGAACCTGAGTTCTCCCGTCTCAGGAGCAAATGATTCATTAATGGCAGGTAGCAAGAACCTCCTGCTTCCTCTCAGATCTTCGTCCTGGCAGTGGTAGGCGCTGGTTGCATTACAGGTGCTTTTCTGATTGGTAGTGTCTAGTTCAGATGAAAATACCTTGAGGTGTGCATGCTTTTTCTATTGTAGTATTTCACTAATTGATACTAAATCTCATAAGAATTCAATGCACCAATGAAACCAAGTCCTGGGAACCTTTAGCTCTCAAAACCTTTTTTTTTTTTTTTTCCTTTTTTTGGTTCAGAAATGGATAGAATTTTAGTTAGGTGCAGTATTCTCCACAAATCTTTGATATCTTTCTTCCAAGGCAGTGAGTTTTGGGAAAGGCAGTTGAGGGAAATTCCTTAGATATGGGTAGATTTAATGTTTCTAGTCTTCCTTCTGCCCTATTCTTTCAAAAAAAATACTAGGAGGAAGGATTCTTCTCTGTACTTCCTAGGGTTTATCGTCAGTTTGTTGATTTCTTTTTTCTTTTATGAGGAAGATTGGCTGTGAGCTAACATCTGTTGCCAATCCTCTCTCTCTGATATTTTTTTTTCACCCATAAAAGTCTCCCAACTTTTATAATATCCTGATGGTGTAATTATAATAATTCTAGCTTTATGTATATCATGAAATAATTTCTGTGAGTGATCCTCCCAACTGAAGCCACAAAAATGATGACTAAAATTAGCACCTCTTTGCTGGACAGGCATGAAAAGGATTCCTTAAAGGCCAAACATGTGAAACAAAAGCAGGAATTCCAGGAGATCGGCGAACACAAAAGCACTTTTTCTCTCTGTTGATTTTTACCAAACACTGGAGACCTAGAAGTTTCTCCCTTACTGGCTGTGCAGGGGGGCAGGAGATACAATTCCATGTCTTGGGCAGGCACTAGCCACCACAGGAGACTCCTGCATGAAGGTGGGACCCCGAAAGATAGCTCCCTCGGTGAAAGGGTGAATGAGAAGTCAGCTTACCATCCCAAAGGGGACAACAAAGAAACATGTCTTCACTGGGTCACAGATCTAAAAAGAGAAGGGCTTGAATCTCTTTAGCTCCAGAGCCAGGCTCTGCTGTGCCAGCCTCCCTCCCCTGGAAGTTGTTCATCACTGGAAGAAAGTGGTTTTGGAATTGAGAGGAACAAATTCACTCCTGGCTGGGATAGTCAGGAAATACTTCTTAGCGTGAGATTTGAGCTGAACCTGGAAATAAATACAGGATTTCAGCAAGCAGGGATTGAAGAAAAGATTCCAGGTGCAGGGACCAGCTCAAGAAAAGGGTGCAGTCAGGGCGAGTAATACAGTGATCAACCTACCACACTCACTCGCATTATACAGCTAAGTATAGCAAGGACATTGTTACAGTACTCTCAGAACTCCCTGTAAAGATTTTGTTTTGTTTTCTATGTCTAGGAGTACTTGTTGGAGCGTTTGCAAGTTATTTACATTTTGAGGGATAATTTTATGAAAGTGTATTTTCAAGACCACTTTTCTTCCTTTCCTGCATGAATGTCTGTTTTGCAGTTTCCTGATTATATTTGACATTGAAATTGAACTGTTTTTCTGGGCGTCAGTTTAGGAAAGGTTTAATTTACCATAACCATTCTGTACTTACAATATATAATCATATCAATAAGTAGAGACTCGTGTGTGCACGGCCCTGACTCAAGCACTAAGAGGTTAGAGCAGATACCCCCCCGGCCCTGCTTTTAAGGAATTGACAGGTTAATGGAGGAGGAGGGCAATGAGGTTTATTAAAGAATTAGAAGATGATAAAAGCAATTTTCTTGAGGAGAACAACTCAAGATATATGCTGAAGGATACCGAGGGGAGAGTGTTTCAGATGGTGGACATACAGTAAAAAAATAAAAGTGCAAAGATTTCAAAATGAGATTGAACATGGGAACGGAAGTGAAAAATAAGAACCAGTGAGCTTCGTAAGTGATCAGGTGCATATTGTGTGCATACATGTACAGACTTGCATTTGTAAGTTTAGGTACTAGAGCAGAGATGGCACGTCCCCAAAAGATACCTAACCACAAGTGGCCCATAGGGTTTGGGCATTGAATTCATGGCAGCAGTTTCCACAAGACTAGAATATCGAAGAAATAACAGCTCTTTCAGCTGGTTGGACTACTGCCAGCCGTCTTCTCTTTTGCCCTCTGAAATGGGAGGCTTAAGTCTGTCTCCTCATGACCCTGTAGAGAACCGGAGTCGGCTCTCAGCCATTTCCAGGGTGATGAGAAGATTGTGTGCACCATCACTGACCCTTGTATTGTTCAGTCAAGTACAGTGAGCTGTCACGTTCATTTTACTTGTGTTTTAATTTTATGGCTATTGCAGTTTGACATTCATTTAATAAGCATTGAGTCTTTGCCAAAAGCCAAGTACTAAACACAGGATTCATTAATTCATTCAACAAAATATGTATAATGGCCCTCCTTAGTATCAGGCACTGTACTTGGTACTGAGTGTACCAGGAGTGAATAAAAAAAACACACCCTGTACCCATGGAGCTTATGGTCTTTTAGGGGAAAGTGAAATTTGAGAAATAAGCACAAATAAAAATGCTGTCACCATTGTGATGAGTACTATAACTGAAGGAATGCTGAAGGAGAGAGTTAAAGGAACCCTGTTTTTCATCCTCAGAAAAAGTGATATTTGTGCTGAAGTCTGAAGGATGAAGAGGACTTAAACAGAGATGAGACGGGCAGGGGGTGGGGGCTGGGCCGAGGAGAGGCCTTGCTAAGGACCTGAAGCAGGAAAGAGCTGATGAATAAATGGATGAGAAGGACATGGTCCTGTTCTCTGAAATTCTCTTATAGTGATGGACGTACCACCAAAAGCATTTAAGTTACATTGTGACAGGTATGGTGTTAGTGGTTTGGGCCAGTGCTGACTTAGTGTGCTGGAATCATGCACTCTGGGAAGGCTTTCTCAAGTGGGAGATAGTTAAGCCAAATCATAAGGATAAATGAGTATTTATAGGAGCATAGGGAGAAGGTCTTTATATAGCAAATGGGTTCAGAAAAAAATACCTGTAAGCTCTTGATGTTACTAATTTTGAGGGGTAGCTGTAATATGGGTATTGTAAATCATTTCTAGAACATTAAGCTCAGAGAACATAAATAATTGAAATAAAATGCAGGAATGATCACATTCAGAAAATGGTAGGTTTTTAGTTTTGTCTGTTTTATAACATTTTAATATGGTAAATTGACCGTTTTGTTACCCTGTCTTTTAAAGATTGGCATATGTAGAAAGCAGCTTTTGAGAGATTGATTTTTTTTTTTAGGTATTTATTGTTTTTTAATTATTGTGAAAAATTTAAACATGGGAAAAGAGAAGATATAATGAATTACCTGAATATAACAACATTTTTCCATTGCTTCACTTTTTGGCTGAAGTATTTTAAAAACATGACATTTTCTCCCAAACATATAAATATGCTTTTCTAAAAAATAAGGATATTTTCCTGTATAACCATAAAACCATTATGAAACATAAAAATTTAACGATAAATCCTCAATATTGCCTAAACCAACCTATGTACAGGTTCCCCAATTATCCCAGTAAGGTCCATAGAATACATTTAGTTGAATCACGTCTCTTTGTTCTCTTAATCTGGAATAGTTCCCTCAACCCATCCCACCTTTTGTTTTTTCTGTACATTTTCTTGTTGAAAATGGGGCTATTGTCTATTTATTGTCCCACCTTTTGAATTTGTCTGGTATGTCCTCTTTCCCTGGATTTCCTATAAGCTGGAAATTATGTCTAAAACTTTATTTTATTCAAGTTATATATTTATTCTTTTTTTAAAAGTATAAAGAGGGGCCGGCCCCGTGGCTGAGTGGTTAAGTTTGCACACTCTGCTTCAGTGGCCCAGGGTTTTACCTGTTTGAGTCCTGGGCGCAGACATGACACAGCTCATCAAGCCATGCTGAGGCGGCATCCAACATGCCACAACTAGAAGGACCTACAACTAAAAATACGTGACTATGTACTGGGGGGCTTTGGGAGAAAAGGGAAAAATAAAATCTTAAAAAGAAGTATAAAGAAATACAATACAAAAGTCCCACACTTTCACTTCCAGGATAACTTCTGTTCCTTCTTTTTCTCCCTCCCGTCTCCCTTTTTCTTCCCACCCCCCACTGCTGCCCTTCCTCGTTCCACACAAGACTATAGAGTTAGAAAATTCTGCAGAAAAATACAAAACAAATTGAAAGTTTCTCTCTACTTCTCCCGAAAGTTAACTACTGTTGATTTTTCCTTTCCATATGGAAGCGTTATGCATTTACCAACATGCTTTCTATGTAACAGTTTGATTTTTTTTTTTAATCACCTCAGAGGTGACTTTAAAAACAATCTTTTGGACTAAAATGACTCATGCAGCTGTCTAGATAATGCTCCACTATTGAACTTCAGACGTCTAAAAGGATGTCTTTTAAATGTAATTCTCAAATGATTCAAACTGCTAATAGTTCTGTTTTATTGCCACTAAATTACACGATTCGACTTCTTTGCTTGGAGACTCCACACAGACAGCCGAGGAAACCGATGACTATCTGACTGAGTCCAAACAGGAGCTCAAGAATCCCCACAAGCAGGAGACCTAAAAATACTGAGAAATGGATAATCCTGTATTTGTTTTCTGTAGAATTCAAGCTGTTTTTCCCCCAGTTGCTGGCCATGATGTCGTTGTTGGTGGGATTAGTGAAACCAGTAGAAGTTACGCAAGATTCATTGAAGAACCACCGCACATTGAAGGATTCTAGATGAATGTCCCTGGAAAATTGAAGGAAATGATAAAAATAAGATACTCAGGAATATCACTGACCATCAAAAGAATGTGGCATTGTGCCCAGAAAAGGACAAGTCTAGTAAAACAGAAAGGACTTTTGAAATATTGTGCCCAGAAGCTATGGCTAAGATCAGGGTTTCTGAGCGTGTGTCCATGTAGTCGATAGCTATAAAACTTTCAGTCGTTATGTAGCCCATCATTCAAGCATTTCCATAGTACCTACTCTTAGGTTGAACTATATAAAATTTTCTTTGTCAGAAATGGTTGAATATCCACAGTTTCATATGGTTCAACTTCTACTTGCTAAAGGTACAAGAGAATAAAGGAGCAGGGACTTTCAAGGAGCTCATAGTGCCAAACTGAAGTGTTGCATCTGCACTTAAACCAGATGTACAATTTTTACTCACAAAAGACAGGTATGTCTATTCAAGTGATTTGTGCCCATTGTAGCAAGGTGTCAAAAATGAGAAACTTTTAGCCCTAACACGTCTATCCCAAAATGCTTTTTCTTTGGTTTATGACAGACTAAGACTAAGTGTTCTGAGAGAGTTTGCATTTCTGGATGCCAACAGCTGGCGTTCGACCTGGGAAGACCAGTGTTTCAGCAGGTGGAATGTGAGTATGCGTTTGCAGTTTGCAGCAAGCGTAGGATCACTCTTTTGTGACCGTTTACTCTGTCGCTGTCTGTCTCCCCAGCTAGAGTGGGAATCCTTTGCGTGCTGTCATCTCCAGAGCTTAGCCTGGTGCCTGGTGCATGGTGAGTTGTCATCTGCCGAGGACTGAATGTGCATTGCATCTGTGGCTGAAATCTCTAATGTTATACTTCAGATCTATCAGTATAGAGAACTTATCTGGAGTTTGGTTCACAGCTGCAGTATGCACATTTTAAAGCATTTTCTTTTTTGGTGTAACAAGATAAGGGAAAAGGAGGGAAAAAGGTTTTCATGTAACTACAAAAGCAAATTCTGGTTATTTTCCAAACTGAGCAGCATACTGATAACTAATGAATTGGGTGGTTCTTTTCTTCCACTTTTACAAATTGTGCCTAGATTCAGGCACAGAACCATCTTACAAGACTGAAATGAACCATTTACATGTAACTCCAGTATTATTTGTTACTCCCTGACTTAAACTGTTGGTTCATTCCCATTCCTACAGTATATTTATAGTATGTCTGCAGGAATCCAGGAGCTGCTTTTTTTCTTTTAGGGCTTATAGATTAGGCTCTAGATTTTATTTCTTGGTTTTCATTCAGTTTTTAAAATTATAAAGGTAATATATGCTTGGGGCTTAGAAATTTTAACTAGTTTGGAAGTGTAAAACATCAGTGCTCCCTTCACTCCTCCAGGGCATCCGTCATTACCATCTCCAAGGAGGAAAGTTAAGTTTCTGGTGTATATTTCCAGACACTTTTTGTATATGTACATATGTGCACCCATAGATTTTTAAAAGACGAGGATAAGCCATCTGAGTCAAGTACTCCTTTTAGACAAGACTGTACCCAAAGCATTCTAATGCAGTGGTTCCTCCATTTCCATGAGATGGTGTCAGTTGGGATTACTGTGCTGAATCCCTAAGAATCTGTTTGACCCAGTAATTTCATCAAAGAAAAACATGGCACTGTGTCAACACACTTCTAATCTAACTAGCTGCAGCTGTGTCAGACAGTCAGTGAAGGGCAGATTACTCACCTTAAGTTTTTAAATGAAAATTCACAACTGGAAGTACTGTTGCCTTGAGAGTTACAGATGAGAGGACCTTCTGCGAGAGCCTGGATAGATACCAACATGCAATACACAGCACCAATGACTGTGATTATATTCAAAAGCGAGGAAAGAAACATCTGAAAAATAAAGTAGGCACATTTGCACATGTTATGACATACTCTTGGTCTGTTTCAAGTTTCAGCAGCATACGCAGTCTTTTCAATCAACCGCTGCCATCCTCTGGTCACCCTATAGTCCTAAATCTTAAGCTCACAGTTTGACTAAGTATGAGTTATAAAAGAAGGCAGAGGACAAAGTCTCTGCCATTTGATTAGACTCACTAAAAGATTGTTAGTCTTGCCACTGTTTCTGAAAATTCTGAACTTTTGTATCCCCAAGCCTTGTCTATCTCAACTGACCACTGAGATTTGCTTCCTCCTCCCTATCCCTTGTACTTCCTACTTCATAGACCCTTGACTAGATCTTAACCACCCACGTTTTGATGTCTGGTCTCTTGACTCCCAAATCTTTAATCTGGATTTGGCCCTGATGTTGTAAGTGGCCAGTAGTCAGCATCCTGCGGTGATCAATCAACAATGTAGTGTTAGAACAGACTTTCTCAACCGTGGCACTACTGGCATGTGGGCATGTAGCTGTTGGGGCCTTTCTGGTGTGTTGTAGGATGTTTAGCAGCATCCCTAGGCTTTACCCACTAGATGCCAGTAGCACTCACACACACTTGCCCAGTTGTAGCAACCAGAAATATTTCCAGACATTGCCAACTGTCCCCTTGGGGGCAAGGGATGCAAGATCACTTTTGGTTGAGAACCACTGTGTTAGAGGGCAAAGATTGTGGGCATCTAAGCATCTTTCCTTTCATGACTCAGAGTTGCAGAAGGCAGAAAAAAACATGAAATTTGGCAACAGGGAATCTTATGGCCGGAATGAAAGTTGATGTATGTGTGTGTTTTCCAGAAAGTAGCTCTGTTGTTTCAGTGAAGTCGTTAGTCAGTGACAGTTATGACTATTTTAAAATCTGCAGAAATAAAGTGAAGGGATAATTTTCTAGAACAATGGGACAACACTGCAGTTCCTAGAGGGTTTGCGTGTTGTGCTCTTCAGATCTACCTTTGATGAGTAGGCAGGCTCAGTGGCTGCCTCTACAGTGTGTGTTGAGGGACCTTGGACTTTACAATCCTTTCAATAACCCCAAAAGATAGCTATTGTTACTATTCTCATTTTATGGATGAGAAAACTGCGGTTCACGGAGGTTGACAAATTCATCAGGGGCTCACAGCTGGTAAACACTAGTGCTCAGGGTTTAATCACTACAGTGTACTTCTTCCAGCTGAGAGCACAGAATCGCAGGTTTGGAGCCTAATTCAGATCCAGATTCTTCCACACTACTGTGGCCTGTGCAAGTTACTTAAATTTGCCCATCAAGAAGTGCCGCTCTTTATATGTTGGTCATCTGTTATTTCTGACTTCTCATCACTACGGAGGGACCTGGCTTTGGAAAGTAGTTCCAGGGATCGGCATTTTCCCTTAGAGTGGGGCTTCATTTAAATGACTCAGCAAAACCAAAGTATTCAGAAACAAAATCAAGAACTGGAAAAAGGGAAGGAGCAAGGAACAGTTAAAATAGGGTACAAGCCTTGGTGACCACCCCCATCCCTCCCAAGATCTGGCCTTTGTCACTTTTGTGCTGCTTTGGTCTTATCTAGATTTCAAAGACAGGAGGTGTGACTTAAACACCAGTCCTCACATGACTACCGCCAAGTGAGAAAGTGGCTAAGAACTCTTTATTGCATCTAATCAACGTAACTGGCGATTGTGATTAGGGAGTCATCACCACTATTATTATGAGCATGAACAGTGTTGTCCAGGGCCCCCCAGGCCCTCCCAGAGCCCCTGCAGCTCCTCAGCGTGTAATAATCTGTAACGTTGCTGAAGCAGAAATTCCAAGTCTTTCCAAGGTTAGAATGGGGGAGCAAAACCTTCTGGTGAGTTAAGCCCAAAACCTGCGTGAAACAGTGGCTTCGTTATTCTCAACTCACTGTGTCCTCAAAGAAGAGAGAAAACCTAATCACTGAAAAGGTGACTAATTTGTTTTGAAAGGACACATGCAGGAAAGAACAGATTCTTAATGGAAATATGATTTGGGAGAAAAATCAGTGTGAGGGTTCTGCTATTTTTGAGTTTAGGGATTCAGACATATCCCAGGATGTCTTTCTCAAGAACGTTGTGGGACCGGCCTGGTGGCACAGCAGTTAAGTTTGCACATTCTGCTTCAGCGGCCCAGGGTTTGCCAGTTTGGATCCCAGGTGCAGACATGGCACCGCATGGCAAGCTATGCTGTGGTAGGTGTCCCACATAAAGAGGAAGATGGGCACGAATGTTAGCTCAGGGCCAGTCTTCCTCAGCAAAAAAAAAAAAAAAAAAAGGATTGGCAGCAGTTACCTCAGGGCTAATCTTCCTCAAAAAATAAATAAATAAAAATAAAGAACACATCTTTAAAAAAAAAATATTGTGAGTACAGTATAGAGGTAATGTGAAGTCAAACTCCAAATTATTATAGTTTAAAAAGAACAGTGACAGGGAAAACTGAAAACTAATATCTATTGAATAAGTACAGTGTATCAGGAACAAAGAAAGACCATAAATACATAGCAGAGTAATTATAATCCTAGATAAATATCAAATGTCAGAAAAAGGTAATTTTTAAAAATATATTTTCTGTTATGAATATAAGTATGTAGTATGGATATAAATGTGTACCCTTTTAAACAGTGATTCTCACCCTTCAGAGCACATTAGAGTCACCTATGGTGCTTTTGAAAAATCCTCATGAGAATCTGTGGGGGCCACCAGGCTTTGGTATTTTTAAGATCTTCCCAGGTAGTTCTGATGTTCCCATCAGGCTGGGAACCGTCGCTTTAAGGCCTCACACTCAGCCAAGAATGTTTACTGTGCCTGCTTGTTTATCAATCCACCCCTTCCTTAGAGAATTAGGAGGGCCCTCAGTGTTACTTCATAACAATGCTCATGGCAGAAACAGTGTAAAGATGGTGAATTTTGGAGTCTGATGGATTTGGATGAAAGTCTACCTACTAGCTGTGCTACTGGCAGGTTATTTGCTTTCTCTGAGGATCAGTTTCTTGGTCAATAAAACAGAGCATAATATTTCCCACTTAGGGGCTTTGAGAGAATTAAATAAGATAGCATATTTGAAAGTGTTATGTGCATAGTGACAGAAAGTTAATAAATATTAATTTACTTTTAACTTAGTTACAATTTTATACATAGTAGGCACATGCTAAATATTTGGAAAAATAACTATTGTCTCTTTGTTTAATTAGATAAGGACAATTATCATTCCAATCCCAGCAAATCAATCTTTCATATGCATGGGAGAACGGAGGATACATTTCTCTAAGTATTTTATAAACACCACAAAAGTAATAAGTATTTGAGTATTATGAAATTGATCACAGCTCTGAGTGTGACTTCTAAATCGCCTTTCTTTGAAAAACCTTTAGACTGGTGGAACTGAAGATTGAGGAAGGCTCCCTAGGATGGCTCCAAAGCTAAATCTTTATGGAAGAAAAAACAACTTCACACTTTCCATAGCATATAATCGTTCCAAACAGCATGTTTCTGAGATGTGTGCCTGCTGCTAGCACATACGATGCGGTAGATGCTGCGCCTCGGCAGCTCTGCTTAGATGTCTTAACTGCTCGTGAGCTTCTGCTCCCAGCCCGATCGCACCACACTCACCCCAACTTTACTGTTGCAGCATGCTCTTTTTCTTGCTGCCAAGGACATTGATGTTGCTGGGATGACCTGGAAATTACATCAACAGGAAAGAGGAATATTATTACTTCTATCAGATGAAAAAGCAGTCATCTCCACCCTCCATTTCCCACCAGTTGTGGGAAGTCACAGCTCAAGAGAACAGAAAGGATATTTGGCAATGTCCTTGATCTTGTGAGCTTTGTGATCCCCATCTTGACCACAAAGATTAAAGAAGGGAGAGGGATGGTGGATTTCAGGATAGCAGTTTCAAATTCTTCCATCTACATTCTTACTTTACTCTGAATCATCTTTAGAGAGATTTGGATTTTAAATAGATTAGAATGAATTATTTATTATTTTGGAAGGAATGGTTCTGAAAGAATTGGTTACATAATCCAAAATTCCCTTTTTTTTTCAGTTACTATAATCTGAAGCCACTTGTCCAATTTCCCAAAAGTTGTATGAATTAATCTGGCAAGCATCCAGAAAGGAAATTTATGATTTTGTTTGCCTGGTGGTTGGGAACTAGGAATTCTGTCACCACCCTCTCCCACTTCCCTAACCGTCCTCACTCCCAGGGTCACCACCACCTCGCTAGGACCCAAATTCTCCACATTCTCCTTTCTGCTCCTACCTCCATGATACATGATGATCTTACTTTACATTGATATGCAGAAATCTTGTATTTACTGCATTCTATGTCAACGGAAATACATATTGCTGAGTAAAGCTGTAAGAAAGGATGCCACATTCTCAGAGCTTAGGTTTAAATTTTTAGTAATATCTAGTCAGCAGCTATGACTAGAAATTCTTACTGGGAGAAGTTTCATTGAAGAGTGGATTGTGAATTACTTCCTCCCACTTAAGAAATACTAGCTGGAAGGTTTTCTTGCCATCTCAGCACAGCTGCCCTTGAGTAGTTCTCTCTTTCCTTCTGCTCTTGTTTTCTAACATTTTCTTGAGCTCTAACTATGGGCCAGGCGCTGTTATAGTGCCCATACATGTTTTAGTTCATGCCAGCCTCATAACACTTCTGTGGGGTAGGTGTTCTTGTTATCCCCATTTTGCTGGAGCAGAAAATTGAGGCACAGAAAGTTAGAGTAACTCACCTAAGAAAGTGGAAGAATTGGGATTTAAAGCCAGGCATTTGGGTCCCAGAGTCCAGACTCTTAACCACTCTTCCACAATGGCCAATTTTTATAATTCTCCTCCCTTCCTGTATGGAGTTTCTTCATTGTCATCCTCCCCACAACCACCACTGTTACTCATCTCATTGTCCTCCTTCTAACTGCTCCTTCCCTGCTTCCTTCTTCCAAGACCATGTCTACCTTTGTTCTTTCAGAACAGTTCTAAGATTTACGCCTTACAAGGCAACTTTCCTGACAGACTTCACCCCACTCTGACTATGTGCTGACTCCATATCACTTGTGGAGAACACTTTGTATTTTTATCAGGCTTTGCTGACATATTGCCTTGAACACCAATACCCTTATAATTCAGAGGTCGCACATATGTGCGGCAGCCCAGCCACTCTGGGGCATAGCTGAGAGCCTGGAATCAGAGGGCAAAGAAATTTTAGCCCCCAAGTAAGTGTCAGCATTTATAGATTAAACTTCTTTTGTGGTGCTTATAAGCTATACTGACTTCAGAGCTTAAGGAACAAATCATTTAGAGCAGGAACTGGCAAACTATGACCTACCCACCTCTTTTCTATAAATAAAGTGTTATTAGAACACAGCCATGCCCATTCACTTACAAATTGTCTGTGGCTGCTTGCACAAACCAACGGTGGATTTGAATAGTTGTGACAGAGACTGTCTGGCTCGCAATGCCTGAAATATTCATTGTGTGACCCATTACAGAAAAAAATTGCCAACCCCTGATTTAGAAAATTAAGGACTCTATTAAAAGAAAGTTGGAGCAACATTAAATTATAACAAATGGATTGATCATTCCATTTCCTTATTGATGTAAATTAAACTCTGCTAACTAATTTGAGGACTAATTTATTTCAGAGATGCTGAATATTTACCTTCATAGATCCCTTCCCTTGCAAAGGGGTTTTATAAAGTAACAGTAACTTTAGTATATGAATCCCCACCCAGCTGACTTCATGGCATGTTAACACATCTTTGTGGCCATTATGAGTAACGATAACTCATGTATTTCAGCCATTTTGCCCATTCAGAAGTCTGGAAATTAGAGGGGCTGTTTATATTAAAATGTGAAAGTGTGTGGGTGTGACTGAATTATAAATCTTCCAGATAAGCTGTCAAAATGAGTCATTATGAGAATACTCTTTCACTTCAATTCTTAAGCATATTTGAATGAGTGAGTTTTTGTGAAATTGTCTTGATAGTCATTTGTTTTTATAAAGAAAAGAAGTAGTAGTGTTCATTTTTCCTTACAGAAACCCATCCTTTATTCAGTCTTAGAAATAAGGTATATGATTTTACAAATGAAGTGTATACAGAGGAGCTTTAAGCCATTAAAACTCTGATAGAATTTAAACTTTTGGGCATCCTCTAAGTTATTGAACATGGAAAGAGAACGTGTATTGATTTATCCATTTAGCAGGTAACAGTTGAGGATAATTAATTACGTAAGACTTTTAGTCATGGTTTCCAAAGATGAAAAGCTTCCCCTCTGTTTTGGGTAAGTCATAAAACCATAAAATGAATTATTTTCTGAAGTGAATTCCTTTACTATCAGCTACTTCCTGCAAAATCTCCTGTTTTGGAAGCAACACTAATTTAAAATGCTACAGCAATTTTGGACAGATTTCAAGAACTATGACAAAAGTGCTTATCACAGGCAGTGATTTCTTCTTTTTTATTAACATTTCTATGTATTTACAAGTGCATTGAGAGTTCAGTCTTTTGAATTAGTCAGTATTTTGACAGATGTTATAAAGTACATGATTCCCTTTGAAAAAGATATTCTTCCACATTCTCTTTATAGCCGAGGACCATGAAAATACACCTGTGTTCTGAACCCTTCCATCATGTACCTGTTTGCTTGTGAGCCTAGAGTAGAGTCTGGGGCTCAATCCATAAACTGCCTATTGAACTTTTCAAAGAGTTGTTTGCTGCTTTGATGACGTTCTACATACTGAGTAACAGAGAAGGCCTGGTGTGATACCCTTCGTTAATATTTATTGAGAGTGATAAAAAGTAAATTTAGTCATGGGACAAGGAAGTCTAGATTCTCTGAAACTCTCACAGATTTATATAAGCTTTCTGTGTTTCAGCTTCCTGGTCACTAAAGTTTATGGATTCAGTTATGGATTATATCTTTCCTCTCTATCAGCCTGAGACAGATGTTAAGGATTATGGTGCTGATATTGGTGGAAAACAGAGCTTTGCAATCAGATAAATCTTGAATTGACTTTCACGTCTACTGTGTGACTTTGTTAACATTCCTAACGTTCTGTTTGCTGGTCTGTTAAAATGATAATAACCTGCTCAGCCAGATTATTATAGAGGTTAAATGAGACAACAGTGTAAAGTATGAAGCCAGTTAGCACTTCGCACGGTGTCTCTCTGTGTCTTTCTCTGTCTTCCCCTCTCTCCTTCCCCCGCCTCCCAAAAGAACAACACATGGAATGTATTGGGCCATCATCACCTCAGCCTCCTTTCATGCTAGCAAGACATTTTTTGTTTAATTGTGATGGAGTTTGTAGTAGAGCCAATTTGTAGCTAAAGCCACAGGAGTTATTCTCAGAGGATTGTTTTAGCATAGGAACTTTTAGAAGCTCCATGGAAATTGCCATTATTGGTTAGAATCCGACAGCTGCTCCTGCCTTCTGGTCTAAGCAGATGCAAAGGAAGCTTAAGCTATTCAAGTAGAGAGAAGCCTCTAGAAGGGCAGAAAACAGACACAAGCATTTGCAGTGGCATCACTCTGTTGAGCTCTGTGGTTTCTCTCAGCCTGAGGGAACTTTCATGGTGATTTGAAGAAATAGCCTAAAGCCTTCCAAAAGCTTTTTCTCTAAGTGGCTCTTTCTACCTAACGCAGGGTGAAGAGATTGCTCATGATGTCAAAGGAAAAGAAACCATCGACTTTTGGGGAATGCTTCCTAGAATGACTTTTTGATGCCAGAGTGGCCTCAAGTCCAGTGTACCAGCCAAAGGACAAATTTTTATCTAAAGTTTAATATATAATGACTCAAGAGTGTTTTCCTATAAGTCTGGGATAGGACCAGCAGCAGTAACTCATTGAAACACACATCCAAACAAAAACTCATTTATCAGCATTAATCAGACCCCCTTAGGTAGCACCCAAGAGGTAAGCAAAGAAAAACAAGCCTCTTGAATGCTGAGTGTTCCAAGCTCAATATCTACATCCCCAGTTTATGAATATGAAAACAAAATCACAGAATAAATGACTTGCTCACAGTAACATATTGGAGACAGAACTGGAGCTGAGCTATTGTGCCAAGTCTGAAAACATTATTTATTCCTCTACACAAGTGGTCTTCCCCAGGCCTACTCCATCAGAATCCCCAGGAGAAGGTCTGTAAATCTACATCTATTACACACGCCTCAGGTGATTCATGATCAGGTACCTTGGGGAGTTCTGTACTCAGTGCTCTATGGCAGACTTCAACAAAGGTAGACCGATTAATAATGATCAAACTTAGCATTGAGTAAGCACCGTGATGTTCTGGGCTGTATGTAAGATCTAAGTCTGAAAGTCCCTGAAGTCAGAGAGCCAGGATTTAAGTCCCAAATCTCTTAGGCCAACGTTCTTCGGTGCAGGCAGTGCCATATTTGTCCCTCACAATTATCATCCAGGATATTCATCGTGCATGGGAATATTTCTTCCCATTCCTGTGAAGCACTTCCTACTCCTACTCTATGCCCTGTAAATACTTAGAGACTGATAGTGGCGAAGGAAAGTTGAGAGAATGAAGTTAGAAGGTCCCTAATGCTAACTATAAAGCTTGGAAGAGCAGCCCTAATATGAAGAAATGTGATCTATAATAACCCAACCAACTCTTATCAATTTATTTATTTACTTTTTTGCCCAGCTCCCTAGCCTGTACCACATAGTTTATTTAAATTGGCACTCTTCACTGATAACCATTATAGTCCACATGCCACTGCCCCTCACTTATCTTAGCCGAGACATAGCTCACTGCAAGGCTGAAGTGTGGTCTTCAGGAGTTTGGTAAAACAGGCAGGCCTTTCTCTAAATCAAGTCAAATAAATATTACTCACCATCACACCTGCTCCAATAATTCCTGGGAACCACCACTCAAAGCAAGAGATGGGGTTTTGAAAAACTTGGTCTGCATCAACTAAGCTGACAATTAGCGGTATGGCGTTGAGAATTACCCCCAACACAAGTAGAACCAGCAGGCTGAATCCATTGCAGGATGTCCATCCTTCACAGCAGGTCATGGTCACCTCCTGATTCAGTCAGTAAATCTGTCAAAGTGACTGTTTGTGTGGCACTGTCTTGCCTTTTATCCTCAGCCTTCTAGTTAAAGTTTAGCACTTAATGAAAAATGAATTGCTGAAAGAAGATCAGAGTCCAATAGGGCAGGGCATTATTATAACTATTATGGGAAGGGAGGATAATTTTACATTACGATAGGGTGGGGGAAGGAAGGTGGAAAAAATCTATAGCTTCTATTAGATAAATTTATGCATGAAAATAGATGAAAACTTGAAAACTAAAAGAAAAAAAGGACAGGTTTAAGATATGCTCTTCTAATATATTTTACTGTATGCCTTATAAAAAGTAAAAACGAGAATATCCAGTTAATATAAACTGTTTTTTCCTGTTGTATTGATATTATTACCAGCTACACAAGTTCCTTATTTTGAAATTGTTCATCAAGAAAATGAATGTATATGAAATTGGGAGAAAAATATTTCCTCTGCTGCAAATGTTCTTGATTAGCCAAAATGTTAGGGTTCAGTTTTGGGGTGCATGCTCACATACACAAATTTTTTTTTTTTAAGATTCACCTGAGCTAACATCTGTTGCCAATCTTCCTCTTTTTGTATGTGAGCCGCCACCACAGCATGGCCACTGATAGACAAGTGGTGGAGCTACGTCCATGCCCAGGAACTGAGCCCAGGCTGCCAAAGCGGAGCATGCTGAACTTAACCACTAGGCCACTGGGGCTGGCCCCACAAAATTTAAAAAAAAAAATTTTAATGTCATATTATTCCAGTCTTGTAGACTACTCCATTTAGAGGTAGCCCACCTGAGACTTTGGGAGGTTTGGTTAATGCTACGAGACTGAAAGTGTTCAGCTATGGAAACCGGAATGAAGCATAGGAATAGGAGAGACTAGAGGAGAGATTATCACATCTTATTTTCCTCGAACTTCGAGCACTTACTTGGTTTCGTACAGTATCATTTCTGGTCTGTGGTTCCATATTGTCTCCCTACTTGTGAAGAGTTTGTGAGGTCCTCAAAAAAAGGTTCTACCAGTTGAGTTACCCTATAAAAGGTTCTATTGGTTGGGATACCCTATCTGCTTTAAAATACAAAAGTTCTCACTTATGCTAATTGCCCATCATGAATGACTAAGGGGCTGTGCTCATGGTAGTTACTGAGAGACCCAGACCAACAGAGGCACCAACCTTTTCTATCTCAGCTTCCACAATTGCAGAGGCAGAGTAAAAAGATGTGGTGAGCTACATGCTGGGTCTTAACATTTCCATCCAGAAGAGATCCATCTCACTTCTGTTCATATTCTATGGGCCAAATGAGTCAATCTGTAAGGCTTGAGTTCAAGTGGGTGATGAAATACAAACCAGTGTGTGTCCAGAAGAGAATCAAACTTTAGGCAGTTCTCATACCAACCATGCCTGCCTTCTACTTCTGTGTAATCCCCGTCCCAGCCCAGAGCACGGAGTCAGCAAATGCTGTTGGGAATGATGAATAAAGGGATGCAGAAGTAAAGTCAATGGAGTCCATAAGCTCGAGCATCATGGGCTTAGAGAGTAGCACCCTGACCTTCAGAAGCAGGAGGGCATTTGAGTGTGTCACACTGGGCGTGTCTAGTAATAGGCACTGAAACATTACTTCCTGGTTAGAGTCCAAGCAGAAAATGATTCTTGGTACCAAATAAATTAAAAATACCCCACCCATTCCCATAACATACAAAACACTGAAGACGATGGGGCCGGCCTGTGGCCTAGTGGTTAAGTTTGGTGCTCTCTGCTTCAGTGGCCCAGTGGGTTCGGATCCCAGGCACAGACCTAGTCAACTCATCAGCCATGCTGTGGCAGCATCCCACATATAAAATAGAGGAAGATAGGCACAGATGTTAGCTCAGGGCTAATCTTCCTCAAGCAAAAATGGAGGAAGACTGGCAACAGATATTAGCTCCGGGCTAATCTTCCTCAGCAAAAAAAGAAAAAACAACAAACAATCAAAAAAACCACTGAAGATGACTGAAAGAACACCACTACAGAACACCACACTACCATGGGGTTGACAAAGAGAGATACTTCCATTTATGATTTGTATACTGCATGGTTGATGTTTCTAGAACAATTACATAATTATTTTACAAAAATTAACAATTAAAATCACCCTCCCACTGAATTATACAAATTATATGATTATGTAATTGTTGTATAAATAAATTATATATTATAACTGAGTTGACTGCACGGGAAGAGGCAGTTACTTATTTTAGAATGTGCATTCTGCAATTTCAAATCCTTTCCCATTATAAGGTGTTGAATTAAAGAACTGATGAGGTATTGGTTTATTTATAGGGACTTGAACTGTGGGACTCTACCTGACTCTGAGAATCGAGAGTCTGATTTCTAGACTCTTTGCTGGAAGACTAAAACTAAGTAAGTAGCATGCTTTGCTAGTGGCCATAACAAAACTTATTTCCACTCGGGTTTGGTACTCCTTAAACTATGGCTAAAAGTAAGTATCTGAAGAATTATGTAAAAATATAGAAATATAGTCAGTAATTTACAAAGAGGAAGATATTTAAGAATAAAGCTGAAAAAGGAATTAGCTTATAACTGAAGAGAAGGAGTATGGTAGACAACTTTTGAAATATCTTCCCAACTTATATGCCTCTTTCTATAAAAACAACCCCTACAGTTTACATGAGTAAACTTCCCGTATCTTATTTATATTATGGACCTTTGCTCCCCTGGCCGTTGTTAATTGGAAGACAGCTAGATACAGAAGCTAAGCTCTTCCAGTCTATCCCGGGAGCTTATAATTGAAAAGAGACACTAGTTATTTTCTGTTATGCATGAAACGGGAGGACCTGTGCATCAGTTAGGATTAGGGTTTAGTTGCATGTAAAAAGCAATTCAAAATAACAGCGGCTTAAATAAGATAGAAATTTAGTTCTTCACGTAAAAGAAGTCTGAAGATAGGTACTCAAGAGCCTGAATGGTAGCTCCACTTCCTCAGGGATCTTTCCAACTCATGCATCCACAATCTCTGATCTCTTTATTCTCATGATCAAAATATGGTGGCCATAGCTCCAACCACCACATCTGCTCTTCACTCAAAAGGATAAAAGAAGAAAAAGGCTCACCTTCTTCCTTTTAGAGAGCCATTTCATTGGCTAGAATGTAGCCATGTGACAACATTTGGCTGCAAGGGAGTCTGGGAATAATGTAGTATTTATTTCTAGTGATTCGTGCCCTATCAAAATTGAGGGGAGGGGACAGGAGACAGAGTACACTGGGTAGACAACTAGCAGTCTCTACCATATCCTACAAATTCATGAGCTGTGTCAGGAGAAACAGAGAAACCAGTCTAGAAAACAGAAGGATGAGAACAAGGAGAAAGATACAGATGTGCAGAAAGAAGTGAGAGACTACATGGCTTTAGGGGGAAGCAGAAAAAGGAGAGCTGCCTGGCTTCTCAAAGCCTTTCTACTTCTTGATTTCTCCCCTATGGAGACTGACTGCAGGTCCCGTCTTGGTTTTCTGTGAGATGCTTCTCTATTCTTGTAACAAATTATCCCTTTAATACTACTTTAAGTGGTTTTCTATTTTTTTGTAAACAATAACACTGAAACTGAAAGTTACTAAAACTGAGGATAGAAAAGTATACAAATAACTTGTCACATGCCACTCTAAAGCAGCAAAAGGAGTTCAGAAAAAGGAAGGATCCTATGAAGATGGCCAGGGAACTAGGATTCCTCTCAGCTTTGGAGGATGGCTAGAATCTAACACAAAAAGGTCGTCAAAAGGCCGTGTCTTGTACTAGTGTCAGTTGCAGAAAACCAAAACTCTTCTAGCTATGTTGAGCAGGAAGAGATGTAATTGGGAAATAATGTGTACAAAATTGTTGGGAGGGCTGGAGGGGTAGGCTCTAGGCTGGCCTCCAGGAATCCCTTCCAGGACATGACTTCTAGGACATGACTGCTGAATGGCTCCAGGGGAGCCGCTGCCTCTGCAGTAGTCAGAAAGGCAGGGAAATCAAGAAACCACTTCTAGGATAGTCGAGTTCAAGCATGCACCACTACAACTACAGTCCAGCGAGCCATTGTCACTGTTGCTGCCCCTGCTCTTCTGCACCCTCAAGGCTAGGAACTGGCCCTGGAACACTGAATTTGACTTCTGCTGCCACTGCAACTGCTTCTTAACTTCCGTAAAACTTATATCTGGACCCAGGAACATCACTGCAGGGGAGAAAACTCAACACCCCTCTCCCCAGACAAAAGTAGCAGGAAGATGGCCTCCACCTCATTTCTGTCTTCCATATCTCTCAAGGATCAATCGAATTGTTCAGTGTGCGGATCCTAGATGCAAAGTATTCTGGGAAATGTAGTTTTTAATCATTCCAGCCTCCACCATACAAAAAGGTATACTTGAAGGATATTGAATAGATATTGAGCAAGACAATTCACCCTAGTGATCTTGTTTAAATTATATGGAGAAAACTTTCTCTAGAGTTTCTAGGATTACCATTACATGTACTATTTTAAATAAGTTGAGTTATGTTTGGACTTCCGTGTCCTGGATGTCTAGAATGTCTATATATTTAGACTTACATGTCTAGAATGACATGTAATATTTTTAAAACAAGTCAAAACTACCTGTTTAGTTCAAATGAGAACACCTCAAGAGTATTGGAAAAATTTGTTTCTTCAAGGGATGGAGAGAATTAATGTATGAGAGAGAATGGAATCCCAGCCAAATTGTATTTGTGCCATTGATGAAAACAGAAGGCGAAGCCGGAGCACCTTGTTTTGTCCTCTCCCCATCTCCATTGCTCCCCCCACAGCCTCCTGCGCACCAAGTAAGGATTGTAGTCAGACACCAGGGACCACCCTTCCTATGGTCTTCTGCTCAGTCTTCTCAAGTCCTATCCCTGAGGCTGCACCCTATGAAAGTTTCATGTGACCTTAAGGTAACTCCAACCATGCACCGAGTATACCCCAGTTACCCTGGATAACTACCCCAGGAGGAGTTCATATGATATGAATGGGAATTAAACACCCATCCATGTTCTGTCAGGTGTTCTCTTCTAAACACACTCCAGTCAAATCAGTTGAGGGTTTTATTAGAACACAGGCTTTATATGCAGACACAGCTATCTGTCCATCAACATTCACACTTACCTTTCGTAGTAGAGAGTTGTTGGGAAGTGTCTGCCTAGCCATGGACTACATTTCCCAGCTCCTCACGCATCCAGGTCAGATCATGTGACTCAATTCTTCTAACCAAAGGGGAGCGAGAGGAAGTAAGCTGTGTCACTTTCTAGCTAAGGAGCTTAAGAAGTGGTGGGAGTTGTCCACTCTCTTCTTTTTCACCTATAGTGTGGAGACAAGCTACCTTGGAAGTCATGTGTTGATCCCTGAATGACTGGGTGGAGCACAGTTCCCCCAACCCCTTCCTCCTCTGCCCACCCAGAACTGCTCAGGGTGATTGACAGCAACAAGAAATACATGTCTATTGAGTTAGGTCATTGTATATTTTTGTGTCCATTTGTTACACTAGCTAGCATTACCCCAATAAATGCAGTGTATCCTTTGTGTTTCACCTAATAACCTTCCTGAAGTTTGCAACATGTTGCCAAACATCTTCTCCATCACTCCCACCCCTATTCAAGAACGACATCAAAACCAAATCAAAACCAAGACCGTGAAATACTGTATTTTACTAGTGTTTTCTTAAGAAATTAAATTTAGGAAAATTAGAGAATACTAGAAACTGTAAGAAATGTACAGTATATAACCAATATAAGTAGGAACACAAGTGCAGAAGTTCCACAAAGAGAAAAGTATTTCAAAAGAATGAAATATATTAAAAAGTATTATTTCATTCCGCCGAGCTCATTAATGTGAATTTTTGCACCCTCAGGAGCAAACCGTGGTTTGTTTTTGTTGTAGAGTGGATTTTGATCGATAGATCGTAGTAGACTGAGGGTTGTTTACATATAAATATAAACAAATTTTAGCGCCCGTTGTAACCAAGGTACATAAGAGAATCTGTGAGGGAGAGAACTTGTGAACTTAGTTTTGAGAATTCAATGGATTCATATGCTGCTAAAGCTCCAAAGGTCCTTACAGATTCTTAGCTCAACCTTATTATTTTATAGATGGGTAAGTAAGACGGTAAGACTTAGGGAAGCTAAGGTGAGTTACTCTCATGGTCAGGCTGCTCTGGCAGAGCATGGACTTGAATGTAGGACTTCTGACTTCTACTCAGGTGTCTTTCTATTAAAATACAAGCTTGATATTTAGGCGAACCAGAAGAGATGAGAGTTCAGGATGTCTAAGGACTTAATCACAGGAGTGAGCCTGGCTCCCAGCCGCACCTGCCGAGAGACTGGGCTGCCCACCTAATAGTAGCATCGCTTCTTGCAACTGCACTTCTGCTGGCAACAGCCCTTCCCACAGCCACACAAGCCACACGAGCCACAGCCACAGGAGCGGCGGCAGCAGCAGACCACAGGGACACTGCAGCAGCCCCCACAGCAACCACAGCAGCAGGGGCAGCAGCTGGAGCAGCAGCTGACCCTGTAGCATCTGCAGGTAGTTCAGCTACCGCAGCCACCACCACAACCACCACTGCAGCCACCACTGCAGCCACCACTACAGCCACAGCTCTCCATGGTGTCAGTAGAGAGGACTCGAGTGAAGTGAGGAGGGAGACTCAGGAAGTGAGGGCAGTCTGGTGCCGCCTTCTGCTGGAGGAGACCCTTAAATATCATCTGTGGCTCGGGCTTGACTCAAGCACATGACTGGTTCTCTGTCGTTATTTAGATCAGTTTCCCTGGGGGAACTGGACTGTGCCTCTGGTTTACTTCCTTCAGGACTTTCGGCCTTATAGAATAGCTTACTTTAGTTCTGAACTTATTTGTTTTAAAGGCATGTTTACATCAGGACCATGAGGGTCTATTTTACTGAAACCTTTGTTTTCTGCATAACCAATGCAAGTCTGACTCTGAAGTCTTCATCTAAATTGTAAGTATGATTAGAATTCTGATGTCTAATCTTTTCCATTCTTATCCAACGGTCTTCACTGATCCTTTAAGAGATGGTACAAAGAAATACCTTCTGAGATTGATGTCTTTACCAATTAGAGGCCTCAAAACTAACATTTCCAGGGCCTGGCTCTGTGGCCAACTGGTTAAGTTCACGCACTCCACTTCAGCAGCCCGGGGTTTCGCTGGTTTGGATTCTGGGCACGGACATGGCACCACTCATCAGGCCATGCTGAGGCAGCATCCCACATGCCACAACTAGAAGGACTCACAACTAAAAATACTCAACTATGTACTGGGGGGCTTTGGGGAGAAAGAGGAAAAATAAAATCTTTTTTTTAAAAAAAAACAAAAGAGCTAACATTTCCACACCTCCCATGTCCCAGATTTGTGGAGAAGAGTCTATGGGATGTTTCCCAACCCTTTTTCAGCCTTTCTCCTTTCCCAGGTTAGTGCTCAGATTCTGAGAATAAAAGAAGGATATGATGAGAGTCACTCAAAAGTTAGCAAAAAGATGACTCCTTCAGAAGAGCAAGACTGTGGGTCACAGAGTTAAGACCTGGAGCAGCTCGTGCACTGCCAGCCGTGTGCAGTCCCACAAGTGTGAATGAGTACACGTAGGTGGGCCCACCCTGGGGTCTGTGCAGCCCAGGAACCTGAACTACGGTCTTTCTCTAGAGCACAGTGACTTTCCACTCAGGAACATAAACAGGGTGGCAGGAGGAGCTGGGAACACATATTCAATATAATTTGTATTTGGCAAATTAGACGTGCCTTGCCTTTGAAATAGAACAAAGTGGAGTACAAGTCAATCTTGTTTGTAAGCTACAGGCCCCAAGGAGACTGCAGTTGAGTGGGAGGCCACGGACGAACAAGTCATTTCAGTGTCACACGCTGAGCCCTGTGTTAGAAGCACGTCCCAGCGATGGCCCTCAAAGAGGAGGTCTCTATGGGAGATGATTCTTCAATAATTATGGGAGTTTTCCATGCACCCAGTGGCACCCTTAGATCTGGGCAAGAAGATCTCTGGGCCCTGCACGCTAGGGTCCCACACACCAACAACATACAAAAATAGATCTATTAAGGAGAGGCCCCTCTGCCGCTTAGGATCCAGAGCTCAGCCTATAAGCCTGAACATCCGCCATCATGAGATGACTAACACCACTCGGGCCCCGGGAAGTGGTGTCCACAGCTCTCTGTGTCTTTGAAAGAGGAACTGACCGCCTCCCACTGTCCTCGGGGTGTGTGGGCTGATTGCCTCAGGGCATGTGGAGGAGGGTTTGTGTGGTGGAACTACTTAGGCAAGAGAAAAAACAGATTGACTTGTCAAATCCTTCCTCTCAGCATGAATACAAAATCTTCTTGTATAATACAGGATCGTTTCCAGGAAGGACTGGCAAGCATCCATTTTCTTGCTTCTCTTTGTGTTCTAATTCCTTGTTCTGGAGGTATTCACGTGTTAGCCTGGCATTTGCAACAGTTGCGTGGGGTAGCTGAGCAATGTTTACAATATTAAATAATTCATATCTATCTTGGATTTATTTCCATGTAGGTCTAGACATAACATACATGAAATAGGCGATTGATTCTTTACATTGGCAATAAATGCACCTTAAACACTAGATTTGTGAATACTTTTACCTCGTCATTTATTTGCTAAAATTTAATTGCATTTTAAAAAAATAAACATTTCACTTTTATTTAGATAATTTTATTTAAAGTGTGGATATTTGTTAATTATTATTTGATTTGTCATTTAATTTTCTGGGTAATTTTGAAGATTTTTTTCAAGAAGTTAACTTCTAAGCACGTGACAAATACTTTAAAATTTTTTTACTTTTATATTTCCTATGTTTTGTTTTGATGAAAACACATTCAAATTTTGCGTAGTTTGAATACTGATGTGGACTCGGTGAATCGAGGAGTCGAAAGATTTCTTGGACTCTCAAGCTCTGGCAGTAGTGCTCTTTTATTCAGAGAATAGTATGGAATAGCACGGGGACAAGACCCATGGGCAGTAAGAGCTGCAGGCATGGGGACGAGACCCAGGGGCAGTGAAGAGCTGCAGGCATGGGGACAGGACCCATGGGCAGTGAAGAGCTGCAGGCATGGGGACAGGACCTATGGGCAGTGAAGAGCTGCAGGCATGGGGACAGGACCCACGGGCAGTAAGAGCTAAATTTAAAAAAAAAAAAAAAAATTAGAATTGTTCTTTCCATATCTGTTCTTGAAAGGAATATATTGACAATAAGATGCCACACCATGGAAAGACAATTCTTTGCCTATCAAAATATTAGGAAAGACCCTTAGAAAAACTGATGGGGCCCTCCAGCATGGAGAATGTTGTCAGGAAAAACATGCCCAAAGCTCTACAATCAAATCTTAGTTACTTGCTGTTCTAGAAATTAGCACATAGTTGTCATTATAACCTATATTTCATTAACCATAAAACAAAATAATTTATATGCATAATTTTTTGTTTCATTTTCACAGATAAGGTTGTAATCAAAGTTTTTCCAAAATTATTTGCTGTGAAACTTTAGTTGCTGTTTAAATACATTCACTTCAAAGGTTTTTTTCCCCCTGTACCAATTATCCTCGGGTAATGGAGAGCTCCAGTATTCCAGTTTTAAAGATAAGGATATTGAGACAGAAAGAGGTCAAGTATTTTGCCCAAGGTCCCCCAAGGAGTGACTTGAAGCTGATTTTTAAGCCCAATCTTGGTTGCCTAAGTGCCTCAGGTGACAGGCTCTGTCTATTCTGTGCATGAAGTCAGAGAGGGTACCATCTACACCTGTGACATCACTCCAGCCCACCAACCAGTTTGCTGGTTTTGCTTCGTGTGTCTCAGTCCTTTCTCCTGTATCCGGGCCTCCCACTCCATTGGGCCCCAGGATCCAGGTCCCGTGTTAGTTAGATTTGCTTTCCTGGCTGCTCCCTCAGCCCCCAGCCCTCACAACTCCAGATAAGAGACCGATAGTTTGGCGGAACCTTGTTCTAATAGGCGAGGTTCCCTCTGAGCCCACAACGGACAGGTGAGGGGTGTTGGAGGTGACGTCCCATATCCTGCTCCTGTGACATCATCGTGATTATCTTGAGGCTGAAACCTTGACCTGATCAGCTGAGCTCCTGAGTCAGTGACAGAGCTGGGCCATTACTGCCTGGCTGCCAGTCTCTTTCTCATTGCCGGCCTGTGGATCCATTACCTGGGTTCCTGCCACAGAGCTATCACATGTTCCATAAATAACTTTTTAATATGCAGTGACTGGTGACTGACACGTAACCTTCTTATCATGAACGTAGTTTATCATGCACTCAGGACAATGTCATAAGGTATATTATTTCCAGACTTTCTGTTACCTTAACATGAAAATTGTATATTATGCCCTTCCAGGAGACCAGACCTTGTGAGTACACAGAGAATTCTTAGTACACAGTCAAAATTGAGGCCAAATTTTCATGGAGAGGACATAGACAGGAGACCAAATTATCTATAATCATGTGGATCCGATTGCTAGACCACTCAGCACTGTCTTCAACTTAGATTTCATTGAGCCCAAAACCGCTAATTGTCTATCTTATCTTTATAGATTTTGCAAGAAAAGGGGTTATTCAACCTCTCTCTGTAGGCAGAGATTTTTTTCCCATGTAACTAAGCTGAATGTGTCCATGGTTTGAGGCTGGTCCTCTTTGTCCACACAATAGGTGGAAAACATCTGGCAAACATAAGAAATCAAAGAACCCTTCAGATGTTGACTAATAGTCACCAAATTACCTTTATAGTAATACCAGATCACACTTTTTTTTTTTGGTGAGGAAGATTGGCACAGATGTTAGTTCAGGGCCAATCTTGCTCAGAAAAAAAAGATGATGTATTATTACCATTTCTCCTTACTTTAATGCAAAGGTCAGCCAACTAGGCCCATGACTTTGGCCTGGTTTTGTGTTGTCCAAAAGCACAAAATGATTTTTACACTGTTAAAGTGTTGTAAAAAAAGAAAGAAAGAAAGAAAGAAAAATAAAAATATGCGGCAGACACAATAGGAGGCCACAAAGCCTGACAGACTGACTCCCTGACTTTACAGAAAAGTTTGTGACCTCACTCCGAAGGCTTAACTTCCTTTAGACTGTTCTGTGGTTTACTTGATTGATTAGAATGAAACTTTTTTTTCTTAATTAAGAAAATATTTACTATTATAGTTCTGGGAGAATTTCCAAAAACTGATAAAAACAGGGATACATAAGCCAGTCGGCCTTGAGGACCTGCTGCCAAGCTGGGCCTCACCAGATCCATGCTCTATTTCTCTCTGTCATCATCTTAGAATGTATTCCTGTCTGGGTGTGTGTGGGAGTGCGTAGATTAGCTGTAAATGTGCCTTAATAGCACCCTTTGGGAAGATTGAATGGATTATCAGCTAACAATCACTCATGGGGAATTTTCTAGGTGATATTTACAGCTTTTACTGTCAACCCGGGTCCAGCTCATTCTGAGAAGAAAGGAGTACAGGAAGGAGGCCACCTGCTTGTCCCCTCCAGCCTGGTCACCTCTGCGTCTACCCTGCTGGTCCTCTTACTTCCCTTTTTACACTCTGCTTCCTCACCAAGTCTGCAGTGTGGACATTTCCGGTGCAGGGGGTGGGAGTGGAGGGTGTCAGGTATAGTGGAGGAGAGCCATCGCTCCAGATCCTGTCCTGATCTTGTCAGCTCCTACAGACATTTCTCCTGCATATGTGTCCTTGTTACTTGCAAGAAAAATTCCTCACGGACTCAAGTTGAACAGGAGTTGCATTGTTCAGGCAGAAGTCTTTTGTATAGACAGGTGGATCTGCTTATAGAGTCCTGGGCAAATAAAATGTTTTATTTTATTTTTTGGTTTTTTAATTTTTATTTTTTGTGAGGAAGATTGCCCCTGAGCTAACATCTGTGCCAATCTTCCTCTATTTTATGTTCGATGCCACCACAGCGTGGCCTGACCACTGGTGCTAGGCTTGCGCACGGGATCCAAACCTGCAAACCCTGGCACAGAAGCAGCGCGCGCGAACTCAACCATCAGGCCACTGGGCAGGCCACAAAATGTTTTCTTTTAAATGCTAACTCTGTTCTTCGAAAGGCTTTTTCGGTCTTTCCGCTTGGGCCCTCTCCATACCCTTTGCTCCCCCGGCATCTATCCCACTGTCCCTCTTTGCTCTTGTTTCTGGAATTGCCCAGAGAAATCCGGTATTGTTGTTGGTCTTACTTCCTACCACTGTATTTGGTAGAATGTCTTAGTTCTCCCATAAACGCTCACAGTCAGGCTCTTTTAGATGTTCAGCAGCTGCACAGTCCTTCAATCTCATGGGATCCACCCTCCTTGGAAGGCAGTTGTGGTTACTGAGGACAAAGTACGTATTTTGGTTACGATTGTTGAGAGATGCTATGACGTATGGCAGAGGGGTCTTAACCTAGTTTGTGCGTCAGGGAAGGTGCCCTTGGAGACAATAGCTGAGGGCTGAAGTCTGAATGGGTGCTGGCCACGAAAATGGGGGAACAAGTGCATTCCAGGCAAAGGCAAAGAACAGGTTAGGAGATTGAGGGAAGAAGGTTCTGGAATTAGAGGACTTGACAGAAAGCTAGAGTATGGGGATTGTGGAGGAAGAAGAGAGGATGGCTTGCAATGAGACCACAGGGGTTGAGGGGAGCAGGTCTTGCCCAGCATTGTAGGACCTGTTGGAATTCTGGACTTTCTCCTGAGAGAAGTGGGAATGCTCTTAGCAGGGCAGCAAGGTTTCCATTTGTTGCTATGGAGGATGGGTTGCAATGGGATGAAGATGGAGATGGGGAGACAGCGAGGAAGCCTCTGTGACTGGCAGAGAGGTGGGATGGACTGGATTTAGATGCGGCAATGACGGTGGAAAGAAGTCAATTGCTCATATTTTCAGAAGGGGACTTAAAGGCTGGTGGGGGGGGGGGGGGGGGGGGGGGGGTGTGGTCAAGAATTGCTCCAGGTTCTCAGTGACCAGGTGTGGGAGGAGCAGTTTCGTCCCTGGGGTCGTTTTGGGTGAGGGCAAGATTGTGACTTTCAGTCTGCCGCGTGGAATTGGAAATACCTGTGCATCGTCTACACGGCGATGTCAAGTAGGCTCTTGGAAAGACATACGCGAGACTCAGAAAAGGAGCAAGGAGGGGGAGCCCGCCCAGGAGCCAGGAGGAGAGGCAGAGCGGTGGCAGCAAAGCCAGGAAGCTGGGCTAAGGGTGCCAAAGGAAGAGAAAGTTTCAGGAGACAGTGAGCAACCCTGAGAAGGCCAATGGTGCTGAGAGCTCGTGGATGCGGAGGACCAGACGTGCTCTACCGGATTCAGCAACATGGAGAGTGGGAAGGAGCCGTCCGGAGGGTGTGATGGGCTGACTGAGATGAGGGACACAGACAAGTGACAGCCTTGTTCTATTAAGACTCCTCTCAGACTCTCCACCCAAGAAGAGCCCCCTCTCAGGCCTCAGAAAAGAGACAGCATCCTCAAGAATCACTTTGAAATGCTAAGCAACCTCGCCAGTTGGGCATCCTCCACCTGAGGACCTGGCTGCAGAAGACTGAGTTGTTATGTTGTTAATCTTATCTCTTTTACTGCAGAAAACTGTGGGCCCAAAACCTCTGCCCTTTACCCTTAGCCTCAATTTACTCTGAAGGGGAATCAGAAAAGAATTTATCAGGATACTTTAGCTCGGAGCAAATCATACTCCTCCTATGCTCATTACACGAACATGAACCCTGCTGCCTGTTGGAGCCCTGGGAGGGAAAGGTCAGGTTTATTCCTGCTACTGGGCCCGGTGTCCTGTGGTCAATGAGACTGGGATAAGGACAGAAAAAAAAGGAAGAGAGGCCTTTTTTCACAGGGATGACAAAGACAGGTATGGAAAGTGTGCTTAAAGGGATATCAAAGATGTCGTGCCACCCACGACATCTCCCTCACCTGCTGGTCACTAACTTGTCTGTAAATTTGCCAGAGCCCTGTTCTTCTGGGGTAAGGGATTATGACCCATGAAAACAGGGTGCGCCTGTTTTACATCTCATCAAGCCTGACTTACATCTCAAATTTACTGAAGAATGACCAAAATGAGGTTTTAAAGGCATAGTCTATTGGGACAGGCCTGGTGGTGCAACGGTTAAGTGCACACCTTCCGCCTTGGCGGCCTGGGGTCTGCCGGTTCAGGTCCCGGGTGCAGACCTACACACTGCTTGGCAAGCCATGCTGTGGTAGGCGTCCCACATATAAAGCAGAGGAAGATGGGCACTGATGTTAGCTCAGGGCCAGTCTTCCTCAGCAAAAAGAGGAGGATTGGCAGTAGTTAGCTCAGGGCTGATCTTCCTAAAAATAAATAAATAAATAAAGGCACAGTCTGAGCTTTCCTGCTCTTTTTTTGAGAAAGAATTTTCTCAGGGCTGCTTTGTAGGAATGTTCAGGTTGCGCACTGCACATCTTCAGGGACACTGTTTATATCGCAGCACAGACCTCCTGCAGAGGCCTGAATTGCAGTTTTCTGAAGGTGAGGTGCACCTGTGTGAGGGGTGGAGCCATAAAATGTGTGTTCCTGCAATGCAAAGTCTGTCTTTTCATTCTTTATTTGCAGTATGTAACCCGGGATAACACATAATTGAGTGTTCCGAAGATGATTTTTATAATGTCTATGGTGACAGTGTCTTTTATTCTAGTCTTTTTACGTTAAAAACCAATAACATAGAGGCACGGGCCACCGTCGCATCCAGGCCACGTTTGGGCCAGTGCGTGTGGGAAGTTCAGACTCAGGCTTGTCGGGCTGTGCCAGAAACCCACTGTGCACCTGCTTAACGGGATGGAGAGGAGAGGACTGGCCAGGGTTAGAGAAACGAGGGGCTTCTCTCTTCGAGAGATGGTGTGTGAGCCAGGTGAACAGTCTTACGCGGTGGCTGAGAGGACAAACCCCAGAGGTGAGCGTGTTTATACCCTGACACAGCTCACATATGTGTGAGTGTGTGTGGTGTGCGAAAGGACAACACAAAAAAGGATGTGAAAGGTGATTCAGAAGGCACACATTGAACATGAAAACACTCGGAGTACAGCTGCATCCTTCGACATGATTGTCTAAACCTCAGTTTATGGAAAATGCCCAGCTCCATTAAAAGGTAGACTTTTCTGTCTGTGAGCATTTAAATTTGGATTTTATCATGCCTGATTATTTTTTTAATCTTCAAAGCTCTGGGTTGGGTGGTCAGAACCATCGTCACAACATTCTGGACTATTCTGGACATTCTGGGCAGACTGGCATGTGTGTTCTCCCTTCCCTTTAACACTGAGCTCTTTCTGCCTAAGAGCTCTGAAAGGCTTCATTTTGCTGTGCTGGAACAGATGTTGAAAATTGCGTTGTCAAATGCATCGTAGACACAAGAGGGCGGTGTGCACTCAAATGTCGACCTGGCCAAGGCGGAGGCATTCGACCTTCTCCAGGAATTTTTGGCTTCTCTCCGGGACCAAATAGGATTAATAAAATGTGTTTGGGAGGCGCAAGGTTGGCCCGAACCTGATCAAAGAGGTCGAATGTAAGTCAGAGTGGGAAGGCAGCCTGTCGGGAGCTGGGAGGAATTCCCATCGTTGGGCTCAGAACTAGGGGGCAATCTGTGCAAGCCATCTGGGGTAACGATGCTTGTAATCAAGACTCGTCCTCTGCTGGGATATTGAGAAAAGACTGACTTCCAGATGGCAGAGAATCAGCAGCTGTCTTGATCCCTGACCACCAAAATTTTATTCTGAGAAGTCCCCTCATTCATCGGAGGAAAATTTGCTGTGTACTTGCCGGGTGCTGGGCGTGAGCCTGGGAGCTCAAATGCAGCCCTGGAGTCAGACAGCCCAGGCCCCACCCTCCTGAAGTGCACTACCTCTCTGGAGGGGATGATGAGGAAACAAAGGCACAGATCAACAACCTGGGGCACATATTTCCATCCATCAGTTTCTCTTGTCTCTGAGCCAGTCCCAACCAGCACTATTTTACATTATCTATTCTTATTCTGAAAGAGAATGCAAGTCACACCTCTGACTCTGCAGTCATGGCTGCAGGCCACATTTTTAGAGACACCATCTGGTTCCAGTGGATCTGTTGAGTGGAGAGTGGGGATGGCAACAACTTTCCACACAATGAAAGGGGAAGGGGAAGTGTGTCACTTTGCTGGGGAGATGGTCTCTGGCTTGGCCTGATTGCACGCCACTGATTTTGGGGTTTACTCAACAAGGTGAACACTGCATGCCCTCTCTTCCATGGAACCTTCTGTAAGCTGTTTAGCCAGAAGCCAGCTCTGACTCCTCCAAATCCCATACAACATGGCACTTTTGTGGGAGACCGCGGCGACCTCAGATCCCTGCACGGATAACACTGTGTTTTATCTCACGGCCAGATTTTTAGTGTTCTGGAAGCTTCTTTGGACCCCTCCCGTGCAAGACTCTTGTCTTACTGTGAATGATGCAATTGAAAACTCCACAGGGCCCCACAATATCCAGCAACTTGTTATCGCTTTTGAGTGAGGGCAGCCTGTTAAAGTCTGAGGTGTGTCATTGGTAACACGTGACTTGCCTTCCAAAAGAGGTCAAAGGGCACAGCAAAAATAGCTTTTTGGCTGTGACCTAATACATAAACCTTGGCACACTTCTGTCAAACAGTCCAATGGAAGCTCACGGTTCGCCTCTCTCCACGTGTGGCAATGGGCTGTTCTGCCCCTAATCTTTTCCTACAGTTCCTGTCACACCACTGGATCTTGCAATCTTCTAGCACAGTGGCATTCACAGGTCATGACTGGCGCACAGGGAACCATCGTGCAGTGAAAAATGCCCCCTGACAGCACCGTGTTTCCAACCAAAAGTGGGACTCTTGACTTCTGTGTCGGTCAGTTCAGAAGAAAGGAAAAAAGACTCCACAGTCCCCACAATGCGTTGGCTGAGGACGGAAGCTGCAGGCAATGACTAGAAAGTGCCTCGATCAGTTGAATAAATTGACAATAAGAAGGAAGACATAATTCCAAACACATTTAGCTTTTTGTTCCATCTCAGCTTTGGTGACGAGTCCAGATTCTGTCAGACACGCGTTTCTTCATCTGTCAGCACCACGTCTCTTGCCAAGATTCTTCATTCTCTCCATCAGGCATCATTTTCAGACTTTGCCTTTCCTGTCAGGAAAAGTTGAATTCATCGTTTTCCTCAGGCCTTGAGAGAATTTCTTACTTTAGAAGAAGAGTGACAGGAAGAGTGACCTCATGACAAAAATAAATAAATATTACAGCTCTTTCTTCATGTGTAATAAAAAAATTATTTATTTTTGAGGAGGTAATACATCGACATGGTACAAAATTCGAGAAATTCAAACGTGAACACAGTGGGAAAACCTCCACATATGCACTTCCTGTTTCCTAGGCACCTGGCTCCTCTCATCAGAGGCAGCCACGGGTACTGGGGTCTTATATCTTCCCAGAGATAGTCTCTGTATAAATTAGCAGAGGTAGTCTTCATATGTTTTTTGAGTATCTTTGTCTAATTTCTAAATTCAGATGAATTCTGAAAGGAATATGTTAAATATATGTTAAAATATACTAAACGTGCTAAGATGGTTTGTCCAATTAAAGCTCTGATGCTCGACTGCATAATTTGTTTGGTTTTTGTTGCATAGTTCTACCAGAAATGTGACTGAACTTGTAATCAGTCTGGAAATGTTTCAGGTATTCTGGAAGTCAGTCTGACTCAGAATGTTTCTTGTCCCTTGATGTCCAGTTCATCATTCCTTATGGTTAGTAATTTCCCTTTGAAGAGGAAAGAAGGGTCTCAAACCTTGAAAATGAGGGAATAGAGTTTTAAGATGAGATCTTTTATTATTAAAACCTAGGAAACAAACTAGTTGGGGGTCCAACTGGCCACACTCCCAGAGGAGACGCTTGGTCATTGGGGGCACATTGAGTGATCCAAGGAACGGGCTGTGCGTGGGAGGACACACATTTTATGCTCCCCAAGCTTAGAGCTGAATGGAACCACAGCAGCTGGTCAAGTGGCCTGATGTCAGATTAACAGGTCTGGCTCCCCAGATCAACCTGCCACACTTCTGGCCAGCTCTTAGCCATAGGCCATCTCTTAGGCACAAGAAATCATGGGTTGCTTATCTCTCTTTCTACAAGCTCAGCTCCACCTCATACCACCCCCAAGCGGAAGCTCTCCAGGCCCAAGAATGGGTTGAATTCATCTTTTCATTCTTCTATAGCACCTAGAAGAGTACTTGGTACAAAGTAGGCCCCCCTAATGTTGACTGAAATGAGTAAATGAGAAAAAGCAAATGTCTTCTATGCTATATACCCTTATTTTATTGATGTATCATTTTTGAATTAAAGCTCTTCACCTTGATCGAGACTGAAAGATACCTGGATATGTAATAGTTTTGTTTGAGACTTTTACATATCTAAGAGTCTGATTTCCTTCCTAGGAGATTTGCCTCAGGAATAGACGCGTATCAATTTCCAAACTACCCTCTTCAGCATATTGAGCTGGGGCAATTGTACGTACGCCCCTTGGCTGTGTTGGAGTTTCAAAACCATAAGAACTTGTGAATTGGTGATCCGTCAAATGTTTCTGAAAAATCTCAGCTTCCTAAATCTTAATATATCGACACGCTCACTAATTTCTTGAGTGTTTCTGGGCTTCAACCACTCATCTGACTGAAATGCTTTATTTACAGGTTGATAATTCTTGGTGCCCCCAGGCAGCCAGAAGTATCTCTCACATAATAGGGACTCGCTTCCTCGATGCTGTAAGCTGTGCAGCTGGAGAGGGATTCTGAAGATAGGAGGCAGTCCTTTTGTTTGGGTTTATGAATGCTAGAAAATGTATCTGGGTCCTTAGTGGGAGATCTCATTCTACCCTCCTTATTCCTTCCCATTGACTATACAGGAGAAAGTGTGTGGGGCCTACTGGAGAGAAATGGCGCGCAGAGATCTTAAGCCTTTTGAATTTTATTCAAGCCCAACCTTCCAGGGCAATAATTCAACCGAGTCATTCCTACTCTTTCGAGAAGGCTCAGATGTGAAAAGATAAGCAGCTATACCGAGGGCGCAGCCAGATCAGCCATACTGCCTTCTTGGATCCCTGGGGCCAGAGTAAGGCTTGAGGTTTCCTGGTATAGTCTTAAGGTTCTAGTTATTCCAGGCTGGCTGCATTTTGACTCATTAGGTTTCTATTCACAGGCAAGCAAAGGCAAAACCAACCTGCCAGCTGCCACCTCAAACCCACTGCGAGGTGGGATTTCATGGAGCTTTATTTTTTACCTATTGTCCTCCAAGCAGAATTTCCATTACACAGACGCATTTCTCAGTGCCTAATCTAGTTTGCATAACAACTGTTGCTGGATATGGAAACCAAACCCAAGACCTTGACATGGAATCCTGCTTTGTCTTGGGGGGCAAAGTTATGCTCCGAGACTGAGACTGTCTTTGCTAATACTTTATTTAATACAGATTTGCTGTGGGATTTAGGATCGTTCACAAGCCCGTAACACACAGCATAATGTCTCTTAATAAGCCAATAAAAAAAAATATAATGTACTCCAAACCAGGGATAGATTAATCGTACCACTGTTCCAGGCAAGGAGAGAGAAAAGGAATAAAGCCCAAATTAAATCAAGGTATCTATTTATATGAGTAGGTACTTGGGAGAGACAGCTTGGCCAAGCAAATGCTGAGATCCCGCTGCCAGCACAAAACCAAGGTGAAAAGTCTCCTGTTGCTGGAGCATGATATTAGGGAATGATGCTGACACTGTTAGTGGGCGGGTTGATGTTCCATCGTCTCCTCCGGGCCACTGTGCAGATTTCACCATGACTGATCGTCCACGTGTTCATACTGATCAACCCCCAGCAATGTTCGTCATCAGCTGTGCCACTGAGTAGTCCTTTATCAATGACAACAAACGAGATGATGACATCCCCACACAACTTATTTGATTCTCATATCAACGCACCAACTTTTTTTTGTCTTTGCCACAAACAAGTGGATTAGAACAACTTCACTTAAGTCATAAACAAGTGGATTTGAAATCATATCAAACCAACACACAACAAATCCCCAGCTGGGTGGAACAATCCATGCCCATCACGGCCCACAGCCTCCTGAGTCCTACCTCTTATTTCAGTTGGCGCTGCTCTCACACAGATGGAAAGGCCTTGGAACGAGGCTTTCTCTCTGGTAACCCGGTGGAGTAGGAATTCTCCCTGCAGGGGCGTGGGAGAATGAAGGTTTGCAGCTCCTCGCCTCATTCTGCTGTCCGCTTCTATTCCCCTCACTGGGGATGTTTGCCCTCATCTCCACAGCTAAAATGTCCCACTTCTCCCCCATCAGCTCAATCTCTATACCCTCAACTGGCTTCATTTGTCTATACTGCCTGTCTCTGCCACCAGAATGGGAGCCCCACAGGTGCAGGACTGGTCTGATTCACTTACTGCTGTACCCCCAGTGCTTGAACCAATGGCTGTCCCATTTGTGGGCACACAAGAGATTTGTGAAATGAATAAGGAAGCTTCACAATGCCAGGCCCTGTCCACACCCTACACATTTAACACAGGTGAGTGTTAGCGTCATCATTCTGTAGGTGCAGAAACTGAAGAGCAATGGGGTGAAGCAACCTGCTCAAGGTTAATCATGCAGTTAATAAGTAGTTGACTCGGAATTTGAACCAGAATTGTCTGCCTCCAGGGCTCTATCCTTTCCCTTATACACAAAAACTAAAGAAATTCTCAAAGGGCAGTGTGTTCCCTCTTCCAAGGATCTCCATTCTCTACACAAGGGGAATTCAGGAAAGTAGAAGGAATGGCAAAAAATATACATATATAAAGTGGAAAGCCTTCCTGAGGGTCATAATTTAAACTAAACAAGCACAGCCTAACACAAAATATCCTGAACTGAGACCAAACAACAGTTCTCCATAGCCCGGAGAGTTGAATTCATTTACTGGAAGTTTCTCAATCATCCCACACATATTGGTTGAGGCCCGAGTATGCGCCAGGCTCTGTACTCTGTGCTCAGATACACGGAGAACAACAGACGGGATCCTTGCGTCTCTTGGGTTTACCAGGCAGGCATCAATCGAACACTCACACAAATTTCCGATAACAAACTGTGAAGAATGAAGAAAAATTAAACAGCATGCCCAGACAGCAGGCAAAAGAGTTCTGACCTGGCCTGTGGGACGGGGAGGCAGGTCAGGGAAGTTAGCCTGTGGAAATGGCTTTAGAACAGAACTAAATTTACCCTGGAGATTATAGTGGTTAAAGAAAAGCAAACAGTAAAGAGCCGGGACACACAACACAAACATTATGGAAACACTGACAAGAGGAAGGAGGTAGTTAGATGCATGGGCTGGAGCCACATATTCGTAAGTCTTGGGCTGATTAGAGGGTAATTGAAATCAGGGGTGTTGATGAGATCACCTTGGAAGAAATCATATTGCAAGAAGGGAAGGGACCTCTGCACTGAGCTTTTTTTTTTTTTTTTTTTTGGTGAGGAAGATTAGCCCTGAACTAACATCTGCTGCCAATCCTCCTCTTTTTGCTAAGGAAGATCGGCCCTGATCTAACATCAGTGCCCATCTTCCTCTATTTTATTTGTGGGACACTGCCACAGAGTGGCTTGATAAGCGGTGCTTAGGTCTGCGCCCAGGATCTGAACCCACAAACCCCGGGCCACTGAAGCAGAGCACGGGAACTTAACCACCGACACCACCAGACCAGCCCCTGCACTTAGCTTTAAGGCAGTCCAGCATTTAGTGGCTGGGAGGGGAGGAGTGCCAGCAAAAGAGGAGGGAGGGAGCCGCCAGAGAAGTCAGAGGAATGCAAGGAGTGTGGCCTCCCTAGACTCCAGGGAAGAAAGGCTCACTAGGAAGTCCCCTGTGTGGAATTGACACTGCAGGGGGGCCAGAGAGATGAGGCCACTGGTGACCTTTGGGTGAGGACTTTAGGTGGAATAATGCAGTGAGAGTCCAGTGAGAGCTGATTGAGGAGTAAGTGGGAAGGGAGGGAGTGTAGACGGTGAAGACCAGTCATCTGCAAACCTGGGTCCACACGCTGAATCTGGCCGCTGGCCTGGTTTGGGAAAGTTTCCTTGGAACACAGCCATGCCTACTCATTGCTCATTTACATACTAACTGTGATGGGTTGAATTGTGCCTCCCCCTTAAGTTATATATTGAAATCTTAACTCTCAGTACCGCAGACTGGGACTGTATTTGAAAATACAGCCTTTGAAGAAGAGATTAAGGTGAAAACAAGCTGATTAGGGTGGGCCCTAGTCCAATATGACTGGTGCCCTTATAAGAAGAGGAGGTTAAGACACAGACAGCAGAGACAGAGGGATGAATGACCAGGTGAAGACACAGAGAGAAGACAAGCCAAGTGGGGAGACCTCAGAAGAAACCAGCCCTTTGCAGAAAATGTGTGCTGACCCTTGTTGTAGACAATAGCTTCAAGGTCACATAGCTGGAATATTCCAGAGCCAGGATTTGAACCCAAGTTGGCCCCCGTGCAGCCTGAGCCCTGCCTCCTGGGGGAACTGGCCTCTTCTCAGCCAGGAGGGCCAAAGCTGAAAGGGTGAAGCCAGCGTGGTTTTTTTCTTTTCTTCGGTTCACGCTCTGTCCTGTGGGCAGCTGTGGTGGGGAAATGCCGAGTCATAAATAATTCTTACATTATTGCCAAGGCGGCCGGAAGGGAAATGTCAGTAGGAAATGGTATTTCAAATAAGTGCAAATTTCATAATTCGGCCAGATTTTTAGACTATTCCTCAAGCAGTTTTTCCTTAATTTAAGTTCTGGTGAAGTGTTAAATGTGGAAGAAACTTACCTTCCTTTGAACATTTGGCCCAGATACATACGGGATATAAAAATAAAGGCATTCTCCTGCGGTTTAGAATGGGCTAAAAGGACCAGAGTAAAGAGAGAAACAATTGGTCCTATTTATAAAAATTGACCCTTGTATCTTTAAATCACCCCATACAATTACAGTACTGTGACATTCTCTATCTGAGCTTGTAATTGAAAGGCTCCAGGAAGCTTCAATTCCTGCTAAACAGAATGGCTCATTAGTGTAATATTATCCTTTCAAGAATATATCACAAGTCTGCCCTCACCATCAGCTTCATTCCCCCGAAGGCCCCTTCTGGGCAGTGCCCAGAGAAGCAGAGGACGTGAATGCCAGCATCCTCAGGGCCAGGCTGGTGGGTTAAAGAGCAAAGCAGGCCAGGTGGAGAAAGCTTCTCCTCTCCTCGCCAGCACACTGTGACCATGAGGAAATCCAGGCCAGCTCTTCTCAGATCTGCTTTTTCACAAGAAGCCGGAAATACAGATTTAATCGGAAATTTCTCAATTTCTAAATCTTGGCGGTGAATGAAAATAATAATAATAAAAAAACCCATCTAGGTCAGACAGTTTTTATCTATGAGCTGGATCCAGCCCTGGGCCCCCAGTTTATGACTCCTGCCCTGGTCAGACTATATTGCAAAGTTGAAGGTTGAAATTGGTCTGAATTCATTCGTGCTCCTTGTTACGCATTTCAAAATCTCTCTCCAACCTGTGGTCTGCGCATGTGTATTTTTGTGGCTGTATCTGACCCAACCGAGTCTCATGCCCAATATTTCTGTTCACTTTATTTCAGGATACTGAAATTTTTGGGGTTCTCTAAGGCACTCCTGTTGGAAATGTCAGCTTGTGAACTACGTGTTCCCAAGCAAGGAGTCAGGCTGAGGTAGGCCAACAGGAAGGAAGGGACTAGATTTTCTGTCGCCCTGACAATGTTTTCTAAACCTGGACTGAGGCTTCCTGACTCAGTATCTGCAGCTCTTCGCATAGGAGTTGCCAGGGAACAGAAGAAAGCATACTAAAAATATAAGCTTTGCTATCTCTCTGTTCTTTTTGTTACCGAACCAGGTTTGTTTTTGCCCGCCATCCAGAAAGCCAAACACCGACACGGTGAGATTGCAGCAGAGAGGGGGTTTACTCACAAGGCAGCCATGTGAGGAAGGGAGGGCATGAGCCTCAAATTCGCTTCCCCGAAAATAGGGACTCAGGGGTATTTATGGGGTGGGGGGCAAGGTGGTTTGATATGTGGAGAGAGGTGATTGGAGGTGAGGAGAGGTGAGGTAATTGATGATCGACACAAGCCTAGTCAGACTTCATGCCTCTTCCTAAGACACATATTCACAAAATGGTGGCATTAGCATGATCTGAGGGTGGAGTTTTTAGCTTCTTGATGTCAAAGGGTCTCCTCTCAGACATCTGTGCAGGCCTGGATGATGAGTTGGTGATCTCAACTGGCCTAAAGTGGACAAGGAGTTCTAATTCCTGAAAAACAGCTCACACACCCATTTCCATGGTGACCCAGGCTCCAGGGAGAGGTCATCTATAGGAGCCTAGCGGGAGTCAGAGAGCATATTGCCTAAACCGCACAGTTAACAATGGGTGGGTTAAACAGCTAAAAGCTATAATCAGTCACTGCAAAAAGGAAAAAAATTTTAGTACCTAGATACTTAATCATCAATGGCTGTTTGCCAGTTTCATTTTTTCTTCAAATCTTTTCTCCACCACATGTCTCTACTCAACTCTCGAATCCCCATTTGTTTTCCTCATTTATTCATTGATTCTTTCACTTGGTAAACATTTATCAAGCAAATGATATGTGCCAGGCACTACATTAAGTGCTGGGAAAGCCAAGATAACTGGACTCGATCCCCACCATTGAAAGACCTATGGTGACGTGGGTTTCTGGATGATCCAGAACTGACACTCAGGTATGTCTGATACCACAACTGCTATGTACATAACCCTTCTCCCTTGCCACTCCCTCCCAGGGATGGTGAATTTGGCTTGGGAGAGTGGGAGAGGACAATAGACACTAAATTGAAAGGGAAACCATGGGGTTCCTCAGGAGAAAAAAATTAATGGTGGATGCCTTTAAACCAAGCAATGATTTCAGCAAAGGGTTTGTTTTATTTTACTATTTCTCTTAATAGATTTTATTTTTTAAAGCAGTTTTAGATTCAGAGCAAGATTGAGCAGAAAGTACAGATTTCCCATATACCTCTGCCTTATATACACACACAGCCAACCCCCTTATCAATATCTCATACTGGAGTGCAACATTTGTTACAATTGATGAACCTCCACTGACACATCATTATCACCCAGAGTCCATAGTTTACATTAGGATTCACTCTGGGTGTTGTACTTTCTATGGCTGTTGATAAATGCATAATGACCTGTATCCACCATTATGGCATCACACAGAATAGTTTTCACTGCCCTAAAAATTCTCTGTGCTCTGCCTATTGACATTATTATTTTTTAACTTTGAAATGCTTAAGAGCAGCCTCACTAAAATGTTTGTAACCCAAGTGAGGGATGATTCGGTCACTGTAGGAATTGAGCCGGCTGGCATTACATCAGAGTTCAGCGGGAAGGGGAAGCTTCTGATCTAGGAACATAGAAGATTTTCCCCCAAATTAGTTAAGATCATTGACTAGCACTAGGCATGTAACCTTAATGAAACAACTAGCAAAGTAATGCTATCATGTAACTACTATCCCCCTCTTTCCCTCTTCTAGAATTTACCATTCAAAGCATTTGGAAGCCTTAGTGCTCAACACATTGACAACATCATTCCCCCCCGCCCCCAAGAAAGACTATCATAATTTTAAATTCAATTTGCAAGTCCTTTTTGACAATGAAGAACAGCTATGTTTGCTGAGCAGATTTCCCAGGAAGGAAAGCCATCTTGAGTCCAAACTACTGGACTTATATTTTAAGAAACCTCAAGGAAGAAAAATTTCCTCAAAGAAACATTTGCAAAACAGCTTCTATATTAAATGTTTGGTTTCACATTCTCGACTGTTTATTAACGCTTCAACTTGTATTTTATTTTATTTTATTGTCAAAATAAACGGCTATTGATTCATGGTTTGAGTGGGCTTCCAGAATTGGAACAGAGAGTAAAGGTTTGATTTCAGCTTGCTCCATTTGTGACTGTTGTTCAGAAATCACCTACGTCTTAAATTTGGAGTCACTCGTCCGTGTGCCCACACCTGACCCAGCCAGAAAAATGGAGGTGTGTCAACGACCTGGGGAGGAAAGGATCTTATGTAAAATTAAAAGAATAGGGCTGGCCCGGTGGCACAGCAGTTAAGTTTGCATGCTCCGCTTTGGTGGCCTGAGGTTCACTGGTTTGGATCCCAGGTGCGGACATGGCACTGCTTGGCACGCCATGCTATGGTAGGTGTCCCACATATAAAGTAGAAGAAGATGGGCGCGGATGTTAGCTCAGGGCCAGTCTTCCTCAGCAAAAAGAGGAGGATTGGTAGCAGTTAGCTCAGGGCTAATCTTCCTCAAAAGAAAAGAAAAGAAAAGAAAAGCAAACAGAAGAATAGTCTAGTTAACCATGTGACATCTTGGGTCCAAGTAACTTCAGATATGGCACATTTAAGAGAGCAGAGTCCAGAAGAGGAGGAATTACTCCCTAACGGGAAGAGCGAGATGAGACCCCTGGCCATGATCATGGCAACCCTGGTCGCTGACCTGGAAACAAGGGCAGTGTTGAAATCTGCTTACCAAACACACTTCTACTGTAGCTGAGTCACATCTAGAGACCTCCTCAAGGTACCAGAAAGGAAAGGAGCCAAGAAATGGGTGCTAAGGCCCTGCAGTGGTATGGGTAAGAGGGGAAAATTGGGGAGGTGAAATGCAGTAATTACTGTGCTTGAATTTGTACCTGTACAGTCACTAAGCTGTCTTCTCTCAGCTCCAAACCCATCCTTCTGCGCTCTGCTTTGTGATTCTGGGGCTGAGGCTCTGCAAACCACATTTTTTGCTTTGTGTTTGGCTCCCTACAAGGCTCTGCCGCCAGGGGATTACTAGGGGTCACTGCAGGGCTGGAGGAAGGAGAAAGACATGCTCCTTCCAACCACTTCCTGCTCCTGGGAGCAACACCTGGCCAGGCTTCTTTACCCTGGTAGCAGCAGTTCCTGCCCGTGGGAGCAATGAATCCAGTTTGCAGCATTTACAACATTGACAGGGCTGGTCTCATCACACCCCCTGTGAGACATCAGCACCAGCCAGCTGGCACCCCTCTTTGAGAGTCTAGTTTACAGCTTGGTGGGCTTTTCCCCCAAGCATCTAAGTTTCAATCATTTCAGCCCCTTCTCTGTTTCCTAAGCCCTAGGGCTGACAGCTGCTTCCTGCAGTTGCTGCTTCCATGACAATTTAGTGCTATCTTTTTACACTTGTGTTATCTGTTATCAACAAATTTTTACTTACTTAACAATGAAGTCTTCTCTGTTCAAATATCTCCTGACTGGACCCTGAGGACACACACCTCAAGTCTGCACTGTTCCCGTATTCGTTCAACAAGCATGTCATGAGTTCCCACTGTGTGCCAGGCACTGTGCTAAGTGGTGGGGATGCAGCGATCACTAAGTCAGACAAGCTCCTTGCACTCATGGGAGAGGAGGGAAAAAGACAATTAGCAAGCACCGGGGATCTCTTAACTCACCTCTACTTATGGAAGGGAGAGAGTAAGCTCTCAGTCTCTAAAGTAAACGGTTAATGCTCATTTCCCTTCTCAATGAATTTATAATATTGAAGTAGCCAATGCTTCCTGTGCCGTCGTAAAACCCACTGACCAATGCCCTGGTCAGGCAGACGGCTGGGCTCCTAAGCGCTCCGCTCCCACCAGCAGAGACCCACGCTGTTGGAGAATCAGTGGGGTTTGCTCCCCGTCCTGTGTGTGCCATTGTATTTATATTTCTGATTACATTATTTGGTGAAATAGTATGGAAACTAATGAGATGTAACTGCAGAAAGGATGAGCATTATTTTTATAAAAATTAAATTACATGATGCTTACTATCAACAGTGATGCAAATAAATATTTTATGCCTGAGGATGGCATTTCGTCTCTGGTGTGTTCTTTCCCAGAACCCATCATTCCAGTCTAATGATGAGAAAAACATCGGATATTGGGAGACATTCTACAAATATCTGACCAGTGCTTCTCAAGACCATCAAGATCATGAAAAAATAAGACTGAGAAACTCTCATAGACCAGAGGAAACTGGGGAACCAAGACAATTGAATGCCACGTGGCTCCCTGGATTGGATCCCAGAACAGAAAGAGACAATGGAAAAAGTGGTAAAATCCAAATAAAGCCTGGAATTTAGTTAATAATAATGTACCAATGTTGGTTTCTTAGTTTTGACAAATGCAGACGTTAACGACAGGGAAAACTGCGTGATGGGTATTCAGGGATTCTGTCGTGTCTTTGCAATTTATCTGTAAATCTAAAATTACTCCAAAATAAAATGTTTGTTTTAAAAAAAACAAGATTACATGCTTTGGAAGATTTGATAATGGTGGTTTGCTTTTAAACAATGCTGTTAAATTAGGCGTGGGCAAGATCTAATTGTAAAAGATAAGGGAAAATTTTTTAACCTTGCTAAGTTTCCTTATGTTCACACTCCATTTTAAGGAAACTAAACCCAGAAATTGTAGATGATGCTTTGTGGCTATAGTTTATGCAAGAAATACGATGCTGAACTTGAATCAACAGACACATCGTCAGGATCCTAGTCTTAGCTCTAGGATAAAATCGAGAAAAATGAATGTGCATTTATTTATATTTTCACAAAAATACTTAACATACATATATATCACTTTTTATGATTCTCCAATGTTAGTGTCTAATTTTTAGTCAATTTACCAACTACTGGTCTCATTGCATCAAAAAAGACAGCAGCTACTAAAACTGAAAATAAGATCATCATAGGATGTGAATGGTGCTCTGAAAGAAACAGGCAGGACATAATAGAGAGTGACAAGGTGGGGATGGGAGGGCTGCTGGGGGTGGTCAGGGAAACTCTGAGGAAATGACATTTGAGCTGAGGTCAGAATATGGCATAAGGAATTGTAGTTGACAGAATGTAATGAGGGAGAAAGTCACGCAAACAAATAAATGCCTCAGTGTCATGAGATGGATGTGCTGACAGGGAGCAGCGGGGACCCGAGGGAGGGTGCTCATTTCTAACTGGGAATGTCAGAAGAGGCGTCATCCAAGAGGCTGCCACACAGCTGTGCTTTGCAAGAGAAGGAGGCGTTCCCAGTCAGAAGCGGGAGCACGCAGAGTGACTTCAGGCAGTGGGAGCTATATTAATAAAGCACAGAGGTGTGAAACAGCCTGTTATGTTTGGGGAACCATAAATAGTTTTGTACAGGGGAGTAACACGGTCAGATTCACATTTTAGCAAGAGTGTTTAGCAGCAGCCTAGCCTTGCTACTTAAAGTGTGGACTGAGGACCAACAGCATCGGCACCACCTGGGAACGTGTTAGAAATTCAGAATCTCAGACCCTTCCTCCAGACCTGCTCAATCGAAATCTGCATTTTAATAAGAATCCCAGATGATTCTGATGCACATGATACTTTAAGAAGCATTGTCTAAAGGATGGATTGGAGGGGTGTGTTCTGAAGTCAAGAAAAGATTTAAGAAATTATAATAGTCTAGTCAAGAGAGGACGATCCAGTGCTAAAAGCGCGAAGCCCAAGGAAGGAGGGGAATAGATGTTCGACAGGCTCCTTCACACAAATGTTATTACTGTCTGCTAGACAAAGTTGTTCAATTACTTAGAAATTCTTGGAGACGTAAATTATGCAAACATGAAGCATTTCTATTAGCTCTGTCTGCATCCTGATACCAAACATGCTGTGTGGTTTTATGGATACTCCCAGGAATTAGTAAGCAAAACCCAGTAAGTTGCTTACTCCCAGTAAGCAGAAACCACAATGGAAACAATTCAAATGTTTCCTCTTATCCAAAGAATGTCCCATGTAGTACGATAGACAATGAATGTGAAAATATGGTTGGATTCGGGAAACAAGGGGAAGAGAAGTGGTAGAAATCAGCAGGGTAGCAAAGATCTCTGTGTTCCATACCAAAGATGCTGGGATTCAGAATCACAGGATGTTAGACACTGGGTGCAAACTTTCGTCTTGTAGGTGAAGAAACCGAGTCACAGAGAAGTCATGTATATAAGGACTCCTGGCTAATTTGGTAGAGCCGGAATGAATGAAAGTTGCCACATTTCCAGCTTACTTCTGTTAAGCTCTGGCCCCTGGAGGCAGCCGACAGCCCCATGCTGCCTTGCTAATGTGGGTCAGGTCCAAATCCACGTGTCAGTCAGAATCACTTCTTCTTGTACTAACAGTCTTTCACTCCTGAGGTCCGAGAGCCAATTTCTATGGTATTTGCTGACCCTGGCTGCTCACCTTTCTTGAAGCCTTTGGTAATGCAATGTAAAGGCATCAGAATCTCTTCACAACAGGAAACAGTCCATTTTGCAATCTCTTTCCTAAGTTGAGTTAATAGCTGAGCTCCTGTGGGACACAGAACAACTGAAATCCTATTATTTAGCGATCAGAAGTGGCCCTAGTCCTAGTTTTTCATTTCCTTTGAAGCAGCCAACATGCTTTTCTCCTTTTTTCTTGTTTTATTTTTATATAATACAAAATATAGGGATTGTTTTCTGTTGGATATATCTTTTATTGGCAAGAAGAAATGTTTTTAGACAGAAAATATTTTCAGCTCTTTAAAAAGCAAGCAAGAGGGGCCGGCCCCGTGGCTGAGTGGTTAAGTTCGCGTGCTCTGCTTCGATGGCCCAGGGTTTCGCCGGTTCGGATCCTGGGGGCGGACATGGCACCACTCATCAAGCCGTGCTGAGGCTGTGTCCCACATGCCACAACTAGAGGGACCCACAGCTACAAATATACAACTGTGTACCGGGGGCCTTCAGGGACAAAAAGGAAAAATAATATCTTTAAAAAAAAAAAGCAAGCAAGATTTGAATGAGAACTCGCATGCCTAGTTGCAAACTACTTACAATAGATGAGATAAAATGACACAATGGAGACAGTGAGCTTCTAACAGTTCAGTGACAATTTATTGAAGTTCATGCATCAGATTAGGCAATCAATCAATCAACACAAAATTATACACATAAAACCCAGAAAATTAGTTCATATGACTTATTACTTGAGTAGTTACTTCACAAAATAATATCATACAATATCAAAATGAAAAGCATTTTAAAAAAATCAGCTTTATTGATTGAGGTATGGTTACAAACAATAAAATTCATGCATTTAAGTTTGATGAACTTTGTCAAATAGGTGCGTTCGTGTAACCGTTGTAACCACCACCACAGTCAAGATATGGAGCATTTCCATCATTTCCATCATTTTCTCTCATGCCCATCTAAGAGTAAGCCACAGATATGATGACCTTTTTTCTGTATTTCCTAAAAGCATGAATTCCCTTGCGTGACCACAGGACAATGATCAAAACCAGGAAATTAACAATGAAACAATGTTATTACCTAATCTACAGAGCTTATTAAGATTTTTGTCAATTGTCCCAACAATGTCTTTTACAGCAAAAACAATCCAAGATTTGAATTAAGTCATCTTGTGTCTTCAGTCTCCTGTGATGTGGAACAGTTTCCTGAGTCTGTCTTTCTCTCGACACTGGCATTTTTGAAGAGTACAGACCAGTTATTTTGTAGACTCTCCCTCTACTCAGATTTGTTGGATGTTTCCTTATGACTAGATTCAAGTCATGCGCTTTTGGTAGAATACCACAGGAATGAGGCTGAGTTCTTCTCAGAGCGTCCTATGAGGAGACAATGGGACTAATACTGATTAGTCCCATTGCTGCAAGGTTATCTTTGGTCATTTGGTTAAGGTGGTGTCTGCCAGGTTTCCCCACTGTAAAATTATTATTTTACCTTTGGTAAGTAAAAAGTATTTGGGGGGACAATTCCTTGAGATCCACTATGTTATTCAGCATCTATACTCGTGAGCATTCTTCTCTGAAGACAATAGAATCTCAACTGGCCAGAGTCAACGTAGTGGAAGTTGTCCTTTGCCAAACTGTTGGTTGTTCCCTACAGCCTGGTGAAAGGACAGAGTTTGAACAGTGTTTTAAGGCTGGCATCAGGAATTTGTCTCTCTAGAGGGATTTTCTAGGGTCCACCTGAGGTTTGAGGACTGGTCTTCAACTCTGGCATCTACTGTAGTTTGCCTTCATCATGATGTTGCAATACCTTAGTCTTCAAAGGTTGACAACTGTGGTGATGCTTCTGTGACTGGAAAATCAGGAAAGCTTATACATTTCAGTAAGAGTTACAACACTAGATGTTAATGTGCTAAAAAAAAATTTCCCATTTCCTATTTAAACTTGAATAAAAGTTTTCTGACTAATGGAGGTTCTCTAGCCTCTACAGAAAGTCTATTCCATCTCTGACAAATATATTCCTAACAGAAATATGATATTTATTCCATGTTTAATTTTTTCATGCTTTTCCACATAGACGTGAGATTGTATTAATGGACCGTTGGATTTTTACCACAGTAATTTCCCTTGTCACTTAACCTTCTGGGTTAACTGTTTTTAAATGAACATTCCTGGCATCAAATCATGTGGTAATTAATGGGCAGGAATTATGTTCATTCTCTAAAATCACCTCCTAGAATATTTATTTATTTTCTTGTTTCTTTAGAAGAAGTGTGGGAAAATGTGCTACACACATTTCTCAAAGCTAGGCTGTTACCACTGAAAAAATAAAAAAACCAAAACGACTAGATTCTAAATGCTTACTCATCACTAGGAAAGCTTTACAGCTTCACATTTACTGAAGCACTAGGCCCTCCAGTTTCAGACGCCTTCATTTCGTGTTTTGTTAGATAAGAAATGAAGACTGGAGAGGATATACATCTGAGCAATAAGTATGACTGAGAGTCTGAAGCGTCTTGTTCATTACACCCACTGAAAGACCAGTGGGAGTAGAGGCCTCCTCTTTTCTTCCTCAAACAAAATCAGATGTGAAGAAGAGAGAAGCAACAGTGAATTTGGGGGGTGTCTGGATGCTTATTTGTCATTCTCGTCCTTCCCCGACTCCCATATTGGCTCTTGTTGGCCCTCTCTACAGGCCTTGACCAACCAACACATTGTATCCTGGCTGTGTGGCCCCCACTAAACTGAGAGCTCTTTCTTATTCTTAATTGTATCTAGGACACCCAGAAAAGTTCCTGAGACAAGTCAGGCAGTCGAATGGATAACTAAATGCTTCGAAGGTTTTGATTAACATCATGTAACATCATAACAAATGAAAATATCATTTTATAGGTGGAAAGAGACTTAGAATAACCTAGCACAATGCAACTGTTTATGGAAGAGGAAAGCAACTCTGAGTGGTTAAATGACTTGCCAGTGTCAACAACTATTTAGTTGCTAAAACAGGACTAGAACTTATCTGGTACTTTTTCCAATGCGGTATGTATAAATAAATTTGATTCTTACAGGATTGGACAAAAACAAATTAGAGAGAAGGCAGAGACTTGTTTCCCCATGTTCTTTACTTAGTGTTCATATAGCTGAGGTCCCTGAAAGAATTCACCTTTTGAGAATAAGAGCCTTGAAGATCAGAGTCAATGGCTCGCAATGGATCATCTCTGTCCAGCTTCACGTCAAAGCGAAGCTCCTCAGAGGATCATCTGGAACCTGTTCCATTTAAAGGACATTTTCCATTTTAGAATCAAGTGCATAGATGATTCCAGGGTCATATCAATCCTGGATCTTTCTTCCTAATAGTCCTCCACTTGGAATGCATTCTTCTACTTATTGAAAGAATTTGAAAACATGGATAGATCTGGAAACAAAAAAATATTGAGTGAATAAGAAAGGTGCAGAAGGATGAGTATAGTACGACAACATTCATGTAAGTTTTTCTCTACTTTTTAGTTACGTACAGTAAAATTCACTCTTTTTGGTGAACAGTTCTATAAGTTCTGACAAATGTGTCCAGTTATGTTACTGCCACCACAATCAAGGTACAGAACAGTTTCATCACACACATCCCCAAATCCCCTAGTGCTCCCTCTTGATAGTCAAACCTTACTCCATTCTCCCAGGCCCCCCCTACTCTCTGGCAACCACTGATCTGTAATCTGTCACTATTATCTTCTCCAGAATGTCATATAAATGGAATCGTATAGAATGTAACTTTTTGAGACTGGCTTTTTTCACTCAACATAATGCCCTTGAGCTCCATTCAAGTTGTCGTATGTATCAGTAGTTCTTTTTTCATTGTTAAGTAGTATTCCACTGTGTCGATAGGACTCCACTGTTTACCCAATCCTAAGTTGAAAGACATTGAGGTTATTTCAGTTTTTGACAATTATGAATAAAGCTGCTATAAACATTTGCATACAAGTTTTTATATGAACATAGTTTTTTTTAAGAGTTTATTTTTCCTTTTTCTCCCCAAAGCCCCCTGGTACATAGTTGTATATTTGTAGTTGTGGGTCCTTCTAGTTGTGGCATGTGGGACGCCCCCTCAGCATGGCTTGATAAGCAGTGCCGTGTCCACGCCCAGGATCCAAACCGGCAAAACCCTGAGCCATCGAAGCCGAGCGCATGAACTTAACCACTCGGCAATGGGGCCGGCCCTGAACATAGATTTTCATTTCACTTAGATAAAAACATAGAGGTGGGATTGCTAGATTATATGATAAGTATATTTAACTTTATAAGAAACTGCCAAGCCGTTTTCCATAGTGAGTGTATAGGAGTTCCAATTGTCCTACATCCTTAACAGTATACGGCGTTGTCAGGTTTTTGTTCTATTTCCAGTCATTTTAAAAGGTATTTCATTGTGGTTTAATTAGAATTTTCTAATTACTAACAATTTAGACATCTATTCATGTGATTCTTTGCCATCTGTATATCTTCTTTGGTGGAGTATTTGTTCAAATCTTTTGCCTATTTAAAAAAATTAGATGTTTCCTTATTTTTGAATTTTGAGATTTCTTTATATAGTCTATATGCAATTTGCAAATACTTTCCCCTTATTCTTTTCATTCTCTTAAAGCTGGCTTTCAAAGAGCAAAACCGTTTAGTGTTAATGAGGTCTAATTTATCACCTTTTTCTTATTTGGTTCATTGCTATTTACGTCATATCTAAGAAGACTTTGACTAACCTATGTTTTCTGCAAAAAGCTTTACAGTTTTATGTTTTACATTTAGGTCTATGATGCTTTTTGGATTCATTTTTATGTAAGATGTGACATGTAAATTTTTAAACCACAAAAATACTACTACTTTGGGGCCGGCCCTGTGGCCGAGTGATTAAAGTTCTGCACGTTCTGCTTTGGCGGCCCACGTTCACAGGTTCACATCCTGGGTGCAGACCTACTCCACTCATCAGGCATGCTGTGGAGGCATCCCACATTCAAAAAATAGAAGAAGATTGGCACAGATGTTAGCTCAGGGCTAATCTCCCTCAAGCAAAAAAAGAGGAATACTGGCAATGGATGTTATCTCAGGGCAAAACTTCCTCACCAAAAAATACCCCCCAAAAAACCTACCATGTGAAAATAAAAACAAACATGATAGATACATGGGGTGGGAGAGAGGACCATGAGATTGGGTAAAATTTACAAAAGAGGCTTCAACAGCAACCATGACATTTTATTTCCTTAAAAACAATGAACCTTGGAGTTATGGATACATGTAATTTCCCCTATTCTCCTCGCTGAGGCCAAATAAAAACCCTAGACATTATATACAAAGCAAACATAAGAAGACTCTGAAAGGTGGAGAGAAGACAGACTGTCTAGAGATCTTAGGGCCCAAGGAATAACATGGTGGTAAGTTCTCTGGGTTTTCTTTCTGTCTCATACATATTCCAGACCTGGAATTGAAATAGCTGGCAACCTGGAAATACCAACAGGCACGAACAAAAAAATCCCTGACAAAAGCTTTCTCACTTTAGCCAAAAGCACGAGAAAGGGGCAGCCTGGCGAGACGGAAAGCTTTTAGACAATAGCTGCTCCACTCCAGCCAAACTCCACAGAGAAAACTGTGGCCCCATCTCCACCCAGGCCAGCAAAGGTTGAATAGGGAGTTTAGACTTCCACCCTTGTGAGGCTGTTAACAACGTGCCCCAGCACACCGCTGGGATGGTGTCAGAGAAGGCCAAAGAGGGGGCTGGGACTTGCATATCAACCAGCCAGTAATGAGCCCCCCATCCCATGAGGTATCAATAGAGGCCACATGGGGAGTCAGAACTCCCACCTCTGACCAATAGTAACAAGGAGCCCCCCATGCAGGTGTCAACCAAGGCCAACTAAGGAACCTGAATCGCCGTCTCCACCTGACAGAAGGAGGTGGCATCCCCCTTTCCTTGTCATAGCAGTGTCACCAGAAGCCTGCTTAAATAGAAGGTTTAAAGAAGATCCAGAGTCTCTTAACATAATACAAAAATGTCCAACCAAAAACTCATCAGGGCTGATCTGGTGGCATAGCAGTTATGTTTGCATGCTTCAGCACTCCAGCAGCCTGGGGTTCGATGGTTTGGATCTCAAGTGCAGACCTACACACTGTTCATCAAGCCATGCTGTGGCAGCATCCCACAAACAAAATAGAGGAAGAGTGGCACAGATGTTAGCTCAGTGACAACCTTCATCAAGCAAAAAGAAGAGGATTGGTGGGGCCAGCCCAGTAGCGTAGTGGTTGAGCTTACATGCTCTGCTTCAGTGGCCCAGGGTTCGCTGGTTTGGATCCTGGATGTGGACCTGGCACCCCTCATCAAGCCATGCTGAGGCGGCATCTCACATACAAAACAGAGGAAGATTGGCACAGATGTTAGCTCAGCAACAATCTTCCTCAAGCAAAAAGAGGAAGATTGGCAACAGATGTTAGCTCAGGGCTAATCTTCCTCAAAAAAAAAAAGGGGGGGGGGGAGTGAGCCAATTCACCAGGAAGACATAACAATCCTAAATGTATACACACCCAACAACAGAGCTGCAAAATATGTGAACCAGAAAGCGTTAGAACTAAAAGAAGTAATAGACAAATCTGCAATTACAGTTGGAGACTTCAACACTCTTCTCTCAACAATTGATAGAACAACTAAACAGAAAATCAGCAATGATATAGAACTCAACACTAATAACCAACACGACCTAATCGACATTTATAGAACACTCTGCCTAAAAATATCAGCAGACACATTCTTTCCAAGTACAAGTGGAACATATACCAAGATAGACCATATCCTGGGCCACAAGACAGACCTCAAAAAATTTAAAAGAATCAAAATCATACAGAGTGTGTTTTCCAACCACAGTGGAATCAAACCAGAAATTAAAATAGAAAGATAACATGAAAATCTCTAAACGCTTGGAAACTAAACATATACTGCTAGATAATCCACGGGTCAAAGAAGTCTCTAAGGAAATAAAAAAATTCATTGACCTGAATGAAAATGGAAACAAAACATATCAAAATTTGTCCCCATGCAGATTATATGATTATCTACATAGAAAATTCCAAGGAAAAAAACAAACAAAAAAACCGCTTAGAAGTGGTTAGTAAGTTTAGAAAGGTCATAGGCAATAAGATAAACTTAGAACAATCACTTATATTTCTACACTCTAGCAATGACATGTGGACATTTGAGATTTAAAATACAATACCTTTCACAATAGCTTAAAAAAAGGAAATACGTGTAAATCTAACAAAACGTGTATGAGACTTGTATGCTGAAAACTACACAGGGCTGAAGAAAGAAGTCAAAAAAGGTCTAAATAAACTGAGAGACACACTGTGTACACGGATTGGAGTACTGAACAGAATGATGATGTCAATTCTCCTCAAATTCATATTCACTTTTAACACAATTCTTATCAAAATTCCAGCAAGAATTTTTATAGATAGGCAAGATTATTCTAAAATTTATGTGGAAAGGGAAAGGAACCAGAATAGCTAAAACAATTTTGAAAAAAAAGAATAAAGTGGGAGCAAGTAGTCTACCTGAGTTTTTAAGGCTAATAAAAAGCTACAGGGGGCCGGCCTGGTGGTGCAGCAGTTAAGTGTGCATGTTCCGCTTTGGCGGCTCAGAGTTCGCCAGTTTGGATCCTGGGTTCGGACATGGCCCCGCTTGGAATGCCATGCTGTGGTAGGCGTCCCACATATAAAGTAGAGGAAGATGGGCATGGATGCTAACTCAGGGCCAGCCTTCCTCAGCAAAAAGAGGAGGATTGGCAGCAGTTAGCTCAGGACTAATTTTCCTCAAAAAAAATTAAAAAAAAAATAAATAAAAATGAAAAAAATGGATTTTGGGTCGGCCTGGTGGCGCAGCGGTTAAGTGCACATGTTCTGCTTTGGTGGCCCGGGGTTTGCCAGTTCAGATCCCAGGTGCAGACATGGCACTGCTTGCAAGCCATGCTGTGGTCGATGTCCCACATATAAAGTAGACGAGGACAGGCATGGATGTTAGCTCAGGGCCAGTCTTCTTCAGCAAAAAGAGGAAGATTGGCAGCAGATGTTAGCTCAGGGCTAATCTTCCTCAAAAAAAAAAAAAAAATGGATTTAGGGGCTGGCTCTGTGGCTGAGTGGTTAAGTTCGTGCGCTCCACTTCGGTGGCCCAGGTTTTCGCCGGTTTGGATCTTGGGTGGGGACATGGCATGCCTCATCAGGCCATGCTGAGGTGGCGTCCCACATAGCACAACCAGAGGCACTCACAACTAGAATACACAACTATGTGCCAGGGGGATTTGGGGAGAAGAGAAAAAAAAGGTTAAAAAAATGGATTTAAAGCAAAATGGCAACAAGTTGGTATTTATAAAAATAATTGGTGAGTACACGAGGGCTTATTATATAACTTTCTGTATTTTTTTATGTTTGAAGTTGATTTTAGAAAAAACGCTTCAAGACTCAAGTCAAATGTCACCTCTCCTCAAGGCTACTGTCAGTTAGAATTACATTAATTGCTCTTTCTCCATGACTCTATGGGGTTAGGATCAGAGTGAGAGCTTCTTAAGTCTAGCACCGTGGTTTTCTCTTCATTTACCCCTCTTCCCGTAAACTCCATGTTTGGTCCAGTGCCTTGAATGCAATTGTTATTCTTATTGATACCATCATTTTTATAAATTTAGCTGTGACCTAGGGTTCTAAATTAGAAAGAAAAAAAAGGCCCACGCAATTTGAGCCCTCCTTCCATAAACAAAACAAAACAAGCCAAAACAAACACAAAACAAGTTATAGAAATTCAAAGAAACCATAAGGGTATTGGAAAATACCCAGAGTGTGCTTTGTTTCCAAAGCAGTTACTTTGCCCAAGAGGACAAAATACGGTTTGTGGAGTAGAAATTCTGTTTTTGGTCCTTTGATGCTGGATCCTCTCTCTTTGTATCATTTAGAATGCTTTTGGTGTCAAGTAACAAATACTGAAGTGAACCGCTTAAACAATGAGAAACTGTGTTGGCTCACACAACTGGAGAGTTGCTAGGGCATGTCAGGGCTGACTGAATCCACAGGCTCCAGTTACATTTCCCTGGCCTCTGCCTTTCCCTGTGGGCTGACTTCATCTGTAGACTGATAGCGAGAAGTTCTAGGACTTATATCGTCGTATGATGGAGTCTGGAGCAAGAGGAAGACCCTGTCTTCCTGTTGTTTTCTCCTTAAAGTGAAGAGCCTTCTGCAGGATGCCCCAGCAAACCTCTCCTCTCGTCTCATTGGCTCCCATGACCATGGCTGAACCAATCCCTGGCGCTGAGGATGGGATTCGGGACAGATGGACCAGGCCCCACTCTCACCCGGGGGGCTTAGCTGCTCCTGAGGACTTGAGGGTTGTTCTGAGCAAATCTGGGGTTCAGGAGGGGTGATGGAAGTGATTAGTAAAGTCCATCCTGTTCTCCCTGTCAGCCCTCACTCATGCTGTGGCTTTCATTTCTGCCTCTCTCTTTCTGCGAATTTACTCCATTCTGTTTCTGCTAATGGGATGGTATCAGGGTTTTAAAATTCTGGGCTGACTTGAATTTAAGAAAAGAGAGAAACTTTCCTCCACATGTTTTCTGTCCACGGTGGTATATTTTAAAAGGCCTCAGGCTAGAGCCAGATGGGGTATGTTACTGACTGCAAAGTCACAAGGAGGGATCCCCAGATTTGTGTAGAGGTGACCCAGGCAGTGCTCCGATTCCAAGTGGATAGAAAGCCAGAGAGTACTCAATAGATAACAGGAAGGCAGAGTCTGTCACTTGGGGGCAGCCCCTTTAGTGGCTTGAGTGAGTTGGTGAGTTTCCCTAAAAGCAGACTGGAGGCCACAAAGACTCCACAGACAGCCTGGGGGCAAACCCAGATGCAGTAGTGTGTTTCTGGTGTGTGTTCAAAAGACACAAATCTTAAAGATTTGTCCTGGGAGAACCAGAAACCAGCCAGCTGGGAAGACAAACTAGGGGGGTGACACATTCCCGTTTTAGGATTTAAAGGGAATAGCGAGAATACAGTATCTTGAAGCAACAGGATATTCGAGGATATCAGAGCACGACATTCAGGTCTGTGTGTCCGCTAATGAACATCCTAGTTCCACACGGTCTCCATGGCTTTGTGGGGTAAATGTTAGTTTAAGGCTCCACTTAATTTCACAAAATGAAGCCCTTTTTCTACGGAAAGAAAAACAGCTACAAAATTCAAAATGATCTTGGGAACAAGGATCAAAACCGATAAACACAAAGAGGAACCACTGAAGGCTGGGGAAAATGTTGTTTAATGTCTACCGCTAATATTAGGGGATTATTTTCTCAAACTGTCCCTCTAATTTATTTGGAATAGCTTGAGATATTTATGGGACTGGCCTGGTAAAGATTTAGCGGTGATATAAAGTACTGTGAGCTCTGGAAATAAAAAAAAAAGAGAATTGGGGCACAGAAAAAAATAATTTTCCCTTTATTTTCCTCTCTGCAAATTTCTAGAGCACATGAGGAACTATTAATAGTGCTTATTTCTGAGCAATGGGGCTGGAGGTTGGGCAGGTAGGGAAAGGAAAATTTGTAGGGTGGGCATTTTTTTCATTCATCATGAGCTTATATGACTACTCTAATTTCTACAAGTTAAGTAAAATAAAAGAAGAGGAAAAGAGTTTGTTCAATGTATGCCCAGTTAATAGAGAAAGTTAGGACCTGCTTCATGGATTCTTAGTTCTGTTATGATCAGTGCTATTGTCTTCCCTGTGAAGAATTCGTGTTTGAGTTATCCCGGGCAGCCTCACTCCGTAGCAGAGGAATGTGGGCGACTGATTTTAATAACAATAAAGGACAAAGATTCTAGCCTGGCTGCTTTGTAAAGATGCTTCACGTACTAAATATCACCGTGAAGCAGCCACTAAGCCTTAGTGGGCACCATTCTCATAAACACCCCGGGAAATGCCTGAAGATCAGACACCGTTCATTAGGAAATGTAACAGAGTTGGAAATGAATGCAAATGACAGATTTTAATTCAAGTTAGCCCAATAGGGCAGAAAAGTCTACCCTTGATTCTGTTCGCGGCAGGGGAGGGGAAAGAATGTCATAATTAGGGCAGAGTTTCAAGGAAGGGATGACTCCTTAATAGGCTAAAGAGTAAGGAATGTTTCAAATGTACAGGTATAATTCTGCTACTGATATCAAAGACTTAAACAAAAACCCAGATAGTTAATGTTAACAAGGATTTGCAGTGGAGTTGGCTTGCTTCTCACATTTTCAAAATGTTTGAGCTAATCTGAAATTTGCAGCAACTTTTTGGTCTTTGAAAATATTAACTTAGATTCCCAAAACTATAAATTCAAAGCAAGCAAAAATATTATGACATGTGATAACCTTAAGCCAGTGTATTTGTAATATTGCTTACTTTTTTTTTTTTGCTGAGGAAGATTTGCCCTGACCTAACATCTGCGCCAACTTTCCTCTATTTTGTAGGTGGATCACTGCCACAGCATGGCCGTCCATGAGCTTTGTAGGTCCGTGCCCGGGAGCCAAATCTGGGCTGCTGAAGCCGAGGGTGCCAAACTTAACTACTAGACCACGGGGCCAGCCTCTGCTTACTTTTTTGATGCTAGTATTTCAGCGACAGTTCATAAAGTAAGTTATTTTATCCATTTTTCCCCTTTATAACCTCCCCTGATCGGTAGCGTTGAAATCTACATCACAGATGAGACCAAGGCAGGTGCTAGGTCTCACAGAAAGCTGGGGGTTGAACAGCCAACCAGGAAGCTTTTGTCAGGCAGGGTCTTCTCCAACCTGCAGAAATAAAACTTTGGTTTCTCTCTCTCCTTTCCTCTTGTTTCAACTTTCCTTTCTTACCTTGCTCTTATTCCACCCCTCCATCGTATCTTACATTCTTTTTTCCTTTCTTTACTTCCTAAAAAAGAATGACTGTTAGACATGATTTGGGGTCAGTATAAGGTATCTGTTGAACACTCCTGAGATATTTGTTTGCTACCCAGAGCTTTTCACTTAAGGTTTTGACTTTAAAGATGTGCTCTGCCTATAAAAACTTACACTCGAAGAATATGTAGAAACAAAAACATAAGCTTCTGATGAACAATGAGGCTCTAATGATTAGGTATGACTAAGTATGACGGGTTCTTTTTCCTTAAGCATTTAGTGGTACCTTTTCCTGAAGTCTCTCAAATGTTATTTACTTGACCTGGAGTCTTATGAAATTCAACACAGTCTAACTTGTGGAATAGCCAGAAAAAATGCTTTTGTTTCTGTGTATGATTGTTAATACTTGCTTATGGTCAGACTAAGGACAAAAATTAGTAGGAATTTTATTTTGAAATAATTTGAGAATAGTGTGTGCTCCTTAGAGCCATATAGTCAAGGAATCTGCTTTGATTGGAGCTGAGCGAATAGTTAAACACAAGGAAAAAAGGCTTAGGAGAAGTCCTACACCAGGGCTTCTTAACCTTGGCACTACTGGCATTTGGGGTCAGATAATTCTTCATTGTGTGTGTATGTGTGGGGGGGTGTCTCGAGCAATCTAAGATGTTTAGCAGCATGCTTGGCACCCACCCAATAGATATGGGTAGCACATCCCCTCCCCAGAGCTGTGACAACCAAAAATTGCCAACTGTCTCCTGGGGGCCAAAATTGTCCCCAGTGGAGAACCACTTACCCAAATTCAGCAGTGTAACTGTGTTATGAAGAGTCCCCGGGAGTTATTGCAGAAACTTTCAAAAATTAAAAACCGTAGCAGGGTACAATTTCACATGCCTTTACATCTGCCTTGGTCATTCGCCTAAGATGCCATGTCCCAGTCTCTCCCAGGGGACCTAGGCCCACTCCAGGAACGGACTTTGCTGATCTAATAGATCTCTTTCCTGTCTCAGGATTCTGGCTAATGACAGCATAATCAATGTGCTGATGCTGAAAACATGCTGAGAAAACAATGGGAACAGGGTCAAATTCTCCCGAAGGAGGATTTTTTTTTAGTAGCCTGGGCCAAACACAACATTGCAGTGTACATTTTTCATAAGGCAGAAAATGTTAGAGATTCAAGGCGAAGTAAAAAGTCAGCCTTTTTATTGTATTCAAGTCCAGTACACATCCGTATCTAGATGGAGCTAAGATACAGGCACAAAAGGAGAGATCTTGAAATATGTTACCAGGTGGCTTAAAAATCACAGCCAAATCTATATATTCAATTTGGCAGTAAAACACCTTCCTTCCTTTTTCGGAAAGCCATCACACTATGCTTCCTAGATTCAGCTGAATTATGAAACGCAGAAATGGAGACATGGGGACCAAAAAGAAACCACTTTTCCCCCTCTCCCTTTTTCTTCCTTCCTCCCTCCCTTTTTTTTTTTTCATTACACTATCCACATCTATCAGAAAAGTTGTTTCAACACATCTGGATTGTGAAATCCAGCATGAGGCACGGATATGTCAGTACAAGTATTGCATACTGTTAATGTTTAATTGAATATTTAAAATCAAGCAGCTGCCTTAGCAAGCTCTGGGAAGAAAGGAGTGTGGATTTTACTAGCTTCTCTGTAGCTTGCAGAACTTTTCATATTGTACGCACCAAGGACAGGTCATTAGTCGTAAAAGCCAAACATTATTCCTTGAAATGCTTCCTAGTGGGCTCCTGGCCAGTGGCTGCAACACCCATGTAGCTTTATATGTCTGAAAACATCTTTTTCTGCCACAAAAGGTAAGACGGGGGTCAGACAAGTGACTGGCTAATTGATAAGAATTTCACTTTATTGAAAGACACTCTTATGAATGCTTTCTAAACTGCATTAACAGAAATTACTGTTAAAAGTCTGACCTTCAAGCATCCTATACTATAGACAAACTCAATTCTCTATTCTGTGCCTACCTCCTGTATTTTCCCACTTACAGCCTTAGCCCAGTTGTTTCCTCGGCCTGGGATGTTCTTTCTTCCCAGAGCCATATGCCCTCCGAATCCTGCCCATCTCACCTGCCACCTCCTCTGGGAATCTCTTTTCCCTTATCCTCCGAGACCAAGGGAATCACACCTTCGTCTCAACTGCCGCTGCACGTTACCTTCCTCTCTTGTGACACTTCACTTTCTGGCTTGTTTTGAGGTCATTTATGTTTCCTTCCTTATTCTACAGAAACCCTCCGAGGGAAGAGTTTGCATATGGTTTCTTGTCCTGGTCCCCATACCACAAGGCTTGAGACTTTGTACACTGCATTCAGTAGATAACGTGAGAAATAAATGAGCCTTTAGTTACCACATCCCTGTGTGGTATTTGTTCTACCCTAAGTAAGTGTGTCTGGAGGGCAAGATAATGCATTCCAGCTCCCCTCCAACCCCAACAGGTGGAGAAAGGCAAAGGGCAGTTTTGGTTCAACTCCCTGGACTAATGTTGCAATTGTTCTCTGTGCAAACGTGTGTCAGCATTTTTGCTTCCAATCTTTCTACATCTCTGTGGTGAATAAACTCCCTAGTGAACACTGGCTGCTTCTTGAAATGGGGCATGTTACTGATGACACAGCCATCCTTTTTCTTTCTCTGTTGTATAACACATCAACCTGCTCTTCAGATTTAGAAACATAAAAACGATGACGTCACCTAATCCAGCTCCTTTGTAGGGATACCACCACTGGAGAGAGATTGAAACGACAGCATGCCTGACCTTTCTAAAGATAAGAAAGAATGTTCCAGAAGTGAATTCTTACGGATGAGCACTGTCAAAATTTAGAGCTCTTAAAAACCTGTTGGCTCGTTACTTTATATAAGTCCATATTTGGATTAAAGGAACTATTTGAGCTGACTATGTCCTCCCACAGAATGGGAATTAGATTTCTTTAACTTGGCCTGGTTCTGGATCTGTCTGTCTTCCTCCTTTTGAAGAACTGAACTCTGGCAAAAACAGCTTCATGTTTTCTGCTAATTTGTGGTCATTGCCTTGTTTGCAGTATTTGAGGTTTACAGAAAGTTTATTTTGTCTCCAACCACTGTTGCAATGGTTGGGTCTCAGATGGTACGGGGGAAAAGGCAATGATATTCTAGCGGACAGAATATGGAAGGACGCCTGGATTGGAGTCCTGGCACTGCCACCATTGGCAATTTGGTTTGTGGAAAACCAATTAACCTCTCTTCCTCCCAGTCTTCTATTTGAGAAATAAAGACAATAACAGTACATATCTTCCAGAATTGTTGTGAGATTTTAATGAGATAATCCATGTGAAAATGCATCAGAAAGTCTACAATTCTATATAAATGCCATTTCTTCTTGTTATGTCACCAGACTCTCTGGTCTCCAAACCATACATTCATTTCATACATTCATTTCTTTCAAACCATACATTCATACATTCGTTGAATCAACAGTACTTGGTGTTTACGAACATCTTCTCCATGTGAGGTACAAGGCATAGAAATCTGAGTAAGATGCTGACCTCGCCTTTGGAGAGCATTTAATCTAGAAGTGAAGTTAAGGAGACAAATGAATTTAATCATGTTCTCTTTGTGAATCTGGAAATGTCTACCCAACTGTGAGGGTCAGTTTCCGCATCTGTAAATCGGAAGTAGTAATACTCACTTTTCAAAAACAAACAAGACAACACACATGAAGTATTGAGCCCCTTCCCTGACATATCTAGTTGCTCGGTAAATCGTACCGTTAAAAGGTGGTAAAGAAAACGCCAACCTAGTATTACAAGAGTTCAAATTAATAAACAAGAACCATTACGTCTGATTAAAAGATCTGGAAAGGTTTCACAGAAGATTAAAATCCAGCCTGAGGCTTGAAGGATAAATACATTTCTGCATTTGACGATAATGGTAGCAATGGCTAATATGTGCCACACACTGTTCAAAGCACTTTAATGTATTATCTCATTTAATACTCACCAAAACATGGTTAGTGTTATCATCCCCATTTTGCAGGTGAGAATATTGAGGCATAGAGAGTTGAGGTGACTAACCCAAAGTCCCACAGGTGGTTGGAGTGAAGCAAGGAGTAGACCCGAGCAGTCTGGAGCTTCAGCTCGTAACCTCAGCACAGATGGGGCAGGGGTCAGGGTGGGGGGGGGATAGGAGTGGGGAGGAGGGGCAGGAAGCATTACAGGAGCAGAGAAGATGAATGAAAAACTTAGGATCGTCTCGTGAGAAGAAGCAATGTAAAGAGGAGAAAGAGGCATGATCAGAAAGAAACTCTGTGTGATGAATACATTTAGGGATGAAAGGGCGAGAGAGAGAGGGTTATCACAGTGATCACAGAGAGATCCTGGAGAGTGGCCTGGTACTGAGCCCAGTTAATGCCTGTTGACTCTTAAGATAGCAAGAAGGAGGGTTCTGGATTTTGCAAATCCAGGTCAGATTTAAACACCGGGCCTGGGTTCTCTTTGGAGGTTATCTTGTCTAAGAAACCAACATTATCCCCTTGATTGTCCACAAAGTACTCCTGACCTTTGACTTTCGCCAGAGATTCATCTGAAATGCCTTCACTTGGTGCCGCCTCTCATCAGGTCTTAGCAGTTACATGTACTTCTTAAAAAGGTTAGACTCGCAATTTTTTAAAGCTTGCACAGAAGAATGTCACAGTGTGCATGTTTAATTAATCGCATCGGCATCTAGCCTGCGAAAAGCACTTCTGCAAAGTGCATCGCAGGAAACAATAAATACCCTTCCATCTTTAAAACACACACAAAAAATGTGCCACAAAAATGCACATTTTCCTTAAGAAGCCTACTCAGGGAGCTTCTAGCTCGTAATGTTATTTCGTGTGAGATTTCCTCTTCTCTCTCAAATGCAGAGTTTTGCGGACACAATTTCACTGGGCCTCAAGTGTCAGAATTTCTTTTCCATAGACTCATGATGTCTTTATTTACACAGTCCAATATTGTTAGCGTTGAGTTTCGCAGCTGCTTCCTCTGCAGAAGTTAATCGGATGAGATGATGGTTATTCAGTGACAAACATCAAGCTGCCTTAGTCTTACTCTTGAGCCTATCATCTCACTAAGAGTCCAGAGAGTGTGCCTCACTGAGGTGTTCTGGCTCCTCATCACATGAGCTCACCTCTGTCTGCAAAATGAAGAGTTGCTGAAAGGTAGTTAGCATAAATGATTCCATCATTCGGCCACAAAAGTATCTTTCTTTTGGCAAAATATTTATGACTTCTAAGTAACTTCTTTGTACATGAATTTCTGCTTCCTCCTCAACTGAAGGAAAACCTGATGTTCTCTTAGAGCAATCCAGGCAACAGTCTGCTTTTTGCCAGAAAGATCCAAAGAACTGCTGCAACCTTCTTTTGTAAAACCTTTAAGAATTAAAAATTGACTGCTTTACAAAAAAAATTACTGTAAAAACTATCTATCTGTTGGAAGTTTTGTTAGTTTGGCTCCAAGAGAAATAGGTAAACATCATCTGTGTGCGTATATTAAATAGAGAAATAAATGCTCTCTATCATCTGTGTTCAGCTTTTTCTGTAATGTTGATTTTTTCCCCCTGTTTCCTTGCTTCAGAAATCCTTTCTTTCTTTCTTTCTTTCTTTCTTTCTTTCTTTCTTTCTTTCTTTTCTTTCTTTCTTTCTTTCTTTCTTTCTTTCTTTCTTTCTTTCTTTTTCTTTCTCTCTCTCTCTCTCTCTCTTTCTCTCTCTCTCTCTCCCTCCCTCCCTCTCTCTCTCTCTTTCTTTCTTTCTTTCCTTCTTTCTCTCTCCCTCTCTCTCTCCCTCTCTCTCTCTCTCCCTCTCTCCCTCTCTCTCTC